>NC_064616.1:581512101-582122601 GCF_023898315.1 Schistocerca nitens | reverse complement strand
GGGGGGGGGGTGCAAGTTCCTTTGCGTACTCTGTGTAAAATCGAACTGGTATCCCATCAGGTCCAGCGGCCTTTCCTCTTTTGAGCGATTTTAATAGTTTTTCTATCCCTCTGTTATTGATTTCGATATCTACCATTTTGTCATCTGTACGACAATCTAGAGAAGGAAATACAGTGCAGTCTTCCTCTGTGAAACAGCTTTGGAAAAAGACATTTAGTATTTCGGCCTTTAGTCTGTCATCCTCTGTTTCAGTACCATTTTGGTCACAGAGTGTCTGGACATTTTGTTTTGATCCACCTACCGCTTTGACATAAGACCAAAATTTCTTAGGATTTTCTTCCAAGTCAGTACATAGAACTTTACTTTCGAATTCATTGAACGCCTCTCGCATAGCCCTCCTCACACTACATTTCGCTTCGCATAATTTTTGTTTGTCTGCAAGGCTTTGGCTATGTTTATGTTTGCTGTGAAGTTCCCTTTGCTTCCGCAGCAGTTTTCTAACTCGGTTGTTGTACCAAGGTGGCTCTTTTCCATCTCTTATGACCTTGCTTGGCACATACTCATCTACGTTTTGTATCAGTGGTTCTCCAAGAAGTTTTGACCACAAGTGGGAAGCAGAAACGTTTGACTCAATTTCATTCATCATAATTGATGTTTTTGGAAATTTTATTCTTTAAATACGGTAATGAAACATTGCACCACTTGCATGTTTTTCCATGTTTCGCATGATGCATTTCAAAAATTTCTCTTTGTGATGATCAAATTTTTACTTAAATATTTTTTGTGTTGCTGTCTTGCACCGTAGCTGTGTTTTTATGGTTATATCATGCTGTGCCTTCTCCATTGTGCAGAAAACCAGACACACGCAAACCATCACTCATACTGTTTGTGAAATTTCAGTGTGTGCGCGCGTGTGTTTTTCTGCATAATGTAGGAGTCAGTCACAATACAGTGCCTTAACATCGAAAAGACAACACAATATAGTGCTAGATATGCACAACACACATACAAACAACATATAAAATACTTATGTATATATTTTCACTTGACAATAAGAATAAATTTTCTAAATGCATAGTGCTAAGCATGAAAAAAATATGTACCCAGTGCACTGTTTCATTATTTAAATGAGAAACATTTGAGCAATGTGAATAGAGCAGAGGTGTCAACTAGGGGTACAGGTGGTCAGACAACGAAACATGCCAAATGTGTGTTCGAGCAGTTCAACTAAAGCCAAAGGGTTCTGATGGTCAAACTATCACGAAGCTGCTCGTGCGCAGTAGAGACAATTTCAAAATGGTTGCACTCGGTTGTGATACTTTACCCGAACGAATCTCCTGAGTCCTGTATCTTTTCCGTTCTCATACAAGCCATGAGGTGCTCCGTCTCTTTGTTGATGGAGGGGATATGTTTCGTAATAGATTTCTCACTGGTGATAAGTCATGGCTGCATCATTATGATCCTGAAGGAAAATGAGACAACACAGTGTTTGGAAATCGCCAGTTTTTCCAACACCAAAAAAGGTGAAAATTGTTCCATCTGCAGGAAAAGTGATGATGATCAGTTTTGTTACTATTATGGAATGATTGGGTCAAGAGGAATGTTTGAGATGAGTCATCGGCTTTGACCAGTGACATAATGTTAATGGCTGCTGTCATGTTACCTTTTGGTGCATATATTCTCAGTTCTGTTGTTAGTTGGTGAAGCCTATGAATGTGATAAGACTGCTCTGTAGCTTAGTCTGTCTGAAAAATTGCCAATAAAATCATATAATGGTCACCATATTGTTTACGGCATTTGTCACATATTTCCTATGTCACTGCTCAAAGCCGACAACTCATATCAAATACTCACTAATCCTCCCGCATACTATGGTTACAGCAGCATACTATACATACATGTTGGCTAACCCAAGAAAGCACATTGCAAGCAAATGACAAGAACTTCCTCATGAGTGGGTCGCAACTTCATAATGCCAATGCAGGGCCTCATGTCGGAAGTTAAGTCCGGCAGTTTCTGGCTTAGTCAACATTATTTGTGTACCGCATCTGCCTTATAGGACTGATCTTGCACCCAGTGATTTTTGCTTTTTATTCCCGTCACTAAAGGCAAAACTTCAGGGCATTTGATTTGAGAACTCTGACGTATTGCTCAAGAGAAGTAAAATGATTTTCAAGGACCTGACAAAGAATGGCCTACACCATGTGTTTGAGAGCTGACAGAGACACTATGAAAAGTACATTCAAGTGGGAGGGTAGTACTTTAAAAAAGATCATGTAAAATTGAAACGGAGTAAGAAATATCTATGGAAAAAAAAATCTGTCTCAGTCTTTGTTGGTCAGCCCTCATTGGTACTGAATGATGTGCATCAGTAGATCAGTAGTAGTTCATTGTAATGTGAGCAAGTGATCAATACATATTTCCATAACTAGGACTGCAGTTGTGGTCTTAACCAAAGTTTGTTAGTGTACATATGGGATTTGGAAGCTATGTGAATAATATGTTGCGAGATAATGGAAATATCAACCAGTAATAAATTACTTAGCTGATATAGTAATTCTATGCATTGACATGGCTTGTCATATGGACCAAAATGCCACAGCTGTGAATTTGTATGTTGAGACAGGGAGTATGAGTTGTAGGATGGTGTCACTTACCAAATGAAAGTGTTGGTATGTTGACAGGAGACAATAAAAAACACACAAACACACACACAAATTTCAAGCTTTCGCAACCCAAGGTTGCTTCGTCAGGAAAGAGGGAAGGAGAGGGAAAGACGAAGGGATGTGGGTTTTAAGGGAGAGGGTAAGGAGTCATTCCAATCCCGGGAGCGGTAAGACTTACCTTAGGGGGAAAAAGGGACAGGTATACACTTGCGCGCGCGCAATGAAGTCGTATCCCTGCTGGAGAGCCACATTCAGGGTCTGATCCAGTCCTGGAAAGTATCCTGTCACACGTGGGGCACTTTTCGGGTTCTTCTTTGGGAGGTTCTGGGTTTGAGGGGATGAGGAAGTGGCTCTAGCTATTTGCTTCTGTAACCTCCCAACCTATCAGAACTCCGGAAATAGGAACTTGCCCTTCAATATATCCTCTCTTCCCGTTACCCACCTGGCCTAAACCTCCGCTAATTTCAAGTTGCCGCCCCTCGTACATCACTTGTCACTCAACAACATCTTCGCCTCTGTACTTCCGCCTCGACTGACATCTCTGCCTAAACTCTTTGCCTTTACAATGTCTGCTTGTATATATATATATATATATATATATATAGCTGTATGCCCTATACTGAGTGGTTTGTGAGATAGAACATATTTAATGTAAATTGTTATTTATTTTCTGTATTATTCAGTACATTGTCAAGTTTACACATGTAAAACAGTTAGTAAACATTACAACATGCATTTTACAAAGTATTAATTGAAAAATAAATGCTTTTAACACATTCATCTCTAGGCGTCATCGTATGCGTCACATTACAGCTGTTGTGCAGCTCACAATAAATGTCTGAATATCCCACCATCAACTTCATTGCATCTGTACAATTTTGGGAGAACACGTGTTGCTTGTCAGAGTGCCACTGTACACTTCCTAATGAAGTCAGAAGCATCGAGGATGTGACCGGGCAGTTCATCTCGCATATTCACCTTTCGTTTGTACACCTCAGACTTCATTTAACCCCATAAACAAAAATCTAATGGTGTAAGGTCTGGTGATCTTGGTGACCAGTTAACTGTACTACGAAGCCCAATCCAGTGATTAGGGTTAGACATGTATGTGTGTGCACCATTAGGACAAAACATATGTATATTAACTGTGTGCTATGATGGATACCATCTGCAATAGGGCGTATGTCCGTATGATGTTTCTTGTTTCACATGAGCATCCCTGTCATTTCCTTGAACATTGATCATTCCTTCCAGGACACCTTGTATAAAAGGTAATATCCTATTATCTTGTGGCAAGTAGGGAAGTAACTGGAGAAAGAAGAGAACTCTTTAACACTTTCTTATACAGATTTTGTTAAAGATTCAATACCAAAGCATAAGAGTCATTTAAGAGAATTACAGGTCATGGCTTTGCAAGAGATTTTATGAAATAATCTGAAGTATAAAGGTGGCTCAAACAGGCCAGTGCTCTGTGTTTGACATCCCCAGGTGGTACCATCATGTGACTGAATTTGTACAGGGACCCTGACAGCAACACCACCATGTTGAATAATACTTTTCGTGCAGCTACAGGACGTCGTGTTAAGACTCAGGCTGTGCGTAATAGGCTGCATGATGCGCAACTTCACTCTCGACGTCCATGGCGAGGTCCAGCTTTGCAACTACGACACCATGCAGTGCGGTACAGATGGGCCTAACAACATGCCGAATGGATCGCTAAGGGTTGGCATCATGTTCTCTTAACTGATGATTGTCACATATGCCTTCAACCAGACAATTGTTGGAGACGTGTTTGGAGGTAACCCCATTAGGCTGTACACCTTAGACACACTGTCCAGCAAGTGCAGCAAGGCGGAGGTTCCATGATGTTTTGGAGTGGTATTATGTGGGGCTGATGTATGCCACAGGTGGTTATGGAAGGCACCGTAATGGCTGTACAATAAGTGGATGCCATCCTCCGACCGATAGTGCAGCCATATCAGCAGCATATTGGCGAGGCATTCTTCTTCACAGATGACAATTCGCACCCCCATCGTGTGCATCTTATGAATGAGTTCCTACAGGATGACGACATCGCTCGACTGGAGTGACCAGCATGTTCTCCAGACATGAACCCTGTCGAACATGCCTGGAATAAATTGAAAAGGGCTGTTTATGGATGATGTGACCCACCAACCGCTCTGAGGGATCTACGCTGAATCGCCGTTGAGGAGTGGGACAATCTGGACCAACAGTGCCTTGATGAACTTGTGGATAGTATGCCACGATGAATACAGGCATGCATTAGTGCAAGAGGATGTGCTACTGGGTATTAGAGGTACTGATGTGTATGGCAATCTGGTCCACCACCACTGAAGGTCTTGCTGTATGGTGGTACTTCATGTAATGTGTGGTTTTCATGAGCAATAAAAAGGGCAGAAGTGATGTTTATGTTGATCTCTAGTCTTAAGTTCCTGTACAGGTTTTGGACCTCTCACAACTGAGGTGATGCAAAACTTTGCAAAACTTTTTTTGATGTGTGTAGGTCTTCAGCTTGTTCACAATGTGCAATTGCAAGCTTAAAAAGTCATTAAGTTTGTGGTCACCAGCTGGATACATTAGGAATTCACCATTTATCATTTAATTTGTTCCTTTACTCAGAAACAGTGTGAAGTCTCTGTGAGACAGAATGGCTGATCAGTAATTACATTCTGGAAGTGAAATTCCAAGTACTGCAAGTAGAGAGATTGAAAGAAGATGGGGTGGGGGAAGGGGAGTAGGCACAAAGACACTATACATAGCTTTCAGAACTATTAGCTTCTTTTTTTTTGTGAGGAAGAAGGGACAGACGGGAAACAAGTGGTAGCAAACTCAGATCCAAGGTTAAGGGAGACCAACCTGGACGATGATGATGATTTTAAAGGAGTTCTTACTTCAAATGTTTGTTTGAACACCGCCATGCTTTATTAAGCTCGTGTTCCTCTTCAAGGTGATTGGCCCTCGCTGCCTCAGCTGAATGTAGAGGGATCTACAAGTTGGTGTGGAATCTGGTTCAAATTCCTACTTGATCCACTCATATTCACAAAGCACTGCCAGTGATAAAAGTTATCCTTTCTCTGAGACAGATTCAGCTACCAAGGCATACTCTTAAAGTTACATATTTTGTTAAGAACATAAAATAATTGAAAATTTGGACACACAAAAGTGCAGTAAAATCTCATTTAACATATCAAAGTGTTTTGGAACAATGTGGGTCTCTCTCTCTCTCTCTCTCTCTCTCTCTCTCTCTCTCTCTCTCTCTCTCTCTCTTCTTTTCCTTTTTTTTAAAAAAATAAAGAGTATTTAACTACAGCTACTTTGATCTGTAACTTGTGTAATGTAAGTCGTTCAGTGAGAATAATTCAGATTTTTTTTATTGCAGAGTCTAAAGTCAATTTAAATGATGAAACTGATAAATATAAGGATTATCGTTTCACCAAATGGATGACGAAAAATGTTAAGCTTCAAGGAATACCACCATCTGCTTTCTATTCTGATGAACACAAGAACCTGGCTGAAAACTTTGTTCGTTACTGTTTCATTAAGGTATATTTCAGTCGTCTGCTGTCTTCTTTAGTCTTTATCATTGTATTAGTACATATTTAATAAATGTGAATTTATGAATTTTCAGAAAGATGAAAACCTGCAGAAAGCACATACTATTCTGAAAAACTGGAAGAAATAGTAATCCTGGTGAACTGAAACATTAATTTAAACTGCTTGCTCTTTGGAGTTATGTCTAAAGTAAATGCCTGACGGAGGCGATGTTAAACCTGCTTGGTTTTGTCTCCTGTAAATTGCAATCTCTTTTTATATTTGTTCCTATTAAAAATTTATATTGTAAGGTAGAAGTACATGTACTGAAATATGAAAAAAAGGAACAGGTAAAAAATTCACTTGTAAGTGAATAAATTATTTTATGATAATAACTTGCATTTAAAAGTGATTTATTTGGAAACTGTTAAGTTCTTTGTCTGGCCTCTAATTTGAGAAAAATAGCTAAATTCTCAAGAATCTCAAAGCATGTTGAGAAATGTTGAACTGTGCTGCCCACTCTCGGACAGGTGTGCAAATCAGCCTACTGTTAGTGCAAGAACAATTTCCTAAAAGTGCGGCTATCAAGTTAAGCGTAAAGCCCCGTATACAGCGCTCACAGATGGTGCAGTCTCAGTCACAGTTATTATGCATGTAAAAGGAACACTTCACCCATGCATATTAAATTAAATGGTATCATTTTTGATTGATTTACTGGAACACTGGTTTTAAATTAGTATGGAAACAAGTTCATTTACAAGAAAAAATGTCGTAGAACTAAACCCAGTTTCAATGTTGTTCAGAAATAAATGCATTTTTTGGTTTTCATTAATACAGTTGTGTTTACTGTTCCACTGAAATAGTCTGATGGGTCAGTCTTTTCCAAGTTGTGCAGCACTGATTGCTTGACCATTTCAGAAAAAATTGATATTCACTGGCCAAATTCCCTCATGTTTGGTGGACTCAAATATATTTTTAAAACATATTTATTGGTTATTATTTAGAAACAGTGGCCATTTTTGTTTCATGCCGCAAACTTTTCAAATAAAAAGCATTTAGTTCAGCACATACTGGACTATAAATTAAAATCACGATCACCTAGCTGAATGAATGAATTCCTTAATATATTTTTTAATGGCTCAGAGTTATTGGTTGCAAATTAAACTTGTTTTTTGAACATGAACAGTGTTTTTCCAAAAACAGAATAATTTCTCAGCCTTAATATTTTTTGTGCTATTACACTACACAGCATGGTTACTTTTTATAGAGTATCGATGGTGAGATGCTTACACTTAAAAAAAATCAACTATTTATAAAAAGAAAACAATTTTTTTATTTTTTTGTTCTTTGACCTGCAATATCTTTGTTAGGGAACCAGATAAAAATCTGAAAATTACACACTTAATAGACCTTTATGTAGTAACCACAACCAACAGTGGGAACACCTCGGGCTGCGGATCGGAGCCGCCAGGCGGAGACCGACTATGAGCGACACAACAAGGAAGAGATAAACAACAGAGGTTTGTGGAAGCCACAACACCAAACGTAAATCCACTCGGAACCAGAGCCAGGCAAATGTCAACAACGAGCAATGACCAGAACGCAGTACCGCCGATAGAAACGAAATCCAGAGCGAGTACCAGACTGACTGGACTAGGGCAGAGCGGGTCCCTATATACGAAACCGGAGGGAGCGGCTATTGGCTGCTGTCTGCACGTGGCTTAGCGGTGGCGCCCTCGCTGCGCGAGAGCCACTGCGTGGAATAGCCGCCGCTGAGGCAGAGTCCTCTATGGGCTGACCACGTCCATTTGTTCTGCCGCGTGTTCGACTTCCGCGGCGGAAGGTACTAGACTTTATGATATCAAACTTCAGTATAAATTTCAACTTTGAGATTCAATGGGAAGTTACGAAAAAAAAATACCAATATGAGCCAAAAACACATTTCTTAATATCAGCACGAATGGATAAAGTGTATCAGTTATACAATTTAAACACATTATATGATCACTTAAAAAAATGCCATCTAATTACATTATCTTGTTCTCACCTTATTTGTTTTTACTACATTGCTCATTGAGCAACAGAGAAATGACTTCACCCAATTTGGGCATTAGGTTAAAAGTTTGGCCAGTTGCTGTTGTAAATGCCAGGAGAGACAGCTTCTTCAGTACATTTTTAACAGGCATCCAGACTTGATACTTTTCAATTTTTTTAAATGAGGATCTTGGTCATGGTGGGTGGTAAAATATAACATGCACATCTTGGTTTTGACAATCAATATTACCAACTTCGACAATCCACCACTGTTCACCATGAACACAAGCCACTATGTCCTTACTTTGAAATGTCAGCGATACAAGTTTTCTGCATTGATGAAGTTCACTACCGGGGGATGTTGATGTGAACTTACATTTGAGCAAGTTGTGTGACTGAGGTATAAAACGACGAAAAGATTGGATGCCTTTAATCATCTGGCAAGTGTTGGAGCTTTCCTCTAAGACACTAGCATAGAGTTCTTGTATTTCCTCACATTTTACAAAAACATAGGTAATCTCTTTTTACCTGTTCTTTACAGAATTTAAACATTTCTTGAGGTGTCAAGATCTGATTCTCATAGGTTCACTGTAGACTTGCTTATGTGACAGCTCACTTTGTTGTACCGCTGACGCCATCACATGCATTTTCACATCTTGACGAACAAAGGAATAGTTTTCAGAAAACTCAGCGAGAACTAAGCATTCGTCAAGTGCCAAGGTTTGCTTTTTGTTTTTCAGAAATTTACCCTGAGCTTTGGCAATGAAATGATGCATTTTCAGTTTTTAAGGTTAGCTACCAACACTTCAGAAGTCTATTCTCATGGTTTTGTAACTGTCACCGTTTTGATCATGTCTGGTCACCCATTTCTTGTATTCTATATTGTCAAGCATCCAGTTCTTCAACCATGTCAAGTAAAGCTTGTCTGTTTGGACGGTATTGACATTTTTCTGTGATCATACAATTGTAACTGTCAATATTGCCAACCAGAACTTCCAAAAGGTTTTTATAGTCATCTTTAAGATTGGCCCCATCTATTATCAACCTTACATTCTGGTGATACAAACAAGTGCAAACATTATGGGTGCCAGGCACCCCTGCAACAATACATCATGTCAGTCTCAACTTGCAAAATTTCGGCCTTCTAATTTTAATGTCAGGATTTTCTTTTTTGAATTCAGTGAATAGTTCATTTAAATTACACAATATTAAATTTTTGTCTCTGTTTTTCTGTGAAAAAAATGGTATTAAGATACAATCTTTTTTGCCATCCATCAAATGGCTGTTATTGACATCTTCATAGAACCTATTAACTTTTTGATCATGTTTTTATGAATGAAATTAGATGTGTTTGTCTTTTGTAATGCAGGTAAAATTCTCTGCTCTTAGTAAAAGCCTTGTTAAGTTGTTATATTCGATCCGAGAATTTTTAGAACTTTCATCTGGTTTAGTGCAACTTTGCTTTTGAAATGAAACTACCAAATTCTTTTTGACAGTAGTTGCCACTTTCTCAATTTTTGCACTCAGTGCAAAAGGTCTTTCTTCTTCACTTGAAGTCCCCCACCCCACGTGACACTAAACGTTAATTTGCTTTCACGCCAGAACACCTTTTTCAAGATAACATCAACTGAATGTATCATGAATTTAACCAGTTTAAAAAAAAAAAAAAAAACACCTAGGGTATAAATATATGTTGCGCATTTGAAATGGAAAGCTGCTTAAGGCTTTATTTTATTTTATTTGACACACCGTTACCTTTGCATATGTAAACCAAATACTATGGTAGGTACAATCTGTGGCAAATATTCTTGTTAACACAGTGACTTGTATTCTAAACAGGCTCCAAAGCTGTAATATATATGTGTTCAAATAAATTTCACTCACATTGTACTTGAAGGTAAAGCAGAGGTGAATAAGGAAGTTGGTAATTACATAAGGGTACTACAAAGAAAACTGATCCATGTATAGGTACCATACATAGTGATGCAATAAAAAAAATTTATCACTAACACATGTAAAGAAAAAAAACTTTCACCCCCCAGGAAATGGCAACATACTGTTGGTATAAGTCATACCTGCATTAGTAACCTACAAAGAACAACCACTAGTTGATGCCTGACTGCCATGAAATATTTCAGTGTTCTTTAAATGGCGAATCATTCACATTGTATTTTGGCTTTCAAAACTATTTTAATATACCAGAAAGAAATATGACGACATACATTATTTTCTAGAATATCCATGAAATATTCTCAAGCCCGCGATTTCCTCTTGGTGGTCATAAATATGCACTCCCAAGTACTGAGTTTATTACAACATTCTTCTACTCGTGCCAGACCAATTATAAAGCTCAAATCGACTGATCAAATTCTCAGGCTATTTTCAAATGTATTTGGTATTGTATAATTCAGGTTCAAAAAAGTTTGAAATGGGACTAGATACCTTTCAGAAATGTAGCAACAAGAGAGAAAAATCAGATTCATTGTTTGTTAAACTATGTGATGCATTTTATATTCCCCTGAGAGTTTCAAAAGTGAGTTCTCTTGGTTTGAAAACAATCAGTACATAGACTACAAAGCAGAAACACATTAAATGTATTCACTGTTGCTTAAATGGACAACTGTCAGATGTGTAATGGAATAATGCCAATGAAAATTTGTGCCGGATTGGGACTTGAACCTGGATTTCCCACTTATTGTGAATGGTCATGTTACCATTTGGCTCTCCAAACACAACTCATGACCAGCGGAAGCATCTCTGGTGAAGCGCGCTACCTGCTCTAGGCGTGAAGAAGAGCTGCGAAGCCATGCTCTGACTGTGACGCAACGCTAGCACAAATTGTCGTGTGTCGTTTTTACGACTCTGCAAATTGTCGTGCTATCTAGCGTCACAGCATGGGCAGAAACGCACAGAAGAAGAAGACAGTCGTTGAGAAGCAGCCGACGCCGCCGCAACCCAGTAGGAATGCGGATCGGAAGCGTGAAGAACTTCATGTACCTGTCCCCCCTCTGTACATCCAGTGCAGTAGAGGGTCGTGGACAGAGATATATGATGTTATAGGCAGCTGCTGTAGCGAAGAGGTTGGCGTCGAGTCACTTGACTCAGGCGCTGTCATACAACTACAGGCAGCGAGTGCAGCTGACCACTGCGCACTTAAGAGCGCAGTGGTCGCCCACACTGTGGATCCACCCAGCATGGAGAAGACTACGGCGCCAAGACAGCGCGAGAAGCAATCCAAGGCCCTGATCAGGGGACTGCCTTGGATTATCGACGAGGAGACAGTCCAGGAAGGGCTGACACATGCAGGATTCCGGGGTGCAACTATCAAGCTGGACAACTGGACGAACAGGAAGACGCCACCGTTGTTTATCGTCGTAATGGTACTGCAACAGACGGCGGCGACATCTTCGGGCTAAGGAAGCTTCTAGGCTTCCCTGTGACAGTAGAAGCTCTCCCCCTGGGCATGGACCCTAAGCCACAGTGCTTCAGGTGCCAAGCCGAGGGGCATGTGGCCAAATACTGCCACAACTCACCACAATGCGTGAAGTGCGCTGGCGCACACGACACCTGCGACTGTGACAGAAGAAGAGAAGCAGCGCCGACTTGTGCTCGCTGTGGCGGGTCTCACACGTGGCCAACTGGCATGGCTGCCTGTCTTTTACCGGTGGTGGCTGCGCTGGTGTGAAGGCTCAACCTGAGAGACGACGACGAAAGCACCGCCATAAGAAGACGGAGCCGGAAGGTGAGAAGACTGCTCCCACTGCCAACAGGCGGCCGGAATATTGCACCAGTGAGAGTGGGGCGGGGGACCGGCCGCCGACGGCGGCTGAACAGGTGCCGCAAGTACAGGAGATGCGCGCCATGCTAGCGGCCACGGCGGAGGAGGCGATTGTGGCCTTCAAAGCTGCCATGGAAGAGGACAGGACAGCCTTCAAGGCCACCCTGACCGCAGAGACGACGGAGGCATGCAACCTGCTGTGGCAGCTGCGCTCGCAGATGGCCCAAGACATCCGGGCAGACGCAGTAGGCAGAGAAGAGACGCCAGCCGCCGCTCCCCCGCTGGAGCAGCCGGCGGCAGGACACACCGCAGCGGACACACCGAGGAGGAAGAGGACGGAACGCGCCGCACTGACACCAAAGCCCATCGGCTCTGACCAGCTCGGCTCCGACGAGTGGGCAAGCATGGCTATAAGGACGCTCAAGGACCTGGGCTACGTCATCCACAACACGGGGAAGACGCAGCCGCGGCCCTCACTGAGCCTCTCTGCACGGCCAACGAGCGAGGAGTGGTGCCACTACGCGGTCACTCATCTCCGAGCACTTGGCTATGACGCGCGCCCGCCAGACGCCGATGGATGACCTGGGCCCTAGCCCGCATGATGTCACTACTGACAGCGCGGTACGCGCTCTCACATCTCGAATTGCAGCACTCTGTGCTGCAGCACCGTCTAGGACTGATCTCTTATGACGAAACTTGGCATGACACGGTATCCGATTGCACGATACCCGCTTTTAACATAACCTACCCATGCATGACCTATCGCAGTCAGCAAGACATCCGCTACTGCTCTTATTACCTGACCTAACTATCGCAGAGGTTTTTTTCCCTTGGTGCTTGCCTTGGCACTTTTTTCCCCTCTGCCCTTAAAATCGCTACCCTTCGTTCGATCTTCGACCCAATCTATCTACAGATGAGTGCGTATAAATGGCTAATCTTAGCCAGACGTACGCAAACATCGCAGTACCCACATCCTGCGACACCTCACATTAGTGAATACTAACCCTTTATGCAGAGATGGCAGTAGACCTTTTGAGTTGGCCATCATGCCGGCGTGGGCGTGGAGGGGCTCCACCTCTTTTTTTTTTTTTTTTTTTTTTTTTTTTAAAAAAAACTGGTATTGACAGAATTTGAGCACAAAGTGCTCAGCCTCCATGATCCGTAAATGTAGAACATTTTTAGCTTCTCTTGTCATCTCTTTTTCTCCTTTTCCATCTATCTCATTCATAGGCGGGCAGCCAGCACTGTGGAAATCAGCACACTGGGAGTGGGCTGCAATGGGGCTTCTTGGGGAGCCTTCATCACAGCCCCAGAGACCTGCTCCAGTGTCTCAACAAGGTGTAAAACCATCTCAAGAACTGCAATTAGCATGGCGATTAACAAAGCTAGATTATACTGGATGCAGAGGGTGGGACAAAGCTAGATCATACTGGATACAGAGGGTGGGTGGTGTTCCACACAAATGGCAGCTGTAGCATTGCCATTACTGCTGCCTGCCAGATTGTTGATATCCTCTCTGTTCTCTGGGCAGTGGGGCTGCCCCTGGGAGATCATCTCACTGCCCCTCTTGCGTGCTGGGCCTGGCACTCTTTCTGGTGCGCACAGGCTGCCTCTTGTAGTTGAAGCAGTTGTATCATCTTTGTTGGCTGGCGTCATTGTAGGATGGTGGTTTTGGCCAATTTTTCTGCTGTCAGTGCATGTTTGTGTGAACTTAAGGCACAGCATTTAGCTCTTATGGTATGCCGCACTGGTGAGCTACTGAGGCTTCAAACTTCTCTCAGTCACTGTAGTTCACAATTTACTTGTCGCGACGTTTCTTATACCTCAACAAGTCTTCAGATGTGGGCATTGTGTAGCTGCTTGATTGCCTAAACACTTCACACATGCCTCATATAAGGAACAGTTGTGTGCCACATGCCCCACTCTTTAGCAGTGGAAGCACTGCAGTGAGCCCGTCCTGTGCATTAGTGACTCAACGGTGACCACTGTATTGGCTATCTGCGTCACCTGATAGTGTTCCCTGTTCTCAAGGTTATCGGTTGTGATAACTATGAGAGTCTGGATCTCTTTGTGTGTTAGAGGTGGCTTGTGCACACCACAAAGTGTACACCTAATTCGAGGTCCTTCACCTCTTCTTAGAGGGCTCAAGGTTTGCGAGGTGTGGGAATTCCTTAAAAACTGCTTTGATGAGCTTCTCTTGGGGTGGTGGCATTTTTATAGAATAGCTGTGAGTGTGCTACCACTTCACTCGTCAGTCTCCTATAGTCTTCAGTATTATCAAGCTGTATCCACACCATATCTGTTCCCGAAGCCCTCTCATTATAGGCTGCAGTCATTCACTGTCTAAGGCACTGCATGAAGCCTCTGTAGACTTCCTTCACTTAGGTGATGACTGGTGGTGGACTTCGCCTAAACCTCCTAGCTCCACACACCGTGTGGGAGCTGGCCTCTTCTGCAATGGGAGGATTGGTGGCCATTTGTACGGCCAACCTGTGTTACCCCAACTATGCTTGAAACGGGTTGGTGGAGGAGGTTTTGGTTTGCATTTGTGCCAGGTGAGCCACGCATTTGGACTCCATGGTCATCCACACAAGGCCCACAGCACTAGTTTCTGCAACAGAATGCTTTTTCCTTCCAATAGTAGTGACAGTCACCTGCCTCTTCTTTGGTTAATGTTTGCCACTTGTCCTGCTTTTTGTTGTTCATGTGGATCAGCACTGCTGATGCTTCTTGACACTTCTACACTTCTTCTGACAGGTGAAACTAGTGTTGTGGCACATTAGGAAGACCATCTGCATTGTTCACACCTGTATCCAAGTCCATGCACATAGGACATGTTGTCATATGTGGTGGGCCGGATGGGGCCACCAACGGAGCAAGCTTTGCCAGATGGTGATCTACCACACAATTTGCTCCATCACCTCAGTCTGTATGCTTTAATATCTCAGCTCTCTCCTACGGCCACCTACCACACTCCATACAGCTTATCAGTATCTTAGCACATGATTATACAATTTTATTGATAAAATTTGCCTCACTAAATTATGCTTGTTTAGTTGATCAAAACATAGTAGCTTTAGAGCAACAGTGACTCATGGAAAGTGGAAATGCTACTTATGGCATGTAACCATGAGTGACGGAATACTGAAGCAGTACAATTCAAGTATCCATCAGGAGGGAAGGCCAAATGCCTGGACTTGATCTCAGTGACTGATTGAATGCAGAAGTGAGAGAAAACAATATTTTTAGTATTAGTGCAAAGGTAGAATTTTCAGAAATTCTACAGTCAGCTGTTCAAAATTTAAATTAGCTGATTAAGATTTTATAAATTGTGAGTATAGTGGTGCAAAAGGATTTTGACATGTTCTATAAAAGACCTAAAACTGACACTTGCATGTGCTTTCCTCCCCATTTTTATCTTTCTTTACTTTTACTACATTCACAAAGGGCATGGTATATATGTTCTCCATTTTGTCACTGGATGGCTTCAGACATGAATGTTGCATTCAAATAACAGTTGGAGCAAGCATCATTTCAGTTAATCTGAAGAGGGGGGAGGAGAATCAAACCACAAAGCAAAGTGGCAACTTCGTTCTCAGGCAGAAAGCATGTGTTTTAGAAGAATTTCATTCTGCATCAACCAACCAAATCAGTGCACTTCTTTTGAGAAATGCTTTCAAAGTTGTCATACATCATTCATGTCAATTGTTGGGAAAGTCTGCAGGAAAGAATTCTCCTCCCCTCAATTATCAGTGTCACCCACGATTAATAAAATCTAGAAATTCCGGTGAGTAATTTTACCTGTCTGACGCACACACTAAGATGTTACCAAAAAGGATGGAAGATTATTGTTTAACATCCAATCAAGAACGAGGTCATTAGAGGGAGAGTGCAAGCTCGGATTAGTGAACGATGGGGAAGGAAATAGGCCATGCCCTTTCAAAGAAATATCCTAGCATTTGCCTAAGCTATTTTGAGAACTCATGAAATCCTAAATTTGTATGGCCAGATGGGAAGATAAATTTTAGTGATAGTGATTTACAGATCTTTGTGAGTAAATCTGAAACTATATTAACATTTTATTTACAAGAAATATACTAGTATAATACATTGTAATACACAGGGACTTCTATATTGACTTTTGTGGTCATTGCACATAAAAAAGTAGTGGAGCAGCTTCTTCACCATTAACTGTCAACTACGACATTCCCAACAGAGCAATGGACAATATTTTCATTGGTATCTCATTAGGTTCGATGTGGAGAGACTTACTTATGGGTAGTAAGACTATAAGGCATTAGTCTCACATTGGAGGACTATGTAGATATGCAACATTTAGTCACTGATTCATTTACAGTACAATAAGTTATTCAACTCTTGAAGGACCATCAATTGCATGAAGAGTACAGAGCCCATCACTTTGATGATAGACACAATATGTTCATACACTTTTATTGAATTTCATTAACATGTATCCAGTGAGGATAACTAAAGGTATTATAATACCACATAAAAAGTTGGAATTTTATTGAAGCTTATAGTACATCAAAACCATATGCAGTGGCTCTTTACAGAAAATACTATAAGTTCTTAAGAAAGAAAGGGACTTTGTGCCTAGTATACAAAAGACTGCATATAAAATTAAAACACTGGATATAGTGAAGAAAGTTCTGTGCCACTCTGACATGTTACAATCCTGCCAATATAGTGGGAAGGGATTGATAGATCTAAGGTTTTATCATGTTAGGAGCCTATGTTACCTTATGTTTTTCGTAGGAGTACTTTGATCAATGCAGTCTTCATGGTTGACATCTTGTAGCGATACATGAGTTTTATCATTGTGTTGATGAATCTGAGTTTCATCTGGCGGGTGAAAATGCTTGACTAAACAGGACTGATCCAGCAGATGAGGACTGCAATATATGGTCATGATGTGTCTAGGCTGGTCAACTTGTTACCTGGATATCAATCAGACTGAAAATGCATATAATGCTAAGCTGAAGGAGAGAAGCCCTCCAGTGGGAGCTTTTGGGACATGGTCTGATCCACAGCACAGAGAGCCAGTGTGAATCCTATATTGCCATGAAAGGACATCACACTGTGTACTGATACTCTGTATATTAGTGGGAGAGATGAAATGCACACAGTAAGTGCTATCCGCAGGCAATGGCTGATCACCCGGTAGACTTTGTACCACATGTCACAATATTGCCAGACATGTTTCAGTGTACATTTCAACTTTAAAAAACATGCTTCTAGATCATTTTATAATAATATCAACTTGTAGAACATTGAGTGTATGCTTCATAATACCGCCAAATGCTATTAAATGTGCAAATACTTCCACATGTTAATGAGATACGAGGCTAGAGTCAACATCCTTCATGATCACATACAGGCAATAAGGACTTTTACTCTATAAACTTAAACTAGACCAGGACTCAGCAGAAGTTGAAATATGGAGGTTGTCCATAAATTAAGGTCTCCAATGCTTTTTCATGTAGTAAACAGAATTTTATCGCAAAAACAATTATGGATTCTGACAGTTTGGACTTTTATGGCCATCTGTGAACTCCCTACACCACTTATACACATTTTTTACATCCATACACTTTTATCCATACACATTGGTCAACTGGCATGGATTTCAATAAGGGTTGACGCCTGAAACCACAGAAATTGAATCAAGGAACACAGTTCACACTCGATGATAGTGTGGTTTTTTCCCTTCCATCCTTAAAGGCTGCTATGTCAAGAATGAACTGGCACGAATAGTGGTGTGGGAAGCAAGGAACATGGTGCTGTTGTCAGATTTCGCTCTGTCCTGATGGGAGCTCGTCGGAGACCTTACTTTACAGACAACCCTCGTAAACATCAATAGAGCATTTGGTTCTGAACAAACACAAGTGTTTAGATTCAAAAAAACTCCATTCTTATTACATTATATCTCATTGGTACATGGAAGTGTGTAGTTATGCATCTGTACTCATTTAAATCACTTAAGTGCACATGCTACTGGAGTCTCATACTCAACAAACTAAGTTATATCACTGTTGGTGTTAATTATTCTATAAAAGAAAGACAGCAAATATTTGTAAAAGTCAAGAATCTGGGTTCACAATTACACCACTTTAGTTCTGTATGGGGTAATGGTGTGGTAAAAACAATGAAAACCTGAGAATTACAGCTGCAGAGTTGTACAGTTAAGGGTTATGTGAAGCACAGAAAACTAAATCTCCAGCCAGAAAAGGTATTGGTATATTCTGCAATGTGTCCTTGGTGTAGTTCTAGGTGGCAGTACAGCTGAAATATTAGTTACAATGGCTCTGTTTTAAGACTTGCTTTTTTTTTTTTAGGGTAAATGGCATTATTGGCAGTAAATGCCATGTGTTTCTGGTTAAACTATTACACAGTGTAAACTTACAACGCATGAACCGAATGGAATTTGTCGAGTGCATATGTAGACAGACCGTCTTTCTACCTCTGAACCAGTATGTAGGTTTCTTTGTCAGCATGCAGTACCATACATTGTGACTAATACCATTGGCAACATGGGGCATTCAAGTGCTATGTCAGACGCCTTCAACTGTCTTCCCTGCTGGCTGTGCTCACCCCCAACAATATGTGGCATAAGCTCTATCCAATGCTTCTTGCCACCTGGCAATTCTGTGAAGGTGAGTGGACTATACTCTGTCAGATCAAAGGTATCCGGACACCAATATGTAATGTGGAACTGACTACTAGTTGTCAAGAGAGGTGGACTCACCAGTATTAAAGGAGTCCCCAGCAGAGTACACACACTCTGCACTTATGTCCATTAATAGTTTTCCGATACCCAATTGCTGCACTATGCTGGCTCAGCAGAAGTGAGGATGGACAGTGCAAGCAAGTATTATAGGAGTAATCATGGAGAAATAATTAAATTAACAGTAAATTGACAAGCAGTAGCAGTTGCGCGTGGACACGAAAATCACCTCAGAAGGGTAAGAATTAGCTTCACCGATCCCAAAGATAAAGGAAAAGTGAACAATTTAGAAGATTTTGTTGAAGGTATTGTACATTTTGTGTAACATAAAATTACTGAATACAGCCACCATGGAATATGACTACTTGAGTTCTAATGAGTCTCATAAATATTGTAATTCCACGCAGATAAAAATATACTAGGAATCATGAAGAGCATGCTGAGGCTTCAATTTTTCCAAGGTCAGAACACAACCAGAAAGCAGTTGTTTTAATTTATAGTTAACGTGAAAATACGTAAAGACTTTTCTATACATTACATCTGATTATAACAGTATATAAGTGACATTTTTGACAAAAATGGGATACAGGAATTGGACGTGAAAATACTAATTTGTTTGGTAGTAAACGGATCCTAGTGATTTTATCAAAAGTATGTGCCACCTAGCGTGAAGCCCCTTGACTACTTGGTGGGTTGTAGTTAAACAGTGGGGGACTAGAGGTCCAATATTACTAGGACCCCTAGTGCTGGTGACAAAGTGTGTCACCACATTTTCTTCCATACAAGACTAGCTGACATGTGACCATTTGGTGCTGTGTTTAGTCACATTTGGGTGTTTCATCCAAAGTAATTGTAAATAAATCGTTTGTATACAATGATTGGGAATGAGAAAGACGTTCAACCTAAGCTGCAAATGATTGGTATGTTTTGTTACAATACTATTTTTTTATAGTTGCTTACATATTTATATCTGGGTAACAATTTAGTTATTTAGTAGTAGAAGTACAGAAACTTTAGGCCTCTCATCAGTGTACCAACAAACAATGAAAGAATTTATTTAAAAAAAGTAGTTGTTTCCAGATTGTATGCCCAAGGCTGATAATAGAAACAGTCATGGCAATACCAATAATGACAATGACAGTTATATTGGTAGTAGCAGTGATGCATCACTGTTTGGAGATGGTCATGATTCTGATAAAGAAAGTGGTTGGAATCCTTGTGATGACAATGATGAAACCAGTGAGGCTTCTTCAGGTACACTCTTTGACATAAAACTCGACCGGCGGCCGGCCGCTTCAGAGGCTAAGTCCGCGCCGATCGCGACATGGGACAAAAAAACTGGCCAACTCGCTAATTCTCTAAGTCCGGTTATCTGCACAATCTGGCAACACTGTAGACTGCGGCACTTCCTGGAGGAAAACTTGACCCATGATAGAGAAACTCTAGGCTGATTACGCCTGTGGTCTAGCGGTAGCGTGCGTTGTTTCTGTTCATAATGTCAGTGGATCGACAGCAGCTGGCATAAAATATTTTTATAGCCTCTTCTGTCTGAATGCTGAAGACGTGAATGTAATGGTAGCGCAGATTCAATCTATTTCGCTTTGTGACACACCGATATCAAAATTTTATCCAGTAACGATTTTGCGGCAGATTTCCTGCAGACTGTCCTCCTCTGGACGCCGTATGCGGCAAAGCTCCGGGATCCATTTGCTGGCTACTGGCAGCGGCCGTGGCGACAGCAGCGGCGCTGCACTCCCCCGTTCTTTATCGAAAGCGCCTGCTACCGCTCATCGCTTTTGATGATTTAAAACGCTTTATTACTAAATGTTGCTCCACAGAAAATTTCGACAATTTCCATTCACGCTCAAAAGCAACGGAGACAGACGCCCTGATTAGTAGGCGGGTATTATATTACATTATTCGGCAAGAGCTGAGTATGGCCCGAAATTAATTTTATAGACTGGGACGAAATTAAACCACCTCACTACATTCGATGAATTTATAAATGCTTCATACCTCGTTTCTTTTCCTTTCAAACTCAATTATTTGTGCAACTTTTGGTCAATGTTTGGATGTTTTCGTCAAGCCAGAGTGAGCGTCTGTGGTGTAAAGTGTATTACAGTTCTTGTTTCATGCCTTATGGTAAGTCTATGCGATAAACTGTGTGAATACCTTGCAATGCATGCTCTGTAGCAGTGCAGGAACACTGCACATTTGGAGTTCCATGTATGGGTTCATGAAGTATTTATTGTTGATCGGAAGTGATAGTTAAGGTCATCAGATTTAAACCAGAAAAATTTGTCGTTTTGAAGGTTTCAGAGAACGGAAAGGAATTGCTAACGCCGGTGTTAGAAAACGTCTACAGTTAAATGCTATTGCAAAAATTTAGAAGAAGGGAACTATATTAATGAACATGTGCACTTCATAAACAACCTTCTGACATGTTAGACCTATATGACGAACAAAGCTCAAATTTATATCGTTGACAGTCGGTTTGAATCTTTTCAGGACCTATTTTAGAGTGAAGCACCTTGGAATTTGCAAAGCAGAAATCCATGATATTAACTTAATTTACTAAGTCGAAATCGGACGAAGATTGATGTTTAAAGGCATTCTTCAGATTTCGCATAAGAAATTTTTACTAGCAGTTTGCAACTCCATTAATTAAAATGGAAAATAAAAGGTTGTAGTCAGCGGCTTCTACCGTGATTCGAACTGCTATGTCTTATAGTACAAGTACTGCAACGCACAAGGGAACCTCTGAGCTAACGACACACTGGCGGCCAGAGGCGGACTATAATCACTGCGATGTTGCCTGAGCCTCAAAACGCAACCTTAAACACACAAACAGAGGAGGAGGAGATTACTGTTTTAACGTCCCGTCGACAACGATGTCATTAGAGACGGAGCACAAGCTCGGATTAGGGAAGGATGGGGAACGAAATCGGCCGTGCCCTTCCTAAGGAACCATCCCGGCATTTGCCTGAAGCGATTTAGGGAAATCATTGAAAACCTAAATCAGGATGGCCGGGCGCGGGATTGCACCGTCGTCCTCCCGAATGCACACACAAACAGATGTTACTTATGTGAAGAACGCCGTTCTTGGAGTCCAGAAATTAAATATACTTTCTAATTGTGTCATCTTGCAGTGGATTATATCGTACGAGTCTTCGATGTGGAAAACGAATGTCAAGTTAATTTAGCGAGGTAACGCCGACCTACACCCGGAAGTAAATGCACTATCAGAGTGTTGACAAATACTTGCTACGACGCTGCCATTTCTCGGCTCTCTGACGAGGCAGCTCTTCAGCGAAATGCTTGCCGTGATTCTCCGATACGGTTCTTCAGAGTGGAGACGCGCGCGCACGTTTGGTTTTTATGCGGCGTTCTCCCCTGATGGTTTCTGACGTCGCCTTGTGGGCTATGTATACATATGACACATTCAATTATCATTAATCCAGAATGATACAAGTTTCAGCTTCCGGCGTGGAAGAAGGCTGTTGACGCCGACATTATATCATTTCAACGTAGGGAAAGCAAAACGGATCATTCAATGTTTCTCATTCAACAAAAAGCATGTGAGATAAATTTCCGTAACGTTCATAATCATCTAAAAATACAAACGAAGTAAAAATACACCGGAAGCTTATTCGAATTGAATATAATGTAAGATACCAAACGCTTTGCACCTCGATGTCGAATTTGTCCACTTGCAATCTTTTGCAGCATACACATAGAATGTCATGATTACCACGAGAATGAAGAAATATGTTGGTAAGGATGGAAGCAAGAAGAGACGCAGTCAACAAATATTCTATTCCTCATGGCATTCATTTCATTTGACACGTAAGAAGAGGTAAAGCGGGAATTTACTTTCGTTAACACGAAAGATATGCCGCACATGTTGATAACGAGGAAGTCTGCGTCTTCATACGTTTCCTCCTTGAAATCTGTATGCTCTATTATATACTAAGTAGCCCGATCATTGTTTCAGTAATGTTACCCTCTTGTTTGCCCCGTAACGATGAACAGATTCCAAATGCATGTCTCTGCGTGAAAGTAGCTGTTCGAACCCTTCCTGGGTTGTTTTTTGTGTTTTATTGCTTGGAATTCCTGAAGCAGACCACTGTGCCTTCTCCCCTCGTGGGTTAGGTCTCAAAACTAAACCGCTTTGTATCCAATGGCATAATTTATTCATACAGCATCAGCATAAGACTCTTGCGAGTGAGAGAATGACAATAACAATCGTAACAAGAACAAGCAAATAATGAATGATGTTTATTCCAACGCAGAACGAGAATGGCTTTAAATATTAAAATCTATATCCATATCTATTGATCTTTGAGTTGGGACAATGCAAATATATTCTTAGCATTTAGTTACTGAATTTAGTTCTGGATGTTTGCAGAGAAAAGGAAAAGTCGGTACTTCTCGCTAGTGTAATATAATGTGAACCAGCAACTACCCTTTCCTTAGAACACGACTCAAGCAGGTCCTCAAGTAGGTACCAAGGCACTGCTGCATTCTGTTCCCTGACATTGCTCTGATGACGGTTAATGCAGATAGTTCCGATTATGAAATACAAAACGTATTGCAGGTTAGTTCCTAGGATAGTAACATTAAATTTGCGTTGTAGACGGCACATGAACGTGACGACTATCCATATTACTCATCAATATAAAAAGACAATATTTTGGGAATTTAGCAGGATTACTCAAAATGAATTCTGAAATTGGGTGACTGACCGCACAGGTGCTAAACGTCGTCAAGAATATACGATGTCCTAATCGCATTAGGAATATGAAGATCGTCTTCGACAGCTCGCAACTTTCACATTGCTATCTCCACCCTACTCCAGACAGCCCTCGATGAAGTTGCACTACGTTGCCGATGTTATGGAAGGCCTTCAAACCGACAACAGACCACATATTGAACAATACAAGCGAATTCTCTTGCAGCGTAAGCTTATTGTAACTAATCTAAAAATTATTGGAGAGGAACATTGTCCTATTCAAAAAAAGTAAAATGTTACACACTGTTGACATCAAACGGACATTATCTATGTCCTGTCTTGTGTCCTACTCATCTATAATATCAAGTGTACTATGAAAATGATTATATATAATGGATTATAAGGTAATGCATTGATACCAGATGGTGGGGGCCGGCCGGTGTGGCCGTGCGGTTCTAGGCGCTTCAGTCTGGAACCGCGTGACCGCTACGGTCGCAGGTTCGAATCCTGCCTCGGGCATGGATGTGTGTGATGTCCTTAGGTTAGTTAGGTTTAAGTAGTTCTAAGTTCTAGGGGACTGATGACCTTAGAAGTTAAGTCCCATAGTGCTCAGAGCCATTTGAACCATCTGAACTATTTAACACAAAATGACATTAAAAATTTTAAGTTATTCACGAGCAGCTAGTTGAGAATATGTATGAACATTAAATGACACGACGAACCGTCTTGTTCTGCATATGGATTCAAACCCAGCTCATGCAGACTAAGCAAAGATTTCGTGACTGACGGAAACTAACAGTCATTCCTGATTAGGCATACAGAGAGTGATATACCTCGATTTTAGAAAGTATCAGTTAGCAAATATCAACTTTAAATTGCATAACGCAAACATTTTTAACAGACGCGAATTCCTACCCAGCATCTATTGTCCCTGTTAACGAACTACGAGAGATGTTAAATATTGCTTCTTCACAAGTAACTTACTTGAAATGCCGTGAGGTAAAGCTGTGTGTTGGACACGGATTCGAACCCGGAACCTAATCGGATTGCTATCGAAGCACAGTCAAATGTGACATATCGGAATTTCGCGGCAGTAGCTAGATGTTTTAACTGAAATGACGAGACGAAACATTAATTTTTCCCTTCCCAGGACTCCAACCCGGCACCTATCGCTGTTATATTCTAGAGAAAACGAACGTTAAATATGGGTTTGTTGCACCAGCAGTGACATGTGAGCATGTTTGAACTGAAATAATATGACGAAGAGTTCAGCGCTCACTGGGAATAGAGCCCCACACATATCGTTGTTGACTACACACAAAGAGACGTCAGCTACCGAATTTTTCTCCACCAGCTGCTCAGAATAGCAGTCATCTCGCAAATAGTTCTGTGTCTCACTGGGAGTTAAAAACGTCAGATATCGTTAGTGTTGACAGCGAATGAAAATACATTAAAAATCAAGATTATTATCCACCAGCAGATAGGTGTTCTCATGCTAGAGCTTGATAATACATAATCTTTAGTGCCGGGCCAGGATTCGATCCCATTCACGCGTAATATGTGAAGGTGTTGAGGAATCTGCAGTTTTGAACAAACAACAAATTGTAGCCGAGCTGTATTGCCACGAAGGGATCAAATTCCGCGTTAAGGGCGGTCTGAGTTGCATTCCCAGTTCAGAACCAATTTTATCGACATACAGAAGCTCAAATAAAAGATGGAATAAGTGTCCTGTGACCATACATAGCGTTTGTGTCGTCACTTGAAATACATAACTAGTATAAGAAAGGTTACTGGTGATAGAGTTTCTACATGTCGCCACTCCAGACTTTATTGTGGTTCAACCTACCGTCTACTTGGTAAAGAAGGAATATTACCTTTAATGTGAATTTTCAGACCACGCAGCCATTATATTTCCTTCACTTGGTGTAGCCAGGAGAGAATGGAATCTGTCTCTCCCTATCTAAAATCATTGAGAGAAGTGGGAATCGAACCCAGACCATAGGTAAACGACCTACCATCCGTCCAACAGACCACGAAATCCTCTTCTCTGCGAGTCATTTTTCTATCGTAACGCAGTTGCGCCACACTGGATGAGAATTCTGACACACAGGCTCCCTGTAGTAATTTGCAGCATGTCCAGTAAATTCATTTACTTGGTTGACCGAATCACCGTGAACTAGCTGCCTCGGCTACCCAGTGCATACATTCGACTATTTTGTAGTCACAGAAATAAAATCACGTAACTGCCACCTACACACAACTGCCAACAGTGTAGGATGCAGAAGTTTAAATAGGAAGTGTTCCTTTCCACTTGAGCTATTCTATTGCGCTATCTGTTACTAGAAAACGTCGTTCAGTCCAAAAGAAAAGCTGTAACTGTTTGTCTCTCAGAAGTCAAGACCTGGCCATATGCATAATCTCACAGTGCTGTGGAATCCAAAAGTTCTGGAGGAATAGTTACCGAGCTCTGGAGCTGTTGTAGCTACGTGTCAGCTTGTAGCATAGATAAGATGTCGCGAGTTCGAATACATTCAGTGCTACATTTTTTAAAACGCAATTCTGCTCTCTGCTGAAGTTATCAATCTAATGGAACTTTGAACATAATTCCCTTCACTTCTCAACCCAAAGTAGTCGCATGTCTTAGAGAATTAGCGAGTTGGCCAGTTTTTTTGTCCCATGTCGCGATCGGCGCGGACTTAGCCTCTGAAGCGGCCGGCCGCCGGTCGAGTTTTATGTCAAAGAGTGTACATTACATCTAAGTTGTATATGTCTCAAGCTAGATATCTAACGTGTTCATTTTTGTGTTTACATTTTAATACAATTTAAGATACAATATTGTTAGCCGACATTACAAAAACCCTGATTTAGTATACATTAATTTTAGATGACACAGAAGAAGAAGCAGCAGAATGAAGACCTGGTCAAATTGAGGACTTGCCAGCCAATGCTATTCCCCCTGAACCTCAGCCCAGGAAAAAAAGGGTAAGAAGGGAACACACCTGGAAATCTCAGAAGAGGAAGACATTGAGGAACACAGGGCAGGCCTATGTTGATCATATGACGCTGCATGGGGATAAAGAGATACATGAATACAATCACCTGTGTAGGTACTAATGTAATGAAAATATTCTCCATGAGCAGAGGGAAGTAATATTTAAAGATTATGGGAAATTAGGTAGCTGGGAACTTCAGACATCATTCTTGAATGGTGCCATAGACGTACAGCCTGTGTTGAGGAAGGAAACCACAGCTGTTATGCACAAAGTCATATCATGTAGTTATAAACCGGATTGTTTTAGTGCATGCAAAACCTTTTTTGTAAAAATGTTTGACATATCTAACAAAAGGATAAGAAACGTTATCAATAACAAAAAAAAATCAAACCCATCTGGCATTGCGCCACGTGACAAACTGGTAATGAAGGAGCCCCCAAATAAAATTCCAGCAAGCAAAATTGCAATAATCAAGAAGCATATAAGAAGATTCCCAATGTACTCAAACCATTATAGTAGAGCAAAGGCTCCAAACCAAAAGTACAGTTTGCCATGAAGACAAAAAAGTGAAACCTGAAAGTGAAAGTTTGTACAGACATATATTCAGGACACAATTTAACCCAGGCTTTCACAGGTCTCATACCGATACCTGTGTAACTTGTGACAAGTTGCAAATGAATATTGTACATGGTACGCCTGATGAAAAAAAGGCAGCTGAAGTCGAAAAAGAATTTCATCTCAGGTAGGCACAAGCAGGAAAAGAAGCTGAAAGGAAATGCAAGGAATTAAGGGATGATAACAGAGTTACAATATGATTTGATGTTCAAAAGATGTTGCCGACACTACATGCGACAAACTCGAAAGCAACTATATGCAACAGTTGTGGATATACAACCTCAATATGCACAACTTAATCAGTGGTACTGCCCATACATTTACGTGGCATGAAGGGCAGGCAAGTGGGAGTTGCCAGGAGATAGCATCTTGCCTGCTTAAGTATATCCAGCGTCTTTCTCACACTGTGAAGCACATCTTCAGTCTTCAGTGACAACTGTGGATGCCAGAACAAGAGCCATCTAATACTATAATTTTTGTGTTATATTATTACAAACACCCAAATTGAAACAGTTGATCACTATTTCGTCGTTTCTGGACATTCATACAAAGAATGTGATCAGGACTTCAGAATCACTGAACTTAAAATAAGAGGAACCAATGTGACATTTATATAGCAGAGGACTGGATAAATCTAGCTGCCACAGCAAGTCGAAAATTTGTTGTTACTAAAATGATGGATGAAGACTTCATTGATATTCAACTACTAAACCGGTACTTTAGAAACACTGTGCCATGGATACAAGGAATGCAGGTACTTCATTTTGAAAAGGCAAACCCAAATACCCTTTTTTATAAGACATCAGCTGAAGGTGTTCTGCCAATGAGAAAACAACGAATAGGAAAAATGCCCTGAACAACTTCACAGTCTTAAATCCATTTCTGTGAAGCCAAAACTAAAATACGAGGGCATTTCAAAAAGTAAAGCTACAATGGCTCGCAGTCCTTAAATAGAACATTTATTTAGAAAACGTCAGTTACATCTTATTAACTGGATTATTTGTTATTTTTCGACATAATCACCCCCGTTAGCCAAACATTTCTTAAGTCGGTGCACAAGCTTTTGTATCCCACAGTCATAGAAGGTTGCCGCCTGTTGACGGAGCCACATTTCAACTTCATCTTTGATCTCTTCATCAGGGTGGAATGATTTCCACCAAGATGTGACTTCAGGTAACGGAAGACACGTAAGTCGGTGGGCGCAAGGTCTGGGCTGTTTCAAAGTCTGGCAGTATGCAGCAGCATTAATTGTCATTCCAGGAGGCATAAATTCCAGCAGAAGAATGCCTTGTCTGTCCCAAAAAACAGAAGCCATTATTTTCTTCCCTGAAATCGACGTTTTGCATTTCTTGGCTTTGGGTGAATTCGAATGGCGCCATCGCATTGATTGTTGCTTGGCTTCAGGTGTATGGTGATAATCCCATGTCTCGTCACCTGTCACAATGTGATCAAGGAACTCATCACCTGCTTCAGCATAGCACGTGAGGAAGTCGGGTGCAAAGCCCATCCTTTTCTTTTTGTGTTCTGCCGTTAACAGTTTTGGAACCCAGCGCGCACACAATTTCCTTTACCCTAACTTGACAGTCACATCATAAAGAGTTGTCATTGACACGTCCGGTATGATCTGATGCAATTCTTTCAATGTGAGATGTCTATTCGCATGAATTGCTTCCTCTGTTCTCCGAAGTAGGGAATCAAAGATCACAGATGGCCGACCTGTTCTTTGTTTGTCATGAACATCGGTCCTACCTTCAGAGAAATGACGACACCATTTCGTTACATTTTGTCGATTCATAATGTTCCCATAAACAGAAACAATTTCTTTGTGAATATCCACTGGTGGCTGACCTTTTGCATGAAAAAAACGTATGACGGAGCGCACTTCGCATTTGGCGGGATTCTGAATTGGCCATTTTAAACACGACCTACTCCAACCAGAAGCAACATTCAACTGCCAAACAACCGTGAGGAGAAAGCTAACGGTTCAAAGTTAACACCAGTGTTGCCAACTTGCTCGCCAAAACTCTTCTGTTCCTCTGGCGTACGGTGTATCTTTACTTTCCGAAATACCCTCGTATACAAAATATGAAGACCTGATGGAACTTCTGCAATTTGTGCCACTGATACACCACCAATTTTATAAACGTTTATCCCATGAAACAGACTGGTGAACCATTTTTAGGTTAGAGAATTCCCTCCCTAGGCCCGACAAGATGCCTCCTGAGACGCGGCAAGATAGTAGTAGTCAAAATGCAACAGGGAATAACAATATTAATGTGCTAATAGTAAACTGCAGGAGCGTCTATAGAAAGGTCCCAGAACTGCTCTCAATAATAAACGGTCACAACGCCCATATAGTACTAGGGACAGAAAGTTGGCTGAAACCAGACGTAAACAGTAATGAAATCCTAAACTCAGATTGGAATGTATACCACAAAGACAGGGGAGGCGTGTTTATAGCGATAAGAAGTGCAATAGTATTGAAGGAAATTGACGGAGATCCGAAATGTGAAATGATTTGGATGAAGGTCACGGTTAAAGCAGGCTCAGACATGGTAATTGGATGTCTCTATGGCCCCCTGGCTCAGCAGCTGTTGTGGCTGAGCACCTGAAGGATAAAATGGAAAAAATTTAGAGTATATTTCCCCAACATGTTATAGTTCTGGGTGGAGATTTTAATTTGCCGGATATAGACTGGGAGACTCAAACGTTCATAACGGGTGGCAGGGACGAAGAATCTAATGAAATTTTTTAAAGTGCTTTATCTGAAAACTACCTTGAGCAGTTAAACAGAGAACCGACTCATGGCGATAACAGATTAGACCTTCTGGTAAAAAACAGACCCGAACTATTTGAAACAGTTAACGCAGAACAGGGAATCAGCGACCATAAAGCGGTTACTGCACCAATGATTTCAGCCGTAAATAGAAATATTAAAAAAGGTAGGAAGATTTTTCTGTTTAGCAAAAGTGACAAAAAGCAGATTTCAGAGTACCTGAAGGCTCAACACAAAAGTTTTGTCTCTAGTACAGATAGTGTTGAGGATCAGTGGACAAAGTTCAAAACCATCGTACAATATGTGTTAGATGAGTATGTGCCAAGCAAGATCGTAAGAGATGGACAGGAGCCACCGTGGTACAACAACCGAGTTAGAAAACTGCTGCGGAAGCAAAGGGAACTTCACAGCAAACATAAACATAGCCAAAGCCTTGCAGACAAACAAAAATTACACGAAGCGAAATGTAGTGTGAGGAGGGCTATGCGAGAGGCGTTCAATGAATTCGAAAGTAAAGTTCTATGTACAGATTTGGCAGATAATCCTAAGAAATTTTGGTCTTATGTCAAAGCGGTAGGTGGATCAAAACAAAATGTCCAGACACTCTGTGACCAAAATGGTACTGAAACAGAGGATGACAGACTAAAGGCCGAAATACTAAATGTCTTTTTCCAAAGCTGTTTCACAGAGGGGGACTGCACTGTAGTTCCTTCTCTAGATTGTTGTACAGATGACAAAATGGTAGATATCGAAATAGACGACAGAGGGATAGAGAAACAACTAAAATCGCTCAAAAGAGGAAAGGCCGCTGGACCTGAAGGGATACCAGTTCGATTTTACACAGAGTACGCGAAGGTACTTGCCCCCCTTCTTGCAGCGGTGTACCGTAGGTCTCTAGAAGAGCATAGCGTTCCAAAGGATTGGAAAAGGGCACAGAGCATCCCCGTTTTCAAGAAGGGACGTCGAACAGATGTGCAGAACTATAGACCTATATCTCTAATGTTGATCAGTTGTAGAATTTTGGAACACGTATTATGTTAGTATAATGACTTTTCTGGAGACTAGAAATCTACTCTGTAGGAATCAGCACGGGTTTCGAAACAGACGGTCGTGTGAAACCTAGCTCGCGCTATTCGTCCACGAGACTCAGAGGGCTATAGACACGGGTTCACAGGTTGATGCCGTGTTTCTTGACTTCCGCAAGGCGTTCGATACAGTTCCCCACAGTCATTTAATGAACAAGGTAAGAGCGTATGAACTATCAGACCAAATGTGTGATTGGATTGAAGAGTTCCTAGATAACAGAACGCAGCATGTCATTCTCAATGGAGAGAAGTCTTTCGAAGTAAGAGTGATTTCAGGTGTGCCGCAGGGGAGTGTTGTAGGACCATTGCTATTCACAATAGACATAAATGACCTTGTGGATGACATCGGAAGTTCACTGAGGCTTTTTGCAGATGATGCTGTGGTATATTGAGAGGTTGTAACAATGGAAAATTGTACTGAAATGCAGGAGGATCTGCAATAAATTGACGCATGGTGCAGGGAATGGCACTTGAATCTCAATGTAGACAAGTGTAATGTGCTGTGAATACAAAGAAAGAAAGATCCTTTATCATTTAGCTACAATATAGCAGGTCAGCAACTGGAAGCAGTTAATTCCATAAATTATCTGGGAGTATGCATTAGGAGTGATTTAATATGGAATGATCATATAAAGTTGATCGTTGGTAAAGCAGATGCCAGACTGAGATTCATTGGAAGAATCCTAAGGAAATGCAATCTGAAAACAAAGGAAGTAGGTTACAGTACACTTGTTCGCCCACTGCTTGAATACTGCTCAGCAGTGTGGGATCCGTACCAGATAGGGCTGACAGAAGAGATAGAGAAGATCCAACGAAGATCAGCGCGCTTCGTTACAGGATCATTTAGTAATTGCGAAAGTGTTATGGAGATGATAGATAAACTCCAGTGGAAGACTCTGCAGAAGAGACGCTCAGTAGCTCGGTACGGGCTTTTGTTGAAGTTTCGAGAACATACCTTCACCGAAGAGTCAAGCAGTATATTGCTCCCTTCTACGTATATCTCGCGAAGAGACCACGAGGATAAAATCAGAGAGATTAGAGCCCACACAGAAGCATACCGACAATCCTTCTTTCCAGAAACAATACGAGACTGGAATAGAAGGGAGAACCGATAGAGATACTCAGGGTACCCTCCGCCACACACCGTCAGGTGGCTTGCGGAGTATGGATGTAGATGTAGATGTAGTACTCGTGTGGATGATGATGATGATGATGATGATGACTATGAACTTGGGTAACAACATCTATGACACAGATGATGATAGTGATACATGTTGATAAGTGTTAAACCCGAATATTTGTATTTTGTAAATCAATCAGTACCCTATTGATGCAATACTGTATCCTGTTATAACAATAAATGTATGTTATATTGAGTATGTACTCTGAGCATTATCATTTTATTCTACTGTAAGTGAGAAGTAAAGGGGTCTAAGTGCGTATTGCCGATTCTTTGTATGTATTAACTATAAACCGGATGTTCTTCTTATTTATTATTATTGGTAATAAAAGGCTAAGGACCTGATTATTCATCTGAAATGTTCAAAATGGTGTGTTCTAAAAACTGTGGTTGGCTTTCTTACTCATCAGAAAAATGGGCCGAGATATGACACTTCAGAAAATGTGTCCTACTTTACATTAACACACAATCTTACAACATACTAAAGCTTCATACAGCAAAAATTTTAGTTATCCAATACGAGCAATTGGGATGTGCATAGCAACATATGAAGTAAAATGTTTTCCAGTATCTGCTGTTGAGCTGAGTGAGAAAGTTGGATATGATACTACTACTACTAAGCATTATTTAGTGTATGTCATAAGATACCTTATAAAACATAAATATGGAAGAACTCAGGGGCTATTTTCTCATCAATGTACACTTTGTAATGCAAGGCATGAAAAACAGCACTTTTTTTTATAGTTGCTCTAATTTTGACAATCCCTAAATTGTCCATATGAATCTGTCCTCAGTTTACAATGCACTTTTTGAACACTAAAGTATCTTTACAACTTGTCCTTCTGATTATTCAAATTGATCAGAATGCACTCAATAGCAAAAACTTGACTGGGAGGGAACCTATATTTCTATAAGTTCAAGAAACACAAATAACTGGTCCTTTTCAAGATCCAAAATGGCGATAACTTCATGAAATATTGAAAGACTGTCTACAGAGAAAGAAATTTTACTATTACATAAGTGAAAACAAAATTCATGGGACATTTTGGCATTGCAAGAATCTCACAGAGGGGTACAGACTGAAGACCAAAAACTGAAGGGGTCAAGATAGTACTAGAATGCCCTAATGAACAAAATGATAACCACTATCTTTGTAAGAACAGATATAAAGGTTAAGGCTAAAAGTATCACGGACACAAAGAACACTGAAATTTTAACAACTGAGGTGCAATCGCGTACTATTATGTCAGTCTACAAACTACCTAATATTGATTTTTACCTTGCACAAGCCAAATAATTTTCATAACCAAACCATGAAGACTGCATTAGGAGATTTAAACTATCAGTGTGTAAACTGGCGATACAGCTTGGTTGATAAAAATGGGGAAAAACTAGAAAGTTGGACAGAGAGAGAGAGACTAAAACTTAATTCTGACCCCAAACTTAGACCACCATCTAACAGCGGCAGATGGCAGAGATGATACAATCCTGATAATATCTCCATTACTGAGTACATTGTACACCCGTCACAAAAAGAGTAGAAGAATCCACCCCCAGGATGCAACAATGTCTCCAGAATGAGATTTTCACTCTGCAGCGGAGTGTGCACTGATATGAAACTTCCTGGCAGATTAAAACTGTGTGCCGGACCGACACTCAAACTCAGGACCTTTGCCTTTTGTGGGCAAGTGCTCTACCATCTCAGCTACCCAAGATTCTTAACATTGTCTCATCTCTTGTACTGTTTCTGGAGTTGTCAGAGTATGTACCTTCCAAATGCAACTATCATAGCAAGTACAACGCAGATTCTTTCTCAGTACATAGAACTGAAGCAGGAGAAGAACTACTCTGAAACATAGCTGAACAAAGAAGGCAAAGATGGGCTAAATTACTATCTGATCTGAGTACATAACAGAACAGTCGAACAGCATGGAAACTAATAAAATTTCTTAGCATGACCCTAGAAGTCTGCTGCTGAGCACAAACGCTAATCCGAACCAGACTGCTCACGATCTGCTACTGAACAGAAAGACAAGACAGAAGGCGACTAGACTGAATCTCGAGCAAAGCATAGGAAGAGGGAGTGAATCTCTAGACACTCCAATCTTACCTGAAGAACTGGGAAGAGCAGTACTAACTGGGAGGGCAAAAAAACAGCAGGTCCTGATAAAATACAAGCTGAACAAATAAAGCAGTTTGGTCCAAAAAGTAAAGACTGGCTAGTGAGGATGATGAACAGATATTTGGAAAACTGTGGAGGAACGCACATGTAGTATCATTACAACGCCTGGCAAAGAGCAGATTGAGCCAAATAATTCTATCCTGTTTCCTTCACCTGCCACCTATACAAGCTATCTGAAAGGATGAATCTGTCAAGAATAGCAACCAAAATTGATACAAAACTTATCCCTGAACAAGCTGGTTTTAGAGCAGGGAAATCATGTAGTCAAATACTAAATCTGATGTAACACACAGAAGATAGTTTTGAAAAGAAATTAATAACTGCTGCTGTCTTAGCTGACCTCTCTGTTGCATATGACACAGTAAACCAGTGATGACTCTTCATGGAGGTCTATGAAATAACATAGGACACCTGACTGACTTACATGCTATGAGAGATGCTGCAGAATAGAAGATTTTATGTAACTCTGCAATGGAAGAAATGTAGGTGGAAAAACCAAGGGAGTGTTCTTTCCTCTATTCTGTGCAATTTATACACAAATTACCAGCCACACCAGCCAGAAATTCAAGGGTTCATACACTCCTGGAAATGGAAAAAAGAACACATTGACACCGGTGTGTCAGACCCACCATACTTGCTCCGGACACTGCGAGAGGGCTGTACAAGCAATGATCACACGCACGGCACAGCGGACACACCAGGAACCGCGGTGTTGGCCGTCGAATGGCGCTAGCTGCGCAGCATTTGTGCACCGCCGCCGTCAGTGTCAGCCAGTTTGCCGTGGCATACGGAGCTCCATCGCAGTCTTTAACACTGGTAGCATGCCGCGACAGCGTGGACGTGAACCGTATGTGCAGTTGAGGGACTTTGAGCGAGGGCGTATAGTGGGCATGCGGGAGGCCGGGTGGACGTACCGCCGAATTGCTCAACACGTGGGGCGTGAGGTCTCCACAGTACATCGATGTTGTCGCCAGTGGTCGGCGGAAGGTGCACGTGCCCGTCGACCTGGGACCGGACCGCAGCGACGCACGGATGCACGCCAAGACCGTAGGATCCTACGCAGTGCCGTAGGGGACCGCACCGCCACTTCCCAGCGAATTAGGGACACTGTTGCTCCTGGGGTATCGGCGAGGACCATTCGCAACCGTCTCCATGAAGCTGGGCTACGTTCCCGCACACCGTTAGGCCGTCTTCCGCTCACGCCCCAACATCGTGCAGCCCGCCTCCAGTGGTGTCGCGACAGGCATGAATGGAGGGACGAATGGAGACGTGTCGTCTTCAGCGATGAGAGTCGCTTCTGCCTTGGTGCCAATGATGGTCGTATGCGTGTTTGGCGCGTGCAGGTGAGCGCCACAATCAGGACTGCATACGACCGAGGCACACAGGGCCAACACCCGGCATCATGGTGTGGGGAGCGATCTCCTACACTGGCCGTACACCACTGGTGATCGTCGAGGGGACACTGAATAGTGCACGGTACATCCAAACCGTCATCGAACCCATCGTTCTACCATTCCTAGACCGGCAAGGGAACTTGCTGTTCCAACAGGACAATGCACGTCCGCATGTATCCCGTGCCACCCAACGTGCTCTAGAAGGTGTAAGTCAACTACCCTGGCCAGCAAGATCTCCGGATCCGTCCCCCATTGAGCATGCTTGGGACTGGATGAAGCGTCGTCTCACGCGGTCTGCACGTCCAGCACGAACGCTGGTCCAACTGAGGCGCCAGGTGGAAATGGCATGGCAAGCCGTTCCACAGGACTACATCCAGCATCTCTACGATCGTCTCCATGGGAGAATAGCAGCCTGCATTGCTGCGAAAGGTGGATATACACTGTACTAGTGCCGACATTGTGCATGCTCTGTTGCCTGTGTCTATGTGCCTGTGGTTCTGTCAGTGTGATCATGTGATGTATCTGACCCCAGGAATGTGTCAATAAAGTTTCCCCTTCCTGGGACAATGAATTCACGGTGTTCTTATTTCAATTTCCAGGAGTGTATATGCAGACTATATCTCTATGCTATATCTATATCTATATGCTATCACTCCTCAATAACAAACATTTGAAGAGGTTGAAAGAAAACTGGTATAGGCTTCGAAAACCTTGGGGAAAAACTATTAGGAAAATCATCTGTAACCTAATCAAGTAATAACTCGAATAAGCACATTTCACCTGTGTAATAGAGAAGCCAGGAGACAGCTGGAAACAGAATGGAGAGGGATTAGACTAAGTCACCGCTCCACCCCAAAATACTTGGGAGACAGCCTAAATCATACTATGTCATTTTAAAAAATCTGCATTGACTTTAATGGAAAAATATGTGTAACAATATTACATGTAAACTAACTTGGGATTCTCTGCAAAATACGAAACTGCATCCCAAAGAGGAAATCACATTTGGGCAACAACTGCAGTATAGTAGAATGGAGGGCATAGAATAAATGGGCACAAGTCACAAAAAAAGCAAACATGGTTAAATGGGACTACTCTGAAGATGAATAGTGTGAATGCAGAGAAACAAGACATTTGCACATTTCCTCATGTGCCCAAGGATTGAATTTGCTTGCACAGTAAAAGACGGACCTTTATGCAATGACAAGGCTATTAAACCTGCTATGTTTTGGAAGATGAGAGTTTAGATGTTCTTGTCCAGACATGGGAAGCAAAGTAAGTAGTCTATAAATTCAAGTGTATGCTCTGCAGAATATTTTACATTGATATGGCCACCATAAGAAACTCAATGATGATACACAGTTTTACATTCTCTGCTGAAAACACAGTCTCGTGCTGCAGAATGTATTTACTTCCAACTCAGTCAGATCACTAATCATTTCATAAATGCACTGAAACTGCAGATCAGTCAAAACTTCTAATAAAAATCTAGTTTCTCCTAGCCTTTAAGGCTTAAATTTACACTAAGCTCATCTTTTAACCTGCTCAGCAAACCTAATAATTCATTGATTTTAGAGTTTTCATTGGAATTAATATTATATTACACAAAATTTTAACAGCTTCCTTAGCAGTCGTCCTTAAGAAGTGCAGATATAAAGAGCAGTCAAAACTTCTAATAAAAATCTAGTTTCTCCTAGCCTTTAAGGCTTAAATTTACACTATCATCTTTTAACCTGCTCAGCAAACCTAATAATTCATTGATTTTAGAGTTTTCATTGGAATTAATATTATATTACACAAAATTTTAACAGCTTCCTTAGCAGTCATCCTTAAAGAAGTGCAGATATAAATTTCTGATTGCCTGGACAGTTTGGTTGGCATGCACACAGAGAGCAACTAATACCAAACCTGAAGAAGATAGCTATGGAAGCAGCTGAAACAGCACATATATCAATATTAACTTTCTGCAAACTTGAAAATTTATGTCACTGCTCTTAATTACATTTCTTCCACCTACCATTACCTTCATTCGATGCTTTTCTTTCATTTACCTCGTGTATGTTAGTGTGAGCAAATGTTAGACAACTTTAACTACTAATGAAATGACCTTGCTGCTCTCTGTACCTCAGCCCCCCCTCCCCCTCCCACCATCCCCTCTATTCCTCCAAATACATTTTTATTTTTTATTTAGTTCTCTTCGGAATTAAAATATATTCATCTCACTAGTGGATTGCTACCTATGGTTGTTAGCTACTGCATTCTATTACTTGGATTTTGTTCTGCTTTTAACACTCATATTATTCTCAGACTTCACATTTTTGTCACTTTCTACAACCTTCTGTGTAAATACTATTGTTCTGTATCCTGTTTTCTTTTTCAGCTTCTGACAAAGGCTTAACGTTTTCATTTAAAAATAATACTGTTAGGGTTTTAGTAATATGGTTACATAATTTTTATTTTTTAATTTTTTGTGCTGTACAACAGCAAATTTACATTTCTTCCACTTCTTTTATTAAAAAGATACATTTGATCTCTAGGGTTCTGTGTACAATCATGAAATACAATGAACACTGTAAGTATAACATAACTTCACACTATGTTTCTTCACACTGTAACACGGTATCAGCATCAGGTTCAGGTTCAGGTTCAGCATCTCCATCAGCAGGGTAGTGTGATGAGCTATCAACTTCATCTGACATCAGTTCTGTCTTCATGAAATTTGTTTCCATGGACGACAAGAAATTACTCTGATAAAACTCAGGCCAACTAATAAATTCCTTAAATAATGATAACAGTTCAGGTGGGTTTAAATCACCAAACTGGTCGAATATACTTCTACCCTTGATTATTAGGCGAGGCCCACAACCAGGAATCCATTGCCTACAGAAAAAGCATTTTTGATAGATGAGGGAAATATAAATAAAAAATAAAATAATAAAGTATTCATTTTCCACATTATACATACATTTATTTGTTGAATGAAAAAAATCTAGTGACCTAAAGTTATTGATTGACAAAATTTTTTAACAATTGCAACTTACTCGAGTTGTGGCACAATCCTGTTGCGGCGACTCATCATGTGTGTTCGTAAGAAGTACCAAAGGGGCTGCAGATGCTCCACTGGAACTACCTTTTCAAAGAAATCTTTGCGTGCCACTATTTTTACAAGGTACATGTATTCTTCCTCTGCTGCTTTGAACTGAAAGTTACATTTCATTTATATTCTTCTTGTGGCATTTTAAAATGTTTGCATAATTACATGGAAACATAAGTGAAAATTGAGTCAGTAAAAAAATCTAAGCTATACTTTTGTAGGAACACTAGAATAACATTTCAGTTGTTATTTAGAACTGTATTCTATACGCCATCATGTGGCAACACATCCGTGGCCAACCATTCTGTTCTGTTGTCTGCACCTACAGTAGCCAAGCTCAACTGTATTGGGAACAGAGCCATTCTATACGCCATCATGTGGCAACATATCCGTGGCCAACCACTCTGTTCTGTTGCCTGCACCATGAGTAGTCAAGCTCAACTGAATTGGGAACAGAGCCATTCTATACGCCATCATGTGGCAACATATCCGTGGCCAACCACTCTGTTCTGTTGCCTGCACCACGAGTAGTCAAGCTCAACTGTATTGGGAACAGAGCGCGTGAGCCACAAGGCATTGTTGAGGCTCGCTGATTGTTCAGTTACCTGGTGAAGCATGAGAATCTACAAGGCTCATTGCAACAGAGAAACAAACAGCACTGGGAATGACTGGCCACAAATGAGCAGATTTGTGTTTTGAATCATTTGACAATTGTGAAGATCTGACATGCTAGGAGGAGGATGTTCTTGATCCTCTGCAAAGTGAAATAGCTCTTAATACTTGTAAAATAATAGATGTAACATAGTAATGAGAAATACAATACTGAACATAGTACAAGTAATTTTTTACTGGCTTATACAATTCATCCTTTCCTTTTACCACTTCTTTCTAAGGAATTCGCCTTCCTAAGATCTTTTCTGAAACTTTATCTCAAATTTTGTAGCTAAGTTTTTATTGCACTTTAGACCACAGTTGAAATACTGTCAATAAATGTTTTATCTAGCTCTTCCTCTGTTTTATTTTTTTTTGTATTCTTGCTTTTGTAATGGTCCTGGGTCATTTACCACAATTACAACCTTTTGCAGTACAATTTTATAAGTTTTTTGATATGGTCACTCCTTCACCATACTGGAAGCAACTAGAACTTGCTGTCATGTGGAAATCACAGGAAAACTCAGAGACTTCCTGGTAGCGGCCTGGCCTGTTGCTGTAGAAATCCACATGTGTGCACCCAGCTGATGAGGCCAGATCAGCAGTTCTGATAATTGCAGCTGACGGCCTCAACGTCGAGGCTCCACTGACACAGAGGTAGGGACTGCAGCTGTTCTAGAATCCACTGGAAATATCTGTTCTCTGTTGCTAAAATCTGCTTGTATGTGACCAAGTAATGCAGCCGTACGGAGACAGTTCAGTACAAGACACTGAAGTGGTCAGAGAGTAAGCGACTAATAACTGTTTTGTTTTTCTTGATAGTGCTTTTCAGTTATCATACATTATTATTATTATGTCAGAAATACACACTGAACAGCAAAGCTCCTCCCAACACCCAATGATTAGAGAATGTGTGGAAGAGAAAAAAGAAGTTTCCTTGAAATTGGAGAAGGGAACTACACTCGTCTGAAGAAATCAGGAGATAGTATGACAGGAAAATTTTTTACACAGGTTATAGATCATTAAAGTAAATCTGTAGGTTTTGCAGGCTGTAGTGGCTACTGTAAGTTATTAGCTGTCCGCATTGGGAGTACCAGTACCCTTGTTACGACACTTTAATACCTGAAAAGCTTCTCCTAATAATAGCAACATTCCAGCATCAGCAAAATCCACTGTCCTGGACAAGTGCATAAGAATGTGTGCTACAAGTCTGTGGCCATTCAACATAGTTGCAGGGGAAGGCTTTCAAGATCTTGCACAGATACTGATAGAACTAGGAGCACAGTACCGTATTGCAAGTGGAAGAGATGTGCTTCTTCACACATCAACAATTTCTCACATTGTTAAAAGAACAGAAGATGAATACCATGTGGCTATGGTCCTCCTCATATTGCAGGATATAGAGAACGGGTGTATGCGCATGTACAGCGACATGTCAACAGACACATACACGAAAATGCATTATTTGACACTAACTTTGCATTCAGTCTTGCGATAGTTGCAGTGGAAAATTTACTCCCTTAGCACTGTTCTACACCACACTCGTAAGGACAAATGGTTGCGGGAATAGAGTCCTTTTAAGTTTCATTGGAAGCAACAAAAAAATGTTGCAACTTATTTAAAAAGTAGTGGCCATATGAAAAACTCACAGTTGCAGTTTTACCATAAAGCAGAATGTACGTCATACTAAAATCTATGTTTCTGCAGCACGAACAAAATGCTGAAGTTTTATGTGAATTCGGAAAAATACACTTTCAAAAGCTGGCATTACCAGGTGGCTGACAAATTCATTCAGTTTCTTGAAGAATTTCAAGAAGTACTGAGGCTATGAAAATTAACGGTGGTCCGACCCTGTAGTTATCGAGCGAGGTGGTGCAGTGGCTAGCACACTGGACTCGCATTCGGGAGGACAACGGTTCAATCCCGCATCTGGCCATCCTGATTTAGGTTTTTCGTGATTTCCCTAAATTGCTCCAGGCAAATGTCGGGATGGTTCCTTTGAAAGGGCATGGCCGACTTCCTTCCCTCATCCGATGAGACCGATGACCTCGCTCTTTGGTCTCTTCCCCCAAACAACCCAACCCCCAACCCTGTAGTTGGTTGTGCCGTATGTGTACTAACTACAGAAGCACTGGGCTGAGAATAAAGCAGACAGTGAGATGAGAACACACAAATATGAAAAATGGATATGTAACCACATTAAATTTAAATTTTTGGTCATATATTTTAAAAACCCGCAACAGGATAAGAGATTATATTTGAAGAAGACAGTGTGCCTCAATATTGTCAATTATTTTCAGGAAATAGCACTGCTGAAAGCATGGACTCTGAATTTCTTACGTGAAAAAATGGAAATAAAGCCTGTGCATTTGCTTGCATTATTTCTAGTACCACAGGCACATCACATGAAGCAACTCTCAGTAACAAAGAAAGAGGAAGTTCATGCGACACCCATGTTCCAAGTGTGGTGCACTTCAAGGTAAATGCAATGTTATGTAGGTTTGCTAAACAAATTTAAGTTTGATCATATAATAGTGAAAAGATGTACATTTGTGTGAACACTGCACCAAATTTATTAGCAGCTATGTCATATAACATTTTTTTTCCCTCCATGCAGGAATGTTGTATTAATTTCAGAATGTAATACAGAGGATGAAGCCTCACCATCAATGCCTTCCAAACTTGGAATGAGATGAGGAGGAAGAGGAAACTGTCGATGAAGTTCCCGTGTATCTATTAATGGGAAAACTAGATCAGGGACAGTCACTTCAGGAGAAGTGGAAATCAAGAGCAACAGCTTAACTTGGACCATTGCAAGAGGTACAAGAAGTTCTATGTAAACCTGTGTCTAGTGCTTCTAGTGAGAGGATATTTAGTAGAGCTGTGGTTGTTATTCACAATAGATGTAATAGAATAGCTATGGAAAATGTGAATGGCCTGCTTATGGTGCACTAAAGTAGCAATGTAAGTTTCACATTCATTTCCATAACACACTATTTTCACTATCATAAACCTCTAAGGTTAATGCCTTGTTTTGGGAATAAATTTCCAGGAGGCTGTTATAGCATTACGAGAAGAGGAATATTTCTTTATTTACTTGAAGAAGTAAGTTTTCAATAAAGTTTGTATGTATTTCTTGTCTGTAGTTTGTGCTCTTACACTATTTCAGCATTAAATTTTAACAAATATATTTGTACCCAAGAGATAATTTAGGGGCTGCTTCGTACAACTGCGGTGTCATATATATATTTTTGCAGATACCTAAGAGCAGCAGTTTCTAAACTTTTTCGACATGTGACACTGTTTCGCAAAAATCTGATATGTGCAAACTTACTGTAACATGCAAATAACTGAATTACAAGCAAATGGTTTAACAGCCATAATGCTTTTATAAGGTTTACATTTCAATTAGGGGCTTTTAATACAATGAGTAAGTTTAGTAGGCAATACTAAAGTATTTTACATATTTCTGTTGACCTACAAGTTTTCATTATGGAATTAACTGGCTCAATCCTTTCTTGGAATTTAATGAGAAGGATCTGCCTGCTTTGCAAGTTGAAGTTAGGAACTACAAAATTACTTTCAGCGAGAAGTTTGTTGTTTTATTTACTTTTAATACAACTGTAACATGGAAAAGTCTTTTTGCACGAATTTGTGGATGAAAAAGGTAACGAAGCTTTTACCACTTTATAACTTAAAAGTCACTGGAGATTTTGAGAAGCTGCTCATTTTAATTTACACTTAATGTGGATTCTAAAATTTTTGTTTCTTCCAAGAGATTGTGAATCCAATTGTTACTACTACACAGAACATGGAAATAGTCCCCTCATATGTTCTTTAATTGTAGTCTTGACATTTTTGTCTGATGACAGATGAATTTCTGTTAGGAAATCACGAAGAGTACCAAAGCACTAAATTTCATTGGAATTCAAACAGCTTTCCCAAATTGTAAGGTTTTTAATGAACAATTCAGTATGGTCTTGCACAGTACAAATATGTGCATTTGGTCCCTGCTGTAATAAATTTAAACTGTTGATTTTTAAGAAAATTGCTGCCAAATAAGCCACAATCTGAAACCAGACTGTGCCCTGGGAAAAGTGTAGCTAGTGAGAAAAAGATACACTTAATACAATATGAGAACAGTTCTGCCACAAAATAGCCACCTAATTTCCTTGTATATCAATAAAAAAATTCTAAATACTTGCCATTTCCTCACACAGTACTGCAAAATTCCGATAACTGGTAGAATGTCCTTAAAAAAAAAAATTACCTTCTTTCAATGCACAGTAAAGTACAGAGTTTTTTCACATGCATTTAACAATTTGTTGATTTACCAGTTACAAGCAATGGAGGAGATTTAGGGAATCTTCTTGTTCCTGATGTTACAGCCATCAGTTAATTTAATATAAGACCTGAGGTAAAATACTGTATCTGTAAATACTGTGTGAAGTAAAAAACTGCTTGCAAACAGGCCACAGAGATTTCATTTCGCGTCCATAATAGTGTAGTGCCTGATGGGCGCTCAACTTGACAAGCAGCTGAGTCACATCGACTCCCGGGCGGACTTGGGCTCTGGTGGGGCACCACACAGCCCAGCAGGTCTCAGTGTGGCTCCACCGGTTTACCGAACAGTGCAAGTCGAGGCTCACCTGGCAGCCGTGGCTACAGTCCCAGGCAGGCCGCACAGGCTTGATGCATGGCTCATGTATCTGTGTGGCAGAGGATATATAGTGTACTGGAACAACTGAAGAATATATTTCTAGACGTAAACTGAAAGGTGAGCTCTCACAATTTTTGTGAGTAAGTCACTACATACTACACAGTGCCTCTCCTATAGTGTCTCCCACTGGAGTTCATTGCCAATTTTACAAACTTGTGGTGAAGTGTGTAACAGGAATATTGAGGCTATTATGCTGTGGTCACATGAATTTCATATTGAAACCCAATGTTTCATCCGCATCTGTGGAGGACATCTTCAAGGAATGCTGTAGTTTCTTTGAAGGTCTGATGCACATCCTGGCTTGCTACTAACTGAAGTGCTCCCACACAGAGGTGTGACATCATGTGTTTTGAATATGTGACCTCAATTGTCCATTGTCGGTTGCTGTCATCCCTCGGCGGAAGACTGGTACGCATCTGCTTCAGCACTGGAATCAAGATGTCATTCAGATTTACACTCTCCTCCTTCCGAGCCTTCTAAGTAAAATATTGGGTTTTTTAACAATTTCTATTGGTACTCCTTGTATAGTATTTCATGGTATCGGCTTGTGGTTGCCAGTACCTGACCTGTATCAAAACAAATCTGCTGGTTTCCTGGCTGCAGAGCATGTTTTGCAAGCTAATGTGTGTGTTTCTCCCCTTCAATAGTTACCCTTGTGTCGTTCTATTCATTTTCTGACCGTTCTTCCGGTGTTACCCATGTACATGTCCCCACAACTAAACGGATCCTTGTAAATTCCTGCTTTTCCCAGTGGTTTATGAGTGTCCTTGGCCAACTTTAGGCATTCCTGTATCTTTTGCATGTCTGTAGATTACAGCGATATTCCGTTTGATCAAGATTTTTCCTGTGTTCAGTAACGTCTTTAATGAATGGCAAGAAAACCTAGCATTCCACAGAAGTCTGTAGACCGCTATGATCTTTTCATGGTTGTCTTAACATTCTTTATATCTCAAGGGATGAATATCTATTCTTGAGCAACACACTGGTGAGGTATTTCAATGCCACATCGAGCAGCTCCAGTTCACAGACCTTCCTTGCTCTATCCACTAATGTTTTTTATAACACCTTGCTTTTGTCATGGGTGGTGATTTGAATCCTGGTCTAGGTAACAGTCTGTGTGCATCACTTTCCAGTGGCCAAAGCTACTGTCCTCTTTCTTGAAGACTAGCACATCAAGAAAATGTAATCTTCCATTTATCTTCTCTTCCATACTAAACTGACTCTTTGTATTGATCTTATTGAGATGGGCATGTAAACAACCTAGTTCCTCTCTGCCATGCCTCCACAACACAAAAATATCACCTTTGTGATGGAACCATGGATTCAGTTTTTTGTTGCCAGTTTATATTTGGTGCCATTATGTAGATGATATGTTTTTATTCTGTAGAAACGGCTTCATAGCAATGTATAGGTGCCTGTGAAATCCAAGATTTTCCTGTCATTCATTAAAGACATTACTGAACACATAGGAAAGATCCTGATAAAACGGAATGTTGCTATAATCTACAAACCCCCCTGAAAGATACAGGAACATCTAAAGTTGGCCATGGATGTTTACAAACTGCTGGAAAAAGAAGAAATTTACAGAATTCTGTGTAACTGTGGGGATCTGTACATGGGCACTATCAAAAGAATGGTTGAAAATTGACTTCGAACAACACAAGCGTAACCACAGAAGGGGAGAAACAGATCAGTTGCTGTGGTACATGCTTTGCAGCCAGGAGACCACTGGACACATTTTTTATAAAAGTGGGAGGGGAGGCCATGGCAACTGCTAAACACCACAATATTTTTAATCGGACAGAAGGGGGTTTAAAATTAAATGACACCTAGATTCCAGGGCTGAAGAAGATCTGTACGAGTCTTCCACAATGGGGTGATGGCAACAGCAGATGACAGCAACTGACAACGGCCAGTTGTGGTCAAGTATTCAAAACATGTGATGTCACACCTCTGGGCGAGAGCATGTGGTTGAAATTTCACTTCAGTTAGTAGCGAGGCTGGTGTGCTTCAGACCTTCAAAGAAGCTACAATCCTCTTGAAGATGTCTTCAGCAGATGGGGACGACATGTTCAGTTTCAGTACAATATTCACCTGACAATGGCGTAATAGCCCGATATATTAAAATAAGTGTGATATTTCCAGCTGCAATAGTTTACACTGTAAGAGCTCCTTGTTTGGATCTTCTCTCTGCCTTACATTAATACAACTTGATAAGGGTCCCAGAAAATAGCAATACTCAAGGATGCCTGAAACTAAAATTTTATTTGTGAACTCTTTCATCGGTGAATTACAAGGGGTAGCCATTAAGTAAGACAACACTTTTTTTTCTCCGCCAATTTTGGTTGAAAAAATGTGGAATTTGTTTTAGGGCATCATGGAATATTCCCACTTCAACTCCTACAGTTTCATGAAGTTCTGATAGGTGAAAGTGCTACATGAAGCCTTCAAAATGGTGTCTGTAAAAAAGGTACTTTCTAAGCAGTGAGCTATCGCTGAGTTTCCTTTACCGGAAAATAACAGTATTGCAGATATTCATAGGTGCTTGTTGCAGAATGTCTACGGAGATCTGGCAGTGAAAAAAAGCAAAGTGACTCGTTGCGTGAGGCATCTGTCATCATCAGAACAAGGTCGCGCAAACCTGTCCGATCTCCCCCATGCTGGCCGGCCACACACAGCTGTGATTCCTGCAATGTTGGTAAGTGCAGTGGACACACTCATTTGGGATGATCAATGGATCACAATCAAACACCTCGCTGCACAACTGGATGTCTGTGTTGGTAGTGCTGAAACACTCATCCACTAGTTGGGTACTCAAAGGTGTGTGCCAGCTGAGTTCCTTGTCACCTAAAGTTGGAGTCACAAATCTACATCTACATCTACATCCATACTCCGCAAGCCACCTGACGGTGTGTGGCGGAGGGTACCCTGAGTACCTCTATCGGTTCTCCCTTCTATTCCAGTCTCATATTGTTCGTGGAAAGAAGGATTGTCGGTATGCTTCTGTGTGGGCTCTAATCTCTCTGATTTTATCCTCATCGTCTCTTCACGAGATATACGTAGGAGGGAGCAATATACTGCTTGACTCTTCGGTGAAGGTATGTTCTCGAAACTTCAACAAAAGCCCGTACCGAGCTACTGAGCGTCTCTTCTGCAGAGTCTTCCACTGGAGTTTATCTATCATCTCCGTAACGCTTTCACGATTACTAAATGATCCTGTAACGAAGTGCGCTGCTCTCCGTTGGATCTTCTCTATCTCTTCTATCAACCCTATCTGGTACACATCCCACACTGCTGAGCAGTATTCAAGCAGTGGGCGAACAAGCGTACTGTAACCTACTTCCTTTATTTTCGGATTGCATTTCCTTAGGATTCTTCCAATAAATCTCAGTCTGGCATCTGCTTTACCAACGATCAACTTTATATGATCATTCCATTTTAAATCACTCCTAATGCGTACTCCCAGATAATTTATGGAATTAACTGCTTCCAGTTGCTGACCTGCTATATTGTAGCTAAATGATAAAGGATCTTTCTTTCTTTGTATTCACAGCACATTACACTTGTCTACATTGAGATTCAAGTGCCATTCCCTGCACCATGCGTCAATTTATTGCAGATCCTCCTGCATTTCAGTACAATTTTCCATTGTTACAACCTCTCAATATACCACAGCATCATCTGCAAAAAGCCTCAGTGAACTTCCGATGTCATCCACAACGTCATTTATGTATATTGTGAATAGCAACGGTCCTACGACACTCCCCTGTGGCACACCTGAAATCACTCTTACTTCGGAAGACTTCTCACCATTGAGAATGACATGCTGTGTTCTGTTATCTAGGAACTCTTCAATCCAATCACACAATTGGTCTGATAGTCCACATGTTCTTACTTTGTTCATTAAACAACAGTGGGGAACTGTATCGAACGCCTTGCGGAAGTCAAGAAACACGGCATCTACCTGGTAACCCGTGTCTGTGGCCCTCTGAGTTTCGTGGACGAATAGCGCGAGCTGGGTTTCACACGACCGTCTTTTTCTAAAACCATGCTGATTCCTACAGAGTAGATTTCTAGTCTCCAGAAAAGTCATTATACTCGAACATAATACGTGTTCCAAAATTCTACAACTGATCAACATTAGAGATATAGGTCTATAGTTCTGTACCTCTGTTCGACGTCCCTTCTTGAAAACGGGGATGCTCTGTGCCCTTTTCCAATCCTTTGGAACGCTATGCTCTTCTAGAGACCTACGGTACACCGCTGCAAGAAGGGGGGCAAGTTCCTTTGCGTACTCTGTGTTGGCACTATGGCTGACTAAAGGGACTCTCTCTGACTGTATTCGAAACAAACACGAAATCTATGGAACACTATTAATAGCACTCGTCAATTAAAGCTTCCTAACAGCAAAAACACACGGAAGAAGAAGTGACAAGTAAGAAAAATACAGTTAATACTTAAATTAAGGTAGCTCGCTGCACAGCAGACATTAAGCAGACGGCGGTTAGGACGACACTGACTTCAGCATGTTTGTCACCACAAAAATTCAAATGAACCTCTTCTCTGTGACAATGCAAGGCTTCACACAAGTCTGCGCACCTGAGAGGAGCTCACAAAACTTCATTGGACTGTTCTTTGTCATACTCCCTACAGCCTGGATCTCTCATCTTCCAACTTCCATCTGTTTGTCCCAATCAAGGATGCACTCCGCAGGAAGCAGTACATGGATGATGGGGAGGTTATTGATGCAGCAAGATTTTGGGTCCGATGTCAGTCAGTAGAATGGTACCATGCAGGCAACAGGCCCTGCCAGTAAGGTGATGTAAGACTATTGCATTGCACAGAGATTACATTGAAAACCAGGGTTTTTATAGCCGAAATAGTGGGGAATAACATGGTGTATTGGAATCCTGAATAAAACCAACCAGCTTTCATAAAAAACATTGTTCCATCATTTACTGAATGCCTATCGAATTTTTCCTTACTCTTCTTCCAATAAATATATGTCTTACGTTTATTTTTGCCATAATTCAATTGAATAACCACATAAAACACAATTTGTTCCGGACACAATAGCTAGTGTTCAAATATACAGGAAACTCAAAAATAATGTTGCAAAATTCCCTCCAACTATGAAGGATGAAAAGATTAGTGTTTGACCTCCCTTCAACAACAATGTCTTTAGACATGTCATTCAAGCCTGAATTGGGGAAGAATGGTGGAGAAATCTGGTGACATCTTATTCAAACGAACAATCTGGCATTTGCCTGCATTTAGGGAACCTATGGGAAACCTTTACCTATATGACCAGATTTTGATTTGAATGGTGGTCCTCCTGAAATGTAGTACACTGTCTTACCACTGCAGCACATCACTTAAACTGTGTAAGGAAACAGTAAAGTCTATCACTTGCAGGGAAGGCATGGTAGGATAATATAAGAAGATACTGCACAACATGACAGCAACTCACACTGGTTTTGATATTGTTGACAACATACAAGCTCTGAGTAAGGATTTGTCTGAAAGCTTCAATCTTGTTTATGTGGCTATCAACTACTCAACACGCCATCTATTTGGTACATTGTTATCTTTAAGTTATTTATAAAAGGTAAACACAGACGAGTTCCAGAGAGATACAAATAGTAAACAGGTTCTTGCCCTCTTAACAGTTTGCATGATAAAAAACAATGAACGTGATTTTATTTCTGATGGGAGGGAGTGATGAAAATCCAAGTCTGTCTGTATTATACAGTTTCAACAAAGCTCACATATCTTTCAATGTACTGCAAAAATCTAAAACACAGCTGGTGACTATACTGATTAAAAATAATTATTCTCTCCTACTATCATGATACAACCATGATAAACTGAGGTCTATTTGAATCATTAGATTGTTTCATGAATTATACACTGGTTTTGGTGTTCATAGATAAAACTTAATGACAGCATTTACGTAATTCACATCTAAGTTTATAAAATTATCAATGCCATCTTATACAGAACTAACAACATAACAGCATTGCTATTACCATGAAATGATGTTCACACTGAAGTACTGCTTTAGTCACAGGAACACATACTAGTATTAAAATATGTATCATCGTTACAATCTGTTCGAAATAGGTATCTTAATTTATTTTTATATTTCCCTATTGGGAAGCCAAACAAATATGGGAATGTAGAAATTAGCACATTGCACTCAACAGAACGTGTGAAAGTAACTTTGGGTGTACCTCCCAGGGAATGCTATATGATTGTTACTTTTCAAAATACATAACAATGACCTGGTAAATAATCCTGGAATCTCCACGAGGTTCTTTGTGGATGGTGTTACTGTTTGTAAGAAAATCAAAATGCCATAAAATTGTAGGTAATGCAAAAACACCTATAGAATTATAAACACCTATTAGAACACCTATGAATTACAGTTAACTTCCAGGGTAAACAAATGGAAAGTATTGCACATAAATAGAAAGAAAGGTCCGAACAACCATAGAAAACTAGCTGTAGGAAAGGAAGATGCCAAACTGAGATTACTGGAAGTAGTCTAAAAAGTTGTAATTCATCCATGAAGGAGATAGCTTACATCATCCCTGTATGTCTGATGCTTTATGACTGCTTCTCAATCTGGAACACTTACTAGATAGGATTAACAGAAGAAACAGAGAAGAATATCAAGTATTGTCACTGGTTTGTTTACTAGTCAGGAGAGCAAGATGGAGATCCTCTCCAACAGCAGACACTACTTGGGAGGTATTGAGCATCACAGAGAAATGTATTGTTAAAATTCTGAGATTATACTTCCCCAGAAGAATCAAGCAACATATTACTTCTACCACAAGTATCTTGTGAACTGTCCATGGTTGAAGAGGGAGAGAAGGGGTGAGGGGAGGGGAGGAAATTATAGTGTTATACCAATTATCCTTTATCCTTTGTGGCATACTGTAAAATGTATTGAGGAGTATAGGAGACAATGTAATTGTAAACAGAAAATTAACAAATGTGGTAAACAATGTAATGGTAACTGTTTAGTTGCTAATCTAAAATACTTATACAAAAGATTGTCAGAAGATTACTCATGATACACTGACTCTGCAAGTGTGTTGTGGTAAACTGACACACTACACTAGTATGATAATTTATGGTGCTGATAAGTAATGCTGTAGTGGACTTCTTCAGTTCAAAGATGGAACAAACTGTATGGGATTCTCAAGGTAAGTATTGAGACCTAGTATTACATTAACTGCTGACATCATCTCTTAATTTTAATGAAAATGATGTTGGATACAAACATGTTTCCCCATCAAATCAAATTATAGGGGAATCAGGTGACCGGGTTATTATTCAAACTTATATGGGATGTGCACCCAATATAGTGTGAACATTATTTGCTCCACCACTAAGTCCATTATTCAACCAGAATAATCACTAGATCTGTTGGGATGTAACCTCCACGAAAACTTGCAGTCCTTCATGTGACAATCACTGACATTAACAGGAGGGTCAACAAACCCAATATATATCACAAGAAATGACTCTGCCAGTGTACAAATTTCACCAGTCTGTACTGGGGCCAATGGCATCACATCCATGAATATGAACATGAGTCTGAAACAATGATTATAATGATTCTGCAAATGAAGTCCCAAGCCACTCGTGGTACAAAATAATATGCAATCTGAAAGGAAAGGTTCTAATCCTATTCAGTATTAGTATCACTGAACTCACCTCATCCAACTTCTTCTTCCCCATATTCCTAGTTATCCAAGGGAAAAAGGCTTTTCGTGGCACCTTTGATAAAAGCATTGCTTCAAAGATGAGTTGAAAGATAACGGTTGTAGAACGATAATATCGATAACTTGCTTTGCTGTTACATGTGAGGTGCTGCAACAATAAGCAGATAAATTTACTTTGACAAATAAAATCTAGCAACATATAAGATGAGCATACACTGATCAGCCAGGACATTATGACCACCTACCTGATAGCCATTACGTCCACATTTGGCATGGATAACAGTGACGACGCATCATTGCGTGGAAGCAATGAGGCCTTGGTAGGTCACTGGATGGAGCTTGCACCATATCTGCACAAACAAATCACCTAATTTCCATAAATTCCAGGGAGGGGAGCAATGAACTCTGAACATCCCAGATGTGTTTGATCGAGTTCAGATCTGGCAAGTTGTGGAGCCAGCACATCAATTGGAACATCACTGTGTTCCTTGAACCACTCCATTACACTACTGGCCCGTGACATGGCACATCATTTTGCTGAAAAATGCCACTGCCCTTGAGAAACATGATCGTGGAGGTGTACATGGTCTGCAACTGGTGTATGATATTCCTTGGCCATCATGGTGCCTTGCACGAGCTCCATTGGACCCATGGATGCCCACATGATTGTTCCCCGGAGAACAATTGAGCCACTGTCAGCTTGTCTCCATCCCATAGCACAGGTGCAAAGGAGCTGTTCCACCGGAAGACAACAGATTTGCACCCTCCCATCGACATGATGAAGGTGGTATTGGAATTCACCAGACCGTGCAATGCTCTGTCACTGCGATAACATCCGGTGCCAATTGTCATGTGCCCATTTCAGTCACAGTTGTCGATGTCAAGGTGTTAACACTAGCACATGCGTGGGTCATCGGCTGCGGAGGCCCATCGTTACAAGCTTTTGGTGCACTGTGTGTTCACACACAAGTGTACTCTGCCCAGCATTAACGCCTGATGTTAACTCTGCCACAGTTCGCCACCTGCCCTGTTTCACCAGTCCACCCAGCCTATGATGTCTGACATCTGTACTGAGGGGTGGTTGCCCAACCCCATGATGGCTGCATATGGTTTCACCTTGGTTTTGACATGTGCTGAAGAATCTAACCACAGCCCTTCTTGAACACCCGACAAGTCGTGCACTTTCTGACTTGATCGTGCTGAGACTCTGGGCCATCACAATCTGCTCTTGGTCAAACTCAGATCACGCGGCTTCCCCATTCTATAGACACACACCACACTCACTGTTACAACATGCACAATGTGTGTCTGACTAGTAGTCATTCATTGCCAGGTGATGTTACTATTGTCTGGGTGGGTTTATATCGATAGCAGGTCTGTGGTCATAATGTTATGGCGGATCAGTGTATGTAGAACTATGTAATAGACTAATAATCAAGATTACTGCTGCACCATTTTGTGCAAATTTTGGAGTTTGGAAATGAATAAGAAATAGTAAAAACTGAAACATCACAACTACATTTTCATTTAACCCATGCTTTGTAATCCATCCTCATTTTTTAAAGTATCATTATGATTGATAGTAATGGAGTACATATTTACAACTTCACATTCTAGTGGTAACCATTTTACTGCAAAAGACAAACCTTTACCGATTCTCATGCAGTTAAAAATGAAATTGCCTTTATCCTTCCCCTGAAAGGAAACAATTAACCTGACAATACAGGAACTGAATAGTCTGCCTTGCAATCACAAGTGGTACTGTTTAGCTGGTTATAGGCTATGTAAGATATGCCATTAAGCTATGTACTTAGTGCCATGCTCCCCCCAGCCCACTCTAATTACTGGTATTTCCTTTTTTCTCCCAAGGAGAAAGGAGCCACGGTTGCAGAAACTAAGAGCACTTTCATAATTTATTTTGATGTAGTCAAATATTATCCAAACAGTCTGTCTCTTAGTGAATGTAAGATATTTTTGAACAGAAATTTGCCTTTTAATATAATGAAATATTAATTTGAATGTGATAAGAATTTCAAGCTAGTGTTTCAGTGACGGTAGTTAGCTACTGGAGAAAAATGATGACTTTTCAAATCACAGACATGGTGGATAAAGCAAACAAGTTTCTCAACCAAGATCATTCCCTTCTGAATAAATGAATGTATTTGATCTGAACATCAATTGATGAAGTATGCATTGGACCTGTAGTTAAGGAAAGCACATCTTAAGTGACTGGAATCTCTGCAATGTGATTATGGAAGACCATCAACTGACTACCAGCAAATAATTTACAAAGTAGGAAACTGTTTAGCAGCATGTAGCATATCCTAGACAACATATTAAAGGTGATGTAGACCTTTGCATGACACACATTGCTAATGCAAACCTTTGATAAGGAATAGCCAAAATCAGACAGTTTGAAGTACTGTTTCTTTGTGACTTATATGTCACCAAATAGATTTCTGCTGTCAGTTCAGAACTATGGAGAAACATGGGACTACCATTATACTCTTGAGCAGAGAAAAAACTTAAATGGACCTGATGAAATTAAACTGAAGAAAAGAAAGTCAATTCTTAAGCATGGTTTGATTGTGTTCAACCACAATTATGCAAAGCTATTTCTGAGATGCACAAGATAGTCAACCAATGAGGATACTCTTTCATCTGGTCGACACAAAAATTCATATTTTGATTAATTCCATAACAAAATTCTACACACTGCAATATTAATTAATGTTTCTTGAACCTACACTAACGTATAATCTTGGGACACCTAAATTTTCATCAGATGAGGGAAGAAAGATTAACAGTTTAACGTCCCACCATCAGTGAGGTCATAACAAATGGAGTACGAGCTGGGGTTATGAGAGGATGGGGAAAGAAATCAGCCGTGACCTTTTCAAAGGAACCATCCCAGCATTCACCTGGAACAATGTAGGGAAATCACAGAAAACCTACATCTGGATGGCTGAATGGAGAATTGAACCGCCATCCTTCAGAATTTAAGTCCAGTGTACTAACACATCCGCTATAGGTGAGTGGTTACTTTCCCTTATTTTGTGTGTAGCTCTGTCCAGGAATTTCCATTATTGCTATGTAATCCTTTCAATTGACTGTGATACATGTTGTCTTCACCCACATTTGTAAATTAGTTACACTCACTAACAGATTTAATTTATTTAGAAACATTTATTTATCCACAATGATATAAGACTTGTCATCATAAAACAATGAAAATAAATAACTCAAAATGTATACGTACATAATATATAAGTATGTTTTTATGAGGATAGGATAGGTGGTTGGCTGTGGTCTTGATGAAGGAACCATCCCAGCATGTGCCACAAATGATTTAGAAAAACCACAGAAAATCTAAATGAGAATGATTGGACAGAGCAAACATCACCACCCTGAATATGAAGTCATTGTCTCAACAACTGCACTGCCTCATTGTGTTTGTCACTATTATACAATGTTCTCTGATTTATGCACAATTTGCTCCATATAATTTATAATATAAAAAAACCATTTTATACTTCATTACTGCACTCACTAAGACCACCCGGTGGTGACTCCTTGGCCACAAATGTGCTGATATGCCTCTTGCAGTGACTCCAGTACATTCAAAAAAACAGTACAATCAGTTATTCTGAAATTAATTTTCTGATTACAATTTCCTTGACATTGGCTGTATTAGGTACAGATCTACCACTAAATGGTAACACGTGAAAATTTGTACCAAACCACGACTCAAACCTGGATTTCCCACTTATCTGGCAGTACAAATATTCATATGTCGCTGTTGGGTAGTAGTTCTATACCAAACACAGCCATCAAGGAATTTGCAGTCAGCGAATTAATTTTGGAATTATTTCATACAGCTGTAGATTGCCAACAGTGTGTGTTCTTTGAGATATGCATGTAATTAGTAGAAACAGTGTTTAGGTCAATTAAAAAGAGTGCACAGGTTGTTAAGAAGATCACTTAAGTAACAGTACAAACAAAGCTACTGACTCAAGGAAGATCACTTCTGTAAGAAAACGTGGGAAAAAAAAATTGAAATGAAAACTATAAAATAAAGCCACATAATCACTTTACAGGGTGTCTAAGGAGGAATGGTCAATATTCAGGGTGACAGGAACAGTCATTTGGAGCAAAGATATCTAGTAAACGTGCTATAAATGCATATCTTAAGAGCTATGAGCACTTGTTCAGAGAAACAGATGTATTTCACAGTAGTGAAGATGAAGTAGAGCTCATAGCTCTTAAGGTACGCATTTTAGAGCCCACATTTACCAGACTTTTTGCTTCAAATGATTGTTCCTGTCATACCCCTGAATACTGACCATTCCTCGTGGGACACCGTTTGGCTGCAGTAACTCCATAGGATCCTACTATCTGCTACAAAATTACACACTGGCAAATTTACGTTACAAGCATTCTGAAACAAGTATAACATGCCTACATGGTAGAGGGTTGGACTAATGACGACATAAAGCTCCGGCCGACCTTGCAGCATGAGACCACTCTGCAGTATGTGACTCAGCATTAGGTACTTCAAGAAACCAAATGATGGCAGCACACCGACCACTCTGAATGCTATGTCTGAAATGAAAATGATATTTTAAGATCAGGTGATAGGATTATAAGATACAAAAATATGTTTCAATGAATCTTAAACATATAAAAAGAAAACCAAAAGCATAACAACATATATACAAAATATTTTTTGATATGAAGCACAAATTAACTGAAAATGCATTATGAAACTCAGTAAACCTGTAAGTATGTTTTTATTTTTATACTTAACACTATCTTTCTGTCTGCTCAGTGACCCGAGAGTTTTTAAGATGTACTATATCTAAAAAATAAATCAATTTCTGGACTAGGAATATTTGTTCGTATAGTGAAATGATAGGAAATGATGCACTAAATGAAAAAGACCACTATTATAAAACTGTAATTCAACTTAGGAGGACTACAATTCATAGTCACATTTAGAGCATACTATGGAGTTTCAAATTTCCAGAAAAAAAAAAAATCAAGAAATTACTGGAGTAGTTTCTTTTGTGGAATCTAACTTAGTTACTGTTCAAACTACTAGTATTTGAATTAGTATTATAACCACCCTAGGATCATTTCACAATGATATGTTTTCTCAGACAAATAAAAGGATTAACATACACAATGCGTACAAACATATGAATATAAACAGAGGCAAGGACAGTGTGTATCATTCACATTAAAGATGATATCCACTAAGTATTTTACACAGACAAATAATAATTGAAGAAAGGAATAAAGTAACATATTTAGTGCAGAGAACAGCTAGACATAAAATAGGCAACATCAGCTTCAATACAGAATGAAATAGAGTGCAAGCGTATCAATGAAATACAGTTACAACAATATGACAAATGAGTAAACAAAGGTAATGTGTTATATAGGGTGTAACTAAATTCCCTTTATAGACATTGAGGACTTGTAGTGGAGACCAAGACAGTTAAGTCCAGTGTAGGAACACATGTCCAGAAACATACCATTTTCCCCACTACACACAAAACACCACAACATATGTTCAAATCTCCCACTTTTTTGGCACCACTGGCTAGGGTATTTCATATGTCATTCACTGATGACCTGATGTCCCATGCCCACTAAACATTTGTTTACATGCCATTCAGTTGAGTTTGTGATCTGCCCAGAGAGGTTCATACCTGCTGTTGTGCTTGTGGTCTTTGTTCGTATTGCACTGCTTTAAAGTAGTAATCATCCACTACACAACAGAATGCAAACTGTGTGTACATTTCATTTTTAGTGTGTTGCTGCTGAACACTGTGAACTACACGTTTGTGGATTACACAGATATACTACTACTGTGCGCTGAAGCACAGTACGATGGGAGGGCTGCCCATCAGTTATATGCATAGTGTTTTCCACACCGCCAGACACTTCTGCTCTCGCTCATTGCTACGGTGCACCAGCAGCCCTCGAAGACAGGTATTCACCACATGTGGTGCTCCATGGGGATGCTGCACACCCATGTTTTAAGAGGTTGTACTCCATGCAGTGGAAGTGGATGCAACGATGAGTACCAGAAACACAGGAGGCAGACTGATTGTGGATCACGGAACTGTCTGGTGTGTTCTGCATGAGCAGCAGATACACCTGTACAAGCCCCAGAAGGTACAGACAATGCAGCCACAGGATTTTAGTTCACAAGCCCACTTCTGCAGGTGGTTCTTGCGCAATTATGTGGAAAGCCCGACTTCCCATGGTGGATCCTTTTCATGGATAAAGCAAAGTTCACCAGGAAAAGTGTTCTCAGTTCCCACAACAGCCACATGTGTTTGATGAAAACCCCCACACTATATGCCCCCATGGGTTTCAGGAATGATATGGTCTGAACATTTGGGCAGGGTTGTTGGATGGATGTGTGAGTGGGCCATACCTTCTTCTACCACATCTCAGGGGGAGGGGAGGGGGGGGGGCTTCGTACCTGTGATTCTTGGATGGCATGCTGCATAGGCTCTTGGAAGACGAGCCACTGCATGTGTGTCAAAATGTAGTTCCAGCACAAGCCCAACTGCTTGGCCCGCATCTTCTTCTGACTTGAACCCACTAGACTACTAACTGTGGGGTCACATGAAATCCTTGATTTAGGAGACCCTTGTGGCATCCAAGATAGGCCTACTGCTGTTGGTTATGGTTGCAGCGGTTGCTGGAGGACCAGGTATTGATGGTTGTGTGCACCAGAATATGGTACAGTGATACTGTATCTGTGTTGATATCAGTGGTCGTCACATCGAGTGCTACTCGTAAGTGGACCAAGACAACAAGCAGCAGAACTAAGAGAGCAACACTGGTATCATAAATCTACTAACAATGAAATTATTAGAAAATAAAAGCTTATTGGAATATTGCTGAAATCTTTAGAGAGTAATGTTTGTAAGCTTTCTCATATGCAAATAAACTACCTTATAAAAATATCCAGACACCTATAATGCGGAATTGGCCACTAGATGTTGGTTGGTTGGTTGATTGATTTGGGGGCGTAACCAACCCACTGGATGTCATGGGAGGTGGACCCATCAGTATAAAAGGAGACGGGAAGTATTGTGTTGTCAGTAGAGAAGCAGGAACAGCAGAATGGGTTGGTCAGGAGAGCTCAGTAACTTTGAATGTGGCCTAGTCATTGGATGTCACCTCAATAACAAATACATGAAGGGCATTTCAACTATTCTAAAGCTGCCCAAAACAGCCACAGCTAAAACTATCTCAGGTAGGCCTCATTTACTTAGGGCCAGGGACCGACAACAATTGCAGAGGGTAGTTGTAAAAAATCACATGAAAGCAGCAGAATGAATTACCCGTGAATTCCAATGTGCTACCAGCAGTCGACAGCACAATATTTGTGCATAGTGTGTTAAAAAGAATGGGGTGCATTGGTCGAGCAACTCCTCATAAGCCATCTTTTGTGCAGACAACGCTAGATGACACTTGAGGTGATGTAAAGAGAGAGACCAATGGACAGTGGATGACGAAATGAGCAATCTGCTGGAAGGGTTTGGTGAGTACCTGGACACTGTTACCTGCCATCATGTGTAGTGCAAAGAGTGAAGTACAGAGTAGGTGATGTTGCAGAATAAGGGTATTTTTTGTGCTTAGCGTGTACTCTACTTATTGCGTGTAAGAAAATGCTTAGTGGGGAAGGGTATGAACACATTTTACAGCATCGTATACTGCGTAGGGCAGAGGAACAGTTCCAAGACAATGACTGATTGTATCAGCACAACAATGCACTCTGCAATAAAGCAGCAACTGTGAGGCAATGGTTTGTAGATGATAACATTCCTGAAATGGACAGGCCTGCCCAGAGTTCCAGCCTGAACCCAATGGAATACTTTTGGGATGTTTTTTTTTAAACATATTCATGCCATAAGCTGTACAATTTTATTTTTGTTCTCATCAGCTTCAGTTATAAAACCACCTTTACAGGAGAAAAACAGTATACATCAATGGATGTCCTATCTGACAAAAATGTATTTTCGATACACAGATGTATACAGTTTTCCTCCTGTGACGACTGTTTTTATAACTGAAACCAGTTGAGAATAAATATAAAATTGTACAGCTGATGCTACAAATGTGCTTTTTTCAAAATACTTAACAGCTGTAGCCAGCCACCTCACAAAAGTTTTACCTTTGAGATGAGTTAGAACGTGTCGCGACATACATACTTAAAAGCTCACACTCAGATCAGAGGTAAAGCGGGATGTTGAGGTCATCTGTTTCTTGCTACATGAGTGGCTGTGGACAGGAATGAAATAATGACGGGATCAAGCTGAGATTTTTCTGGTCTCTGTGGTTGGAAACAGTACGGAAAGGCTTCGATGATTTTTCAATGCATTAGCAATGAACATGCAGAAGAGCACAGACACTGGTTTACAAGAACACAGATGATGCTTACTAGAACAAATGGCCACCCTGGCCTTTAACTTTGTTAAGATGCAGTAATGTATGATACTACAGACCATGATCCATGGAAGTGGCAGATTCTACTGTTCTAATCAAACCCTTACATTCGAGTACTTGTCACAATGGCCAAACGTACGATGGAAACCAGTAACCCTAGTCTAGAGGTTCGTACAGATAAGCTTGTGCAAGTTGTCCTGAGCTCACGAAGTTAACAGAGTTTCATGCTCACTTATATAGTATCTGCTATAGGTTCGTTCATCCAAGGCTGCTGCTGTTCGAACAAACTCTCAAACTCTGTTGAGCTCTTGTCTTGATTGGTGTTTCAGAACCTCTATAGGCCTATTTGGCATTTGGGGCTGTTTGCTTATAGATTGTACATGACTGCACCACTTTTTACCTCCAATTCGCAATCAGCGAGCATGAAAACAGAAGTTTCCCAATGCATGTGACCTCTTAATGGATTGATGAAAGTGGCTTGCACTGTATTTTGATCTAAGTTACAAGACTTACAGCTGGCAACCTCCTCATGATTCGGTCATTACATCTCCCTTATTGGGGGAAGATTTGTCCTCAAATCTTAGGCACTAATATTACACTTCTTTGTAACAAAAGTTTCATAGTGCGTACATATGTGAGTTCCTCTCTCTCTCTCCCCCCTTTTTTATTTTCTTTTTTTTAACACATAATCATTATTCATACACGATTTGCTATCAAATGTACAGTTCGGCTTTAGAAGTCGTTTAACAACTGAAAATGCTATATTCTCTTTTCTCTGCGAGGTACTAGATGGGCTAAACAAAAAGTTTCGAATGCTTGGCGTATTTTTTGATTTAACTAAGGCATTTGACTGTGTTGATCTCACAATATTGCTCCAGAAGTTGGACCATTATGGAATAAGGGGAGTAGCTCACAATTGGTTCACCTCTTACTTTATATAAATGATATGCCCTTTAGTATTATGGGTAACTCTAAAATATTTCTGTTTGCTGATGACACTAGCTTGGTAGTAAAGGATGTTGTGTGCAACATTGACTCGGTTTCAAATAGTGCAGTACATGACCTCAGTTCATGGCTTGTAGAAAATAAACTAATGTTAAATCACAGTAAGACTCAGTTTTTACAGTTTCTAACACACAATTCAACAAAACCTGACATTTTAATCTCACAGAACGGGCATATGATTAGTGAAACTGAACAGTTCAAATTTCTAGGTGTTCAGATAGATAGTAAGCTGTCGTGGAAAGCCCATGTTCAGGCTCTTGTTCAAAGACTTAATACTGCCATTTTTACTATTCGAACGGTATCAAAAAAGAGTGATACTTCGACAAGTAAATTAGTCTACTTTGCTTATTTTCATTCACTTATGTTGTATGGTATTTTGTTTTAAGGTAAATCTTCCCACTCTAGAAGGATATTTTTGGCTCAGAAACGGGCGGTTCGGGCAATAAGTGGTGTGAGTTCACGAACCTCTTGTCGACCTCTGTTCACGAGACTGGGTATTTTGACATCGGCCTCTCAATATGTATATTCCTTATTGTTGTTTCTTGTTACCAATATTAGTTTATTACCAAGAATAAGCAGCTTTCACTTGGTTAATACTCGGCAGAAATCAAACCTCCATTTGGATCGGACTTCCTTAACTCTTGTGCAAAAAGGTGTGCAGTATACTGCTGCATCCATTTTCAATAAGATGCCACTCGAATTCAAAAATCTTAGCAGTAATCCACGTGCTTTCAAATGGAAACTGAAGAGTTTCCTCATGGGTCACTCCTTTTATTCTGTCGAGGAGTTCCTTGAAAAATTAAGCTGATTCTTATTGTATTGCTGATAGCGTTTACTTAAACTTATGGACAGACTTTTTTTCAGGTTCATGAACATTCATTTTTATGTGTTATTACTTTTATGTTGTAAGTTCATGCACTGACACGTTCCACGAACTCGGAGACTTGCTTCTCAATTTGGTCCTATGGAACTTGATGAGTATATATAAAAAATAGAAATAAAATTTCCAATGATACAATTAACGCATCCCTGTAACACGTACATATACAATTAGTAATCACATCTTCCCCAACCTTCATATGTGATTTTGTGTATCTGGAGAGAAAGCAATGGGGTTAGGAATAATTTCACTTAGGGGGTTCACTTCTTGGGATATTTTTCTTCCCGTAAGCTGGATCACAATTCACATGCATATGGCTGTAACACCTCTCATCTTTCCACATTCTGCAATGGATGCAGTAGCTCAGATGTCTAAAGCTTATATTTCTCACTGACATATTCCATCTACGTCCTCTCTTCCTGTTTGCTACTGTTCCCACAGTTAGGTTAATAGAGGCAAAGTGACATGTGTTTAGCTTGTCTCCAAGTGCTGATTACATCTCCCTCACCTACACCTGTAGAACTTCTATACCTAAGATCCTATTAAATAAGTTTTAAGATGGAATTTTGTTTATTTTTTCTCTTTTATCTTTCAGAACAAATGGACTCGACTTTATCACAGCCTCATATTTCTAATGTTATATAAACTGCTTGAATGTGTCCACATGTAATGTTACGAAAGTCTTATTTGTTAACTGAAGTACAACATTTGTTCCATGAGACCTTACAACACGAAAAGGTCCCCTCCATGGGATTGTTAACTTCTTTGATGCCATCTTTTCACATTTTCATCATGTAATAATACCTTGTTTCCTGACTTGAATTCCTCGGGGTTTCGAGTGTGACCATAATACTCATTATTCTTCTCCTTACATTCCTTATTAAATCTCCTTGCTATCTGGTGCATGCAGTGCATCTTTTCCTTTAGCTCTGTTAAGTAATCCTCATAGTTGTATTGTATTTTGGGCAGATTCTCCCAAAAAATAACTCAAATGGAGTGAGCCTAGTTGATGAACGCAGTGTAGTGTTATATACAAAAGTGACAAAATGCATCCATTCATTCTAATTTTCCTGCTTCGTTCCCACATAATGGTGTAGATGTTTGATGCATCTTTTCAAGTGCTCCAGTTGTTTGCAGATGGTATGCACAAAATATTAGATCTTTCAGATTCTCAGTACATGATAAACCCTCTTTAAGGTGTCACTTAGGAAGTCTCATCGTTGGTCATTCAATAATACTGACAGTATCCCATAATCACTAATTATTGTTTGCATTAAGACTTGAATTATTGCGTCAACTTCGTATTGCGCTATGGGCTCTGCTACAATCAATTTTGTGAGTGTATCCTGAAATGTTACGATGAATCTATTACTTCTCTCTGTTATCTGAAGCAATCCGACTATACTGATATCACAACAAGCAAAAACCTGGTTGGGTATTTCCATCAGCACTAACGGCATCTTCACCTTATTCTGCGTAATCTTGTTCTTCTGACAACTCTCAAAACTTCGAATGTACTCTTCTATGCCTTTCTTCATATCTCTTCATTATCTATACCTTTTAAGACGGTCATATGGGTGGTTGGTTTCTTGATGTCCAACAATCAGTGAATTGTGAAATTGCTTCAGAATAGCTCGCTTCTCCTCTTCACTAATCACTGGTTGCTGGTTATCTTGATCTTCCTGATCAGTCTCTTCCACATTCTTGATGACTATAACTGGGTCTTCTGGTATCTGTGACAATCCATCTGCAACTATGTTTTTTGATTCCTTTTTGCATATTATCTCAAAGTTCTATTCTGTCAGTTTAATCCTGCATTTCATTAATCTTCAAGACTGACCACTTATACATGCCAACCATTTCAAGGGTATGTGATCAGTACATACAATGAATTTTCTTCTGTGTACGTAAGGTCGGTTGTGTTTCACAGCCAACACAATGGCTAAGAGCTCTCACTTGGTCATGCTATACCCTCTCTTGGCACGGTCCAACATTCTGGATTCAAAGGTGACAGCTGAATCCTGTCCTTATTCTCTTTGACTCAGTAAGGCACTTACTGACTGCTTGCTAGCATCCATTATAATTATGAACTGCTTTGCAAGATCAGGATACTGTAAGATCAGGGGTTAGTCATTTCCTCCTTTAATTTTTGGAAAGCTGTGATCTGCTGAGTCAACCACTCCTAGTTTGCTCCTTTCCTCAGTAATTCACACAAGTTTCACTATCCGACTGAAGTCCTTAATAAAACAACGATAAAATGACACGATCACTAGAAAGCTATATAATTGCTTTGTGGTAGCGTCTCTTGGATACTCTTTTATCACACTCACAGTCGGTTTAAATCACACAGCTAACACAGAGCTAATACAGATGTCATGTAATCTCTGGTAATCTGCAACTATTCTCTACTTTAGTACCCAAGACGCATCCATCTTCTTCTGAATCATTAGCGACGGTAAATTCCAACCATTTATGCTTGGTGTAATGATATCCTCCATTAATATTGCTCCCATCTCGTTTCAGATGGCTTCCTTCTGCATCTCTGGTAGCAGATACGGCCAGACATTTTCCATTTTACCTTGCACTTTTGGTTTCAACTTAATTTCATGCTTCACCATTTCCGTTGATCTATCTCCAGACAGGTGATATTCAACATGATATGAAAAACACAATTACATAATGAAAGTCCTTTTCTTTTTGTTTATGCAATTCACTCACACCATTTCCTTTAATTTGCTAATTAATGAATTTCTCTTTTGGTTTACTGTAACTATACTACGTATGTGGCATTCCTCACCTTCTCCCGTGTCAGGTACTGCTTCTATCTTCACTTTGTGAAATTCAAATATTACTTCTTCTTCTGTGGTATTCAAAATATTCCTCACGAATCGTCTCTCTGTACAGTTACAAATGCTGCAGATAAATATCCTCCTGTTTGCAACTGTTGGCTATCCATTATTCCTTAGGTCAGATCTGTGTTCTGCACTGTAATCTTTAAAATCTTTTTTTCTCATGGGCCTATTTGGATACCATTACACAGGGTCTCTTTTCTTTCCATCTGCTGCTCATCTTTGTTCAATTTTTACTTTACGTGTTATGTCCTATCTCTTCCTACACTTCTTAATTCTTGTGAATCCTTGCTCTGGCAGTCTCTCTTCTTCTTGGCTCTATGTCGGATTCTACCTGGATTCCTAATGATACACTTGCCACTGTGAGCCATTTCTCTCGGATGCCTAATGTCCAAACCATGGGACACCACTCATTTTTCTGTCACTCTCTTCCAGTAAGGAAGATTCGCCATTTCGCTTCCAGTTCCATCTGTAATTGTACTGGTCTGCCCTTGACCCACAGCATCTTCTTCATTGTGAAATCTATGATTACTTTAAACTCTTGCAGAAGTCTGCCTAAAATTCCTTCATACACATCTGACACACACACACACACACACACACACACACACACACACACACACACACCCCAACGTCATCTGTCTTCAGCGTTAACCTCAGGATCCAAGTGTCTATTACCTCTTTCCTTCAAGTTTTATTCTTTTGTCAGCGCTCCTGCCCACTGTACTCTTCAGTGATGATTCCTTTATTACGTTAACCTGAGTAGCAGTATCTACTATGGAACTTGCCGTTCCCACACTTCCATGAGCACATCTTATATTTACATCATCACTCCTGCACTTGCAGTCTAGTGAAAACAACTTTGTGACATGGGGTGATTGCATACTCGTTTCCTAGTTTCTGAATCTTCATATTCGTTAGCCTAGCACTGACACTACACTGTTGGGGTAAATGTCGTAGTTCTTTATAAACTCAACACATCACAGTTTTCGGCATTGCTGAATAATAGTCATACAATAATTTTTAAATAAACACACCACCATTTGACTGTATTGTTGTTTATTTAATTACAAATCTGGTTTTGGCCTTTTTATGCCACAAATTAAGGAAAATATTCACTCCTACAAAACGACAGATGTAAAATAATGTTTTTACTAGATGATGGTTTTACATGTAGCATTTTTTAATTGATGGCCAATTTTGAGTTTGATGTCCTGCAATATATGTTAATGACATAAACTCAATCACTTCAAAATGGCATAAAAGAACGAAACCTGGGTCATAATTAAATAAACAACACTACAGTTAAATGGTGGTGGGTTCATTTAAAAAATAACACATCACAGGTCTCGCCATAGCACACGGCCACAGATGCCCCCAAAGATCGCATTGATGACACCGCGTCAGTCGCAGGCTTCCAATTTCCCTGTAATGACCTCTGCACAGAGTTTGCTCTATCCATTTCGGCAGTGGTGCCTGTTTCTCTGCTTATTTCCTGATGTGTTTGTCCATAGTGCAGTTCCTCGCATGGTGGCTGCCTCTCTTAACCTAAAACAGTAGTCTCTCGATGACTGTATTCAATGAACTTTTCTTTACTAGACATGATGGATGCTGCTTCTGTTAATACTAGATATACTATTTGTGCTAACATTAAATTCTCTCCTCTTGCTCTTCAAATTGGCTCTGAGCACTATGGGACTTATCATCTATGGTCATCAGTCCCCTTGAACTTAGAACTACTTAAACCTAACTAACCTAAGGACATCACACAACACCCAGGCATCACGAGGCAGGGAAAATCCCCGACCCCACCGGGAATCGAACCCAGGAACCCGGGCGCGGGAAGCGAGAACGCTACCGCACGACCTCCTCTTGCTCTCACACCTGTTTTAATCATCCTATCTTTGATACCTTGTACAAACACTGCTTATGGCATTTTCCCAATTAGAGTATGGCTACCTGGAATATCTGATGCTCTCGTCACTCCCTCAACAGCTTCTAGAAATTGCTGTTGCAATGTATTAATAGGACTCACCCATTCGGCCATGCTTTTGGCTCTTTTCTGTTAACTAGAGAATAATAAACACACATGGTAATCCAGAGTCCATTTTTCACATCTGCCCAAGTTACTGTTAAATAATTTAAGAGTAGTTTACTTTGAGCTGTGCCCACAATTTCAGTTTTAACAAATTTTAATATCACACTATCACTATGGCTTGGTGTTAGATTGTATGCTAGGTCACACTAGTCCACAAACTCTCCAAGTTCATCTTTATTTCCACCAAAAGCTCTCAGGATTAACATCAATGTGTCAGACAAGACTACATGCTGAGCAGAAGAGCTCGACAGGCATACAGCCCACCTGTATGGCCTGCACATGGGTGCAGTGTGAGAGACAGATGTAAAATACCCTTTGCAAATGTTGGCGGCAATTTTCAAAGAGGACCGATGCTACTTTGCCTGATAACGCAGCTGAGCAAGCATTTCTTAACAGCCGTGAATAAATCATGTGCTTATTGACCACTACACAGTGCCAGGCTTTTGAAATCATTTGCATACTCGCAGTGAATGTACAGTGTGAGCATGTGCGATGCGCTACGTTTACCACTAAACTTTACACTTACTACTTCTTTCTGGTCAGTACCATTAACATTATCAACTATAATGGATTGTATTAGTTTATTCGCTCAATTTAATCGTGAGACGAGTGAGTGGCAGAAGGTCGATGTAGGACAATCCGCACTGCTTGCCTGACACTTAGTGAGTGAGCATCGTGAATTGGTGCATAGTGTAACTACTGGCTGCAAGCTTCTGTATGTGTAGCGAGTGAAGGGTGTGTCGCTCACATGGTTTCTCCATGTGAATGCAGGGCTGTACTGAGTGGGGACCTCACTACCTTCCAGATTCAGATTAGGTGTTTTTTTTATCCTTTTTCACAGATGTAGACCTCAATTACACACTGTGTTGTGATCCACTCACTACGTTTCTCGATCAGGCAGCAGTGTTGTGTTGATATCTTGTGCAAATGTAAGGTTGGAATTTGGTGCGGTTAGCACACACATGTTGCTGATTCTACGGTCAGTGTCCCCGATCTTGGTTATCATAATTGCTGCAAAGGTGCCATGTCTTGTTTACTGCTGTGAGCTGCTTGTTGCGATCACGTAGACAAATGTACAGTAACCCCAGTCCAGATGTACGTACTGGCAAGCTTTTGCAAGTCCTTCTGATTGCACAAAGTTAATTGAATCTGATGCTCACTTACATAGCTTCTGCTGTAGGCTTGTTCATTGGCTGGGACTCTCAAATTCTGCTGAACTCCATCTTGTTTGGTGTTTGCGGGTCTCTATATACAGCATTTGGAGCTTTCTACTTATAGATAATAGGTGACTGCATCACATCTTAACTCCAATTTGCAAACAGTGAGTGCGAAATCAGTGGTCTCTCCCCCCCCCCCCCCCCCCATGTGCTCTCTTAATGGACTGACAAAAGTGGCTTTCACCAAAAGTCTCTACCTAAGTTACCAGACTTACAGCTAATTTTCATATTTAGATGATTATTTTTGCAACCCATCGTAGTTTAGTCATTACAGTACGCTTTCCCTAGATCCCAGCATACATCACAACCTGCTCTGGTTTTTTCCACTTGAAGAAGAATGGGCTGCCATTCCTCCACAGACATTCAGACACCTCATTGAAGATGTCCTCAGCAGAGTTCAAGCCATCACAAATGCGAAGGGTGGAAAGAACCCATACTAAAGTTCATAATGCTTTTGACCTGATAATGTGTGTTAACATTAAGCCCATATGTTACAGTATGGGAGTTGTGTGTAAGAAAGGAGGTAGATTAAGAGGCATGTAAAACAAATTTTAGCATCCCAATTTATCCATCAGCCCTGTCAGATCAATATTCTTGGACAAAATTATTCAAGTTTTCCAGCTGTACAAGTTTTAAATGATATTTTCAGCTTTCAATAATCTCCATAGTCAGTGTCAGGAGTTGACTTCTATAACAGATTATATGGTGGTGGTGGTATTGTTATCTTCAGTCCAGAGAGTGGATGCATGCACCACTCACTGCTACTTGATACTGAGCAAGCCTCTTCCTCTCTGAATAACTAATGTAACATACATTCATTTGAAGCTGCTTTGGTCTTCCTCTGCAATTCCCCCCCCCCCCCCCCCCCTACCCACACCCACCCACCCACCCACCCACCCACCCACCCACACACTTCCATCCAATACTAAACTGATAATTCCTTGGCGCCTCACAGTATTTCTTACCAACTGATCCATTCTTTTAATCAAAATACACCACAAATTTCTTTTCTCCCCAGTACTATTCCGTACGACTTCATTTGTTAGGTCACCCGCCCATCTAATCTTCAGCATTCTTGTAGCACCACATTTCAGAAGATTCTGTTCTCTTGTTGTCCTCCTTTCAAGACAATGTATGATTCACACCTGCTAGCACCTACTTTCTTTGGAACTGGAATTGAAGTATGAAGATATTTCTTGTCTCATGTATCTTGGACACCACTCGGAATAGTTTAGTCATGGCTGGCTCTGCCAAAGATATCAGAAGTTCTGAGGGAACATTGTCTACTCCAGGGGCTTGGTTTGACTTAGCTCTGTCAGCATTCTTCCCGCAGTATCACAGTACTTTACAGGTACTGCAGGAAGAAAACTAAGATAATTATAACAATTTTTTTTGTAATATTACTGTACTGGGTGCATTTCCTGAAAACAAATACAAAAATTCTAGAAGCCGTAAAATAAAGCTCTACGGCTATCTCCCAACAATTACATACCGTCATTCCAACTTCTTGCAGGGACACGTTTTATAATAGTTTCAACTCTGCTACCACTGTCCATTTTGTCTTGAAATTTGAACTTTGCAAGATCTAAAATATCTGCTGAGTAAAGTGTTACTCGACTCCTGTTTTCTTCTTCAATGGCCTAAAGAAGATGCATTAATGTGACTAAACTGAGTCTAACACAACAGTATTCTCACAGAGATACTGTGCAAGCAGTATCAACATCAATCAAAAGGACAAATATATGCGACAAGTAATAATGGATAATAAATTTAACTCAATAAATCTGCTATGATAGTACTGTTGGTTCACTATAGTTCATATATGACAACCCATAATTAGGTTTGAAGGTAATCCACTAATTATGATAACTGGTACAAAAATGTTGACTATATAATTCACCTGCAAACGAGCTTTAAACTCAGCACTGGATTCATATAACTGCAAGTTTTGTGCACCACAATTAAGCAATCTTTTAGTTATAAGTCCAAGTCCTGGATTTGCTTCTATTATTGGTGAGTTTAAGCTTTCAACTTCTTTGTTAATGGTTGTCACTATCTCATCTGAAAGAAAGTACATTATATAGAATGCTTACTTAGAAATTATGCAGTACAGTTTATGTAACTATGCTACACTCTATCGCTTACTGTAAAATTATACTTGTTTGGAACAAAACAATTTTTTTCAATAACAACCATTTCAGTGTTTTCTTCCACAAAACTAACAACAATTACAGCTGTTCAATTGCAATTAGGGTAAAGCTATGTATAGGATGTCCCGCCACCTCCTCCTTGAAACCTTGGTTGTGGTGACAGACTGAGCTGTAGTGCAGGCTGAGGTCTTGATTAGGTTGAAAGATGACAATCTGGTCGTGAGATGACGAAGTCGATGAATGTGAAAGTCAAATAAAGCTGCAGTAACAACCTGTGTGGTAGCAAAGCCTAATGTTTACATCCATGCCATATTGAAAAATGCAAGGGGAAAGTATCTGTGAGGAGAGTTTAGTTAAAGAAATTTGTTTCTGTAATGAAAGAGGAAGTTCTCTGTGTGTCATCCAATAGAACCTACTTCTAACTGTGTAATCCTGAAGCCCACTGTATGGTGTACACTGTACCAATAACATTATTCTCTACTCTCATTCCATTCAAAAACGTTGAGCAGAAAGAATGACTGACTGAGAAATTAGAGCTTACACCTTAGTCCTGCAATTATTTTCCTGTATTCAAAAAGGGAAACAACTTCAGGAACTCATCAACAATTTATTTACATAAAAACACCATAAATATTTCAACTGTGACAACATGGAGTTTTGAATTTAAAACTGCATGTCGTCCTCCCTTGCTGATGCATTGTGTTTGTAGTGTCATATTAAAAGGAAAAAAAAGCAATGTTCATCCAAATAATTGAAGAGAACATCCAAGACGATACAAATCCATAAATTGTCCTTCATGAAATGAACAGAGTGCATTATTGGAAGATGAGCATATGCTGAGTGGGGAATATGCTGACCAAAGGAGATAAATGAAATTGACTGATTCTGGTAAAGGCATTTCTCGTTCATTAGTCAATTTTCAGGACGGAAGTGATGAAATTAGGTAACACACTAGACAGCTAAGAATGAGCATCAATGGTTTGATGCGAGGCAGTCAACAGAAGAGAAATATCTCAAGCCTTAGATTTAACTGGAAAGAATAACAGTAACTTATTTTTTGTCTTTTTGATTATTTTCTTTGCCTCAAACTGAGAACGGTGTTATCTACCCTGAAATGTTAGAAGATCCACCAACCTATTAAAACAAATGACAAGAAATGTTGACACTGGCAATTTGCTGACTACATGTGAACATCTGTGCCATCATTATGAGTGGCAACAGGCACTATTGCAGTTCTTCTGGTGGAGAGTTCTGGACACTACTCCTAAAACCCAGATATCACAAAAAAAATTCAGTTGTTTTCAAAGTTGCATGAATACACTTGTGCAGCAACTTTTGAAGAGGATGATGTGGTTCAATTAGTGGTGATGAACAGGTTTAAAAAAAACCAGTACAACGCTATTATCATAAAGCCTTTTAAAAAAGAAAAACATAATATCCAAACTTAGAAAAAGATATGGTCACTGATGACAATATGAGGGACAGTAACTTAGGGTAAATAAAACATACTGCTTCATAAGATATTTACAGGCTGTTTGAAAATTTTTCCCTTCAGATTAGGTGGACAGGTACGAGCATGCGTTTTGTAGTTTGTCCTATTAGGGCATGGTTGTGTAATTTATGGTGTGTTTCACTTTACGAAGTCACATGCACATATTGTTCCAGCAAACTATAATGCGTTTTATGAAGCTTATTTCATGAATGGCGCTTTTACTTACAAGAATGTTTAAATTTGCACTAACTGTGTTAGTGCTGTTACGTATTGGACACCCCCACCCCTCTGAAATCTTGGCTGTGGTGACAGACTGATATGTGGCACAGCCTGAGGCCTAGATTAGGTTGGAAGGTGACACTCTGGTTGAGAGTTGGCAAAGCCAACAAATGTGAAAGCAAAAATTATGGTTGTGGTAACAAATTGAGCAATAACAAAGCCTAATGGTTCTATCTACACCATACTGAAAAATGCAAGGGGATGCAATACATAACTTTCAGGTCAATGGAAGCATTTGATTCCACCCATCTGCTTTGACCCATGACGTAAGGGTGTGCAGTGGCGAAATTTGTTGGTGGTAAGTAATTGTGTTTTTGGGCCTATTTTTCCCGAGTTTTAATGTTTTGTGTATTTACTGTGTATTGAATGTGTTTTAATTTACGTAGGGATGTTTGACTTTTGAATTTTTGAGGTGCTGTGGTTTTAGTTTTATTTTTTGTAGTTGTAGGTGTTGGATTTTTGTATCAATAGTTATGGTCAAGGGAAATGGCCAATTCCAATTTTCGTAGTTTTATATTGGTGTTATGGTATCATCAACTGTGGTCAAGGGAAATATCTGATTCCAATTTTCGTAGTTTCTTGATGGAGGCGTTGGTGTTTTGGTATTGTCAGCTGCAGTTGACCTACATAGGTCAAGGGAAGTGTCCAATTCCTGTAGATTTTGTAATTTTTTTTTCTCTTCATTTTGTGTGTTTTGGGATCGTGGTGTGTTTTCTTTTACTGTTATATTTATGTTGACCCCTCCCTAAAACCCCCAATTTCCCGTTAGTTTGATCATATTTTTGGAGGGAGATGTTATTGCCTTATTTATACGTGTTTTCGTGTTTCTTACCATGTGTATGTAGTGACATCATAGGCGCCATATTGCAGACGCTCAGAATAGCCATTTCCGCTATATTGATGATGTCATGGGTCAAAGTAGACGGGTGGAATTGGACACTTCCATAATCCCATAGCTTTCACACAGTATTGGACGGTGAAGTCGATGATAGGTATGCAGTTCAAGCAAGTCACATGCCAACACGTGCACATCTACATTTACAATCCACACATTATGTTACATTAAATAGTAGAAGGTATATGATGTACCACTATCAACCCCTCCCCTCCCCACTTCTCTCTCTCTCATCCTGTTCAATTTGCAAATGGCACATGACATTGGTGCTGTCTGCAAAGTTCTTGTAACAGTTTTTCTCTGGCTGATGTCATTCCTTCATTATCTCAATCAACATGATTGAGATAATGTTTAGCTGTGGCTTTCAAAAGGGCTTATATATGGATGTTTCTGGCGTGAAAGGATCAGCCATAATTTCTTGACACCCAGTGTATGCCTGACTGCTTTTCTCAATCGCAATCTTCAGGGAGGCTTCTTTCATGTATGGTACAGCAGTGTATGACACCATCAACCACAAGTTATTATTAAATAATGTCTACAACCTAAACAAGGATTTCATCCTCATCAGGCTCATGGCCAATCTTCTGCAGAACCCAAGATTCTTTGTTGACCGATGGAGGCTAGAGAAAAATAGCCTTATCCAAGGATGTGTATTGGTTCCAATTCTGCTCAATGTATGTACTAACGACCAACCCATAGTCCCCAACTGCAGAAGTTTTGGAGTTTGTTGTATGCTGATGATCTCGCCCTGGCAACCCAAAGCCCAAACTTTGATTCAATAGAAATCACCCTAATGAGTGCTCTTGAAGATCTGTCAAAATACTACAGAATAAACCAGATTAAACCAAACCCACCAAAGACACAAGTGCGTGCTTAACATCTGAGCAATAGGGAAACCACCCACAAGTTAAAAATAGAATGTTTAGGCGTTAAACTGGAACACTGTGATACTCCAAAAGACCTAGGAATAATACTTGACAGATTTCTAAAATTAAAAAAAAAACACTGCATGAATTTCAAATCAAAAGTGTTCACCAAGGAAAAACCTACTGAGAAAACTTGCCACATCACACTGAGGCAATTAAGCTGAAACCATCCAAACTCCTGCTGATGCAGAGTATGCCTGTCCTGTTTGCTATGAGTCAACACATGCCAAACAGGTGGATACTGCCCTGAATGACACATGCAGAATTATAACAGGCTGCCTGAAGTCAACTCCAGTTGAATGGCTCTATCGCCTTGCAGGAATTGCACCAAGAGAAATAGCAGCAAACAGGCAAAGAATGAAACTGGAGCAGGAGCCCCCCCCACCAATACATGGGCAACAATCTTACTCAGAATGACTCAGGTCAAGAAAAATTTCCTCACAACATCGGAGAGCCTAACAACTACTGATAAGCCAGGCTGCAACTATGGAGGGCTGAGACATCCCACTCTCGTAGCTGGAAAAGATTTTCAGACTCTTTACCCCCTGGTCATGATGAGAATTGGCCAATCTGGAAGTCCCTGAATAGGCTGAAGTCAGGAATGGACAGATCATGGGTTAACCTGGCAAAATGGGGATACACTGAAGAAAACAAAACATAATGTGATTGTTAGAGAAGAACAGACTGTTCAATATATGCATAAGTGTCGATTGTGTCCAGCCACCTGCAAAAATGATGATCTGTACCAGGCAATGGAAAATGCACTGGAAGTGGCCAAATTTTGGTCAAAGATTATATAAACTGTGGTGCTGTGTTGATCAGTCAACAATTGTATAGACTGTGTTTTATGTATGTTTCTAACAGGAAAATAATAATAATAATAATAATAAGCAAGAAACAAGACAAAAGCTATAAATACTTATGCTATACCAATACAGACCTACTCATTTGGAGTAGTGAAATGGAGTAACACAGACCTAGAAGCACTCAGTACACTTACACGATCACAATGCCACAAATATAGAATACATCACATACATTCAGCAACAGAAAGATTAACATTAAGCAGAAAGGGGATTTATCGATATAAAAAACCTACATTATGGACAGGTAGACAATTTAAGAAAATTCTTTCTAGAACGAGCAGAAACTAGCAAAATACACAAAGCAATCACTCATATAAATACATCGGCTACACCACTGCAATTTCATAACCACTTCTACAACCCTTTAGATCACATAACATTAACAGATACGAAGAAAGTAAATTGGAAAAAGAAAACACTACATGGCAAGCACCCGTATCATCTAACACAGCCACACATCGATCAAGACGCATCCAACACATGGCTAAGAAAAGGCAATATATACAGTGAGACGGAAGGATTCATGATTGCAATACAGGATCAAACAATAAACACCAGATATTACAGCAAGCATATTATTAAAGATCCCAATACCACAACAGATAAATGCAGACTTTGCAAACAACAAATAGAAACAGTCGATCACATCACAAGCGGGTGTACAATACTAGCAAATACAGAATACCCCAGAAGACATGACAATGTAGCAAAAATAATACATCAACAGCTTGCCTTACAACATAAACTTACAAAACAACACGTTCCCACATACAAGTATGCACCACAAAATGTACTGGAGAATGATGAATACAAATTATACTGGAACAGAACCATTATAACAGATAAAACAACACCACATAACAAACCTGACATCATACTCACCAATAAAAAGAAGAAATTAACACAGCTAATTGAAATATCCATACCCAATACAACAAATATACAAAAGAAAACAGGAGAAAAAATTGAAAAATACATCCAACTGGCTGAGGAAGTCAAGGACATGTGGCATCAGGATAAAGTTGACATTATACCAATTATACTATCAACTACAGGAGTCATACCACACAATATTCACCAGTACATCAATGCAATACAGCTACATCCAAACTTATATATACAACTACAGAAATCCGTAATTATTGATACATGTTCAATTACCCGAAAGTTCCTAAATGCGATACAACACATACCATACAGTTAAAAGGAAGTCACGCTTGATCAATGTCTGCGTGACTTTCCATTTTTGACCAGACATAACGTCTGAGAAAAGAAAGAAAGAATAATAATAATAATAATACGACTGGAAAGTGGCTCTCATCCATCCCTTGCACAAGAAAGGTGATAAGCAAAATGTAAATAACTACAGAGGTATATCTTTGTTGTCAGTGGACTACAAAATATTTTCAACAATCATACTAAACAATGTAGAAGCAACATTTAATAGCCAATTGGGGAAATACGGAAGCGTCCGATCCCGCCCGTCTGCTTTGACCCATGACGTCACACACTTTCCACAAGAAGCCTAATGACACTAACGGGACAAGCGCGGGAAATGGGGTGTTTTGGGTGGGGGGCAAACTAAATATAAACAAATTTAGATGCCTTGCGTAGCTACAACGTGTAAGTGAAGACAGCCATGCATGAATACCCACCCACCTCCCAAGGGGTCGTAACCCCTGCAACCCATAGAAGATAAACATGCTTCAGTAGCTGATTAGTGTTTTTTCTCTTTTTTTTAAAAAAAATCTCATGGGATAGAATGAACAGATCAGAAAGATAAATATAATAAACTAAAACAGAAATTGGAGGAAACAGATAATTAAAATAAGTAATAAGTGTTTTTAAATTAAAAAAAAAAAAAAATCTCACGAGATAGAACGAACAGATCAGAAAAGTAAATAAAATAAGATAAAACAGAACTGGAGACAGCCACACTCAAACCAAACTCTGCGCCGTCATGACGTCACACACGACAACACCCTTACGTCACGGGTCAAAGCCGACGCGTGCAATCGGACGCTTCTGTCGACCCCCAATTGGGAGAATACCAGAGTGGATTTAGAAAGGGCAGATCTTGCTCAGAACAGATTTTCAACCTAAAGTCCATAATTCGTCACAGACTTACAAACTCCAAAGATATAGTTGTAACATTTATAGATTTTAAAAAGGCATTTGACTCACTTGATAGGGAAACACTATAGATAAAGTGATCAGAGAATTTGGCATCAAATCTAAATTAGCAAACCTTATTCATGAAACACTCACAGACACCAAATCAAAAGTAAAGTCTCAGGATGTAATATCAAAGGCATTCAACATGAAAACAGGTGTAAGGCAAGGTGATGGCCTGACTCCACTCCTGTTTAACTGCGTACTAAAGAAAATAGTAAGAGAATGAAAACAAAAATTAAAAGAAGATACGCTATCACCAATCAGACTGGGAACTAAAACAAAGGTATTGAAATTCACTGTTTAGCATTTGCGGATGATTTTGCCATTCTTTCTGAAAACCTAACAAATGCTGGAATACAAATCAATCTCTCAGAAGAAATAGCCAACAAAGCAGGTTTAAGAATATCTGTAGAAAAAAACAAAATTTATGACAAATATAAAAAATGCTCTGGAATCCCTAGCAACAGATATTGGCCAGATAAAGAGGATAAATAAATTTAAATATTTGGAGAAATTATCCAAGAAAATTGCTTAGAAAAATTTGCTAGAGAGGAAAGAGTACACAAAATGGAGAGAGCTTATGAAATAATTAGGAATGTCTTTATGCAAGTGAATGTTTAGTACTGAACTACAAATTAAACAAACTTGAAGTACTAGAACGAAAAATCATTTGAAAAATACTTATACCACCTAAAAATACAGAGGTATGGAAATTAAGAAGCAATGAAGAAATTTATCGCAACACAGAGAACATAAATGAAACACTATGAAAGAGGCAACTGCTATTTTTAGGACACTTACAGAGAATCAACAGCAACAGGTTAACCAAAGAGATTTTTAAATATCTTTGGGACAAGAAGTCAACAATAGCCTGGATTCACGAAGTTAGGAAAGATCTGGAAAGAAACAACATAAGTGAAAAAGATGCAACAGAAAGGGAGATTTTCAAGAGCCAATTGTTAAAAATGGAAGGTTTCCAAGGCAAGAGGTAGAAGAAAGACAGGGTCAAAATGGTCCGAGAAGAGAAAAAGGATACTAGTGAAGCGATGAAAGAATACGGGAGGAAAAAGAAAGAACAACAAAGAAGGAAGCATTGAAATTTGTGTGTGGTCCTTAGATGACCCACATGAAGAAATAACAACAATAATAATAATAAGCGAACGGTAGGTGGGAAAACTGATTGTCTCAGGTACAAGCTACAATTTCACCAATTTTTACCACCAGCCACTTTATGAGATATATATGCCAGGAAGAAATATACCACTTGACTCTTCATGGAACAATGAAAGTTACGTGATGGTTATCCTAGCATTTTTCATTGTTTTTTTATACCATACACATACATAACATGCATTAAAATAGTTGTAAATTGTCTAAGATACATTTTATGAATTTAGCTTGCACTTCTAGTTTTTGTGATGAAACATGCATAAACTATGCCACTAAGTGTATAGCTACAGTGCGAATGTAAAGATCAGGCTACATTATACATCAATCTGTTATCACAAATTTTATTCACATTCACAGACGTTGGTTTTTCCAACTCACTACCAAATTATCATATTTCAACTAAACCCATACCTCGGGCTACTTTACAGAGCAGTCTGTTACCAGCATCAAATTTTCAGTGTAGGGGGAGGATCCAATTAGACTTGCCCATGGAGCATACATTAGCACAGTATTAACATTAAGGTCTCTGCAGTTCATCTCACCAATCTTGTAGCATTTACTACTGTATTGATTGATTTCGGGAATGGACCAGACAGTGAGGTCATCGGTCCCATCCGATTAGAGAAGGCTGGGAAAGGAAGTTGATTGTGCACTTTCAAAGGAACCATCCCAGCATTTGCCTGAAGCAATTTAGGGAAATCAGGGAAAAAACAAATCAAAATGGGCAGAGGCAGGTTTAGACTGTCATCCCCCCAAATGCTCTCCCACTGTCGGTGGATGACCATCTTCATGATACTCATTCGACGACTAAAAGAATCCTTGCCAAAATCTGTAGTTCCATGCTGAATGCTTTCAATCACCCCTATTTCTGAACTGGCATGGATCCAAAATTGACGGACAACAGTCAAGAATCGTGTAACTAGTGTTGTGATTAATCTTCTTTACATTTGAATTATAATTAAGTTTTGACACCTCTAGTACTGGCTGTCATGTGCTAACTGACTGTGATCACCAAGATGTTATACTCAATAACTGTTAGAAATATCGGTACTAGACAGCCCGTTAAACAGACTGGCTGATATATAAACTTACAAAGGAAGTGTGCAAGAAAAAGTGTCAAACCAAGTCAATCTGTGGGTCCCCTTCTTACCGGCGACATCGTCATCAACAAGATACAATGCTTCTGGAATTTTTCTCCGCATTTTTAAAATTTTCCCCGGAACATCTTTCAGTACATTCCGAAGAGATTCCTTTGTCTGAAAGTAATTACTTATTTCCTCAGATTGAGTGATGCGTCGCTTTCTCTTACGATGTTCCTCAGGTTCATCTGATTTCCATCGAAGAACACATCCGCATAAACTGCAAGGTCGAAGCCGAATGAACAACGCTTCAAATAGTCTTCTGTTTACATTCTTCTCAAGACTCGTGTACTTTCTAGCGAAACACCAGTCATTAAAAAAAATGGAAGTATTCCTCAGCATATTAATCAATGATGTGTCACACAAAAAGGAAGAACACGAGTCCTAGTTACTTTTCCTCCACAGAATAAATATAAAAAAAAAAAAAGTACACCGCACGTTCACAGTTAGCAAATACACCACGTGCACCCAATCAATTTCCCTCATCTACTACCAAACAAGCAAACATAAACATTGACAGAGATATTCGTTAAAACAAAGACGGCAGAGATAGTTGATTATACGCAGCAAGAGGTAACCAAAGAAATAAACTATATTATCTATTTGGAATAGGTATGTTTATAAATAAATAAATCTTCTGCTACCAGTCACGATTTTCCTTTATTTTACTATTCGCACGACGCGTTTCGAGAAATGATTCCCATTTTCAAGTGGGTCTTTTGTGTGTATTAAAATTTAAAATGGGAATTATTTCACGAAACGCGTCGTGCGAATAGTAAAATAAAGAAAAATGGTGACTGGTAGGAGAAGATTTATTTATTTATAAACAAACCTATTGTTTTTACAGTCGCAGGCTTTCAAAAACCATTTATAATGTATCAAATAAGATCTATTTGGAAATCACTGATTTTATAATTTCGATACGAAAATAGCAAGAGAACCATTCACTGAATATTTAATCAATGTACCAGTGCGAATAATGACCAAGGAGGAAAAAGGAAATATCAGTACTAAAACAGTTTAGTACTGTTCTGTACTTAATTGGAGTTCTTCATATTTTTAGGACAATTTAGTGAAATGGTATGACTGACACTTCACACTGGTGGTCACATTACGTCAAAACACTCCACAATGCATTTGAAATAGCGGCATTCACTCAGGCCGTCACGTTTCTCGAGAAGAAAGTTTTGATGGTATCGTCGTTTGCTGACATTGGAAGTTAACGTATTTTCGATACTCTCCCTCATGTTGTACTAAAAGATTTCGTGCTCTTGTATCTTCTTTATCTTTATTTTACTACTGTACGTTGTTTTCCTGCCAAATTACAAATATTCCATGACGACTTGGATATTTTTTCTGTTTTTTGTCATTTATTACCAAGTCTGTGTCGATCGCAATTTGTGGATGGATGGATAGACTGCATAAAAATTACAAAACTGACATATTAATAAATGAATGATATCTAACATGGCAAGAACAGATTAAACATTTTACTGTAGACATATTTCATATCCAATTGACATTTTAGTTCTCTGACATTTCCGAGTTTAGGAGAAAGTTCAGTAAATCCATTTACTTTCATCACAGTCAAAAAATTCCTGACAGACTGCAGTGGACGTAGATTTGTCTCTTGAAATTTTTTTCTTGAACATCTCCAGCGAAAGGACCTGCACTTCCATGGGTAGTGATCTGAACATTCTCAGGGCAATTGCTGGAAAGCTGTCTCTTCTTCTGGAGAGTCGACGGGTTGGTACAGTTATGTTTTCTTTATTGTGGATGTTTTGATGGTGTACCTCATGCCTGTTTTTGAAGGAATCTAGATTTTCCATATATACGAAAAGCACAGTGACTATGAACAATCATTATTCGCAATTTTGGGAACAATAGCCTGCAGTAGTCCTGTCTCCTACTCGGTGTTATGACGCGTATTGTTTTTTTTTTATTTTAAGTAGTAGTAACATTTTAGCAGCCTGTAGAGTGACCCCATAGTAATAGCTCGTAGCTGGTATGGCTGGGAAACACTGAATAATATACTATTAGCAGATACTGATCAGTTACAAAATGTTTCAGTTTTCTCAGGAGGTAGACGAATTGTGACAGTTTATTAGATACACGTGCAGTGTGTTCTCATCAGACGAGTTTTTTGTCAACCATGAAACCTAGAAGTTTCATCAATCCTACAAAGTTCAGGTATCCTTTTTGCGGTTTTTCTTCATTGATTTTCATTTTGTCTGTACCAGGTGTAGAAGTATGAAACCGGAATTTCCGTATCGATGGTGCTAGCAGTCAGTGTAGGGCGCTTGAGACCACGTCTGCAGCGCCATCTACTTCCTTTAACGGGTGACGACGAATGTCAATCCACAGTAAGCCAAGTTCCATAAATCATATCTGTTTCAAACCCGTAAATATGTTGATTTTGCGCCTACGAACTAACATTTGCGGACAGCATTAGTTTTCTGTTATCATTTGAAGAAAATGGCATCGAATGCTTGTCGAAGCTTTCGGCGAACACGCTCTTGAGAAAACACAGTGTTTCGAATAGTTCAAAAAATTCAAAAGTGGTGACTTTGACATGAGAATCGACGAGCGCCGGAAACCACCGAAGAAGTTCGAAGACAACGAATTGCAGGCTTTATTGGATCAAGATGATACTCAAACTCAACAGGATTGGATTGGATTGTTTGGGGGAAGAGACCATACAGCGGGGTCATCGGTCTCGTCGCATTAGGGAAGGATGGGGAAGGAAGTCGGCCGTGCCCTTTCAAAGAAACCATCCCAGCATTTGCCTGGAGCGATTTAGGGAAATCACGGAAAACCTTAATCAGGACCGCTGGACGAAACTCAGCAGGAACTCGGCACAATTGGATGTTTAAAGCTATGGGAAAGGTGCAGAAAGAGGGGAAATGCGTTCCACATGAACTGAGTGAAAGACAGCAAGCAAATCGAAAGGTCCCTCGTGAAATGCTACTCGCCACATACAAAAGAAAGTCTTTTCTCCATTTAATAGTAACAGATAATGAAAAATGGATATATTTTGAGAATCTTAACCGTCGTAAATCATAGATGAATCCAGGCAAACCATAGACATCCACTTCAAGACAAAAACGCTTTGGAAAGAAGACCATGCTCTGTGTTTGGTGGGATCAGAAGGATATCATCAATTATGAGCTGCTAAAACGTGGTGAAACCGTTAACACTAATCGATACCAACACCAAATGATCCATTTAAATCCAGCATTACGTGAAAAACGACCGGAATATGGCAAAACGCAACACAAAGTCATATTTCTCCATGATACCGCCCCAACACACACAGCAAAACGGGTCAGGGAAGTGATCGAGGCGTTCAGTTGGGAAATACTAGGGCATGCGGCTTATTCTTCAGATTTGGGTCCATCCGATTATTGTCTATTTGCATCAATGGAACACACTCTCTGTGAATAACGCTTTAGTTTCTATGAAAATGTACGAAAATGGGTCATTGACTGGTCTGCTTCAAAAGAAGAACTGTTTTTTTGGCCTGGCATTCATAGCCTGCAGGAGAGGTGGGAGGAATGTATAAATAGCAGTGAATGTTACTTTGAATAAAATATTGTTTATTATTTTCAACATTGGTTATGAACTGCAGATTAAAGGGTTGGGTTGATTTGGGGGAAGAAACCAAATGGTCAGGTCATCTGTCTCATCGGATTAGGGAAGGATGGGGAAGGAAGTCGGCCGTGTCCTGTCAAAGGAACCATCCTGGCATGTGCCTGAAGCGATTTAAAGAAATTATGGAAAATCTAAATCATGATGGCCAGACCCTGGATTGAACCATCATCCTACCGAATGCGAGTCCAGTGTGCTAACCACTGCGCAACCTCACTTGGTCCGCAGATTAAAACTGAAGAACCTGCAAAAAGGTGGGAATTTAAGGAGATGGGATCTGAATGAACTGAAAGAACAAGAGGTTGTAGAGAGTATCAGAGAGAGCATTAGGAAACGAACAGGGGAAAGAAATACTGTAAAGGAGGAATGGATAGCTTTGAGAGATGAAATAGTGAAGGCAGCAGAGGATCAGGTAGGTAAAAAGACTAGGACTAGTAGAAACCCTTGAGTGACAGAAGAGGTATCGAATTTAATCGCTGAAAGGCGAAAATATAAAAATGCACTAAATGAAGTACGCAAAAAGAAATACAAACGTCTCAAAAATGAGATCGACAGGAAGTGCAAAATGGCTAAGCAAGGATGGCTAGAGGACAAATGTAGAGATGTAGAGGCATATATCACTAGGGGTAAGACAGATACTACCCACAGGAAAATTAAAGAGACCTTTGGAGAAAAGAGAACCACTTGTATGAATATCAAGAGCTCAAATGGAAAACCAGTTCCAAGCAAAGAAGGGAAAGTAGAAAAGTGGAAGGAGTATATAGAGGATCTATACAAGAGCAATGTACTTGAGGGCAGTATTATGGAAATGGAAGAGGACGTAGATGAAGATGAAATGGGAGATATGATACTGTGTGATGAATTTGACAGAGCACTGAAAGAAGTAAGTCGAAACAAGGTCCCGGGAGTAGACAACATATCCATTAGAACTACTGATAGCCTTGAGTGAGCCAACCCTGGCAAAATTCTACCATCCGGTGAGCAAGGTGTATGAGACAGGCGAAATACCCTCAGACTTCAAAAAAGAATATAATAACTCCAATCCCAAAGAAAGCAGTTGTTGACAGGTGTGAAAATTACCGAACTATCACTTTAGTAAGTCATGGATGCAAAATACTAACATGAATTCTTTACAGGCAAATGGAAAAACTGGTAGAAGCTGACCTTGGGGAACATCAGTTTGTATTCCACAGAAATGTTGGAACACGTGAAGAAGTACTGACCAACTACTTATTTTAGCAGATAGATTAAGGAAAGGTAAACCTACGTTTCTAGCATTTGTAGACTTAGAGAAAGCTTTTGATAATGTTGACTGGAATATTCTCTTTCAAATTATGAAGGTGGCAGGGATCAAATACAGGGAGTACAATTTGTACAGAGATCAGATGGCAATGATAAGTGTCGAGGGACATGAAAGAGAAACTGTGGTTGGGAGGGGAGTACAACAGGATTGTAGCCTATCGCCAATGTTATCCAATCTGTAAATTGAGCAAGCAGTAAAGGAAACAAAAGAAAATTTTGGAGTAGGAATTAAAATACATGGAGAAGAAATACAAACTTTAAGGTTTGCCAATTTCATTGTAATTCTGTCAGAGACAGCAAAGGACTTAAAAGAGTAACTGAACGGAATGGACAGTGTCTTCAAAGGAGAATATAAGATGAACATCAACAAAAGCAAAATGAGGATAATGGAATGTAGTTGAATTAAATCAGGTAATGCTGAAGGAATTAGATTAGGAAATGAGACACTTAAAGTAGTAGATGAGTTTTGCTATTTGTGGAGCAAAATAACTGATGATGGTCGAAGTAGAGAGGATATAAAATGTAGACTGGCAATAGCAAGGAAAGCGTTTCTGAAGAAGAAAAATTTGTTAACATCGAACACAGGTTGAAGTGTTGGGAAGTCTTTTCTGAAAGTAAGAGTAGTCATGTATGGAAGTGAAACATGGGCGATAAATAGTTTAGACAAGAAGAGAATAGAAGCTTTCGAGGTGTGGTGGTACAGAAGAATCCTGAAGATTATATGGGAAATGGGTAGATCATGTAACTAATGAGGAGGTACTGAAGAGAATTGAGGAGAAGAGTAATTTGTGGAACAACTTGACTAGAAGAAGGGATCGGTTGGTAGGACTTGTTGTGAGGCATCAAGGGATCACCAGTTTAGTATTGGAGGGCAGTGTGGAGGGTAAAAATCGTAGAGGGAGACCAAGAGATGAACACACTAAGCAGATTCAGAAGGATGTAGGTTGCAGTAAGTACTGGGAGATGAAGAAGCTTGCACAGGATAGAGTAACATGGAGATCAGCGTCAAACCAGTATCTGGACTGAAGACCACAACAACATCAGTTTCAGACAAAAGATGTGTAGTTATTGCAACCAAATCGCGGTTTCATACTTCTACACCTTGTAAGAAGCCTGTCTTTTGTCACTTCAAACGAAGTGTCCAATTCTCCTTTGGTATTGCTGCCATTGATGGCTTTCGAGTGCAAAGCTGTGTAATCTGCAAATTGCAGGAACTCTCCATGAGAGCTTAAATCATTGATAAAAACTAGGAATAGAAGGGGCCTATTAGTGATTTCCGTGGCATGCCATATTTCAACTTCAGTTCACTTGATAATGCTCCTTTGAGTGACACAATCTGCCATTTCTTTTAGAGATAAGATTTGAGGTCTGCCAGAGCAGCGCCTCCAACTCCATACTGACTGAGCATATTCAGAAGGACCTTATGGGGTGTACAGTCAAATGCTATACTAAGGGCAAATAGTGTCAGTGCTAAGGATTCTTTTTCTTTCAAAACTGTGCTCTGTCTTAGCAACCAGATCTAGTGGTGCTGTTATAGATTTACCTTTCTGGAAACCATACTGTGCGTTTGAGAATAGCTATTTAATTTAAATGGAATTAGGGATCTTATCTTTCATTGCAGTCTCAACGACTTTTGTGAGGGTGTGTTGTCCATGTGTAGAATGGGGAACAGGCGCGATCTATATGAGTTTGACCGAGGGCAGATTGTGATGGCCCGGAGGCTTGACATGAGCATTTCGGAAACTGCATGACTTGTCAGGTGTTCAAGGAGCGCTGTGGCGAGTGTCTTTAATATGTGGCGAAACCAAGGTGAAACCACGTCCATACATTGTGAGGTTGGGTGATCACCACTCATTACAGATGTTTGACATCGTAGGCTGGGCAGACTGGTAAAACAGGACAGGTTGCAAATTGTGGTGGATCTAACATCAGAATTTAATGCTGGGGAGAGTACACTTGTGTCTGAACAGATGGTGCACCCAACATGCCTAATGATAGGCCTCCGTAGTCGATGACCAATGCATGTGTTAATGTTAACACAACATCGGCAACTATGACTGAAATGGGCAAGTGACAATCAGCACCAAACGTTGGTGCAGTGGCAGAGCATTATGTGGTCTGATGAATCCTGACACCTTCTTCATCATGTTGATGGGAGAGCGCGAATCCTTCGTCTTCCAGGGGCAACAACTCCTTGACACTTGTACTGCGGGATGGAGACAAGCTGGTGGCGGCTCCATTATACTCTGGGGAACATTCACATGGACACCCATGGGTCCAGTGGAGCACGTGCAAGGCACAATGAAAGCCAAGCAGTATTGTACACTCGTTCCAGATCATGCATACCCCTTCATGACGACCATGTTACCTGATGGCAGTGGCATTTTTCAGCAAGAAAAAGCGTCATTTCACAAGGACAGCAGTGTGATGGAGTGGTTTGAGGAACACAGTGGCGAGTTCCAGTTAATGTGCTGGCCCCCAACTCGCCAGATCTGAACGCAATCGAACACATCTGGGATGTGATTGAATGTGGCATCAGAGCTCATTGCCTCCCTCTCCAGAATTTATGGGACTCAGGTGACTTGTGTGTGCAGATGTGGTACCAACTCCCCCCCAGCGACCTACCAAGGTCTCACTGCTTCCATGTCACGATGCATCTCCACTGTTATCCGTGCCAAAGCTGGACATACCGGCTATCAGGTAGGTGGTCATAATGTTCTGGCTGATCAGTGTATATGTCGACTATCAGAAGGCTTAGAAGATTTTACAGTCTTTGTCGTTTATTTTTTTGTAATTTCTTCCATTTCATTATGAGGCACTTTTCGTCATTTCTTACAGCAGCTGTGCAGTCTATATTGCATGTGTAGTGTTTTCCACAATCTCAATAAAATAATTATTGAAGTGATCTGTACTGCACAAGCTTAAGGATGAGATAGAATTTTTTATTGTGTTCATTGATTAGGTCCTAGGCTGCCTTACATGGGTAGTGAGCGCCTTCAATGAACCTAACGTTGCTTTTCTTTTAGCTTCTTCTGAAGCCTTTCTCTACAGTCTTTTTATCTGTAAATATTTGCTGTAAAAACATTTCTTTTGCGTTGAGATCTATTTCTGTTTTGTAACGATCATGTAACAGCAGTACAATGAGTTTTAATTTATTCATTTCACCAGTATACCATGGTTTTTCTTCCACTAAACTTCGCCTGTGTTGTGACATGCTCACAGGACAGTTTTTGGTCTTCTGTGGATTTAATGGTCTGGAAGAGCACTTTAAATGAATCAGTTGTTACTTCCTGTAATCCAGTCTGCCACTTCTACTGAAGGCAGTGCAATTACTAAATATTTGCAATATAAATATTTGCAACTTCCAAAAGCGAGGTCACATATCTGAAAGCGAAACATTATTAAGGTTTTACAACAACGGAACAGAGCTGGTGTCCACACTGTAATATAAATAAGAACATAAGTTTATGAAGCAATTTTCATTAAATAACGTTTTAAGTGAAGAAGTTGGCACTAATTAAGAAGAAAAATAGCGTTGTTTATGACATTGTTAGTTACATAAGGAAAAAACTCGTAACGCCTAAGGTAAGCAGGCTCTACTTTTTTCCCTTCAGACATTGTTTGATATATTTCTATGTATATATTTTCGCAAGAAAATAAATGTCTACGTTTTGAAATATTGTTTCGCTAATCAGCTCTGAATGACGAAAAAGTTATCAAGAACATACATTATGAAGCTTGCATTGGTTATTAATCAACCTTATCATTTGTTTTCCAATTCCAATACCACCCTCTGACTTTTTGTATTATGAGTAGTATCTCATAGCTTCACTTTCACCGTTTGGTACTGGGCTAAGTGAATTGGTGTGATGTGACATCAAGGAGAATGTGAATTTCTCCACCTTGTGACAGTGCTGTGACATAACGTGAGGTGACAGTCAGTGTGAATTGGCCTTGATGAGTACAGTTTTCCTGCTCCTTTTATAAATACATTTGTATTATAGTTAATAGTGAAAATAAAACAGTTTTTAAAAACTATATATTGAATTATCTAAACAACTTTAGCTGTAACAGAATATTATGTTAACTAAGAAGGTATGTGAATATTATCAATTCGCAGTTTAAGAACACAAGGAAAAAACTGAACTCCAATGCAGCAACAAATACAACAAATATTTACAAGGCATTGAAAATTTTATGCAGAATAGCAAGTAGAAGATCACCAACATGTAGCTCTTAAACTCATAAACAATTGATGTATGCTATAAAAGCACTCATTAGATGATAAATTTCAGGAGTTGATTTGAAATATGTAATGTATTGTTCTGCGTTAATATAAACTGATAATTTTATTGCAAAGTTTTACACCTGCTCATAATGGTTCATTTTGCTTCACGTCAAAATGATGTATAGAGCTGAAGCTTCTGTTTAGTATTGTGTGTGTGAATATCCTGAATTGTTGGAATAAGCTGGTTTCTAATCTCTATAATTTTCTTCATAAGTACAGTCATCTTCAAAAAATATATGCAAGAGAAATTAAGAAGTTTAAGTTTTTTCAAACAGTGGTTTGCAGGAGCTTCTGGAAGTTGTAATTTCAGATTCAAGTAATTGTTTATGAATTACAATGCAGTTGCTACTTCCAAGAAAGTTCCCCCCCCTCCCCCAAAAAATTCCATACCTTAACAATCATTCTACTTGGGCAGAGTACGCTTTTTTACTACCAGTGCCATATATGTTGTGCATCCTATAAGAATTTGGATACATACTGTCTGACTATAGCAGAAGAATAAAGACATAGACCATAACAAAGCTTTTTAATGACTTTCCAGTTTAAAAATTATATATCAAATCACCATATAAATATGTACAAATTTATTGTCAGTCACAGAAATAATGGAAAAGCTGAGGAAAAAACTTGTGTAAGAGGTTATCATACCAGCCATTTCTGCACTGCAAGTATTATTCGTTACTGCAATGCTAGAGAGAGATAGTATTCAACGCAAAACTAAAGCATTACCTGCTTACTACAAAAAATACTATAATGTTTTATGGAAAGTTATTAAAATACCCAGAAGTAAGTATTTCCCAACAGAAATTAATATTGCAGATAAGCATATGGGGTATTGTTAAATGGGAGATGGCACAGCCAGTCAGTGTGCAAGGTATCATGACAAACTAAATGACAATGTTGTGACCAATAATTTAAAAGTGGTGTGTATTTTTAACAATCAGTTTCTAAATGTAGCAGCAAACTTAGGATTAAACGATTCAGTTGAAGAAGCAAGAAAATGTATTTAAAAGGTTATTCTACAAAACTTTAACGAACTAGAGTAACACCAGCATATATAATGAACAGAATTATAAACATTCTAAAATATAAAACCTCATATGCTGTTGATGAAATTTCAGACAGAATTCGTAAAAGTTGTTACAATTTAGCAAGTAAGATCCTCAGTGACATACATGCAATGCGCCAGTGGCACAAAGAATTTTTCTAGACAAATAAAAATACACAGTTATCAAATCACTTCATAAGAAAGCTGACAAGAAATCCTTAAATGAATAATATTCAGTTTCCTTACTGAAATCTTTTTCCAGAAGATTTTAAAAAGTAATGAACTCAAGAGTAGTATCATATTTCAGTAGAAATAATTTCCTTATCATATCACAGTTTGTATTACAGAAGGGTTGCTACGCTGAGAATGCTGTTTGCACTTAACTCATCAAACATCAGGTATCTTAAATAATAAAATATAGCCAGTGGGTATTTTTGTGACATTTCCTAGGCATTTGATTGCTTAGATCATGTTTTTCTCTTAGAAATAGTTAAACTTTGTGCATCTGATGACTTTGTACATAACAAGTTGGAATATTAATTAACAAACAGAATGCAAACAGTTCTGTTGAATAATTCAAACCATGTTTAAGTGAGAGTAATTTTAGTGATGTGGAGAAATCACAAAGGGAGTCACACAGAGTTCAATTTTTAGTCCACTACTATTCCTCATATATACAAAAACTTTAAGCTTAACATTCATTAAGCAGAATTGGTGCTTTTTGCAGACAATACTAGTGTTATAATAAATCTCATTATGAGAAAGCAACAGAAGGAATTGTTAGTGACATTTCTCAAAAATTATTATGTGGTTCTGTGAAATGGGCTCTCCTTTAACTTTCAGAAAACATACTATGTTCATTTCTGTACAACATATACAGACACACCAACAGCTGAAACATAGAACAGCAGTCAGTAAGTAGGACAAAATGCTTCAAATTTTTGGATTTCATATTGATGAAAACAAATTGGAAGTAACATATTGCTGAGCTTCTCAAGCAGTTATATTTAGCTTCTTTTGCTCTTCATATAATTGCTAGTTTTGGAAACAAACGAATCAGCCTTCTGGTATATTTTGCATAGTTGCAATCGATAATGTCTTATGGGATGATTTTCTGGGGAAACTCATCACTTAGAAAAAAAGTATTGATTGCCCAAAAGAGAGCAGTAAAGATAATATATGGTGTTCAGTCGTGGTTGTCATGTATGCACCTCTGGAAAGGGATCAGGCATTTTAACTGCACATTCAGAATACATATACTTGCTAATGAAGTTCGTCCTAAATAATCCATCACAGTTTGAGAAGGACATTGATGTCCATACCCTTTACACTAGAGGAAAAAATTACCTTTATCAACCATAATTAAAGCAGTTATTGGCTCAGAAAAGACTTCAATATACAGTAACAAAAATTTTTGATAATTTGCCCAAAAACGTAAAATGTATGCTATATGGGTAAATCTAACATAAAATAATTTCTCCTAAACACCTCTTTGCATTCCATGCAAGAATTTATATTTAAAATCTGGCAACCCATAAAAAATAAAATAAAAAGTTCTTGTTTTTAAGTGTAATTGCATGAGAAGGACTCAAAAATAATGTGATCGTTAATATTAACACAAATAATATGTAAATATCTCATAAACTGATTTCTTCCACAACAGTTTGATAAAAGAATCGTTCAAACGACCTATGGAATATGTAACTAACTAAGTTCATTTCGATGAGGCAATGTGACAAGTATGTCATCTTTCAGAAAGCAAATTTCTGGTTGTTGATTTTCTTGAATTGTACACATTAGCAGCATGTCTCTTTAGAATAGAAACACATGCTTGTTAATTTAACTTTTCGTAGAATTCCTTGTAGTTGGTTCCTGTGTGGCATACTAAACAATATCAAGAATAATATCTTCTTAATATGAAAGAAGATATCTCTTCCCAAAACGATAAACATACTAATTTACTGGGAGACATTTACGGATGCTTACAGAACAAAGGGATTTGCAACCATTTTCCTGAAAGTCAGATTTTTAAATGTATTATTTTATGCTGCAACTTTCTTGTTTATATACTCTCTGTGATTCTTTTGTTAGAGACTCATCCCTAGAATAATATGTGGATAAATGGATGTAGACATCTGATTTGCCTCTAACTTCCTGTTAAAAATTAGGTTTTCACATAGATCATCTTAAGGACACATTTAAATGTTTTAATGGCTTGGGCATTGTTGATTATCTCTGTAAGTGAGGCATTGAGCATCATGGACAGGTCTGCTGGTGAAATGCTGAAAGTATACATATGAGGGCGAGTCAAATGAAAACCTTAAATATTTTTTAAAATATTATTTATTGTGCAGAAGTGGTACAAAGCTGTATCACTTTTCAACATAATCTCCCCCACGCTCAATGCAAGTCCTCCGGGGCTTACAAAGTGCACAAATTCTTTTAGAAAAAATTCTTTTGGTAGACCGTGCAACCACTCATGCACTGTGTGGCGTACCTCTTCATCAGAACGGAACTTCTTTCCTCCCATTGCGTCTTTGAGTGGTTCTTTGGTTTTGGTGATGAGGAATGGCGCCATTCCTTGCTCGCTCTCTTCATTTCCGGTTAGTGAAAGTGAATCCAGGTTTCGTTCCCAGTAACGATTCTTGCACGGAAGCAATCACCTCCTCGTTCAAAGCGCCGAAGAAGTTCTTCATAAACAACAACACGTCGTTCTCTCATTTCAGCAGTCAGCTGCTGTGGCACCCATCTTGCAGACACTTTGTGAAACTAGAGTATATCGTGCACAATGTGCTGTGCTGACGCATGACTAATCTGTAAACATGCTGCTACGTCATTCAGTGTCACGTGGCAGTTTTCCTTCACTATGGCTTCAACTGCTGAAATGTTCTGTGGAGTCACAGCTCGTTGTGCCTGACCTGGATGAGGAGCATCTTCCACTGAAGTCACACCATTTGCGAACTTCCTACTCCATTTGAAGACTTGTTGCTGTAACAAACACGCATCCCCTACTGAACCTTCATTCGTCGATGAATTTCAATAGGTTTCACACTACCTGTCGGCATTTGTTGTTGTCCCAGGAACCATGAAGTCGACTAGCAACACTCTCTTTGGCGCCCAGAACATAGTTGCCATGACTTTACCAGCAGACTTTGTTCTTTTGAAATTTCCCGCCTTGGGTGAATCGGGATGCCGCCACTCACGTGATCGTTATTTGGCCTCAGACGTGAAATGGAAAGCCCAGGTTTCATCCCCTGTGACTATTGAATCCGAAAGGTTGTCCTTCTAAGCTGCATAACGTTGAAGAAATTGGCAGGAAGTTTAAACGTTTTGCTGTTTGTGGTCTTCTGTCAGCATTCGTGAGACCCATCTTGCGCAAACCTTAGGAAATTTCAGCACTTCAGTCAAAATCTGGTGAATGGTGCTTCGAGAAACCTCACGAACGATATTGCAGAGCTGCCGATCTCTAAACACAATTTGTTCAACCTTTGCAGTTGTCTCTTCGGGAACTGGCCGTCTTCCGCTCCTTTTCTCGTCGTAAATTTCAGTACCACCACCTGCAAATTCTCTACACCACTTGCGGACATTTTTTACATCCATATACGACACTCCATACACTTTCGTCAACTCTCGATGGATGTTGATTGATTTAACGCCTTTTACACTCAAAAACCGAATAACTGCGCGAACTTTGCATCTGGCGATACTGGTTAACGGGAGCTCTATTGCAACTGGCTGCCAAACAAGGCCGAAAGCTCCAGCCGATGCCCGATGGCTTCTGTAGAGAGCGGAGAGAGCACGGGAAAAAAAGTGTGGCCAACAGTCACGCAAACAGTTTCCCTGTGTCCCCAGTGCTTGGAGACCTTACTTCTGGGATTACACTAGTAAAAATCGCAATAAATAAAGAAATGAAATAGATACCGGTGCGTTGCTTTCAGAGAAGATAGTATGATGCAATGCTATCATCTGAGATATCGTATGCTGAAATTTCACGAAGTGTTTAAAAGTTGTTAATTCAGAGGTTCATTGCAAAAATGTTTATTTGCTGTGAAATATTAACTTCTGTCGTTTTAAAAATACCGAAATATTGTTGAGTCATTGGATGTGCCTCATTTTTTTTTGAGATGGCAGATGTATTCAGATTTGCTTTAATACTTGACAGAATTATTACAGATTTCTTGAAGAGCTGTAAGAAGCTATCTTTCAGCTTGTCTGACACCTCGCTATTTCTTGGAACATCGTCTCCTGGACCAAGGCCATGTAAGCAACAGCTGTCTAAATTTCCAGCTTAGAGATTTACTTATTTCCGGCGACGCTGTTCTTCTTTGTGCGTGACTGGCCGGTCCCAATCACCTAGCTGGACCCACAGCGGCCAGCCCTGGGCCCACTAGTACAACAGTTTCACCTCCCCTCATGCCAACTACAGGCAGCCATATCGCTCGCCTACATACGTGAAACATTACAAGACTGATGGCATCACTCTGTTGGTGGCCATCTTTTCTACGGTGCATTTCTAGAGGAGAGCACTTGAATCAGCTACATTTAAGCCAGCTGTACTTGCTAGGTATGAGTACGATGCTTCCATAGTGTGGCATCATTGAGAATATAAATTGACAGAATTGCTACACCTTCTCAACTCCATACAGCTCACTATGAAAATAGAGCGTCGACCGCTGTGTCCGAGTGTTTCTAGGCGCTTCAGTCCGGAACCGCGCAACTTCTACAGTCGCAGGTTCGAATCCTGCTTTGGGAATGGATGTGTGTGATGTCCTTAGGTTAGTTAGGTTTAAGTAGTTCTAAGTTCTAGGGGACGGATGACCTCATAAATCCCATAGTGCTCAGAGCCATTTGAACCATTTGAAAATAGAGCAGGGTGGTTATCTGCCTTTCTTGGATGTCTTGGTTAGTTGGAAGAATGACGGCTTTCTGGAGCATTCAGTTAATCCTAAGGCCACTCATACTGATTTGTATTTGCAAGCGTCAATTTGTCATTATTCGTCTCAAACTATGAGCATGCTTAAAACACTTGTACATAGGGCTCACACCTTCTCAGATATGGTCAGCTTACATGAAGATCTCGCCCACGTAAAGACAGGTCAGAAGAAATGGACGTTCCACCGAGTGAATTAATAGGGCACTGTGAATTAAAACCAAGAATCAGGAAGTGGATAAAGAGGAGAACACACAGCCAAAATCCTTAACTTCTATTGCTTTTATGAGCAATATTTCGTTTAAAATAACAATAACACTCTGTAACTTTCATATTAGGATGATTTCCTGTCTATCATCTAAGATGGCAGACCTTTTGGGACCAGTGAAAGATGACTGGCTATTGTGGAATGTCAGAGTTTACAAAATACCTTGTCAGTGTGGTATGTCTTACGTAGGACAGGCCACACAAACTGCGAAATAATGCTGCACTAAACATCAACATTACACTTTCCTTGTGCAACCAAGCAAGTCTGCCATTGGCGAACACTGTATTTCCACTGGACAGTCAATGGAGTATGAGAGACCTATGATTCTCACCACAGGAACACCTTTCTGGGACTCCATTACTAAAGAATCCGTGGAAATACGCCTGGCGGAAAAGCGAATGAACCATGACAGTGTCTATCAGTTGGACAGTGCATGGAACTCCACCACCCCCATAATTTGTTCTGTGCTGGCGTACGCTGGCGCCAGTACACCATACGGCATAGAGGTTACGAGAGTATCGATAGAGGCCAAAGACAAGACTCGCTGGAAACACGCCGACAACGCCCTCTCAGCCGCCATTGTTTGGGATCGCCGCCGTGGACGGACCGGAGGGCCAGTTTAGCCAGCTAGTTAGAGCCTGTTACGCTAGTTAGTTCGAGTCTGTACGCCGTGGGGCTCCAGCATGTCACCGAGACGAAGTCACAGACTTAACATCCAGCACAGAGACAGGCAGCACATAGCAACCTTACAGAGAACACAGCAGACTTCTGTTTTAGCAGCATTGAGGCTACGTGGACTATACAGAAGGGAACTTGCACCACAGCACATCGAAACTTAAGTAGTTCTTTCAATAAAAATTTTTCTGGGTTTGTGACTGCATTGTCAATATATATAAAACTATCGACTTTTTGGTCGCTGTTGCAAGCGACCTTCTTCAGGGTGTTTATGCATACACCATACGGCATAGAGGTTATGAGAGTATCGACAGAGGCCAACGACAAGACTCGCTGGAAACACGCTGACAACGTTCTCTCAGTAAAAACACCCTGAAGAAGGTCGCTTGCAACAGGGGCCGAAACGTCGCTAGTTTTATATATATATATATATATATATATATATATATATATTGACAATGCGGTCACAAGCCCAGAAAAATTTAATTGAATGTGACAATGGCCATGGAAGCCTACGTTCATATTTAAGTAGCTCTTTGTTTATGAATAAAGAACCCAGTTATTAACTGCGTGTAGTTTGTGTTATAGAACGAGGATACTGGCCACCAATCAACATCCTCTCCTTGTTTCCCACGGTACAGCTCTACAGAGACAATGAGACAACAAAAAGCGGCTAAAGAGAATACAACAGTGACGACGAGAAAACTTCAGTGACGAAGAATTTGCTTGCTTATCTTGTGTTTCAGATTGCAGGGTTTTCTAATTGATAAATTTTTTGTTGTGTTCTGGCATGTATTCCAGGAGGGGAGCCGCTGAACTAATCCAGTTTCTCTTTTCAGAGGTTTTGCTTACTTTTTGCTATAACATATTTGTGTAAACCATGGCTACCCCGCCGCCTGCACCCCTTGCGTCCGCGCCTGTCACAGACAGCTAGTGTAATGGATCTAACACCAGCTTTTCAGTTTCAGAACCAACAAACTGCTGCCTTGCTGACGACGGTACAACTTCTGGCTGCATAAGCAACGGCAGCCGCACAACAGGCCGACCAACACGCCCAAAAAGTGCCGCAGCCCCTCATAGCTACGTTCCGACGACACCGAACAGGAATGGCACGAATACCCAACACAGTTCCAAACTCATTGTGCAGTTCATCGAGTTCAAGGTACTGTGAAGCTACAATACTTTTTTTCGATTGTGGGGTCCCCAGTGTTCAGGTTAATACAAAAACTATTCCCAACTGCGTCTCCCGATGAACTCAAAGTTGGTTCTAATGGCTCTGAGCACTATGGGACTTAACTTCTGAGGTCATCAGTCCTCTAGAATTTAGAATTACTTAAACCTAACTAACCTAAGGACATCACAAAAATCCATGCCCGAGGCAGGATTCGAACCTGCGACCGTAGCGGTCGCGCGGTTCTAGACTGTAGTGCCTAGCCGGCCGATGTGGCCGAGCGGTTCTAGGCGCTTCAGTCTGGAACCGCGCGACTGCTACGGTCGCAGGTTCGAATCTTGCCTCGGGCATGGATGTGTGTGATGTCCTTAGGTTAGTTAGGTTTAAGTAGTTCTAAGGTCTAGGGGACTAATGACCTCAGATGTTAAGCCCCATAGTGCTCAGAGCCATTTGAACCATTTTTTTGTAGCTCCTAGAGCCGCTCGGCCACCCCGGCCGGCCCGACGAACTCAGATATGACGAAATAATAGCTGCATTAACCGAGTACTATGACCAGCAAGTTCAAGTAGCTGCAGCCAGATATCAGTTTTTTCGTTTGCAGAAAAATCCGGAACAGACGCACCGTCTGTGGTACACAGAATTAACGGGCATGAGTAGAAAGTGTAAATTAAAGTGTAGTTGTGGCAACTTTTACAGTGACCTCATGATTTGAGACGCTATAACAGTCAATGCCCCCGATAGTAGAACACAGGAACAGATCCTAAAGCACTCTGATCCTTCACTTCCTCAAGTGTTACAAATCTTAAAGCAATATGATTAGGATGCCTTAGCGTCCGATAAGTTTGCGGAGGCCCCGATTTGTCCGGTCGAGTCGCCCCTTGCTCGCGACCGTCCCAAGCAGCCACAACAGCGAGCGCGTACACAGCCGCTCGGACAGCCTCGTAAAAATGTAAACAGACCTGTGAACTTAGTGAAGTCCTTCCCCAGATGTTTTGCTCGCCATAAACGACAAGACTACCCATCACATGACGCAACGTGTTACATGTATGGAAGAAAAGGCAATGTCCAAGCTGCTTCTTTGCAACGTCATGAAATCGCCAATTTGCCCGCTCCCAGAAAACAAAGGCTCGTGTTCGTACAGTGAACGTTGTGTCCTCCAAATCTACAACAGGTTCCGGCAAACGTAAGATTAAGACTGTGTCTCCTTTTCGCCCTAGTGCTGTGCAACGTCGTTCTAACAAACTATTTGTCTCATTACGAATTGCTGGCCATCGTGTAATCTTTCAGATAGACAAACGTGCCTCAGTAACCTTGCTTAATCGTGCCATGTACCAACAGTTAGGCGCACCATGTCTTCCTAAATCTAGCAAGCACCTCACTGCTTACAACAGACAGAAAATTCCAGTGCTTGGACTGTGTAGTTTGCCTGTCATACACAAATCTAACACCAGGACAGTGGATTTTACGGTGTTGATATCAAGAGACAGGTACATTTTCGGTTTAAATACATTTGATTTGTTTGGCCTTAGCATCCAAGACAATGTACTTTCCTCATCGGCTTTTGATCCGAAAGCCAATGTAGCTAGCTTGCTTAAAGAATACCCTGAACTATTTTCCGAAGGAATGGGCAAAGCTAATAACTTTGGAGCGCATGTTACATTGAAAGACAATGCACAGCTTAAGTGTTTTTGGGCCTGCCGCGTTCCAGTTGCTTTACGAGACAAAGTAGCTAGTGAATTGAAAGAATTGCAAGATAATCGTTTAATTGCTCCCATTCAAGCTAGTCAATGGGCCAGTCCAATAATCTTGTTGCGTAAGACTTCTGGTTGCATTCGCATTTGTGTTTACTTCAAGTCTACAGTCAACCCACAGACAGTAGTTGACACTTATCCGTTACCGCGCCCTGAAGAACTCATGGACGGGCTTGTTGCAGGACGTAATTTTCTAAGATATATTTGCGTGATGCTTATTTGCAAATTCCATTGGATAAAGACTGACAGAAAGTGTTTGTTGTAAATACACACTTAGGACTGTCCAAGTATTTGCGTTTGCCCTTCGGCAGTGCTTCCGCACTCGCCATTTTTCAACGTTACTTAGAACAGCTGACTGCAAAAGTGCCAGTTTGCTCCAACTACCTTGACGATATTGTCATCTCAGGTCGTAAACCAGAGGAAAGCACAGCCAACTTGTGTGCTCTTTTTCGAGTGTTGTCAGAAGCAGGACTCAAGTGTCGTCTCAAAAAGTGTGACATTTTCAGACTGAACTGTAGTACTTAGGTCATGTAATAAACAGTCAGGGTGTGCACCCCGTCCAATCTCATTTGATGGCATCGCTTGCGTCGCAAAAATGTAACTTTTGTGTGGCCTAAAGAGTGTCAAAATGCGTTTCAGAAACTCAAAAATGCCTTGCTTATTGACAGATGTTTAGTGCATTTCGACCCTGCCAAGCCAGTAGTTTTGAAAGTCGATGCTTCTTCCTACGGAATCGGCGCTGTGCTTTCGCACAGAATTGGTGCACAAGACAGTCCTACTGCTTTTGCCTTGAAGCTGTTAACTCAAACTCAGTGCAATTATTCTCAAATTAAAAAAAAAATGTTCTGAGCACTACGGGGTTTAACATCTCAGGTCATCTGTCCCCTACAACTGAGAACTACTTAAACCTAACTAACCTAAGGACATCACACACATCCATGCCCGAGGCAGGATTCGAACTGCGACCGTAGCGGTCGCGCGGTTCCGGACTGAAGCGCCTAGGACTGCTCGGCTACAGCAGCCGGCCTCAAATTGAAAAAGAAGCTCTTGCTATTGTGAATGGTGTGGTAAAATTCCATCACTATCTGTATGATATTAGTGATACATCACAAGCCGTTGCAGTCCTTGTTTCACCTGTCAAAGCCGGTTTCTACGCGCACTGCTCACAATTTTAATGCTGGGCTTTGTTGCTTTTGCAGTATCGGTATGAAATTGTGTACAGACTTACGGCAAAGCATGGCATGCAGACGCCTTGTCTCGCCTTCCAATTGGCCTAGACTCTGAAATTGATGCATCTGCCGTATCTTATTGCCAAATCGATGAGCAGGACTCTGAATTGCTGGAATCTTTTCCCTTGCACTACAGAAAAATTGCACAGGCCACGGAAGCAGACCCCGATCACAAGATTATGTTGCATTACATTCGCACGTCTTGGCCTCGCTCATTGAACAGTATCCGGAACTCAGTTGCGCGCAGGTATTTTGTACGTCGACATAGATTTTCAGTCCAACAGCGTGTGATTCTAGTTCAAAATGACAGTGGACAATCCCGTGTGCTTATTCCCAAAGTGTTGCAAAAGTCTGTGTTACGATTGTCCCATGAAGGACATTGGGATATTGTTCGGACTAAACAGATAGCGCGACGGCACTGCACTTGGCAGGGCATGGACGCCCGCATTGAACAGATGACGTCATAGTGTCGCACATGCGCGGAGAACCAATCCGCTCCGCCACAGACATTTGCAGCTTCGCCTAAGACTGAATCGCCATGGCAACGAGTACACACAGCCTTTGAAGGACCATTTTGGAACAATTGCTGGCTCATAGTGGTAGAATCCTTTAGCAAGTTCCCATTTTACAGTGCCTATGGACTCTACCACATCACATAGCACCATTCAAGCGTTGTCCTCAATATTTTGCCTCGAAGGTTTGCCACACCCACCGCAGCTTCCGACACCGCCAATGGTCCGCCGCAAGCATCGCTTTACGCCGCGCAAGCTTGTTCTTTTCAGGGTTTATGGCAACAGTGGGTGCTGGGCAAGAGGCGTAATCCAGGAACGCATTGGCTCATATATGTACTTAAATGAATGTTCCGATGGTTTGCAGCGCCGCCACCAGAACCAAGTTGGCGTATGTGATTTGCCCCGTGATTCTGCTGCTTTTCTTCTCCCAGATTCACGGCTTCACGGGTCTGCGCCGCCTTCCAGACGCTTGCTGGTGCCACCAGGGCATCCCAGGAGGAGCGGATGGACGAGGCGCCCTCCTCTCTGCCGTCCCCGCTCGCCGACCCCACGGACCTGTACCCGCCATCGCCGTCATCGCCATCGCCATCGCCGTTATCGCCCCAGCACACGTCCTCAGACCTAGATGTGAGCCCTGGCAGCAATTTTCTGGACGATAATTCTGATGTCTCGCACGCTAGTTGACGGGGTGCGGTCGGGAGTCCGCCATCCTCCACAGTCACGGCTCCCAGCCCATCACGACGTCCAGCGTCCTGCTTCCCTCCCCATTGTCGTTTGCAGACTCACTGCACGACAACGGTGCGGAATTTTGGGGGGAGGAATGTGCTGGCGTCCACTGGCGCCAGCACATCATGCAGAATAGAGGTTAAGAGAGTATCGAAAGAGGACAAAGACAAGACTCGCTGGAAACACACTGCCAGCACCCACTCAGCCTCCAGTATTTAGGATCGCCGCCGCAGTCGGGAGGGCCAGTTTAGCCAGCTAGTTTGGCCAGCTAGTACACGCCTGTTACACCAGTTACTTTGAATCTATATGCCATGGAGTTCTGGCGTGTCACTGAGCCCTAATTTTTACAATAACACAACTAATTGCAATAACCAACTGATTTCTAACTCCATTATTTCATTTACAATGTGATTGTAACACATTAACATGTATTAGTTAACAAAAGTAAGTTATTTTTAAAAGGTTTTACTGTGAATGTGAGTAAAATAATTAAAATGTATTAGTTAACAAAGTACATTATTTTAAAAAATCACATTGTGAATGTAACAAAATAGAAAATGTATTAGTTAACAAAAGTAAGATATTTTTAAAAATTTTACATTGTGAATGTAAGTAAAGTAATTAAAATGTATTTGTTGCCAAAGTATATTATTTAAAAAAATCACATTGTGAATGTAAGTAAATTAATTAAAATATATTAGTTAATGAAAGTAAATTATATTAAAAAATTTACATTGTGAAGTCTGTATCATAAAATCAATTATTTCTATTTGTAAGTTCCTTCATTCCTTTATATTTCAATTTCATTTGTCGTTTTTTAGTTACTTCAAAATCAAAATCATCAATTAATTTAGAAAATATATGTGGTAAAATAACTTTAAAATCACTATCGAGTTCTAGACAAAGTTGTTCTCCATATCTATTATTTAAATATTCATTGTTAGTAATATTATATATAATATTTATCTCTGTGCTATGAACCAATATTTACCATATGGTGGATTTCAATGGGATGAACCAAATAAATTTAATTGTGCAAAAATAAGTGAAATTTCAAACAATAGTGAAAATGGTTATATATTTGATGTAGATTTAGAATTACATGATTTACATAAAGATTTACCATTAGCTCCTGAAACAAAACTTATTTCAGGTACAAATTAAAGTAAATTAATAACTACTTTAGATAAAAAGCAAAATTCTGTAGTAAATTATAGGAATCTTAAACAATATTTATCTCTAGAAATGCAACTTACAATCTAAAAATTTAAACAAAGTAATTGGTTAAAGAAGTACATAGATTTCAACACACAGTTAAGAAGTAAACTTACAAATGATTTTGAAAATGATTTCTATAAATTAATGCATAATTCCGTATTTGTTGAAACAATGGAGAATATAAGAAACAGACAAGTTATAAAATTAGTTTCAAATAGTAAAGTATGTGATAAACTTGGAGCTAAACCAAGCTTTAAATGTAGGACTATATTTAACGAACATCTTGCTGCCAGTCATATGTATAAAACTAAAATTACATTTGATAAATCTATTTATGTTTGATTAAGTATACTTGATATATCTAAAGAATTAATGTGTGATTTTCACAATATAGTTATGAAACCTAAATATGGAGAAAACATTGAATTATGTTATCGAGATACAGATAGTTATATTTAAATATTAAAACTGAAAACTTTTATGAGTATATAAAATCAGTAATCGATTACATTGATACAAGTAATTATCCAACAGATAATATGTATGGTATTCCCCAAATAAACAAGAAAGTTGTTGGTAAAATGATAGACGAATGTAATGGAAAATTAGTTGATGAATTTTTTGGTTTAAGAGCAAAAATGTAAGCTTATAAAGTTGGTGACAATATGGAAAACAATCTAAAGGAATTAAGAAATGCGTTGTTAAAAACAAAATAAGTTTATAAGATAACAAAGATTGTTTGTTTACCAATATTGAACAATACGGAGAAATTAATTTAATTAGAAGTTAAAAACATAAAATATATACAAATTAAGTAAACAAAAAGCGCTAAGTCCTCCTGACAATAAAAGATATATTTTGGAAAATAAAATCAGTACATTACCATGTGGTCACTATAAGTTATTAAAATGTAATTAAAATATTTCTATATAAAGTTAATAAGAGTATTTCTATATAAAATTAAAAAAAATTTTATTAATAAAATTTTTCTATGTAAATGGAAACTTTTTACAAAGATCAAATAAAACATAAAGATTGTTGTTTACAAAAGCTAAAACATTGAATAAAAAAAACAATGAAATAAGAAAAATTAAGATGGTAGAATTAAAACGAAAGATGAAGGTAATAAAGTAAAATATTTAAGTATTAAAGTACAGATGAAATAATAAAATCAAAATATGCTCAAATTCAAAATTTGATGGAAATTGTTGATACTTTCAAAAAAACAAATTGATTGTTAAACAAAATAGTAAACTACATAGTAAACTAATTCCTTAAAAAATTAATTGTTTGAAATTTATTTGATTGTTAAACTAAATAGTAAAGTAATTCTTCTAGAAAACTACTTGCTTAAAAATTAATTATCTGTTAAACTAAATAGTAAACTAGTTCTTTATAAAATTATTTTATCTTTATGTATCCTATTGTTGTGTGAATTATCAAAACCTAACCATTTAACATTAACCTGATTACCTTTCTTTCTTATAACTTTTTCAACTAAGTAGTCATCTGGATATTTAGTTTTCTGTGATTCTTGTTCATTAAAAATTCCTTTTGAACCTTTTAATTTGTATGTAATTGGTTTAGAATGAATAACATCTTCAATTTCAAAAATGTCTGTTGACCAATTAGCTTTACTTTTTCTAAAAGACATTTAAGTTTACTAATTTGTACATTATCACCTTTTTTAAATTTAGCATTTTCTTTAGATACAATATTACATATTTTTAAATTTTTTAGTAACTTCTATTTGTTTCATTTTTATTGAAGAATGTTTTGTGTTATTGTATTCATGAATTGGATTTTTCACTAAATTTAACCAATTCTAATTTCTTATTTCATTAAGTTTTCTGTTAAATCGTTCAACAACAGATGTTTCAAATCTGAAAAAGTTGAATAATGATTAATGTAATATTTCTACATTAATTTCTTAAATTCTTTGTTATACAATTCTTTACCATCTGTTTATTAATTGGCTTTCTAACTACTGAAATTTTTTGAAAAGCATCAACTATATTTCTAGCTGTTTTATCTTTAGTAGGTACAGAAAATGCATATTTTGAAAAAACATCAATTATTGTTAATAAGTATTTTTAACCATTGTTTATTTTTTAAATTCTTTTTAAATTACCAGAATCCATTTCAAATAGAGTTAAAAATTTATAAAGATTTTTTATACAGTTAATAAATTATAGAGTTATATAGTTGAAAACTTATATAGTTAAAATTTTATAAAGATTTTTATTTTATTTAAAAATTTATAAAGATTTTTAAAATAGTTTAAAATTTTTTAAATATTTTTATAATCCCCAACAATTTTCAACAAATCAACATTAATTCCCAAACCTAATTTTCGTTTTCCATACATTATTCATCTAACAACTGTTGCTGCAACTTTTTTACCAAATGAAGCATCATTTGCATATGTTTAATCTTTTGCAGCTAACTGAAGTTCATTATCAGCTATATGCCTTTTTTCTAAATCTTTGTTATCTCTGTAAGCAATATCATGTTTTTTACAATCTTCATCTAATGGATTTTTACCTTTATCACCTTTAGCTAATCTTTCTTCTAATTTTGTACCAGGACCACAAAATCTATAACCTGGAAGATGCATCTGAAATGGTAATTTATTAATTAAAGTGTTTACTAATCCTTTTCCATATTTATCACTTTTCCAAAATGTATGTGGAAGATTATTCAAAAATCTAAGTAAGTATGAAATTCCTTTTGGATTATCAATTATAAAATCACTAAATTTGTTTGTTAACATTAGTGCAATACAAACTTTTTGATTATGATAATTCTTTTTGCCAGCTAGTTCTTCAACATGAATTACTGCTAATCTATCAATTAATTGTCTAACATAATTCAACCAAACATATTCAATTGCTTTATCTGTATATTTTTTAACTAAAGCTTCACCTATTTTTCAGGTGAACTAATATCTGAATCTTCTATATTTGATTTTAGCTTTGGAAAATAATCATCAACAACTGATTTGATTTGATATTTATATTTATTACCTTTATCTGATCTTGTTTTATTTGGATTATTATCAGAATTTGATGTTCCTGAATTGAATAATATATTTGCATAATTTGATAAATTTTCACAATTGAACTTTTCATTTAAATCTTCTACAGTAATTTTTTTTGAGGTAAAAGTCTAATTAATCCATCAGTACCTTCATATGTTTTCACCAATTTTTAATTTGTTACCATTAAATCTACAGGTTTATGATCAAAATATTTAAACATACCAACATGTTTGAACCAAATACTGAATCTTGACTGATTTATATAGTTTATCATTCTTTCACTGACATTTATCTTTTTAGTTTCATTTATCTTTTTACTTTCTTTTTCTTCCCTGTAGTTATTTAATATATCTTTAATGTCTGTTTTACTTTATATATAACTATATTTTCCAGAAATATCTGCAGACCAATCTTTTAATGGGTTAGTTGGTGTTGTATCTCCGAAATTTACTATGTGATTACTATACAGAACCATTTCTTTTTCGACTTTCCTATGTTTAATATTTGCTTTTAAAAAATTTTCACCTAAACCTTCAATTCTTTGTTATACCTTTTCAATAGCATCAATAATAGGTTGCTCTTACTTTTTGTATTTCTCATATTCTGTTTTTGGTTGCTTTTTCCAAAGCTTAAATTGTTCTTTTTGTTCTTCAAATTTCTTTCTGTTTTGCTTAGCTTGTTCAATTACCTTTTAATCATACTTTGCAAACATTTATTAATCAAGAAAAACAGTAATTATATATGTGTTTATGTTTAATATTTATATTTATGTTTATGTTAATATGTAAAGTTTAATGTTTTTGTTTAGTGTTTATGTTGTTAAGAAATGTTTTATTTTATTTCTAAACTTACCTTCATTTGGTTTTCTAGACATATCTGATGTTAAAAAATTCAACATTTCAACATTTGCTACACATTTCTTTTAAATTATCAAACTTTAAATCTTCATTAACAAACTCATGGTAAGTATGATTTAAATTAGTAACATCTTCTCTAAAAATATTTAAAAAATTTTAACTGTCTTTTACTAGTTGTTTTGTTATTTTTAAATAAGTTTAGCTAAGTATAAGCAATCTATACCTTTGCGTCTACCTCTAGTAAAATAATTTTTAACAATATCTAGATTTTCTAGAATAAAGTCATTAAATACAACAACTGAATTTTCTTTACCTTCTTTATTATTTTCAATGAAACTAACATTTGGTTTATTAATTTTTTTACATTGTTTTATAAATTCTTGATATTTTGGTTGATCTAAACCTATTGTATAAACATACAAATGTTTAATTTTATTCCCATTCTACCATCCTGACGTTAAAATATAATTATCAATTATTGAATTATTAATGTTGTTTTACCACAACCACTTGGTCCAATTATTGCAAATCTTATAGAATTTGGTAGACGTATACCATGTTTATTTTTTAGCTTATTTTATGGAATTCTTACTTTATGTTCCCAATCTGTTTTGTTCATTTATTAATAATTTTTTAATTTATTGATGATTTTCCATTTATTAATAATTTTTCAGTACTAAATGAGTAGTTAATTTCAACTTAGTAACAAATCTTCTATAATTAGAAAACGATAACTGTTCCAATACATGATAGTTTTAGTAATGTTTTATTAATGGGTTTTTATTAAACTTTTTAACACCAAATGTTACAACAAATAATAATAAACTTTACTGTGATGGAGAAGCAATAGAAATTCCTGTAGGTCAATATAGATTTAAAAATTAAAAAGACTTATACTTTTGAAAAAACCCAATGTACACAATAAAGCAAATGAAATTTTAAGCAGAATAAATATTGAAAGTGATGTAAAATTGTATACCGCTATAGCAGATAGTATTGGAAGTGTACTTGGTTTTAGGAATCAAGTTTTCCAAGCTAATGAAAAAGCTGTAGGTAAAGATGTACCTAAAATAATTCCTTTTGAATTAATCAATATAAATTTCAGCTTGCTGATGGAGTGTATGAAAAGATAATGATCATTTTCATAAAGAAACCAATATTATTGCTTCATTTAAACATAATGCAGAGTTTGTTCGACCAATAATTTGTGAATCAAATTATCCTGTAAAAATTACTATATTTAATACGATTCAAGATTTAGAAGTTATTATAACTGATGAAGATGATAATTTAATTTACTTTAATGGTGCTACTGTAACAGTTATTTTAGAAATATCTCAATAAATTTTTTTCTTATAAAATACATAATTACTAAAACAATCATGAATAAATTTGAAAGTTTTCAGTTTTGTTCACTTCCTGTTCATGAGAAAACTAAAAATAATTTAAATGTTCCTAACAAAGATACAGAAATTGAAACAAATATTAGTGATGGTCAGCTTCATCGAAATCATGCACAATTGTATGTGAATTTCGTATCATAGGAAATGAATGTACAGATTATCCAACTTATGATGGTAAATAAAATAAAAAATTACTTGATAATTATGAAACAAAATTGTTTGACTTTGTAACAATACGAAAAGGAAATAATATTTTGTCTAGAATTTAACATCCTTTTATTTCATTAATAGTTTTACTACATCTAACATCATCTGTTACTGAGAAAATAAGTTTAGAACGACATATTCTTAATACAGGAAAAATAAATAGTAAAAAAAATTAAGTAATTTATCCATTGTCAATGCTTGGTGGGCATTTTACAGATTGTAAAGAAATTATGTTTGAAAGAAACTTAACTGCACTTTTTACACATAGTTCATCTTCTTGAGATGCAATTCTACATTGGTTTGATACAAATGATGCTGGTGTTGAAATGAAAGATACACTTCTAAAGATGGTAAAATAGTTATAGAATCTATGGAAACACGTGTACCAGTTGTTAAATATGAACCAAATTACGAACTTGAATAATGTGAAAATATTTTTAAAAAATCAAAAATTCCTATTTTATGAACTTCAATCAGAAGAAGTTGTTGGTTTATCTAGTATAAAAGGTTTTGATCTAGATATAACAAATTTTTATAGTTCTACAGACTTTAATATGCCAGATTTTGTTTTTGTTTTATTTCAGACAAATCGTAAAATTAATCAATTATTTGAATCATCATTATTTGATCATATTAAACTACAGAATATATATTTAAAAATGGTAGAAACGAAGCTTTTCCACAGCAAATGTCGAATATTAATCCTCTAAATAATTATCTTAAAATCATTCTTTGCATTTCTAGATTTTAAAAGTATTAGTGTACTAAAATCAGATATTGATATTAATACATTTAGTTCTATAGGTAATACAATTTATGTAATCAGTATGACACAAAAAACGTTGTAACTACACGGAAAGCAATTATGAATCTATGTGCATCTTTTAATGATAAAATTCCAAATGATACACATCTTTAAGTAATTATGTATGGTAAAAAGTATCTTACATATGATGCACAACATAGATTACTTACTGAAAATTTTTAGTTATTAAACATTAATATTTGCTTCTATATAAATGAATGAAAAATTTAAAAAAAATAAAAATATTAACTTCAATTTTATATACATTTCTGAAACATTTTAAGAACAATAGAAAAAATAAATACTGAAAATATTAACATAATTTACTTTTGTTAACTAATACATTTTAATTCATTTACTTACATTCACAATGTAATTTTTTAAAAATCTTACTTTTGTTAACTAACACATTTTATTTATTTACTGACCTTCACAACATAAAATGTTTAAAATATAGTATTTTTGTTAACTAATACATTTTAATTAATGTACTTAAATTCACAATGTGAATTTTTAAAATATTCTACTTTTTAACTAATGCATTTTAATTAATTTAGTTACATTCATAATGTAAAATTGTTTAAAATAACTTTTTTGTTAACTATTACATTTTTATTTATTTATGTATACAATGCGATTTTTTAAAATAGTTTACTTTCTCAACTATTACATTTTATTAATTACTTACCTCCACAATTAAAATAATGTCCTTTATTAACATAATAAAATTTAAATTAATTTACTTACATTCACAATGTGAATTTTTCAAATTATGTATTTTGTTAACTAATACATTTTAATTATTTACTTACCTTCACAATGTAAAATGTTTCAACTAGTGTACTTGGTTAACTATCACATTATAATTAATTTACTTACATTCACAGTGAAATTTTTTAAAAAATAGCTTGCTTTTGTTAACTAATACATGTTGATGTGTTACAATCACGTTGTAAATGAAATAATGAAGTAAGAAATCAGGTGTTTATTGTAATTAGCTGTGTTATTGTAAAAATTATGTATTTAGTTAATATACTAAAATCATTTTATTTAATTAAAATTATACTGAATTTTAAAAAATCTGTTGTGTTTCTTATAAAACTCAGAATATCGTTCAAAATTGCGTTAGTGCACCAAAACCTGTAAAAACAATCTACTAAAGTTCTAACCGGAAAGGACAGAGTGCGCCATCTGCTGCTGCATGCGGTAATGCAGAGGATAGCTGATTTCCATGGTTCCACCAGGAAGGGCGCTGCTACCAGATTGTGGTTCGTTTGTCAACTGGATTTTGATGCATGTGCAGAATACTCACAAATTCTATGTATTGCAGAATAGAGAAAGTCTTCTACAGTCTTCGATGTCTCACCTGAAGATGCCTGTGGGATGAATTAAACAACGACTGCCTGCAAGCACGAAATTTGTTGTAACATTAATTCACTGAAAAAATTTAAAGAAATTTTGTAATTCAAATAATTTAATATTATTAAATCAATTGGATATATAAAACTAAAATTTAGACAACGTTTCTTTTATAATGAGAATCAAAAAGATGTTTCCCACTGATGGTGGTCATCCTATGAAACACCACTTGAGCAGTCTTTGTTTGAGCTGAATCCAAGAGCAGCCTTTGTTTTAGCTGAATCCAACAACACATAAAGAACTTCAAAGTTGTCAGTTTCTCCATGTTTAGATACATGAAATAAACACAACACAAGACATCTACAAAAATGGCGGTATGCACAAAATTTACAATGGGACTGTAAAGGTAGCAAGTCATTTCACACAAGATCGTCATACCTTGCACAGTATTCAAAACACCCACATAATACTTCATACAATTTGGAAGTGGTACTTTATGGACATGTACAAAGAAATGTAAATTCCCACCTGCCTAAAAGAATCCAAGGAAAAACTATCAATGGGCAGTGAACACTTAGAAACACCTTCAGCTTCCTAGACATCTGTCGCCCTGTTATAGTTGTAGTGTATCTAAGTCAGTTCAAGAACAGTTCAAGGTCATCCCCTCCAGCTCCCCCTCAAGGTCATCCCCTCATAGTTCCCCTCAAAGCCAACCTCTGGCTACCCTCTCACAGTCACCACCTCAAGTTCACACTTCGAAGGTCATCCCTTGGCTCATTACCCTCACCGCTTCTCCATTCGTCCATTCCTTGATTAACCCCACCTGCTTTGATTCCTCCTACCCTGTATGTTTGTGTCCAGGTGTTTTTTAAACAATTTAGGATTACTGCTGCTGCTCAGCCACTACAGTTTAGAGCTGAATGCCCTGTTATTATTATTTATTTAAGCAGTTATACTGGAACAGGCAGCATTGTGAGTGCTGCAGCTAGCAGCATCCACCACAGCTGTATGGACCAACAGCCTCTAATTTATTTAGGCCCATACATTGCCATGCCTCTTGTGGCAGCCACCAGCTATGGGTGCTATGAGAGTAGTGAAAGCTACAGCCTTGTGGCGAGAGCACTGCCATGTCTGAGACAATTTTGGATAATCTGTGGTTGTGTGAAACTCACTTATGAGTGAAACACAACTGTCTGAGCTGAAAAGAACCACACCCACAACACCTGCCTTTTATCCCACCCATCCATCTGAGCTGAAAAGAAGAATTGCAAGTTGGAGGACGGTTACATGTGTAAATAATGACGAGGAGCGACTGTAGGGAACATAAAAATGAGTCAAGAATGTACTACTGAATTGTGCTGTGAGTCCCAGCTCGGGTACTCGGGTAATTGCGACATCACAGACATTGAGACGACATAGCTTATAATCATTTCCTATACTTGACGTTTTTTTATGTGAATTTATACATACCTTTCATACAAGACGTTGTTCGATTTAGTCACTTTGTACAACCTTTGTACAACTCGCATTTGGGAGTTTGATGCTTCAAACCCACGTTCGGCCATCTGATTTAGGTTTTCTGTGATTTTCCTAAATCGCTTCATGCAAATGCCAGGATGGTTCTTTTGAAAGAGCATCGCTGTCTTCCTTCCCCATCCTTCCCTAATCCAATGGGACCAATGACCTTGCTGTTTGACCCACTCCCTCAAACCAACGAACGTGCATAGATCAAACTTATTACTGGTCCATCATTTCTGAGCAGCTTTTACTATTATCTCTGAACCCACTGATCGCCTTTCACTGTGGTATTTGCTACGGCTGTTTCTGTGGGTGTGAGGAGCCTAAGCCAGTGCGAGGTGATGATGTGCAGATGCTAGGCATGGTTTTGAAAATTTCGAAGGAAAGCAAAACCTGTGTCTCCTTCCTGTTGTGTTTGAGGCTATGTTAGAGAATAGGTGCACTTTCCTACAGTGTAAAATAGTCTACTGTTGATAGTGACTGCATATACACGGCTCTATAAAACTTAAGGGTGAGATACATAAAGTAACATAACATAATAACAACTTCATGGAAATGAATGGAAGTTTGGCAAGACGTTGCCAGAGATATGCCAGTTCTACACAGAAATCTGGACGTCACGTGACATGAAATCAGCGAGACTGCGGTGGCCCTGGAACACTGGACAGGTGAAGGAATGGAAAAGCAAGTGTGTGTGTGTGTCAATCAACATGCAGTTACAATGCACTGTGATGGTGTCTGTCATCACAACATGGTCCAGAGGCAATATTTGGATGACTTCAGATGGGGGAAGAATAATCGAGATACTGGAAAGAGGACGAGCTGTGACGACTGTAGTCCAGGAGTTTGGTATTTCTCACAGCATTGTTTCACGTGCAGGTGGAACATTTCGAACCACAGGCACTGTTGGCTGTAGGAGAGAAGGTGGCCGACTGTGGTCAACTGTAGCAGCATATGACCGCTACATTGTACAACAGGCAATAAGGACCCACGTCAAACAGCGGTGCAACTGCAACCACATTTAATGGAACTGCAAGTCATGCAATCTCACGCTCCGCAGTCGCACAGTGACTGCGTTGGAGTGGTCTGTTTGTCCAGCCAACCGGCCAACAGTATGTTGTGGAAGGAGGACGAAGTGTGACGAGTACAGCGCAAGAGTTTGGTATTGCTCACGTCATTATTTCACGTTCATAGGGAGCGTTCTGGACCACAGGCACTGCAGCCCAAAGTTTAAGAGGTGACACCTATACATCAGTGGTACCATTTGTCGTGGTGTCAAAAGTATAGGGACAGAACCAATGCGGAATCGAGTCGTATGCAGTTCTCGGATGAGAGCAGATTCAATCTGAGTAGTGACTGCAGATATACCCTCATATTGGGAGAGGTGGGCACACGTAATGCACCAAAGTACATTGTGAACATGATCGTTCAGGTGGTCCAGCTGCTATGGCGTGACGAGGCATAACTTTGCGTGGGTATACTGATATCCAAATCGTTGAACACAGTACGTCCACTGGACAACGTTATTGTGACACTGTACTCCTTGAATATGTGTATCTTTTCATAGGTGCATTTGGCCGTGACTTTATTTTTATGGATGACAATACGCAATCCCATCAAACAGCAGGATGAAGGCGCTCTTGGAAGGAGAGGATATTCAGTGAATGGATTAGGGTACATACGCCTCCAACTTAAATCCCATCGAGCACATGTGGCATGCATTGGTGAGACGTATTACAGTACATCCACATGCACCAATGACCATCCAGCATTTGTCAACCATTGTGGCAGAAGAATGGAACGCCCTATCACGAGAACTCCTTACCAACCTCATGGGAGCACTTTGCAGAGCATTCACTGCCGTCTGTGGTGATCACACACCCTACTGAGAAGCATGTCCTGCCTTTTGTAATGCCGAGAGACCATCAGAAATCGTGGTGACGTCAGTGTAATCATTGTCATCGTATCAAAGTGTCGTATCTGCCCGTCTCGTTGCATGTTTCTTTCCATTCCCTTTTATACTCTACTATGGTTCAAATGGCTCTGAGCACTATGGGACTCAACTGCTGAGGTCATTAGTCCCCTAGAACTTAGAACTAGTTAAACCTAACTAACCTAAGGACATCACAAACATCCATGCCCGAGGCAGGATTCGAACCTGCGACCGTAGCGGTCTCGCGGTTCCAGACTGCAGCGCCTTTAACCGCACGGCCACTTCGGCCGGTATACTCTACTCTGCTGTAGCAGCTGTTTCTCTATATGGTCCAAGATTCATCAGCTCTGTTACTTGGCAGTGACACATCGTGCAAAAGTTGCTTTCGTCCTTAAGTTTTGTACATTAACATATATACTGGGTGGTTGTAATTAAAGTATAGGTACTCACAGAGATCCAATGTGGGCTGTAATTATCGTATGGCAGCAAATTTGGCAGGTATTATAATGCGATAATGGAGAGCTGATTTATGCTGGAAAAAATTTACCTATTGGTCTACATGTTCCTTTCTGCCCTTCCACCAGTATCATTCCACTACCTTCTGGTTAATTGCCCTATGCCCTCTGTGCCCAGGCAGTATGTGATCACATGTTTCCTATAACACTTCTCCCTTTGGATTAGCTGGCACCACCACACATGGCCTCAACCTTGTTGCCTCAAATCAAGGCCATCACACATGCTGATCTGTGGCTGTATTATGTACAGCTTGCAGCCAGTGTCAGTAGTCTGTGTTGCTTTCCACCTTGCAAAGCGATGACCCAGTGCCTGTATTATGGGTACCTTCCTGCTGAACCCCATTCTCCTTGCATGGCTTATATACAAGTTCATAATCAAACTTGTTCATTCTCAAGTGCCCATCTCATGAGCCAGCTACAATGGTCCTTTAAACCTAATACAATTGAAGAACGACATGATCGGTTCCAACCTTGAATTTGTTTCCATACAACTAGCATCGAAAGTATGGAATACCATACACCATCTGAGCATTTATCGTATGGCAGCAAATTTGGCAGGTATTATAATGCGATAGTGGAGAGCTGATTTATGCTGGAAAAAAATTATTTCCAATTTTGGTCACCAGGTGCAAATCTGGAGCTGAGAATACTCTTAAGACGTATAGAAATGTTTCCATATGTAACGTATTAGGAACGGGATATACGAAGGAAGGGGAAACAATTGAGACAGGGGTAATGTTGATTTTATTGTTAACTGTCGCCGACAGAATGTATTCAATATGAGCACCAGTGACATTGACAAGATACTGAACAGAGCCACATTTGCACCCAGTGGCCAAAATTCGAACTAATTTTTTTCCAGCGTTAATCGGTGCCGAATTAATTCATTAGCATATCTCCTGAGTTTTGCTGCCATACGATTATTATAGCCCATACTGGACCTTTGAGATTAGCTGCACTCCAATTATAATCACATGGCATGATGACAGAGAGAGAGAGAGAGAGAGAGAGAGAGACAGACAGACAGAGCAATAAATGAAGCAGCAATGCATATGTATGTGTGAGTGCTGAAGCGAAAGACAAAGCTCCTCTCATACGATTATTCTTGATCAGAAGGTAACATATTTCCATTACTAAGTGTGCTTTCAGCCATGTTGGGTTGTCGGGATTTACCTGGGTCATACACTGAATGTTATGGCAGAGTGATTCTGGGGATTATGATGTAGTGGGGCAGATTCTGTTGTGTTCATGAACTGCATTTAATTCATGATTGGGTTTAGAAAATTGATATTTTATTCCCCAGAAAGGTTTTCCGTCTTACACGCTTTTCAAATATACGTTAAAGAAGTGGTCTTTGTATGAGTGGGATGACGGCAGCACGTTTTGTAAGTAACATTAAGCGGATTGGCCCACGTAAAACTTTTGTTTTATTGAGGTACATTAATAATTATAAAATTAATACAAATCTCTCATGTTTATTTGAGATTCGCGCCTTTCACGAATTTAACTTAATGTAATACCAATTTCGTAAGATAGCAGAAGCGAAATGCCTTACATGTGGAAGCATTTAACTAAATATTCTCGTGCCTAAATCAGTCGTTTTTTCGCAATCTAAACCACTTCTAATCGTAATAGATGTTCACAAACGAACTGCTCTTTGCATCAGTAAATCATTACCAGATCACAAAAGGCAAGTTGTCTCCAGGTCTTGGAGAGGACAACTGTTCGACATTCTGTTAACATGTTTTGCGATACCGTGGTATTAACAGGTCACCACAGCAGCATATAGTAGCTTCAAATATGAATACAGAGTTCTCAGTTTATATCTTGTTAATCTGGCAAAAACTGATTGTTGTTACAATCATTCAAATTGTATTCAGCAAAGGGAAAATTAACCAATAGGCAATGCTAAAATATTTAAAGTATTAAAAAACTTTTCCATTGTGATGTTTTTCTATGGGTGTCTGAAGAACCATAACTGAGAATAGTCTGACTGCGTCACATTACATGGGCCTTACTCAGCTTTGGAGGAAGGGTAACATCTACATCTACATGATTACTCTGCTACTCACAATAAAGTGCCTCGCAGAGGCTTCAATGTACCACCTTCAAGGTGTCTATCTACTGTTCCATTCTCGAACGTCGCGGGGGTAAAACGAGCACTTAACTTTTTCTGTGCAAGCCCTGATTTCTCTTATTTTATCGTGGCGATCATTTCTCCCTATGTAGGTGGGTGCCAACAGAATGTTTTCGGAACCGGAGGAGTAAACTGGTGATTGAAATGTCATGAAAAAATCCCGTCGCAACGAAAAACACCTTTGTTTTAATGATTGCCACTCCAATTCATGTATCATGTCTGTGACACTATCTCCCCTATTTGGTGATAATACAAAACGAGCTGCCCTTCTTTGTACTTTTTCGATGTCATCCGTCAGTCCCATCTGATGCGGATCTCACACCGCACAGCAATACTCCAGAATAGGGCGGACAAGCATGGTATATGCAGTCTCTTTAGTAGACCTGTTGCACCTTCTAAGTGTTCTGCCTACGAATCGCAGTCTTTGGTTTGCTCTCCCCACAACATTATCTATGTGATCGTTTCAATTTAGATTATTTGTAATTATAATCCCTAAGTATTTAGGTGAATTTACAGCCTTCAGATTTGTGTGACTTCTCACGTAATCGAAATTTAGCGTATTTCTTTTAGTACTCATGTGAATAACTTCACATTTTTCTTTATTCGAGGTCAACTGAACTTTTCGCACCATACAGATATCTTATCTAAATCATTTTGCAATTCATTTTGGTCATCTGGTGACTTTACAAGATGGTAAATGACAGCATCATCTGCAAACAATCTAAGAAGGCTACTCAGATTGTCCCCTATGTGGTTAATATAGATCAGGAGCAATAGAGGGCCTATAGCACCACCCTGGGGAACGCTGGATATTACTTCTGTTTTACTCGATGACTTTCCATCTATTAGTACGAACTGTGACCTTTCTGACAGGAAATCATGAATCCAGTCGCACAACTGAGGGGATATCCCATAGGCATGCAGTTTGGTTACAGGGCGCCTGTGAGCAACGGTGTCGAAAACTTTCTGGAAATTTCTTCTGTGGGCGTTAGTGATCAGTGAGCATTGCAGTTCAGAACACAAGTAACGCTAATGCATTTACAGAAACCATACAAGTATACCAACTGCAACTATGTACACATGGTGGACTGTCTGTAAATGTGCCTCCACGCCAGTTTTCTGATTGTACTACAAAATTTTATTGCAACTGCTCATCAGAAGCCACAGGAAAGCGATACATCGACATACAGTGACAAGAGTAGAGCAATGCCTTCGTCATGGGCTAAATCTGCAGTCAAGTAAATTCAGTGTCACAAGTTCCAGTGGCAGAGTTACAAGTAAACAGTCCAAGAAGAAACAATATCATAGCGATCTGGTAACAGATGTGGGTGGAATCTATAAACTAAATTCACTGGCTGTGTTTTTACGAGTTGGCTCACTTATTACAGACGCAGATCCGGGGTTCAATTCTGTGTGAGCTACATATGCAACAGGTGTTCAGACCCCACCAATTTTTCCCCTCCAAATTTAACTTGACTTTTAATATGGCACAGATGCCTATTATACAGAGTGAGGCGGAAATGACGGACTTTTTTTTAGGACAGATGGTATTCAGGGTCAGGTAATAGGAGTGGGGAGACTGATGTGGTCGTGTGTTTGGTAGCTCCTGCCATTTTGTTTAGACGAGGACATGGAGCTGTTGACTGTGCAGCGTCAAGTGTTCGCTTATGATAGTTTTGTGCATAAAAATGAGTCTATCGTTGCAGTTCAGAGTGAGTTTCGTCGCCAGTTCAATCTCGTGAGACACGACAGTGTTTCCACTCGGAACACCATTTTACGTTTGGCTGAATCATTTCGTTTACAATGAAAAGTGATGAATGGAAAACCGCCAGGCGCTCCTTGCTCAGTACACACTGCAGAAAATGTTGAAAGAGTTCAGCAAGCCATACTCCATATCCCTTCTCGAACTGCTAGGAGACATGCTGCTGAACCACACCTCGCTAATGTAATCGAGGACTTCATCCCTACAAAATGGCCACAGTGCAGCAATTAAACTCTAGACATAATGTACAATGGCTAAATTTTGTTCGAGAAATGGAGGCCATATTTCAGAAAATGACATTATTTTGTTTATGAATGATGAAGCTCATTTTCATTTGAACGGTGTGGTAAATCAGCAGAACTGTCATTATAGGGCCAGTGAAAATCCAAAACTAATGTTATATAGTGAATTTTATCCATAGTGGATGCTGTTGAACTCCTTGACTGTTCCTCTATAGGGTGCAGAAAAATTTCCGCTACCAGTCACAATAAAAGATTATTTGTCACACGACCGGTTTTGGACTTGTGCCCATCCTCAGGTGTTTACACATTCAGGTACATGTTTATATTCCTGGAAATCACTGTATAAATACAAAAAAATTATTTTCTGGTGACTAAACAGATACAAGTAGACAACTGTAAGATGGAGCGCCGGATGGAGTGGCCTAGCAGTTAAAGGCGCTACAGTCTGGAACCGCACGACCGCTATGGTCGCAGGTTCGAATCCTGCCTCAGGCATGGATGTGTGTGATGTCCTTAGGTTAGTTAGGTTTAAGTCGTTCTAAGTTCTAGGGGACTGATGACCCCAGCAGTTAAGTCCCATAGTGCTCAGAGCCATTTGTAAGATGGAGCATCATCATTATAATTACGCTGTGGTGACAGTTTTTCCACTTAGGTGCACACTTGTTATCATTTCCACGTCCATATTTCAGTTTTATAATGTTTAGCTGCATATGCATATGTCAGTTTTATAAAATTTAGCTGCATATGCAGTTAAACTTCCTTGATGTATATGGCATCAGATTTCTATGCACAGAGCACACAATTCCCATAAATTACTGGCCAACTGTTCATGGGTGCAGACCTGGTTCCTGGTAACGTCCGAAAAGTGTTCCACCAGGTTCAGATAAGACGAATTCGATGGCCAAGAAATCACTGCCATTCTCCTCAAACAACTGTAGTACGTTTCTGGTCTTGTGACATGGAAAGGTATCCTTCTGTAAGTTGTCACCACCATTGGAGAAGACATCAAATATGAAGGGATCCAAGTGATCCACTATAACGATCGCTTAGTCCACGGCTGCCATGATGCCTTTGGTTACTGTGACATGTACCATGGAAGCCCAAGTAGTTTGCCCCACAGCATAATACTGCCCTTCAATCTAGCATGCATGACCTAGTGTATGCTTTGAGCATCAGATGATGGTGTATGCAGACATGGCTATTGAAATGGTGTGACAAGAAACTGGAATGATTCCCCATTCATCCCTGCTCTGCTTATATATCTGCTTATCCACTTTGTTGACAGGATGGTAGTGCTCTGCCTGGGCCAGCTCGCATTGTGTAAACTGTACTGATGCCGTAGTGCATGTTGGATACTTATGGCTTCTTCAATTATTGTGGTTGATCTGCAGTAACGCCAAAAAAATAGTGATGGCGCTAAATACCTCTGTCCTTTTGGCGACCCAGCCCCCAGGCCTGTAGCCTGAACTGGTTTGCAACAAAACTCAGCATACATGAATGACATTGTACAATATTTACAGTTTTCCTCCTAAATACCAAACAACTTGAGCCACAAGGGTCAGAGTCAGAGGCTGTGAACCTTTTAGCTATACATAAAAATAAACTACTTTAGTGACTTGGCGAAACTTTTAACTGACTTCCCATCCTTGCCGATGTTTGGTCTGAGCACATGAAATGGGGTAGCCAGTTTCCTTCCATACACCACATCATAAGGAGAGAGCCCAGTGGTAGTGCTAACTTTCAAGTTGTAATCTGCTATGACAAATGACAGGTTCGTACCCCAATCATTATGGTGAGAGTTTATGTAGTAACTCAACTTCCTCCCAGTAGTACAATGCACACATGCCATTCTGCCATTAGTTTGTAGGTGCAGTATACTACTTCTTAATTTTTCAACCTGTAACAAATGATGCAGCTGTTCATCATGTCCAACATGAAATTCATGATTATTGTTTCAGGTACACCAAACTTGAGCAGCGAGTTGTTGACCATGGATTGCTCATATAGAATGATGATCACTTCCACATTCTGTGATAAGTAGTCGGTACTGTTAAAAGAAATGGTTTCCCACTGGAATCTGGTTGAATAGGTTTAGGATATCCAATCCTATCTTTTCAAATTGTTTGGTTGCATCTGATAACCATGCTACATGCTTATGGTTCACATCCACTAATTGTGTTAACTGTACATGATTCTTTACATATTGGTCTACATGTTCCTTTCTGTCCTTCCACCAGTATCATTCCACTACCTTCTGGTTAATTGCCCTATGCTCTCTGTGCCCAGGCAGTATGTGATCACATGTTTCCTATAACACTTCTCCCTTGGGATTAGCTGGCACCACCACACATGGCCTCAACCTTGTTGCCTCAAATCAAGGCCATCACACATGCTGATCTGTGGCTGTATTATGCACAGCTTGCAGCCAGTGTCAGTAGTTTGTGCTGCTTTCCACCTTGCAAAGCAATGACCCAGTGCCTGTATTATGGGTACCTTCCTGCTGAACCCCATTCTCCTTGCATGGCTTATATACAAGTTCATAATCAAACTTGTTCATTCTCAAATGCCCATCTCATGAGCCAGCTGCAAGGGTCCTTTAAGGAGGAGGAGATTAGTGTTTAACGTCCCGTCGACAACGAGGTCATTAGAGATGGAGCACAAGCTCGGGTGAGTGAAGGATGGGGAAGGAAATCGGCCGTGCCCTTTCAAAGGAACCATCCCGGCATTTGCCTGAAGCGATTTAGGGAAATCACGGAAAACCTAAATCAGGATGGCCGGAGACGGGATTGAACCGTCGTCCTCCCGAATGCGAGTCCAGTGTGCTAACCACTGCGCCACCTCGCTCAGTAAGGGTCCTTTAAACCTAATACAATTGAAGAACGACATGATCGGCTCCAACCTTGAATTTGTTTCCATACAATTAGTATCGAAAGTATGGAATACCATACACCGTCTGAGCATTTCCTTATCTGTTGTAGACTAGTTCCTTTCCCAGTTATTCAATTGTCATGCAGTGTAAGCCACAGGATTCTCCTAACAACTTACCATCTGACTTAAATCACAGCAGTAGTAGATTTGTGACAGATCTGGACCAAAGAGCATATTTTTTCAAAATTCTCAGATGCAAAAAGCAAGATTTTATTTTCGTTGTTTCTCCTATTTAAAAAGTTATCTACATCCAGAAACCAAATTTTAATTTATTTAAAATTCTAATAAATTTATTTTTGTAAATAGGTTCAATGAGATTACATTTATCTATATTCATCAACAAAATTTTCATGTTTTAAGAAAATAAAAATTTAATAAATTTTTCTTTGTAAATAAGCTCTCCAAGATCGTGTTTATCTATATCCACAAACCAAATTATCATTTATTTAAAAATAAAATTCTAACAAATTGTTCTTTTTATAAATACACTCTGTCAAAGCTCATATATTTATATCATCGACTGAAATTTTCGTAAAAAACCCAAAATTAATTTCAATTGTAAATGTTTTTATTTTTTAAAAAGCTTAAGTTTTTTCTATGTAAATAAAAGCAAAACAACATGTACCCCAAAGCTGAGCAATTTCTAAACCAAAAAACTATTATAAAGAAAAAAGTGGATTAATTTATGCTGGTTTAGAAAAATATTGCAAAGAAAAAGGTTATTCAAATCTAACTACACAAGATCTAGAAGAATTTATTGATTATTTTAATGTAAAAGAAATGAATAAGAGAGAAATAAAATATAGAAGAACTTTGATCAATTGGTAAATCAAGAAAACAAGAACATTGTTCTAAGCTTAATAAAGAAAAATTAATTGCTCTTGTTCTAAATCCTGTTGACAATATTAACAATAATGTCGATCTTTAAAGGAACTTCATGAGATCCATAAAACAATAAACATAAGATGTATTCCATACATAATAAACAACAATTAACCAACCTTTCCAAAAAATCTGAGGACAATTTTAATAATAATAATGATAATTATAACACATTGAATAAAAGATCTTTAAAAGAACTTAATTAAATCTGAAAACGAAAAACTTAAAAAGTTTTTCTAAATTTAATAAACAACAATTAATCTATCTTATCAATAGATCTGAAAGTAGCATTAATAGTATCAATTACAAGAATACCTGTAATCGTTAACTTTTAAAGTATTTTTCTTTTTCTTTAAATCGATTATAATGTTTGAATCCATAAATTTAAACATATCTAAAAATCTTAATGTTAAATTATCTTCAACCCTTTCAGTAATATAATATTTTTTTCATTATTTGGAGCAGCTGCATAAATTTCAAAAGTTACTCATAATGAACTATTAAAATTTTCAAATACAATTTTTCATCTCTTTTAGGCATATTTATTTTTAATTTTTTGTGTTCCTTACAGTCATATTCATAACTGTCTAAGTTTTCTTATGAATAAAAATATCTTAAACATCTATCACAAGGAAAATTATTCCATTATGTTCACTTGTTTGTCAACTAGTGAATCTAGATAAATATTTTATCCAATAACAATGAGAATTACTTTCTTCTCAAATTGAAAGAAGATTAACACTTTTTCCTACTGCTTTTCTGTATGGTAAAGAGGATATCAATGAATATTTGATCATAAGTGTAAACTTTAATGGAAATATTTGACTTCCTTTCTAGTTTTAGAATATTTGTTAACAGAATAGGAAAATTTACTTCTTCTTTTCCAAACATTTCGCTTAATTCAAATACTAATTTTTTGTACTTTTTAACACTTTGCACATCATCATTTGCTGGATATATTGCTGATTTAATTGGAAGAGGAGAGCATTTTTGTTTTCTACATTAACTACAGCTCTTCTGTCTTTAATTTTTCATTGGTAAATCGAAGAACCAGAAATTGGATGCAAAGAGAAAGTAAGGAAAATATTAGAAATAGAAAGAACATTAAAATAATGACTGACCCAGAAAAATTTATGGAATACATTTCAAAACCAAAATATGAACATGATATATAATTTTCAGAATATCTAGTTGCAGTTCATCTGGAAAAACAGGTGTAAAATCCAATAAACCCATTGATATTTGAAGGAGTGTTCTAGATATTTCGAAAAAAAAGATGTATGATCTTCATTATTATGTTTTGAAACAAACATTTGGTGAAAATTTTCATAGCATAAGAACTGAAGAGCTTTTATAAAGATATGAAGACGATGCTAAACGAATTCGACACAAGTGATTATTCAAAAGGTAATCTTAATAGAATTTCACTAGTAAACAAGAAGTGAAAGATGAATATTGTGGAAAAATTATGTCAGAGCATGTTAGTATAGGATCGAAAGTATATGCTTATAAAGTTTGTGATAAGGTTGAGAAAAAATCTAAAGAAGGGAAAAAATTTGTTGGAAAAAGTGAAATTAGTTTTGATGATGATAAAAATTGTTTAGATAACAAAATCAAACTATTAAAATAAGGAAATTAATTTAATGAATTGTATACAGTTGAATGCAATAAAATTATTTTCTGACGATGATAAACATATTATAGTAGAAGATGGATTTAATAAAAGACCATATGGTCATGATAAATTAAACTCACATAACATAGTGGACGATAACAATGATTTCGTATGTGAATTAAACAGTTGCATAGAAGATTAGCCAAAAAACAAATAATAAATTAAAAATTAATCAGTTTTTAATATTTTTTCATGATATGGCAGTTGTTGATATTTTCAAATGTATTTTACAAACCAATTTTCCGCAAAAACGGTCAACTTTTTCATAATAGCTTTCTTGATGGTTTTCAATGTAGTTACAGCTGTAAATATAGTTAGAAGAATTTTTAATTCCTTATTTACAATTTGAAACCTAAATGACCTTTTATTCCGGTTATTAATAAATTCTCGTTTATGATCATATTCATTTTGTCTATATTCTTTTGTTTCTATGTATACAATCAATAAAACCTGTTTTTGAAGATGTATTCTCATGTGTCATTTTTATTTCTTTTTCTTGTTTGGATGGTGGACAAAACAATTTCTTTTCACAATCCATAAAGAATAGAATTTAAAGAATTATGTATCTATAAATGAAATCGGTATAAGTTCTAAGAAACAACAAACTTACATATATTGATAAAAAGTTTTAATAATTACTGATGAAAATAAAAATCAGTGATTTAAAAGCCAAAGATGTGGTTAAACATTTAGAATATAAAAAAATAGACAAAGCGTTCATACATTTTGAAGATGAAGATACTATTACATTAGAAAAGATAAGCTGCACATCTTTGGAGGTATTGTAAGGAAATGAAAAAAATATTTTCATCAATGAAGTTGGTTATAGTTTTTTAATCTAAATAAGGAAATAAATGATTTAAAAAACAGGTTACTCATGGAATTTAATCTTCAATAAGGAAATACTGAAAATAAAAAATAAAGACAAATGTAACACAACTCTATGATGTTGAAATAAATCATTTAAAAATGTAAATAAGATTAATGTTACAGGTTCGCAGGAGAGCTTCTGTAAAGTTTGGAAGGTAGGAGACGAGATACTGGCAGAAGTAGAGCTGTAAGGACCACGCGTGAGTCGTGCTTCGGTAGCTCAGATGGTAGAGCACTTGCCCGCAAAAGACAAGGATCCCGAGTTCGAGTCTAGATGTGGCACACAGTTTTAATCTGCCAGGAAGTTTCATATCAGCGCACACTCTGCTGAAGAGTGAAACATCTCATTCTGGAAACATCCCCCAGGCTGTGGCTAAGCCATGTCTCAGCAGTATCCTTTCTTTCAGGAGTGCTAGTTCTGCTAGGTTCGCAGGAGAGTTTCTGTAAAGTTTGGAAGGTAGGAGACGAGATACTGGCAGAAGTAGAGCTTTGAGGACAGGGCGTGAGTCGTGCTTCGGTAGCTCAGATGGTAGAGGACTTGCCCACGAAATGCAAAGGTCCCGTGTTCGAGTCTCGGTCGGGCACACAGTTTTAATCTGCCAGGAAGTTTCATATCAGCGCACACTCCGCTGCAGAGTGAAAATCTCATTCTGGAATAATGTTAATGATATGAAAATATCAAATGGAATATATTATTGAGCTGTAGAAATTTTATGTGAACGAAATGAAGAAAGAACAAAATTTATTTTTACTTGTTGTCCCGCAGGTGACTAATGAAAATTTATGACCTACTGTTCCTGGTTTATGATTTCACTACGGTAATGTTAATTATGGTTATTATGTTATCCGAATATAGTTTAAGGACGTTGAAAAACAAATAAATATTATAAGAAACAGACATCCGAACTGTGAAGAATTTTTAATTATTAATTATGTACCGAATTCAGTAAATTTATATCAATGAATGAAAGAAACTTTAAGCATTACTTGTTGTCGAAATTATTTGAATATGTTGAATAATTTTCCATGGGACCAGTTGAATGATGATATAACTAATCTAGCAATCGTTTCTTAGAATAAAAATATCGAAGCGTTTTTTTCTTAATTAAAATTTAAATAACGTCCATAAGACGTTTAATATCGACAATTATATATATTAACCAAAATTCTTTAAAACTAGTCGTTTTCATTAATTCAAATTTATGATTTTTAAATAATTCCCACATTAAGTCATTTGAGTAACACAATATACTTGTCTTCTTTAAAAAACTATAACATAATGAGTATAATATTCAATACCAATATATTTACATTTTCGATAGCTAACTCCATTTCTATATAAAACTTTATCACAGCATATAAAGAAAAATTTATTACTTTTATTTCCCAACTATAGTGTGAATTATCTAAACATTACTATTTAAGATCTACTTCATTATCTTTCTTATTTGAGACTTTTTCGACAAGATAAACTTCTGGAGAATTCGTTTCCAATAGTTCTTGTTCATAAAATTTCCGTTTGGGTCTTCACCATTTAAATCTTTCTATTTATATGTTATTGGATTAGAGTCAATAACATCTTAAATTTCAAAAACTTCTTTTGACCAGTTTACTATGTATCCTTGATCTAAATTACTTTTAAATTACTTGTTCTCATTTTATATCAATACCATATTAGCATTAGTATCCAAGAAATCTGTCCAATAACCAGTTTTCAATGAGATATTTTCTTTTTTTGTTTATACACTTTTGTTTCATTTAAATTGTTAAATGTTTTGTGTTATTATACTCATTAAGTAATTTGAAATCTAGTTAAAATCATTTATAATTTCCTTGCAGGTCTAATTTTTTCTACATTTCTTCTTTTAATGTTGTATTAAATCTTTCAAGAAATATGTTGTTTATTCATTAAATGATGAATAATAATTAATATTTAATTTTTCATAAACTCTTAAAATTCTTTTATTATAAATCCTTTACCATTATCTGTTGGAAAATATTTGGTTAAATATTTTGTCAATAGAATGAACTCTATATTTTAACTGTTTTTTCTTTAACTTAATAATCCCAGGCAAATTTTGAAAAAAACATCTGTAACATTTAATAAATATTTATCAGATATTTATTTTTTAAATTTCTTTTAGTTTCCCAGAATCAATTTTGTCTAATTCAGCTTGCCATAAATCACATATTGCAAAAGAGATTAGTTTTTGTTTTAAATTAACAATTTCTTCACGAATATTTAATGCATTAACAACCAAATTTTTAGCAACAATTGAGCAGTATTATGTGTTTCAGAAGATTTTTCCACTTCAGACAGTAGTTGTGATTATGATTCCTCATTTATAAGGAATAAAAAGTGATTAATTTTTTCCGCAAATATAGATAAATTTACATCAGCTGGAATAGTTTAAACAGAATTTTTTAATTCTATAATTAGAAAATTTGACTTGTCCTCTGTTTTCTTGTTTGAATAGAATTAGTTATTTTGTGAAGTTCGTCAAATACACTCATAAAAAGATGGAAGTCGTTAACTGTTAAATCTCTGTTTATACTTTTACCAACAAGAACAATTTTATAAGAATAAAGTCATATTCATTGAAATTATACATTTTTTGCTAGCTCTAGTCATAGAAAGAATTCAGTTCTTTGTTTATTATACACTTTATCTTCTAGATTACTTAAATCGTTTAAGTATGGAGTTCAATCTGTTTTGGAAAAATAATCGGAATAAGCTGTTACAGTTTCTTTTTTGTAAAGTATTTTGTTAGGTTAGTTAGATTAAGTTGATTAAGACCCATTTTACTGATATAATTATTCAACTGTGTTAAAATAATTCTATATACAGCTTTAGAAATTAACAAACCTTAATTCATTATCTCAATATTGTTTGTTCGCAGAATCTTTTACGTCAACTACATCATTTATATTAACAATCCTTCTACTGATAATTTAACATCTTTAAAGCTTCTTTCTACCGAATGTCACGATGGATTTATTTTGTTTAATTCTGATGCTAATGATTCCAGAATTATTGGATGTATTATTTATTGAATATCTTTAACTTAAAAAGTTTGATTTTGAAGATTATTCAGTATTATTTTCCAGTTCTAATTATTGAAAATCACTAATTCTTTCTAAATCATTATTGAGTTTATCATTTAACTTATTCCCAATATAGGTAAAGTATCACTAATTTTATAATTCATTTATAATAGTATTGAAACTAATCTCTGCAAATAATTTTTTTTAAAATTTTGTATCCTTTCAGAGTTGTAATATAAATTGTTTTTCCTCAGTAATTTTGTTATGTTTTGGTATATTTCTATCAAATGCATCAGAATCAAATTTTTTATCTTTATTCTTATAAAACAAATCCAATAAGTACCAATATGATCATATATATCTAATTTAATGTTCCACATTCAAATTTTTTTGTTTTTCAGGTTAATTATCAATCATAAAAACCGCACGAAAATGTTCAATTTTTAATTACTTAAGTAATTCTTCTGTGGCATAATTAGAGAATGTATTATTAAAAATTTGATTATAGCTTTGAAAATTGTTAGTTTTTTCACAAATTTTCTTTTCATTCCATTGCTTGATTATGTCATTTTTCTTCTAATTATTTATCAGCCTGTTTCTTGTTTATGTCTGCATTTGCAACAGATGTACCTGCTGAAATAGCACTAAGCAAAATAGGTAAAGCTGAGAACAGTGAAGCTAAAAATCCATCTAGGTGTTTTGTTTCTATTTTGTTCCTTAAATATTTAATATTTTTTTCACAACAGCAACATCTGATTTAATAAACAAATTTTTTGTTTCTCATCTTTTTTATGCATCAGTTAAAATGCTTCAATACTGTTAAATTATTCATTAGTTAATTTAACTTTATTTGATTTTGGTTTTATTTCACCATTTGGAAGGTTGGAATAATCAATGCGGAAGTTCCTGATTTATGCACAGTAAAAATTAATAAATATTTTTTGTAATCCCATCAATTTAATCAATATTTAATAGAAGTTCTAATTTTCGTTGTTGATCCAGTGTTCCTCTTACTGCATATGCAGCTAATTTTTAAACAATTGAAGCCCATGAAGTATAAATTTTTTCTTTTGCAGCCAACTGAAGCATTTTATCAGCTTCGTGTCTTTTTGTAATCTCTACGAAAAATATAATATTCCTAACATCCATGATCTAGTGGATTTATTCCTGTACATCCACATGCTAATCTTTCATTTATTTCAGTGGTATTACCGCACCAATTGTAACTATATAAAAGCATTGCAAATGGTAAATTATTAATTGCATAATTAAGTAAGCCTTCTCTTTGTTCACTTTCCCAAAATGACTGCTAAATTATTCAAAATTCTAGTAAAATATGAAATTCCTTTTCGATTGTTAGTCATAAAGTCATTAATTTTATTAGTAATTATTTATGTTATTCCAACTTTTTCATTATATTAAAATTTATTTTCAAACTAATGCTTCTCCATGGACTGCTCTTAAGCTATGAATTAATTGGTGAACATCATTCATCCAAATATATTCATCTGTCTTGTTGGAATATTTTATACTATACCTTCTCCAACATTTTGGATATAATCATTGCGATTGGTTTCTGAAAAACTAGCTAACTGATCTTCAACAATTGTGTTTATCATTTTGTTATGTTCATTTTCTTTTCTTGATTTAATTTTATATGGATTATTTTTTGAATATATGGCATTTCAGTAGAATAAAATTCTGGCATAATTTTGTAAGTCAAGAAAATTAAATTCTTCACCTAAATCTTCCATAATGATTTGCTTTATAGCAAAAGATTCACTAAACCTTCAGTATCTACACATTCTTTTACACCAAATTTTAATTAATCACCATTGAATTCAACTATATATTTACTAGTACGTTTCAAAGTAGCAACAGGTATTAATCCAAAGACAGTATAATCTCTATGATCGATAATTTGTAACATTCTTTCACTACTATTTACCTTCTAACATGTTTATCTTTTAGTTTTTTCTATCTTTCTTCTTCGTATTTATTCAATAAATCATGATTCACTTAATGTATAATTTTTATCACTATTGTATTGTGTAGTTCTAGAAATATAGTTAAATTCTACAAAATAAATTCTATGTAAGGAACTAGTTGTTTTCCAACTCCTTTATATTCGTCAATTGCCTTTAACACATTACCATCTAATTCTTCGATTCCTTATTTAACCTGTTCAATGGCATCAATGAGTGGTTGATTTCCTTATTGACATATTTCATTTTCTGTTCTTGGTTGTTTTTTCCATTTTCAAACTCTTTGTTTGATTGCAATCTTTTTTTTTCTCCAGCGGTTTTAATAACCTGTTGCTAATATTTTGCAAACATTTATTAAGGATAAAAATTCAGTAATCTTTCTTTTATTTTATATTCCTCATTACGTTCAATGTTTTCATGTTCAGTGTTGACACCCACTGTTTTCGTGTTTAATGTTGAATATTTAAAAAGTTGTTGATCTTTTCTCTGTATTTATCATATTCATTTTCTTTATGTCTATTGTTATACAACCAAATTCTTCTTTATTTCAACATTTATTACATAATTCTTTAAAATCTTCAGATTTTTAATCAACACCTACAAATTCATGATAAATGAGATTTAATTGGTATCATCTTGTATCCAACTATTGAAAAAAATAAGATTATCTCTAACTGTTTGATGAGGTATTTTCGACTATGTTTGAGCGAAGTAAAAACAATCTATTCCTGTATGTCTACTCTAGTTAACTATTTTCTGAGTGTATCTTGTTTCCCAAGAATGAAATCATCACAAACATTCATTGAATTATATTCAAATTCATCTAATAGAATAATTTCATCATTGTTTTCAATAACAGAAATAATTTCTTCTTTAGTTTTATTTTCAATTTTTTCACATCTCTTTATAAATTCTTGATACCCTGGTTTACCTAAAGTTTTTGAATAAACATTCGTGTGATTAATTTTTTGGTATTTTAACCATATAGGTGTTAAAAATATAATTAACAATGATTAATGTTGTTTCTCCAGAGCAACTTGATCCTATTACTGAACAACAAAGATTTTTTGGGAAAAGTGTACTGTAGTTATTTTTTAACTTTTTTTCACGAATTCTTACTTTTGATTCATAATATGTCTATTATTTATGTGATATTTATTAATATTTTTATTAATATAAACGAATATATTATTTGAATTCAGCTAAAATTCATCTATTCTTAAAAAAGATTACCTGTTATAATAAAAGGAACTTCTAAAAATGTTTCACTAGTTGGCTTTTATTCAACTTTTTTAACTCGAAGTATTATATCAAAAAATAATGAATTATACACTAACAAAGAAACAACAGAATTTGCTGTTGGACAATACAGTTTGAAAAAATTCATATTTATTTATTCTAGAAGACCTAATATATACATTAAAGGGGATAAAATTTTAAACACAGTTGGTACTGAAAGTGATATTAAATTATTTATGGAAAAGGAAGATTGTATTGGACAGATCTTACGATATAAGAATAAAGTCATTGAAGGTTATGAAAAATAATTTCGAATAATGTTTGTAAAATTATTCCATTTGAATTAATAAACATAAATTTTAATCTAGCAGATAAAGTTCATTTTCATAGAGAAACTAACGTTATTTCCTCATTTAAACCAAACCCTGAATTTAGAATGAGCGATAATTTACGAACAGAATTAACATTAAATATTCGAATTTTTGATACTATTCAAAATTTAATAATAGCATCACTAATGGAAATGATAATTTCGTTAACTTGAATGATGATTGTGAAAAAGTAATTTTAAAAAGGGATAAACAATTTCTTGCTTAATAACTCATAAATTAAATGGAGAGACATCAATTTTACTCATTTCCTTTTACCAAGGAAACAAAATAAATTTAAATCTTCCTAACAAAGAAACAGAAATGGATGGATTTATCCTAACCGTTGACAACTTTGTTTGACATTTCATGTTATTCAAACAGATGCAACGGTTTTTTCAGCATACATTGGTAAGTCATATATTAAACTACTTGATAGTTATTTGCTAAAGTTGTTAGATGTTATTACATTTTAAAAAAGATACAATATTTTATCTAAAATAGAATATTCATTTCTTTCTTCATCGACACTTATTCGATTAGCTTCATCTCTATCAAATGAATTAACTATGGAAGGACATATTCTCAACAGCGATAAAACAAACAAAGTAAGGTATTTTATCAACTAGAATTACTTGGTAGATTTTTTAAGTATTTTTAAAGAAAAAATTGGGATTGAAATTTTCACTTTTGTTTAATAAAATGTCAAGAAGGCATTATTCTTCGATGAACTACTAGTAATGATAATAGTGTACTTCTGAAAGAAGGTAAAATTGTTGTACGGAAATTCATGTTCCTATTGCCAAATATGAACCAGAATATTCGCTTCAACTAGAACAAGAAAGACTGGAAAATCAAAAAATTCCAATTTCTTTCGATGAACTACATGCAATTAAGTTTGCTGGATTAAAAGGAAAAAGAAATTTTCAACTGGATATTACTAATTATTAAAATTCTACCGAATATGATAGGCCCTACTTTATTATCATTGTTTTTCGAACTGATCGAAGAATAATTAGTTAAATTATTTTGCTTTATTTGATCACATTAAATTACAAAACAGTTACGTAAAAGATGGAAGATATTAAATTTTTCCTTAAGAATTATGGAATCTTGATCCCCTGAAAAACTTTTTAAAAGCTTATCATAATTATGGAGATTTGAAACTAATACCAGAATTAAGTATTGATGTAAATGTAAATCCATTCAATTTTATTCCAAATTATCGTATGACTGGAAATATGAATGTTTTATGTACCCAAAAAACAACTCTAGAATTGTGTCGAGTTTTTTATGAAAATATACCAAATGATATATAAGTTGTGTATATAATCATGTGCAGTTAAAGTAATTTAACTTATGATTTATATCAGAGTTGTAACTGAAAACTTTTAATTACATACATGAAATACAAATTTAAAAAAGGTATATAAGTGTTATCTTCATTTTTACATCACTTTTGAATAATTTTTGGGAAAGACAGAGAAAATACAAACTGAGAAATATGATTTCCAAAGATTAAAAGTTTGACAAACGTTTTAATTTTTTAAAATATAAATTTTTCAAATTTTTGTAATTTTCAACTCCAATATTATATAATTTTTGATTTTAAATATTTGAAAAGCTTAATCTTTTTCTATATAAAGAAAAGCAGAACAAAATGACCATGAAAGACTTTGTTTAAAAGTCTACTAATTAATTTAAGTTATGATAATAGTGATGTGGAAGTGTTCACTAAATTATCAGAGCTGAAAATATATATCTTACAATATTTCAAAAGCATAAAATTTGATAACTAAATATGATTAATCGTTTATTAGTTTTAGCTGATAAACATGAAATTACTTCTTCAGGTCATTATAGTAAAATCTTTTCAGAAGATGGTGATAATTTAGAGAAATTTGTTGGATTAAATTTTAATTATCGAGATAAAAGAAACAAAGGTCATTCGATTCATGTTATTGAATCTGCATAAATTTTAAAATGTTTTTTAATTTAGTTTTTTAAGTATTAAATTTTAATTGTATAAATTAATTTTTTTAATGAAATGATAATTTGGTTTGCAGATAGAGATAAATTTTATTGATGATCTCCATGATATTGGGTATCAGGTATACATCCATTATCGTTTTATTATTAAAATGTCGATAGTCACAGAAGACTCTATACTTTTTCGAACGATATTTCGACTTCTTGGACATGACCATGACTGTGATCCTCCATGGAGTAGCACTCCCCTCTGTTATTCCAACAACTAGGGGTTGATTCATGAAAGTCACAATAATTGCTTGTAAATGCTGAGGCATATGATAGAGTTTATGTACTACTGGTGCTTCATTTCCTGTTAGAATCTGATGTTGCATCACAGGTGCACTGGCAACAGACCCCTGAGGAAAAAATAAATACTCAAATTCTAACAACAATTTCTTTACTTGCAACATTTCTGTTCCTTTCAGCTGCTCTACCTTCTTATGTAACGCAGTTATTGCAGTGGCTTGCATCTGACCATGTCCCACATTTGATGTTCCCAGTTACACTTCTCTACAATTTCTGGCATTATTATCAAAATTACCTAAATTCACAGGTGCCACTTACCCATGATGTCTCTCCTGTATACAATGCTTTTCTTCACAGAACCTTGTGATGTTTAAAGTACACTATTCTCCCCTATTTACTCATTTATACACAACAAGTCGCCACGCAGCTCCAGTTCTATGGGTACATTCACCAAAAGCAACTTTCTGGTACCTTCCATCGCTGTATCATGGGAATCGAGCCTTAGTGTTTTTGTTCACAGTGTCCTTTGAGAACCTTGCGACATATACTTCACTTGCACAGGTTTCCCTAAGCTGGAAAGTTGTTCCACTAAGTTCCACCATACGCCACCGAAGGCCAAGTTTGGCATGATGTTCTAACAGAAAGTATAACCCCAGGCTCATGCAGTAACCTTTGATTACAGGAGGCACATTGCTTAAACCGAACAGCCCTAAGCTGAAAATTTCGTATCCCTAAACTTTATGACTTCACATCACTGTTTCCCAACCATCGAAATCTGTAGTACAGAGGGTTCAGTCGCTTCCGACCAGTGAGGTCCAGACTTGCCACTGACACATGTGCACTTATGTCTAACAAAAACGTATGTATTATGCCTCCCACAACTCTTACTATATACAACTCCTTCTGCATACATATCTCTAGCACCAAAATTTAAAGGGAAGGCCACTTGGTAGACCTGGAGCTCTGTCTTACGTTTAATGCCTATCCACTTTCCTTTGTCTACTACCACCATTACTTCTACGGTCTCATTCATGGATTGACCCTCACCATTCTTACGCCACTGAGGCTGCTGACACTGCCTCTGGGCGTGGCCCAGCTGTCCACACCTATGACATCTTACATGGTGGAAAACATCTTTCTTTTATCACACATCCCTGTTGCCATGTCGATTTCTTCAAACTCCATGGACAACCTGACAGCAGTGTACATGGATTTCAGTGTACATGTGTGAATCCTTCTTGACAAATCGGATGGCAGGCCCCTCAATAAGGATTAGTACACGATGCTCGATGCTTTGGAGTATAATACTGTTTGTATCGTCACTGTCCCTTCTGTTTGCATATTAATTCTGTGTACCCTATCCGCAAAACTTTCCAATACCTGACTGTAACACTACTGAATTGTCCACAGAAAAACCATTCGCTATTTTGTTGCTCATGCCGTTGCAGGAGGCCTTGTTTTGGTTGAGCAAACGTCTGTGCATTTATCAACCCCTCCTTACATCTGACAAAGGCTTTCGCCTCCCCTACCAACTATAATTTTGTTACTATAAATAACTGTTAATCTGACCATCCAACAATGTTTGCAATGTGTAATACAGTATCAGCCAACAATAGCAACACACAAACAATTAGAAAAAATTAATTTATACTCTATGACTCACCATGAGCCATCTTGGCTCAGTGCATTTTTTAGTAATATGACCGTATTGGTGACATGTAAAAGAGACTATTACCACTGAATCATCACATGGTGCAGCACGCCCTAACAGATTACATTGGGGACACCTTACAGGTTGCCAATACTGTTGTGACACAAATGCCAGTCCTAACGTCTCCATTAATGTGAATGTTAAATTTCGATGAATCTCCCGCCTAGACCCCATCTCGTCTGCACACAAAAGTAGAGACAAACAGTTAGTTCTCTCACCCTGCTGTGTGATGGCACTGCGAATTGCGGATGTGGTGTTGTACTACTTACAGGTCGAATCTTCTGAAACCAACTGAAGTGGGCTGGGCTGAAGAGCCACTGTGCAGGGTTGTGTTGCAGTGGTAGGCGATGGCAAGGGTACAGATCGTTGGCAGCTCAGAGAAACAATATTAAAAAGTCAAACATTTTATTGGGATTTCGTGCCACTCCACTTGTAACTCCCTTTTGCATGCGGTGTGGATGGCTCAAGCTGCACAGCAGTGGCCAACTGGAGACTCAGCTGCTGGCCATGACGTCTGCACACAAGAATGCTGACGCTCAAGGAGCCCACTCAGCACACCTGCACATGCCCGAGATAGGCTTGGGATGGCTGCTTGCGGAAGGCGACATTGAGGTGGAGGACTGCTGGAGTACTTTAGGGGGATGACAGCCTCCAGATGTGGAACTTGACGCCTTAGGCGAAGGCATGTGGCGCCAAGATTGTCATACCAGCATAAAAAGGCTATCAGTTGTTGCTAGGAGATGGTCCGGCGGTGATGGAGGTCCGAACTCGTGGTGGCTCCTAGCTGACCAATATCACTTGAGCCCCGTGGCATAGTCTTATCATCGTGTAGGTGCTGCTGGACTGTGAATACCTCTGTTAAAATTGACTGTTATTTATGCAGATTAGTAGTTCATTCATGACCCAGTGGTGTAGAAAGCATTTGACCTGTCTTGCAAGAATCTTGTCATTCCACTGTCTTAGTAGGATTGCGGTGCTCGGACTGGTCCACCTCGCAATGCATAAACAGTCCTGTTACTGCAACCTGCATGCTAACGTCTTTGCGCTCTCCGGCTGCTTGTGGCTTTTTCAGTTATTGTGGCTGCGTTGCTAGCAAACTACCCTCCCCCCCCCCCCCAAAAAAAATCGGAAACTACACACGTATATGGCGTGTCCACATTTCACCTATATGACAAACTCTGCTGGGGACACAATGGAGTATTTTAATATCCTTTGAGAGGCAAATCAGAGAAGGTAATGATGTTGACGACTGGGGTCTGGAATGAAGTAGAGTATCACATTATTAAAAGGAAAGTGACTTTAATATGAAATTCATGAATGTGCCGGAAATCAAGAACTTAAATTTCGCTCTTCCCATGAAAAGGTCAGTTTTACTAGTTGACTGCAAGTATTACATCCTTGTCTTTTAGAGAGGGAAGTTCGTTAAGTAACTAAACCATGAATTCTGGCAAACTATAATAAAAGTTTATACTCGGATTCCAAAATATTGTTCAGCTATGTGAATTAACTGATTTTCTGTGTTTATCTTGGCTTTTGTATTTTAGGGGTTGCCTTACCTAATTGCTAATAATTGTGACATCTTTTGTACTATTCTGCAAGTGAATTTTAATCGTTAGAAAGAAATGCTTTGGAAAATGTAGTGACAGTTAAGATTATTGTGAAGTCATGTTTTCAATCGTTACCCTGTCAAATGTTGCAACTACTTAATCAGTTTTGGTTTTAAATGCTTGTAAAGTATTCGGTGTAATGGTGATTTAACTGCCTAAAATCTTGGAATCACTTGTAGATTCCAGTGAGGTTCCACATACGTATTGACCACTGCCACACACATATGTTTGATTAATTGTTACTTAAGTTTCAATCCAACACAGTCAGTTTCAAAATTACTTTCCTTAAACAGATTAGTGGCTATAATATTTGATTTAATAATTGCAATTTCGCTAAATTTAAGTTCATAATTAATAATAAATCCAGCAAACTAGTCAACATTAATTAACGTAATTACACACTTTAGTTCCCAATCGTTATCAGAGCAATATATATCTTTATCACTATTACAATCAGTAATAGGGGAGGATGTCGTAACTGGAGAATAGTGTACCGAGGAACAATTGTTCTTTCGTGGTCGGTGTTTCAATGTACTGAGCGATCTTAAGATCACATGAAGATAAGCACACTAGCAACTGCCATAAGCGTTTTCTGCTGTTTTAATTGTTGTCTGCTGTCTCCAATCAGGCACATATGGTAATTCATCGGAGGACAACTCCAGTGTCATCATCAGCCAACAGTAACTGTCGCTGTATTGACTGACTAAGTGCAAGAGGCATGGAACTCCATCCCACAAACTGACATCTGACACCTGTGCAACGCAATGGATGCACGTTTGCATGCTTGCATTCATATTTTGGCGGTTACACCGGTTATTAATGTACCAGAATTTAACATTTGCAATGGCTTATCTCGCGCTTGGATTAACCTGTGATCTTACAATATTAATCATTTAAATAAGTTACCTAGACAAATTCAGTCCCAAAATTTCATTCATTATTTTTTGGTACTGCGATTTTTTCCTGTCAGTGTGTCAGATAAACTTTACAGTGCATACTCATACAGACGGACAGCTGAAACCGTATGCTTTTGAAATGGAAGGAACTATAATTTAGAAAAGTAAAACAGTTTTAATGGTCTATATATGTATACATTTATCACGCAGTCTAACCCTTTTATGAAAAAGAAAATACGATGATGAATAAGACTATACCACATTTTTAGCACCTCATAAATTTTAATTTTTTTGGAGATGTTCCTTAACAGAAATATATTTGCTTTCATTTCTGAACAGATGTCTCTATAAGTGTCCAATGCAATAAAACTGTATGTCTTGTCACGATTTTTGCTAGATTGATCTTGTGTGAGTAGTGAGTCTTCAAATTTGATGCTGAAATCGTCTGTTTAAACAGAGAAGTAGTCTTCCCTAATGTCTGACAAATAACTAAACAGTTATTAGATAGATAACTAATGCCTAGTCTGTATAGTTTCAACAGCACAAGAAAAATATGTTGGAAAAATTGTGGCACAAAGTAACAAAACCTTCAGATTTCCAGGAAATCTGAAGTGAATTATTTAATATTTACTTATTTATTTGCCAGAAAATTTTAATCTGGGTGAGGATATAAACTACAATTTATAACAATATTGATGTCCATTCTTGAATGTGAAATAATTAGCAAGCTCTTTCATTTAGTGATTTTAGTTCCATATTATCCATTACAAATTTTTAAAGAAAGCTTGTCATTGTAAAAATCATATTTTTTTTTATAAAACAACATTTAAAATAAAAACGGAAACTATGACTGACAACAGAGACTGTTATATTATAAAAGACAAAATCATAGTAATATTAGGTAGTTAATAAAATTATATTATGACGAGACACATGTAGAGTTTATGACTACATGCGTATAAATTTTATAACATAACAAATATAGAATTTGTAGCAACAACAATGAAAATGGTTTTTGAAAGTAGAGACCACAAAGACAAAAAATACAAAAGCAATGAGTAATTTTCTGGAACAGGATTAACTGACCCAACGAAGAGGCATGTGCATAATTGCTTCCAGAAAGTGTATTAGTTGTTGCACTGCCCAGAACACCACGCATCCTACCAGTAGACATGCAGGAAACAGCAAAGCGCGGCCCACTTGATGGACTAAGCGTTTTTGCTTTTTTTTTTGAGCACGGAGTTTCTGACGCTTGATAAATTTCTTTTTGATTGAACCTGGACGCTTTTCGGTGGGGCAGAGATCTTCTCCATTTGCTGCAACAGAGAAAACTGTGGTGAATCAAATAAATTATTAAGTATATGTGAATAAAGAAGAGTTCTCTCCTCTGCATATACCTTTATGTTCACCATCAGCACGCACATGTCTCCTCATCTTTGTCACCAAGAACACCTGAAGCCGTAGGTGCTCTACCTGAAAATTATTATGCAGTTCATTTTCAGATGTATTCAGATATTAGTAAACACATTAGACGTTTACCTATGAATACCCTCCAGTTCTCTTCACAGACGACAGGACGTTAAACCCCAACCATTTTGTTCATTTTTCGTTGTTTTAAGGAGAGAGACAAATAACGAACGCCAACATTTTCAATAATACAGTGTATCTATTTTTATTTATATAGACGACAATCACAGTTTTAGTTACACAAACACAAGTTTTTTCTGCAATCTACTGTTATCAGCAGATCATATGCTGCAACTTTTAATTAGAAAAAGACTGCAGTTCAGACGCGGTTTGTCCATGCAACACATGCTATTGTACCCGCTCTGTCAGAGGCCTTGCAACACACTGCGCATTTTTCTCGAGTGGTGGGGAGGGGGACTTGAAAGTGACAGCAGTTTTGAGTTGAAAGTCATAATGCTATTGATGGTTATGTGCAAGTGATTGTCCAGTATTTTAAAGCACTGGAAATAATAGATCACTGACATCAAATTATTTGTATCTTCGAACATTTGAAGAGTACATTCGATGTAATTCTACTTTATTAAACCACATTTTGGGTATTACAGACTGCACAAGAGTTTTATGTGTATGTTTTGTTCCATTGTGGTCTGCTGTGCATTGTTACGGACTTAAACTGGGGTATTTTCGACGGACATTGTTTGCTTTATACTGTTCATAAGCTCGTCTTAAAATCGTTTGTTGCCATACTTTCGCACCGTACTCTCGGCGTGTCGCGACATTTTACCGCAGTCTACGTGTTGGAGTGTTTTTTTTTCTCTTTGTTATGGTTTTAGGGCGCAAAACTGCTACGGTCATTAGCGCCCAGATGTGTTGGAGTGTGATTTTACTGTGTGGCGCAGAACGATTCATGGATTACAAAATTTTGTCGTATCCGGAGTATTTTATACGTTTATTATACTACATATTTTACTTTTTAGTGTGAGCTGAAACAAAAAAAAATCAATTACGTAAGTGTCTGGAAATGGCAGCCTCTGCAATGGCAGGTTAATTGAGCACTAGTAAAAATATGGAACAGTTCTCCCAGTCAGTGAAAAAAAGATTAATAACACCCTGAGTATTAGTCCAAAATTAATGTCTCAGTTTTATAATAGAGAGATCTATCATTCGTGAACAGTGAGTTTTGCTTGCTATGTGAATGGAGCTGATAGGAATCAACTGTGATGGCACGAGTTTTAGTGCCTTGAATAATGCTGATTATGTTTCTCAGATAATAGTTCAAAAATAAAGTTACATGAAACCTGTTCAGTTTAAATTATTGAGACAAATTTTGTTAGATATCGTTAAATATTACATGAAAGTAAAATAATACATTTAAAATTGATATGAGTACATGCACTGCCTGATTACAAATATCCAGGCATGTTTGATGTACATTCAGAACTCTCATAAAGAAAAGTGTTTAATTGTGCAATAACAACTAACTAAGGCAATATTATATCATAAATAAGTAAATTAGTACCTAGTGTGAGCTATGTATTGAAGGTTTCACTTTTATATGTGCGGTTTTGGGTAAAAGAAAATATTTCATATGCGCGAATTTTGGCAAGTTTTGTTTATGTTATCGTATATTGTAAGTAGCGTGATTATTTCAATAAAGTACAGCTTGTGTGGTTAGTGTATTCTTACACGCTATTCATTTGACTCTCTAGTAAGTAGCCAAAGTGAAAAAGTGCAGAAATAACTTAGAAGTTCATATAGTGGAAGTTCAGTTCTTTGTTTACTTTTGTTTCATCACGTAAACAAGATATATTTAATCGTTTCTATTTCTCCAAAAGTTCTGAATTAGTATCCAAACTTGAGGCCTAAATTTTCTAAGAAATTTAATATTTTAATTGAGTAGTCTAGGAAGTTATTCTCATTTAATTGAGACTAAAGCTAAAATTTGTTTGCTATGAGTGACAAGTGTGTGACTTGCCGTAGGATTGTTAGTTTTGGGTGAGGTGTGAGGGTTGTTACAGTTTCTTTCATGGGCATATGTACAGTGGCGTGGGCACTGGGGAAATAAACAAGGTTCATTGGTTTTGTGGTTTTATAAGATTTGCTGTAGAGATAGGGAGAAGTGGAACAGGAAGAGAAGATTGCTGGCCTTCAGGCGGAACTAGATAAGGCGAAAAAAATGTGGAGGGGTTAAGGGGGAGAAGGGAAAAGAGAGGTGGGAAGTGACAACAGGTTATAGAAGAAATAGTAATAAGATTTTCTTAGACAGTTTTGCAGTTAATATGGAAAACAGGTTTGATCTGTTGTCATAGATAGAAACTGATAAGCCACAAACAGATGTAGGAGTAGACAGAACACAGCAAACTTTCAACAAGTGTTTGAGAAGTAAGAAGTCAGAAAACGTTGTGAAGAAAAAGGAAATTTTGTTGTTAGGTAGCTGACATGATAGAGGAGTTGGACAACGGTTGCAGGATGAATTAGGGTCAGGTTACCAAGTTATAAGTATTTTTAAACCTAATGCAAGTCTGCCTCATGTGACAGAGGATGTAGGTTCACTTTACGAAGCCTTCACGAAGGAAGACACCATGGTATTAGTGGGTGGGGGCAGGTAACAGCATAGACAGGGATCCTAATTATTCAATTGAGGGTGAACTGGTAAAGATGGTTTTAGCAACGAGAAATACTGCTGTTCTGAGGCGCCATGATCAGCCTCATTTTAACTCTGCTGTTACAAGAGTTAATTTAGAGTTAGAACAGCTGCTTGGATCAGGCATTGGCTCTCATATTGGTGTGGTTCATGTTAACTCTATCACCTCAAGAGGAAAGATAATGGAAAACTATCTGGGCTAATAGCAAATATCTTATGGGGGCCACAACCACATGTGGTAAAGTACCAGTGATTAAATGTGACAGAACAGCAATTTTTTAGGTTAATGACGGCAGAAACAAAGGATGATCAGAGACAGGTTCAAAATGTCATTCAGATTGATAATATAGGCAGCCAGAAGACAAATTTTAATACACATGTCATGAAAACAGCCCCGTATTGAAACTTGAGATGTTCAGAAAGTGACAAAAAATTAGGTCCATCCAGTTGTAATTCAGACAGTGCACAATATGAGTTATCCCTATTGCAACAGAATATCTGAGGAGTGATGGGTAAGCTTAATGAGTTGCTCACTTGTTTTGAAGAATTAGAGTTGAGGAAATCAGTTGATATAATCTAACTGTCTGAACATCATGTGACCACAGTTCTAGATGTGGTAAATGTTACAGCAATTAAGTTAGCCTCCTACTTCTGCAGAGAAAATATGGAGGAAGGAGGAGTCGCTACATTTGTCAGAAACTGTTTTAATTTCAAGAATATCCATATTAATAAATCTTGCTCAACTAGCACTTACAAGTTTGTGCAACAGAAGTACTATTTCATAATGAGTCCCTTACAGCAATAAGTATATACACTCCTGGAAATGGAAAAAGGAACACATTGACACCGGTGTGTCAGACCCACCATACTTGCTCCGGACACTGCGAGAGGGCTGTACAAGCAATGATCACACGCACGGCACAGCGGACACACCAGGAACCGCGGTGTTGGCCGTCGAATGGCGCTAGCTGCGCAGCATTTGTGCACCGCCGCCGTCAGTGTCAGCCAGTTTGCCGTGGCATACGGAGCTCCATCGCAGTCTTTAACACTGGTAGCATGCCGCGACAGCGTGGACGTGAACCGTATGTGCAGTTGACGGACTTTGAGCGAGGGCGTATAGTGGGCATGCGGGAGGCTGGGTGGACGTACCGCCGAATTGCTCAACACGTGGGGCGTGAGGTCTCCACAGTACATCGGTGTTGTCGCCAGTGGTCGGCGGAAGGTGCACGTGCCCGTCGACCTGGGACTGGACCGCAGCGACGCACGGATGCACGCCAAGACCGTAGGATCCTACGCAGTGCCGTAGGGGACCGCACCGCCACTTCCCAGCAAATTAGGGACACTGTTGCTCCTGGGGTATCGGCGAGGACCATTCGCAACCGTCTCCATGAAGCTGAGCTACGGTCCCGCACACCGTTAGGCCGTCTTCCGCTCACGCCCCATTATCGTGCAGCCTGCCTCCAGTGGTGTCGCGACAGGCGTGAATGGAGGGACGAATGGAGACGTGTCGTCTTCAGCGATGAGAGTCGCTTCTGCCTTGGTGCCAATGATGGTCGTATGCGTGTTTGGCGCCGTGCAGGTGAGCGCCACAAACAGGACTGCATACGACCGAGGCACACAGGGCCAACACCCGGCATCATGGTGTGGGGAGCGATCTCCTACACTGGCCGTACACCACTGGTGATCGTCGAGGGGACACTGAATAGTGCACGGTACATCCAAACCGTCATCGAACCCATCGTTCTACCATTCCTAGACCGGCAAGGGAACTTGCTGTTCCAACAGGACAATGCACGTCCGCATGTATCCCGTGCCACCCAACGTGCTCTAGAAGGTGTAAGTCAACTACCCTGGCCAGCAAGATCTCCGGATCTGTCCCCCATTGAGCATGTTTGGGACTGGATGAAGCGTCGTCTCACGCGGTCTGCACGTCCAGCACGAACGCTGGTCCAACTGAGGCGCCAGGTGGAAATGGCATGGCAAGCCGTTCCACAGGACTACATCCAGCATCTCTACGATCGTCTCCATGGGAGAATAGCAGCCTGCATTGCTGCGAAAGGTGGATATACACTGTACTAGTGCCGACATTGTGCATGCTCTGTTGCCTGTGTCTATGTGCCTGTGGTTCTGTCAGTGTGATCATGTGATGTATCTGACCCCAGGAATGTGTCAATAAAGTTTCCCCTTCCTGGGACAATGAATTCACGGTGTTCTTATTTCAATTTCCAGGAGTGTACATGGCACCTATAGGAAACTTTAACCTCTACATAAAAGGCTGGAAGCTCTGTTGTCCCATCTCACAGTAAAAAACAAGAAAGTAATTGTTGTTGGTGATTTTAATGTGGCTTTATTGAAAAGTTGTGTGAGCAAACAATTATCACATTCAATAACACTGTCATTCAATTTAATTCCTGCTGTGAACTTTGCAGCTAGGGTATGTAAATGCTCTGAGACTGATACTGATAACATCTTTGTAGACAAATCTAGGGAAAAAAAGTCAAATCACAAAACTAATAGTAAATGGAGTACCTAACCATGACACACAGCATCTTATGTTCAGCGTTGAAAATTGTCAGGGCATAAAATCTATGAAATCTGAGTACAAGAGGCTAATAAATCAGTCAAAAACTGAGAATTTTAGGAGACTGCTCAAAGACATGAACTGGATAGATGTTTACTATGCTTCATACTCAAATGGGAAATACACAGCATTAATTAATAAAGGTACTTCTTCTTTTGGAAATTGTCATCCCCTAAATGTAACTCAAATCAAGCAGAAGTCTAAAAATAAACCTCGAATTACCCAAGTAATAAAGATATCATATGGGACAAAAAGGAAACTGTATCTACTATCGAGGAGCAGCTCTGATGTTAGCACAATAGTGCATTACAAAGAATACTGCAAAATACTGAAGCACGTAATCCAGAAATCTAAACAGCTTTATTAAGAAAAGAAGATAATTACAACAAGCAACAAAATAAAAACTGGATGGGATATAGGGAAGACAGAGACAGGTGAGGCCAGAAAATTAGAGGAACATATAGCTCTAAAAATAAATGAGATATTGGTAACAGGTGCACATAGTTTACATTCCATTGGGCCTGTAGCACAGCATACGTCAGTATAAGATATAATGAAAATGAATGTTTCCAAACTAGCTGCAATAAGGTAATATACTTTAAATATTTTACATAACTGGCCTGTTTCGGTTTATTACCATTATCAAGTGACCTGAAGAAATAACATTGGTAAGATCATCTATGCATGAATCGTGGCTGTTTTTTGTTTATATTTGTATTGGTAGCTACACCTTGTTGGAAATTTTTTCTGTGATTTCTCGGTAAGTAGAATACTTTTTGTCGTTCATCATCATCATAAGTCGTTATCATTGCTGAGCATCGTGACCCCATGAAATAAGCATCTTCATCCGAGACAGTTGCCAGCTTCTCTTAGTGCCAGCTGAAGAGATACACTGGAGATCTTCTTGATCTGACCTATCCATCTGCTCGCTGCTCTTCCTTTTTGGTCTCGTGCCCTCGATATTTACTTGCAAGATTATTTTCTCTAGATTTTCCCCAACTTTTCTCACAATATGGCCAAAGAACTGGAGAATTTTTTTGGTGACTCGAAAAGAAAGGCGTCTGGAGATATCGAGTTGTTCAATAATGGACATATTTGTTCTTCTTTCGGTCCATTTCATGCGTAGCAGCCTATGCCAGCACCAAAGCTCAAACACATCAATGCACTGTTTGTCTCTGGACTTGAGTGTCCATGTTTCGCAACCATAAAAGAAGACAGAAAACATTAGTATTTCAACTAGCCCGATCTTTGTGCTATTTATTATTGCTCTGCTCTGCCATATCTTGGCGAACTTCTCCATAGCCACTTGCCATAGCGTGATCCGTCTTCTTATCTCATCTTCACAACTTCCCGTGCTGCAGATGGTTGATCCGAGATAGATGAAGGAATGCATGACTTCCAGTTTCTTTAATCGACCTGCGGGCTGGATCTGTTCTTCTCGATCAATTATCATGAGTTTGGACTTTCTGAGGTTGACGTTTAATCCATATGCTAGACTAATGTCATTTATTCTTGTTAGTAGCTCAGCAAGTTCCTCTTCGCTGTCGGTTGAAAGCACAGTGTCATCAGCAAAGCGGAGGTCGTTGATAGTTCTCCCACCAATTGAGATGCCTTTGGTCCAACCATCAAGAGCTTTCTTAATGACATGTTCTGTATAGATGTTGTACAGTTGTGGGGACAGGACACAATCCTGCCTAAAACTTTTTGATACTCTGAAGGAATCAGATGTGTCAGCACTTGTCTTTACAACTGTGAAGTGATTATTGTATAGACTTTTGCTAAATGCTGTCAAGTGGGGTGGGGCAGCAACTCTGCAAGCACCTGCGTAAACTTTTCCCAGACAACGCATTCAAAGGCTTTCCTATAGTCAAGGAAGCAGATGAAAACAGGAACACAGAACTTTCGCGATTTTTCTATTGTTTGTCTTATGTTGAGGATCTGTTCACGAGTTCCTTTCCCTTGTTGCTAATAAACGTACGTTTTTGTAATATATTTTGACAGTTATCTACTATATGTTTATGAAGTATATACAACTTATCAGAGCTGATGTTACACTTCGTTGTTCTTATTTTCCTTTAAATTTTATATATGATCTGTGTAAGTTTTGTTAACTATATGACTATTTCATTTCATATTCTATTATGTCAATAAAGTTTTTGAGGTAGTATTTATGTTCAAAATCTGTGTGTTCATTAAGAATTTCGTGTGGATATTTCCTTGTATGAATATAAATTTCCAGTTCTTCTAGAATGTTCATAATAAGTCCTTTCAGTATTTTGTGTAATATTTCTAAAGCAGTTTCAGTTTTATCGGCCTTGTGGTGTTGAGTTTTCAGATGTAAACAGAAACTTGACAGATTACTAAATATGGTGTTAAAATTTCGTCTGGTTTGGCCTATATGGAAATTCTTGCAACTTTCACAGGCGATACTGTATATTCCAGAACAGGTATATTCAGAGAACTTGGTATTTCCAAACAAATAACAATCTTATAACGAAATTATGTTCAAGCACAACTAAGATCACATAATATACCACTTCTGGAATATACAAAATCACCTATGACAATTGTAACAATTGATGTATTGGCCAAATCGGACGAAATTTACTCATGAAAACTCAATACCACAAGGCCAAGAAAACTGCAACTGGGTAAGAAATACTACACAAAATACCGAAAGGACGCACTATGAACATACTCGAGGAACTGGAAATTTATATTCGTACAAGGAAATATCTAAAAGAAATTCTAAATGAACACACAGATTGTAAACATGAGTGCTATCTCAAAAACCTTATTGACGTACTAGAATACGAAATAAAGTAGTCATATAGTTAATAAAACTTACGAAGACCATAGGCAAAATTTAAAGGAAAGTAAGAACGACGAAATGTAACACCACCGGTGATAAGTTGTATACACTTTGTAAACATATAGTATCGTAGTAAAGAACTGTCAAACCTGAGCTGTCAGAATATCTTACAGAATCAAATATTTTGCGTTTCTTAACGACAAAAAGTATTGTACTTACCAAGAAATGGTAGAAAAAATTACTATAGATGCAATATGGCCGTCACTTCCAGCTAGACGTAAATACCAATGCAAATGTAAGCATAAAACAGTCTCAATTTACATACAGATAACCCTAAACCCTACCAATGTTATTTTCGCAGTTCACCTGATAATGGCACTAAACCAAAACAGGCCTGTTGCATAAAATATTTAAAATATATTACCTTATTGAAGCTAGTTTTGGAACATTCACTTTCAAGCACATGTGGTACTGCAAATCCCTTAAAGAAGTTCTTTGTTTCTGTTATGGACAGCTTGAGGTTATCAGCTTCAGTAATATTTCAGTAATATTTGAGACTAGTCTCTACAAATTACTTCAGTAAGATTGAAGTGACGCTGACTTCTCCCAAAGATGTAGCATTCATCACAAAATCCTTAAAATCAAAGTATTCTAGCGGTTATGATAACATACTGATGAAGTTAATCAAAGATTGTTCATGTGATTTAAGTTCTATCTTAAGTTATTTGTGTAATCAATCTCTTATCAGTGGAACATTTCCAGACTGGGTAAAATATGCTGAAGTTAAGCCTCTTTGCAAGAAGGGGGATAAAGAGATCAGCTTTTCCAAAAATATTTGAAAAGATTGTGTTCAAGTGTCTTTTTACACATCTGACTGTAAAGGCTACTTACAGGTATAGTGCGAACTTACTTAATTCATTAGATAACAAATTATAGACAACTAGCGTTTTCTGTTACCTGTCAAAAGCCTTTTACTGTGTGAATCACAGCATTCTCTTAAGGAAATTAGAATATTATGGTGTCACTGACAGTGCTGCAGAACGGTTCAGGTCTTACCTAACTAAAAGGAAACAAAGGTTGTCGTTGCGAAATACCTGTTCAGTAACCAGTCAGTCTTCATCTGATTGGGAATTAATTACTTGTGGTGTTCCTCAAGGTTCCATCTTGAGTCCATCCTTTTTCTTGTGTACATCAATGATCTCACGTCTGTTACATTACCAGATGCTAAGTTTGTTTTGTTTGCAGATGACAAAAATATTTTGATAACAAGCTAGTCAAGTAAAGATTTAGAAATGGCTGCTAATCAAATCTTTAATGACATTAGTGAATGATTTGGAGCTAATTCACTGTCATTAAACTTTAAAAAGACCCATTATATGCAGTTCAGAACCTGTCAGCGATTGCCTTCCAGCATGTGTATAACATATGAAGATATGCAGATAGAAGAGGTTGAGAGCATTAAACTTCTAGAATTACAGCTTATAATAAATTCAGTTGGGAAGGACATACTATAGAACTGCTGAAGCGCCTAAACACATCTGCATTTGCAATGCAAATGATGTCACACGTAGGAGAAATAAATATAAAAAAAACTTGCATACTTTGCTTACTCTCGTTCTATCATGTCACGTGGGATCATATTCTGGGGTAACTTGTGAAACTGACCAAAAGTTTTTCGAGTGTAAAAAAGTGTAATAACACTAATTTGTGGTGTAAAGTCAAGAACTTCACGTAGAGACCTGTTCAAGGAACTTGGAATTCTATCCACTGCTTCTCAGTATATTTATTCCTTATTGAAACTTGTTACAAATGATATGTTCTTATTTCCAACCAATAGTTCAATACCTAATACCAATACTAGGAATAATAATAGTCTATGTAAAGACCTAAAGTCACTTACCTTGGTCAAAAAAGGGGTCCAATATTCAGGAACACACATTTTCAGTAAACTGCAAGCAACTATTACGTACTTGATTTCAGATAAAGCACAGTTTAAACAGAATCTGAAAGACTTTTTGGTAGGCAACTCCTTCTGTTCAGTAGATAAATATCTACTAACAGGGACTGTTAGACCAGCTTGAGTAACAATGTCTGTTAGATTTCAGTTTTGACAGCTTTTGGTCACAACAGTCAAGGTTAGATATTTTGTGTAATGAGTGCATAACTATGTTTCATTCTGACAGTGTATTAATTCTGTAAATGTTAGCAGTTCCAGGTTACTGTAATATATTCACGTATCTTGACAACCTCCTACCAAATGATCAGGGAAGTATTATATTCAAATGTTCCATGGTTTTATGTTATACTTTCTGATATGTCCCACACCCAAGAGAATCATCTCATATTTGGGTCTATGGAACGAAAACTGAATCTAATCTAATTTAATCTTTTACTGGACATTAATAGGGGTTGTGTCCACCCTTCATCGTTATGACGGCTTGACCTCTACTCTGAACACTTACTGTGAGATGTCTAAATGTCTGTGGAGGAATGCCAACCCTTTTTTTCACAAGAGCCAAACTAATAACCAGTAGTTACGTTGGATGCTAGGGTCCCGAGCGAAGTCCACCTTCTAACTCATCCTGCAGGTGTTCCATTGGGTTCACGTCGGGACTCTAGGCAGGCCAATCCATTTCAGGAATGTTACTGTCAATAGATCATTGCCTCACATTGTTGCTTTATGACAGGGTGCATTGTCACGCTAATACAATTATCGTCTCCGAACTGTTTTCTGTATGCAGTACAAAATGGCGGAAAATGCGTTCATATCCCTCCGTAATTTGCGTTTCCTTACACAAAATAAGGGGGCCATATCCTAATCATGGAAAACGAAGAACACCCCCATACGCTATCACAACCTCCTCCGTACTTCACTCTTGACGCTAGACATGATGGCATTTTTCACGCATTCACCACATCCAAATCTTACCAACGGATTGTCGCGGGGACTAGTAGTGGTACAGGTACCCTCCGCAACGTACCGTACAGTGGCTTGAGTAGTTTCTATGTAGATAGTTGATAGTCGTTTCCAGTTATCCATTATTCAGCGACATCGCCGTTCACGCTACCTAAAGCGTCGGATAGCGTTGTCTACAGATAATGTGAGGCTTATGAGCATCTGTTCGACCATAGTATCCCATTCTTTTTAACTCTATACCTATGTTAAATGTGGTAGCACTTCGGAACTCGCGAGTGATTCCTTCTGCTGATTTCATGCTATTTTTTAGAATCACCCTCGTCATGACAGTCAGTCAGTACACGAGATCTACTTGGTCTTGGTTTTGCTGTTATTGTTCCTCACGTTGTCACTTCGCAATCATACCACCGATAATCGACTTGGGCATCTTTAGAAAGGTTGAAATTTCCCTGATGGATTTGTTACTCAGATGACATCCAATGACTGGTCCATGTTCGAAGTCACTGAGCTCTCCCGAACGCTCGGGCATGGATGTATGTGATGTCCTTAGGTTAGTTAGGTTTAAGTAGTTCTTAGTCTAGGGGACTGATGACCTCAGATGTTGAGTCCCATAGTGCTTAGAGCCATTTGAACCATTTCTCCCGAACGACCCATTCTTGCTTCTCTACCGTCAACACAGTTCTGCCCGCCTTCTTTCATTCTGGTGAGTCCACCTTTCGTGAAATCTAATGGTCAATTCCGCATTACACAGACATGTCCGTATACTTTTGATCAGATAGTGTACTGCTTAAGGGGGCCCCAACGTTCATGAATGCTACAGATCCCGCGCGATCTTAAATCGCCCCTGCTGCAGGTCGCAGTCGAAGAGGATAACTGTGTTACTGAACAATGTGATTGTCGTCTGGATAAATATAGAAAATCGAATTGTTATATCAGATACGACAATTTTGTGTGTTAAAGAAAGGAATATGTTCAGTTTAGTGTGATATCAACAAAGTGTACTGTAATTCATTGCTGCTCTGGTGGTACCTTTCTTGACTGCTTATACCTGTATGTCCTCTGAACAAATCTGAATATAAAAACAATTACAGTAGACACTGAAACATTATTCTAATCATAGTTAGGATTCTTACTGATGTAGATAACCAATGCTGTATAATCAAAGGATTTTCGTTGATACATAGTCCACATTTACTTTCAGAATAATAACGGAATGTGCAGATCCATTCGAGACGATGCAGTGGACTTTAAAATTTTATTTAAACCAAACTTCTAATGGAAAGAACGTATTCTAACTGTTTTTTGGCAGATGAAGTTTCAGAGTTCTGCACTATCTCATACGCGCTAGAAACAACAGTCGTTAGTAGTTGGCCGTAAAATGGCAGCAATACAAGAAAGATAGAATAGCCTCATAGCTTCAGTTGCTATACTACTACTCCTTAAATAAACATTTGTTCTTTCTTTTGTGATATATTTTCTGCGCATAAGGCATGTACCATCTTCTTCTTCCTAGCGCTTTCCCGTTGTAACGGGGTCCGCTTTTTGAAGCAATGCGCGTAGCTGGCCCATGAGTTGCGACGGTGACTGACTGATAGATCTGTCATTAGGGTTTATTATAGGGCAATTTAAACGTTCTGCCCGGTTTAAATGAGGCCACTCGTGATCTGAGTCAGACAGATGGAGCATATAGCAATATAAAATCGCTGAATTCTCGTTGACGTTGTATCTTGTTAAACTTTATTATTCAATGTTTAGATTTCAGATCGTTAATGATAACGGTAAAATTATTTCATATTGAAACATTTTATTTTAAGAAATATTCACAATTTTAGAGCCATGTAAATCACATTCACTTCAGAATTCGACCTCGCTAATAATCATTTGTTTTAAGATTGACTGATCAGCCAGAACATTATGCCCACCGAGTTACTATAGATATAAACCCGTCCAGGCGACACCAGGGTCACCTGGCGAGGAATGACTGCTAGTCAGACACACGCACGATGCATGTAGTATCAGTGAGCGTGCTGTCGAGTTTGACCGAGGGCAGATTGTGATGGCCCAGAAGCTCGGCACGACCCTTTCGGAAGCTGCACGACTTCTCGGGTGTTCGAGGAGTGGTGTGGTGAGTGTCTTCAACACCTGGTGAAACCACTTCCGGACGTCCTAGGGTTGGACGGGCATGCCTCATTACAAATGTCGGACGTCGTAGGCTGGGCAGAGTGGTAAAATAGGACAGGCGACGAATGTGGTGGAATTAACATCAGACTTTAATACTGGGCAGAGTACAAGTGTGTCTGAACACACAGTGCACCGAACACTCCTAATGATGGGCCTCCGCAGCGGAAGCGCCATGCATGCGCCAATATTAACATCACGACATCGGCAACTACGACTGAAATGGGCACGTAACCATCGACACTGGACGCTGGCGCAGTGACAGAGCGTTGCATGGTCTGATGAATGCCGATACCTTCCTAATCATGCCGATGGGAGGGCGCGAATCCGTAGCCTTCCAGGGGAACATGTCGTTGACACCTGTACCGCGAGACGGAGACAAGCTGTCAGCGGCTCCATTGTGCTCTAGGGAACATTCACGTGGGCATCCATGGGTCCAGTGGAGCTCGTGCAAGGCACGTGACGGCCAAGGCGCTTCGGTCTGGAACCGCGGGACCGCTACGGTCGCAGGTTCGAATCCTGCCTCGGGCATGGATGTGTGTGATGTCCTTAGGTTAGTTAGGTTTAAGTAGTTCTAAGTGCTAGGGGACTGATGACCTCAGATGTTAAGTTCCTTAGTGCTCAGAGCCATTTGAACCATTTGACGTCCAAATAGTATCGTAAACTGGCTGCAGACCACATACATCGTTCCATGACGATCATGTTTCCTGATGGCAGTGGCATTTTTCAACAAGATAATGCGCCATGTCACAAGGCCACGGGTGTGATAGAGTGGTTCGAGGAACACAGTCGCTAGTTCTAGTTGATGTGCCGACACCACAGCTCGCCAGATCTGAACCCGATCGAACAGATGGGATGTGATTGAACGTGGCGTCAGAGCACATTGCCCCCCCCCCCCACTCCTCCCCGGAATTTACGGGAATTAGGTGACTTGTGTGTTCAGATGTGGTGGCAACTCCCTCCAGCGATCTACCAAGACCTCATTGCTACCATGGCACCACACGCTGCTGGAGGGGGGAGGGGAGTGGGGGCGTTACCCATGCCAAAGGTAGGTGCACTGGCTATTAGGTAGGTGGTCATAATGTTCTGACTGATCAGTTCATTCTGAGTTTGGTACTCTAACAAGGTTCAAGCAAATTAGATGCACTTCCTCGGCTTTTGTGTACTTTATGAGCGAGTAAACGTATTATATAAGGCCAATATTAATAAAACCGAGAAACTACAGGGACAGGTTCGTGACTGGAAAGGGAAGAAAATAAGACTTATGAACATGTGTTCGGAAAAGCATCATTTCCATAGTAGATGACACTGACGAATGACATTTCCTCTGACCACGTGCGGTGTGTTCCTTGCATGTTGTAGGCTCTGTTGTTGACGCAGCGTGCTGTAAACAGCAAATTCCGGTAAAGAGGACCGATGACAGAAATCCCATAATTGTGATGGTCTGGTGCAAACACCATCGACAATACGTAGAGGGAAATCCGCCGCTGATGATCCTTGCACTCGTTGCAAGTGATAGGGATAGCAGCGGCTGTTGTGAAGGATACACACAATCGTACTTCGGCTTACACCATATTGGTGAGTGACACTTGCCCAGAGCTTATACCAGGGTTCGTCTCAGACTCCTGTAGAGCCTGGTCCTCCAAACCTGATGTACAGGCAGTCCTCCGCCTCCCTGCATGCTCATCTGTCTGAAAGGATCCATAATCACACAAACGCCCGAAAAGGGCTTGAAGTATTGTGTGATGTGTTTGGTGTCTGTGCAGGTACTTGTTTTAGTATAGCTGTGCTGCCTCTCGACCGTTTCCATCTCCTTGGCCGTGCATGAACACCATCTCGGCTAGTTCCCGACGCGAATACCGGACCATTCTCCTGCATACAGTACACCACATCAAACTGACAGCTTGCAACACGCAAGGAACATACGGCACTTGGTCAGAGGAACTGTCATTCGTCAGCGCTATTTACCGTAGCAATGATGCGTTTCCCTACAGATAATCATGGGACCTTTCTTCCTCCATTTCCAGTCAGGAATCCGTCCCTGGAGTTCGTCGGTTTTGTTAATGTTCACCCTGTATAACAAAATAATTTAGAAATACTCCCCGAAAATAGTAGTGTTTTTGAACACTGCTCGAAACTTTGGATCATTGGCGGTTTATTTCAAGATTCAGAGTTAACACTTTTGTAGTATGCAAATTGAAGCTGGAGGATGTAGGGGAACTGCCCTCCCTCCTTCCTTGTAGGCGTTGCCGCCCTCTACAATCCATAACGCCGATTCCTGCACCTTCTACTCCTCCGTGGGTGTGCCCCAGCGCTCTGTCCTCTCGCCTCTCCTCTATCTCCTGTACACGGCAGATATGCCCCAACCCCCCCTCCCCTCCAATCCACCTCCTGTAGTATGCCGATGATACCGCCTTCCTTGCCCTTGCTCCTACCCTTCAATGTCTCAACGCCTTCTCCAGAATCACCTCGACCTTTTTGCCACATGGTGTAATCAGTGGCTCCTTAAAATCAATCCTTCCAAGACCTAGGCAATCATCGCAGATCATCACAGGTCGTACCGCTCCCTCCTTCTGGCTCCTTGATTTTTCCCTTACCATCTGCACCCATCCTGTCCGCCTCTCCCCCACTCTCACCTACCTTGGACTCACTGTTAACCGTCACCTCACCTGGATCCCTCATCTCCGTTCTATCCAGTCCAAAGCCAACAACTGCCTCTGACTCCTTAAACTCCTCTCTGGCCGGACATGGGAGTTGAACCCCCCTACCATCCTCCAAACCTACAATTCCTTAATCCGTCCCATCCTCTGTTACATCAGTCCCTCCTGGATGCCGGCCGGTGTGGCCGAATGGTTCTAGGCGCTACAGTCTGGAACCGCGCGACCGCTACGGTCGCAGGTTCGAATCCTACCTCGGGCATGGGTGTGTGTGTTGTCGTTAGGTTTAAGTAGTTCTAAGTTCTAGGGGACTGATGACCTCAGAAGTTAAGTCCTATAGTGCTCAGAGCCATTTTGAACCCTCCTGGATATCCACCCCCCCACCCCCCCCCCAAAAAAAATTCTATAAGTGCCTCCAGATCCTTGAGTGCCATGCACTCCATCTCATCTTCCATATACGCCTCCCATCCCCCACGTGGATTCTCTATGTCCTGATTCCTTTCCCCCATCTGCTCCTTTTCCTCGAACATATCTGCTTCCTCTACACCTCCCAGCAACTTGATCCACCTCATCCTCTGGTTGCTCCTGTCCTCTCCAACCCCTGCCCTCTGACATGCCTTCACTGTTGTTTCCCCCCTACCCTCCACCTCTACACCCTTCATCTCCTTTCCCAAGGTGGCTTCCATCAAGCCCCCCTCCCTTATGATGCCTTCTCTCCCTCCATTTATCCCCCCTATCAACTCTGATCATCACCTCCCCCTCCCTCCCTCTGTCCTTTTCCTGGGCTCCCTCTCTCCCCCTTCCATCCTGTTTTTTCCCCGCCTACTCTCTCTCTGACTCCCTTCTCTCCCCTCAGTCCTTTTGTTTCCTCTCGACTGCCCTCCCCACTCCTTCTCTCGTCTGCCCTGCCCCCTTTTCTATGTCCTCTCCCTCCAGCGGCTCCCTCCTTTTTCCTTTTCCTCTCCTCCCACCCTTTTCCCCTCATCGGTCCAGGTCCTTCCCCCGCCCCCATCTGCCACTGTGTCGCCTTTTTTAAGTGAATGTTCAGTGCTGTGCGTCCACTGCCAATGTTGCAAACAGCCACAATACTGTCGCTAGTTATGTTTTTTTTTATCTCGTGCGAACAGAAACCAGACTGTCGCTGCATTTTTTAATTGTGCCTGTCTACTTACTGTGTGTCTCCGTCCGCATCGTCAACACCGTGTTTTTATATGTCAACTTCCACAACTTCCGCCATTTTACAGTTTTTACAATGTCACTGTTTTATCACCTGTTTTTATTGTTTGTTTATATTCTCATTATGTTTTTTAACTTTTCTGTAGGCTGAAGAGCGGTCTATTACGCTGCTGCCAACCCAGGAATCGAAATGCAATAAAGGAAAAAAAAAAGAGGGAGGGCAAGAAAGGAAAGGAAATGGAAAGAACTATTGATGTCAGCTGCATTGGAACTTTATGCGGAATCAGCAGTAATGAGTAAAAATGAATGCCAGACCAGGATTCGAACTTGGGATCTCCTCCTTACTAGGCAGCTGCATTAATCACTGTGTCATGCGGACACAGTGTTTAGCGCACTTGCGTGGACTACCTCGGCACGTCTCTCGGCCAACCCACATTCCCACCTACCGCCATCTATCCTCCTCGATGGTCGCTACTTTGAGATTGCTGCAGGAGGTCGAGCATAATTGTGCATCCGCGCGGGAGATAGTGGGTTGATTGCCCATCGAGAAGGATCAGTTATATGAATGTGCACTGTCTGTTCTTTCGGATACGTCCAAAAGAACAGATACCATGCATTCATATAAATGACTCGCCTTGATGGGCAATGAATCCTACATTTTCAGTGAGCAAGCACAATTACGTCTGAAAGAACAGAACCATGCATTCATATAACTGATTCGACTTGATGGACAATTACAGCTGAAAGAACGGACACCATGTACGTTCGACCTCCTATGGGAATTTCAAAGCAGAAAGAACAAATGACATTGACGGGTACTGTGGGTGGGTGACCTTAGGGGGGAACGTGGGTCGGGCAGGAGGCGTGCGGAGATAGTCCGCGCAATTGCGATTAACATCGTGTCTGGCTGAAGCAGTGGTTGACACAACTGCCTAGTAAGCAGGAGATCCCGGGTTCAAATCCCGATTTGGCACACAGTTTCACTCATCGCCGCTAATTCCGCGTAAAGTCCCGATGCAGCTGACATCAGTAATTCATTCCTTTTACTTTCCTTTCTTCGCTCCTCCATCTTCAATTTACATAATGTGTATCACAGCTACAGTTTCATGTGGAGTCTGTTCTTTCAGGCACGTCTAGAACAGACACCACGGATTCATATAACTTCTCTACTAATTATATTATCTTACTTTTTTGTGAGGTACAGAATTTGTCTTCTTTTCGCATTATTAGTTTCATTTCCTTCATTCATTTATACAGAGGTTTACTGTGCATAAAGTAATAAATAAACATTTCGTATCGATCAGAAGTTGACGGGTAGACATAACTAAAGACGGAAGTCATCGTTTTCAATTTCTCCTCTGTTCTGTATAAGAAACTATAACAAATTTTTTTAGTGTAGATCCCTCTCGTCATTCACAAGGTTCACAGACTATATGCAATTACATGGGCATGGCAGCCAACACCCATTGCTGAGATTACGAAATACAGTATTCCGAAAACTGAAAGCACTTCTGCAAAATGACTACCCTAGGTTTACTTAGTAAAAGAAGGGTATAAACAAACATGTGGGTCCTACGCCACAAAGCGTTTCATTTTTCTGTCTCACGTTCACTTTTCCAGTAGTTGATGTTCCAACGTGTACGTATCCAGCCAAAACTAAAAGAAACGAGATTGTGGCTCTATAATGAAAACTGTATATCATATTGCACTATGAGAGTTGTCTATTGCAATTAGACAGCATACTTGCATCTAACTTTGTCGTATGTATGACAATAAAGTAACAACGTTATCTGTATCAATTCATATTTTTAATTTCTAATTTATAATAAATTATAATAAAATTATAAAAAATAAAAATAAATAAAAGTAATAAATTATAATAAAATTTAATTTAATTGATAATTTTCTAATATGGGTTACACAAAAACCTGAAACTTATTAAGCTTAGGTATAGTTCATGTGGTGAGCAACCACGTTGACTTTTCACAGTATAACTTATTATATCCCAGAGAACTGATGGTTATCAACCCACTTCTAGCGCCACTGGATGTGTGGGAGGATTCTGTAACGAATAAAAATTCCAAGGTGGGGACAACTGTCCCTTTTGCCCCTCCTTCCATCACCCTCCCCCTCTTTTTGCGCCGGCCGGTGTGGCCGAGCAGTTCTAGGCGCTCCAGTCCGGAACCGCGCTGCTGCTACGGACGCAAGTTCGAATCCTGCCTCAGGCATGGATGTGCGTGATGTCCTTAGGTTAGTTAGGTTTAAGTAGTTCTAAGTCTAGGGAACTGATGACCTCAGATGTTAAGTCTCATAGTGCCTAGAGCCATTTTTTGAACCTCTTTTTGCGGAAGTCTATGCATACACATACTCCTGTTCTTACACCAGACTGAATATAAAGCAGTGTCGTTAAGGTAATCTTTATTCAAATAAATGTTCCCTAACCGAAACAACATATGTAATTTTCTTAATACAAGTTCTGCTGCACATTTCTTATTTTAATTTGTTAATTTGTTATATGTTTTGACGATGGCATTACGGCTTTATCACATTAGGACATGGTGTATAACAGATCTGAAGATGGTCATTACTGACTGAAACCGGTCATCGTCGAAGGACTTTATATTGTGATCAAAGACTGAAAAAAAACATTTAAATAGCAAGTTTCCTGTATTGATGTAAAATATCCCATATCCCATAAGATGCACACTGTGCAATCTGATTGGAACCATTGTTCTGCAGTGCCATCGGTATATGCTGGGGGTGCTTTGCATGGTATATAGGAGACGAGACCACCTGGTGAGCAATTGCAATGAATATACATGGCTGGCACTGCAAGGAAGTAATAGCTATAGGGAATTTGCAATGTATAGCTAGATAAAGACATGTATCGTATAAAAATGTTGTCTACTTTTTAACCCGATCAGTCAATAACAACATACACACCTGCAGTTTATAAAGTGCCAGCAGTGGAACCTGCACCAGCAGCTGAGTCTTGTAACTATTAGCTGTAGAACATTTTTTAAACAGATAGGAAACTGGTAGTATTGGTTGAGCAGTTGGAAAATTGGTAGGACACCAAATCTGGAAACTGGTAAACTGGCAGTTTGGTGGAATGCCAAATGAGGAAACTGTTAAACTGGCTGTATAAATGGTAAACCAGCGCCGCAACGCCGTACATGTTTCACATACGCTACAATTACACTACAATTAGGTGCATAAATGGTTCAAATGGCTCTGAGGACTATGGGACTTAACATCTATGGTTATCAGTCCCCTAGAACTTAGAACTACTTAAACCTAACTAACCTAAGTACATCACACAACACCCAGTCATCACGAGGCAGAGAAAATCCCTGACCCCGCCGGGAATCGAACCCGGGAACCCGGGCGTGGGAAGCGAGAACGCTACCGCACGACCACGAGCTGCGGACATTCATTTCGGTATTGCCGTCATGTTACGTGAATGTCATCATGACCTGCTGTGACCCATAATTAATTTAGTGCTCAAAAGTACCTGTCTTATTTATCAATCATGCACTGTTGCTTAGGTCTTCACCATTCAGTGAGGGGATGAGATGTTGCAGCGAGAAGCAGAGTTAATAAAACGTCGAAGTAAGACATTTTGACAATTTACTCTGGGGGACATTGACGTGGACATCCATGGGTCTAGTGGTGCTCGTGCAAGGAGCGTCGTACAATGGTTGCATACCACGTACACCATTATGTTCCCCGACGGCAGTGGAATTTTTCAGCAAGATAATGCGCCATGTCACAAGACCAGGAGTGTGATGAAGTGGTTCGAGGAACACAGTGGTGAGTTCCAGTTGATGTCCTGGCTCCATAACTCACCAGATCTGAATCCAATAGAACACATCTGGGGTGTGATAGAACGTGGTGTAAGAGCTCACCGCCCCCTCCCCGGAATTTACGGGAATTAGGTGACTTGCTGTGCAGATGTGGTGCCAGCTCCTTCCAGCGACATACCAAGGCCTCATTGGTTGCATGCCACGACGCGTCGCCGCTGTTATCCGTGCCAAATGTGGACATACCGGCCATCAGGTAGGTGGTCATAACGTTCTGGCTGACCAGTGTATTGTGAACAGGGCAGCATACCACTTAGTGCGAGACTGAATATCGTAACTCCCAAATCCTCCAGCAATAAATGAAAGAAGAATCTATTCAAAAAAGCAGATAAAATTTCGCTTGATGCCATCCTGAGACACAATCTCCACGCCTTCCAAATTAACAATGTAAATGTAGGCCAGATGTGACTTGAATTCAGTGAAATAATATAGACACCAACTGAGAGATTTATATGAAATAAATTAAGAAACGATGGAGCTGATCACCCTTGGTACACAAAACGTGTCAGAAAACTGTTGCAAAAACAACGATATTCAAACTAATGCAAAATTCGCAAGATTGGCGGTCTTATACAGAAGTTCGAAATTTAGCGCGGACTTCAATGCAAAGAAATTCTGGTCATAGTAAAGTATGCTAGCAGCAAGACACAATCAGTGCCTTCTGTGCGTGATGTCAATGAAAATACTTTCGATGGCGGTGGTGCTAAAGCATTACTAACCAAATCTTCCGAAATTCCTTTACCAAAAAAGACGAAGTAAATAGTCCAGAAATCGAATCAAGAACAACTGCCTGTATAAGTAACTTAAGTAGATATCCTCGGAGCAGTGAAGCAACTTAAATCATTTAATAAAAGCCAGACTGTGTACCAGTTAGGTTCCTTTCAGAGTATGCTGATGCAATAGCTCCATACTTGGCAACCAATACAACAGCTCGCTCGACGAAAGATCCGTATTCAAAGACTGGAAGGTTGCGCAGGTCAAGAAAGGCAATAGGAGTAATCCTTTAAATTACACACCCATATCATTAACGTCGATATGCAGCAGGATTTTGGAACATTATCAGTTACCTGGCAAAGAACGGTCTATTGACACACAAATAATGCGGATTTAGAAAGCATTGTTTTTGTGAAACACTACTAGGTCTTTACTCACACGAAGTGTTGAGTGTATTGATAAGGGATTTAAGGTTGATTCCGTATGTCTAAATTTCCAGAAGGCTTTTGACACTATACCTCACAAGCAGCTTGTTGTTAAATGGCGTGCTTATGGAATATCGTCTCAGTTATGTGAATGGATTCGTGATTTCCTGTCTGAGAGGTCTCAGCTCGTAGTAACTGACGGAAAGTCATCGAGTAAAACAGAAATGATTTCTGGCATTCCCCAAGGTAATGTTAAAGGCCCTCTGCTATTCCTTATCTATATAAACGATTTAGGAGACAATCTGAACAGTCGTCTTAGGTTGTTCGTAAATGATGCTGTCGTTTGTCGTCTAGTTAAGTCATCAGAGATCAATACAAATTGCAAAACGATTTAGAAATGATATATGTATGGTGCGAAAATTGGCAATAGACCATAAATAATGAAAAGTGTGAGGTCATCCACATGCGTGCTAAAGGGAATCCGTTAAACTACCGCTACACGATAAATCAGTCAAATCTAAAGGCCGTAAATTCAACTAAATACCTAGGAATTACAATTACTAACAACTTAAATGGGAAAGAACGCAGAAAATGTTGTGGGGAAGGCGAACCAAAGACTGCGATTTATTGGCAGAACACTTAGAAGCTGCAACACAGCTACGGAAGGGACTGTCTACACGATGTTTGTCCGTCTCCTTTGTGAGTACTGCTGCGCGGTGTGGGATCCTTACCAGATAGGGTTAACGGAGTACATCGAGAAAATTAAAAAAAGGGCAGCATGTTTTGTGTTATCGAGAAATGGGGGAGACAGTGTCACGGACGTGATATGGGATTGGGGTGGAAGTAATTAAAACAAATGCGATTCTTGGTGCGGCGGAATCTTCCCACGAAATTTCCATCATCAACTTTCTCCTCCGAATGCGAAAATATTATGTTGACACCGACCAGAATTGGGAGAAACGATCATCATAATAAAATAATGGAAATCAGAGCTCGCACGGAAAGATATACAGTAGGTATTAGTCTTTTCCGCGTGCTGTCCGAGATTGGAATAGTAGAGAATTATTGTGAGGGTGGTTCGATGAACCTTCTGCCAGGCACTTACGTGTGATTTGCAGAGTATCCATGTAGATATCGATGTAGCTGTAGGTGTAGATATAGATCTGTATGTGTCCTATCGTTCCACCTCATGTCAAGTCGCTGCCGTGACACTCGAGAATTACAGTAATTTTTTTAGTGAAGATTTGCATCCCTGAAATTGTCTGACAGCATGGCAAAATTCCAGTATTCATTAAAAGAGCCACGAAAAATCTTTAATTGACCGAAGTTCCATTAGTAAGTGGTATAAAAATACAACGTGATATCAGAAAATTTTATGGAGAATTATTGCAGTAGTTCGGAAAGCGATACCTTCGCAAGCTTATTCACAGTTGCTGAAGAGACTTATGTCAGTCGATCTAATTTATTCTGTATTTGTATGTGTGTTTTCACTGTCGTGCGTTCAACATAATGTATGTCCGCCCCGATAGCTGAGTGGTCAGCGTGACGGACTGCCGTTCTACGGGCCCGGATTCGATTCCCGCCTGGGTCGGGGATTTTCTACGCTCAGGGATTGGGTGTTGTGCTGTCTTCTTCATCATTTCATCCCCATCCGGCGCGCAGGTCGCCCAATGTGGCGTCGAATGTAATAAGACCTGCACCAAGGCGTCCGGACCTGCCCCGCAAGGGGCCTCCCGGCCAATGAGGCCAAACGCCCATTTTTAACATGATTTATAAGGGTCTAGCGATAGTTACGTCTTCAGAACGTGAAATACTGTAGTCAGCGATGACACTGCTTGATTTGGTTACAAAGCTGGACATTGAGTCGATGTATTGTACACTGAGCAAAATAATTAATAGATCGGTCGAGACATCCTGGGAAGAATGTTATGCTTGGAGAGCTTAAAGTGGTGCTGTTAAGTATTACTGCAGGAATATCAAAACGACCATTCCGCTCACCTCACGAGCATTTTATTTAAATTAAAATTTTAATTCATCGTGTCCCGTGGGGCCATATGAGCCGAAAGTGCATGGTCACGGAACGCATCACCACGTAATTCACGAAATACACAGCAGAAAATTTAAAAATAAATAAGAAGACTAAGAGTTAAAAAAATAGAATAACATATTCAGTAAATAGTAAGTGACAACGCAAGGCTTTAACTTATTTCCTATCAGCAAAGATTTAAGGAACTAGGGTTTATCACTCAAATTTTTCTGTTCTGCTGGAAGACTATTAAAAGCTAAACCAGCACAACTGTGTACACATTTCTGTACAATGGTTAAAGAGGAGTACCATCGTGCAAATCTTTTTCCATCCAGTTTCATTTAGAGACAGCGGCACTTCCTTTTGAATGTGCCCACATTATTAATCAAAATCCCATGGAACAATGTATAGGGTCTGTTGTAACTAACAACGAAAACTGGCAAAGATGAAAGGGTAAGATAATAGAAACAAAAACGTTCCGGTAAACGTGGGTCGGTGAATGAGAAATAACTGGTACGAGCAGCCACTGCCTTCAGCATGGAACATTGTACATAGTTAGTGCAAATGTATTTGAGACGCAAACTTGTCGATTAATGCCCCATTTAATTAGACTCAAATTACACTCCTCGTCTATTTTAAGAAGAAATACGACTCCCGTCCGTTAAAGGTTACAATTCACTGTACACTCGTACCTGTTAAAAGGGTTGTTCCATGTGTCGTCCTCGTATTTGGATGCAATACTGCCCTCGTCTCTACAGTGAGTTGCGAATTTTTTCAAACACAAACGCTGGTAAATCGTGACAAGATTATACAATTTGCTGTTCCTGTCCCTGAACCTATCAAGGGGACTGTTGTACACTTCACTTCTGAAATGATCACAGACAGAAAGATCCAGCGGCTTTTGTGCTCTTTCTCCTCTTATATTCAGTGGTTACATCCTGAAAGCTATTGACCAAGTTCGCGAAACTGCTGAGGTGGGATCAATTATATTGGGCAGAAGACAGACATGCTACGATACGCAGATGATATTGCTGTGATCACGGAGGTGAAAGAAGATCTAGAGAAGGTCCTCAGCACAATGGAAAATATTTTCAGCGGCCAGTATAGTGTGAGAATAAACAAGCGAAAGACTAAAGTAATGGTATGCAGTGCTGAAGAGGAGTGTAAACCTTTAAGAATAACAATTGGCAGAGAGGAGCAAGGAGTGACAGAGGAATTTATCTATTTGGGAAGCAAGATGACAGGGGATGGCAGAGGCCAGAAAGAAATTGTAAGCAGAATAAAGGAAATCAGATTTCTGTAGAGACACATCCAGATGAAAAGAGACAAATTCGTACGACACATTTTGAGACAAAATAACTTCGTTGGGGCTATAGTAGAATGAGCTACTGAGGGAAAGAATCATCAGGGACGTCCAGGGATGTCATACATGCAGCAGATTATGAAAGATGTGGGATACACTATAAACGCGGAAATGAAGAGGAAGGAAGACAGAAGAGGGAAATGGTGCACCTAGCCTCATGCTTGAACACCAAAGGGAGAGAGAAAGAGAGAAAGAGAGAGAGACAGAGAGAGAGAGAGAGAGAGACAGAGAAAGAGAGAGATCTTCTAGGCCAAAGTATAAGCCTTGTTCGACCTATCTATCTTGGACCATATCTGTGCGTTAGATGATATCTTCCATCAGTAGCAAAATGTGGCTGTGCCCATCATGCATGTACTAAGTTCCCAAACGTTGCTTAAGGGAAACATCCTCAATCAATCTTCGAAGGTCCCTTCGCAGAAACCGAGTGTACCTCCATCTGTCAAGTTTTCTTAGAATAGTATGTGGCCGAATGAGACGATCGCCTAATGTCCGTAACGAGAATTTTGCCCTTATCTCGCCAACGACTCGTTTGCAAACCCACATTTACATTTTTGCTCCTGTTATCGTATACTTTCACCCTTGTCAATATTCGATGTTAATTATGATACACCCTGTATGTTCAAGGATGTATGGTTGTAATTCCGAGACATTTAAATAACAACTTCACAAACTGCCATGGCAGATCTTTCTGCTGCCCTTTTCTGGGCTAAGAATGTTATTTATGAATGCCCAGACTGGCGCCAACATGTGACACTACAGGATGTAATAATACGAAAGTACGCAAAGCAAAAAATAAATTTTCACGTTTCAGGTCAGAGGCACTGGAAGTTCTTATAATAAAAAGAATAGCATTAATTCCGACACAATATGCTGGATGTGATATATTTAGCAGAAATTTAAACCTGTTTTAAGCAATAAGAATTTAAAATGTTAGAGGACACTGATTATTCACTACCTTGTCGCAATAAAATTTCGCTTTTACAGGTTTTGTGCGTTGTGTTACTGCTGTAAAAAATCGAACTCTTTTCTGTAAGCCACGAGCTAATGTCGTCCACTACTCTATTTGCTATATCTTTTGCATGACATTTCATATGTTCCACAATAACACTTGTTTCATCCGAAAGTAGAAAGAAATTGAATTACCTACCTTGCCACGTTTAGTGGCATATAATACGTCTACACTAAGAAAAGCAACAGATCTAGAACAGAACCCGGTGGCATCATCTACTTTACAGCAAACCAGGCAGAATGAAATTTCTTCTCTGTTTGTTGACATATTTCGCATGTTTCACAGTTACACTTGTGTCATCTGAAAACAGATAAAAATTTTATTCGCCTCCCATGTTTAGCGGCATATCATTAATTTATATTAAGAAAAACAACAGACCTACAATAAACCCTTGGCATCACCGACTTTGCAGCAAACCAGAAGAATGAAATGTTTTCCCTGCTTGTTGACACCTACGGTTTCCTACTTTTTTGTAGATACGAAAGAACCGTTCTTCAGTTTTCCTTGTAATTCCGTTTTGTTCTAAATTACGCAAAAGTACAACACGGCCCAGACAAACAAAGGATTTTGATAAAACTGCCTTAAGTTCTGTTAAACTGTATACCTGAAAGTGCTTCACACACAAAAGAGAAAGGTTGGAGAAACCTGCGTCCGCAAATAACTGCAGCCGGAGACAGTCGTTATCTCTCAACCACATCCCTTCCGAACTTCCGACAGACTGGTGTTCAGCTGAATGAGCTTTGTAAGCGTCTGTTCATTTCATCTTCTTGAACGTAGGTGGTCTCTGCGTGGGTCCCGCTGACAACGTGACACCATTGTACCCTGAGAAGAAACATCGTAGAGTGCTGAAGTTCAAACTGAGCCCAGTTTTGTTCTCCGACGTGTCGTGACTTAGCATCGAGCTTGAAAATCGACGCTATCTGTACAGCTTCGTTGAAGTGTGATAAGCAAGTCGCGAGAGTATCTCTAGAACATCGTGGCCTGCTCCACGAACACGAATCCGACTGAACAAGTCTGGGATGCGCTGGGGAATTACACTGCAGCTTGGCTGGCATCTCCCATGAGTGTTCCAGGTTTAGAGATTCCTCTTCTTAAGGAGAACTAGAATTCTGTTCAGCAACTCATCAATAATCTCGTTGTATAAATGGCTCATGGGTGTAAAACAATATGATCTGTTCGCTACCATCATACACACTGCATTAGAGAAGATTCATTGCGGTTCCTTTGGTTGTTTCTAGTCTGTTCAACTTGTACACCTCCGAGGAAAATTGTTGTCTCATGCCTTGAGTAATGGATGAAGGGGCAGCTGTACAATTATTTCCCAATATACTGTATGTTACGGAGAAGTAATTTCTCGTATGTTTGATTTCATAGTGAATTAAACACACATCTTTAAATTTTATGTGACATATCGCTTGAGCATCTAATTGTTTTAAAAATCATGTATCGCCAAACGACGACAATGATACAATTTGGAGAATAAGGTATTATCCTGAAGCGTTCAGCTGTCATCTTTTGGAGCCGGAAAGAAGAATAGGAAGCGAAGGACTTTGATGGCGAATAGAATACAAATATAGCCGAAGTTAAGTCACAGCTGACGTAGACTTAGATAACTGCTGTAATCTGTGACGAACTGTTTAGATCTTTCGGATAAGCGATTTTTGATGAAAAGTTTGAAACAGAAAATAAGAAATAGTTGTAAAACGGATGTGTTGCTTGTAAGTTAAGAACGCGTTGTAATATATCCTTCGCTACACTACTGATAAATGTTGTGAGGGCTGTCTGATCGAAGACTGCAACTGTATGATTAACAAATGGTTTCATGTGCGATCTACGCACCTATCTTTCTACTCTTGTGTCCATATACGATTGCCTGCTAAGCTGCAAGTGAAATCATAGCAACCATTGTGTTTGCAGAGCGCGTAATGGGCTTTTTGTATGCACGCTTCTGGACAGGTCGGAGAAATAACCGAAGCTCCAGTAGGAAAATATTCACTGTGCACACAGAGGTCCGTGTCTGCAGCTAGTGCAGTGGTGTGGGTGTTTCACACTGAGTGTGGATATGAGTCACACACTTTTCTTGCGTCTGCTCGTTAGCGCTTTATACACGACTTGACTGGGTTCGAGTGTGAAAAATGATGAGTGGCTGTTTACAGTACCTTGGATATAGTGGCTGCAGGTTAAATAACCACCATTCTCTTCGGTTGGTGGAATACCAATGATGATCCAGTCAGCAAAGTCTCAAAGTTGTGCATTGAAATAGTTCAGTTTACGTGATATGTGGAAAATTCGGCAGAACTCAAACAACGAGGCTTAAGGACTCATATAAATAGTGTCGACAGTTAATTTTGCACAGTAAGACATTATCCGCTGGCTAAGTGAATTAGGGAAATGTGGTGAAAGTGCCTCCTTCATGTTGAAATGTTCCTATTATGTGCAGTATTCATATCTATTTTAATACAAGTCGTATGTACGTTTATGTAGCACGCACAAGCAGAGAGAGAGAGAGAGAGGGAGAGAGCTTTACAGTAAATGTTAAACAGCTTTTCATTTATTGCACCTACTCTAGTTTACGTGTTGGTAAAAATGTCGTGTTAGTATTGGTACAGTAAGACAAATGACTGTGGAACTGATTACAATCTGTGACCACTGCTTAAATGGATTATAGAAAACGCTCTGAGTTAAAGGACTTACGGCGGAATCGGAGAACAAAGGGCCGCAGACACACACAGGTAGATGGAGCTCCTGTGATAGACCTGGGTGTGGGAGAGCGAAAATTAAGTTTATATCGCATTTGACATTAGATATCTCCTCTCAGTTTAGTTACTAGAATCGGTTCCGTAAATTAATTCACGATATGGATAATTAAAATCTTTTATTGAATGAGGCTTCTTCAAAGCCCACGCGGCCCTCAGCAAACTAGTAAAATTTAATATTGTGCATTTTCAACTTTTCGCAGTGTAATGAATAATACATTAAATTTTGGGCATGCAGTTCCTTAAATAAAATTTCTTCCATTGATATCGTTCGGCCATCCTCAGAGTGAGTCGCAAATACTGACGATGTGCCAAGCGCGACCTTATATGCTCGTCCGCGGTGGTATTCGCCTGCGAGTTACAGACGCTGGTGGCAGCAGAGAGATACGCTTACACACGAGCCACCTGTGGCGCCAGTCTTTGCGACTCACTCTGAGGATGGCCGGATGAGACGCGGCCGAAATATCAGTGGAAGAAATTTTATTTGCGCGGCAGGATGCCCGAAATTTAATGGACTAGTTTTAATATTGCCCTGTTAATTTATTACATATTTGCTTTGCCTTTCAGTGTTTTATTATGATATGTTTCTGTAAATACAATGTTTCGTAAATTATCGTGCCACGACGTTAGTTGGAGTTTCTTAACGCGTAGTTCGTAACGACACTCTTGAAAAAATTAAGATTAAAAAAAAGGCGCACCATAAAGGAATTGTCCGAATGGGACGGAAATCGGTAGATGTGATGCACCTGTACAGACAAATGATTACAGTTTCAGAAGAACTGAATGATATATTCCAGAGAAAGAGCTTCAAAAATTGAGCAAGTCAATAACGCGTTAGTCCGCCTCTGGACCTTATTCAAGCAGTAGAAACTCTCGCCGTGTGCGGGCGGACATGATTTTGGTGAAATGTAACCCCAGGATGACTTACCATGAAGGACAACAAAACGGGGCGTAGATGTCGTCGACGTGCCGTTGTGCCGTAAGGGTGTCGCGGATGACAACCAAATGGGTCCTGCTGTGAAAAGAAATGGCAACCCATGTTGTCGGGCTATGTGGCGGGCGATATAGTCCAGTCGCGTCTTAACTGGTCGTCGGGGCTCATTTCGAAACGCGACTAGTCACTGAAGACAATACTGTTCCAGTCAATGCGATTCCAAACCGTAGACGTGTCCGGAGACGCCCTGGACAACGGTTAGATACCAGCCTGAATGTCGCCAGCTGTACGGCCCAACAATCAGGAGTGATGGTTTGGTGTGCCATTTCCTTACATAGCAGGACCATTTTGGATGTCATTCGCGGCACCCTCACAGCACAGCGGCACGTCGACGATATTCAACGCCCTGTTTTGTTGCCTCTCATGATAAGCCATCCTGGGCTTACATTCCAGCAAGATAATGCCCTCCCGCACACTGCGAGATTCTCTACTGCTTGCCTTCGTGTATGCCAAACCCTGTCTTGAGCAGCAAGGTCACCGGATCTCTCCCTGGCACAGAACGTTTGGAGCCTTTGGGCAGCCCCCCCCCCCCCCTCCCTCCCAACAAACTCGGGAGTTCAGCGATCTAACGCACCAGCTGAACAGAATTTGGCACGATATCCCTCAGGAGGAGATCCAAAAACTCTGTCAATCAATGCCAAGCCAAATAACTGCTTGCATTACGGCCAGAGGAGGACAAACGCCTTAAACTCAATTTGTGAATCCCTTTCTCATGAATAAATCATCCATTTTTTCTGAAAATGTAATCATTTGTTTGCCTGTACATTTACATCACATCTACCGACTTCCATCCGATTCGGATAATTCCTTCGTGGTAGGTCGTTTTTTTGTTGTTGTGTTAGAGTGTATTTGGGAATTTCTTACCTTGAAATGAGTGGTTTGCTCGGAACTTCCTGGAGGGAAAATACTCGCAGAAATCGAGATTTTGCGTACCACGTGGTGGCTAGTGAACCCCAAGAACTTTGTCTTACCAGGTAGTGGTTAATGTGGCCAGAATACGTGCTGATTTTACGAAATAAAAATGCTCCATCATATCGTGTCGGAATTTATGGTTATTTGAGTCAGCTTCGATGTGTTTTTATCTACACTAATTGTGAGATCAGGGGCCTTTGAGGCGAATATGTGTAGAATAAACAGAGTCTGAAAGATCTCTTTACAGTTTTACCTGTATGTTATCTATCATGTAATCCCTGTTGTTAATTCGATTTCTTCAGTGCACACTCTAAGTGAAAAACTGTCTTCTTGAGTTTTGTTTAGAGATTTCTCTTGTTTCCTCGAATGCTTTGTCCTGCGGAAAAATTGTGCGAGATGTAGTAAATGGTTCAAATGGCTCTGAGCACTATGGGACTCAACTGCTGAGGTCATTAGTCCCCTAGAACTTAGAACTAGTTAAACCTAACTAACCTAAGGACATCACAAACATCCATGCCCGAGGCAGGATTCGAACCTGCGACCGTAGCGGTCTTGCGGTTCCAGACTGCAGCGCCTTTAACCGTGCGGCCACTTCGGCCGGCGAGATGTAGTAAAAACGTGTGTTTTACTCTAAAGCAATTTGTGTATATGTTCCTTCATACGAATAATGCACTCATACTTTCTTAGTGTGTTTTATTAACAAGTATTACAAATTTACTTCTCTCTGGCTGAAATGTGAGTTCAGTGTTTTCCCACAAATCCTTCCCCTGGGCCGGCAGACAGTTTTCAGTTGTCGAGAACGCTCAGTTCACCGCTCATTTCGCTGTAGAGAGAAATTTTCTTCAATCATTTCTTGACGGCTGTAGTCTCTGCAGTGTCTGCATGCAAGGAAGAACATTGCATCGTACTTCTTAATAATACACGCATCGCTATTTTGTGCAACAATTTTACTCTGTAGTAGTCATGTGGCATGTGTGTGGCTACTCGCAGTTAGTTCGATTAGAGTATAACAAATTTCTCATCTGGGGCTTGTACGCATCTGCCTCATAGATTTGGACAGCAATATTTGCAAGTACAGATTTACCCGTGAGTCGACAAAATCATCTCATATAAAACTGATATGGAGAGTTCAACGTAATTATTAGATAAAACTGACACGTATGAAAGTAGAGAAAAAGTACAAGCGTTGCAGTAAACGTGGGTCCACAAAGAACTGTTTGCGATGTAATTGATAATGTGTGGTTATGAGCCGCAAATGACTTCATTCGTTTTAATCATGGTTAAACTTTACACGTTGCACATACGAAGTGGCCTGCGATATGTTGTTGTTTGCAGAAGTGAACACAGCGTAGAGATGTTGTAATCAAACCACATGCCGGGCAGGATGAATACACCGCACAGTCGTAGCACTCACAGCACTTGCGTGAGCGTTGTCAGGTGAACTCACAATGGGACCTTACAGCAACGGAGAGTGTGCTGACATGCATTTCACGTATGGTAGGGCTGACAGCAACGCATAGGAAGCTGCACGTTTGCACAGACAAAAATACCCCTATCGAGGACGCTGTGGAACTCGTACGTTCACAAGGAGCCATCAGCTTCTCCGAGAACAGGGGAGCTTCGTAAGTGGCAGGATATCAGGAAGGCCTGCACGCATTACATCCGAAGTAAGTGATATGGGTTTTGAAGCAATACCACCCTCCCCACGAACTCTGGGGAGAAGAATAGCTCCAAAAGTGCCTGTACTGAGCCACACTAGCGTGTGGAGAATTTTGCGTAGCAGTTCACTGTACCCATACTACCTTCAATGAGTTCAGAATCTCAGTGGAACGGACTTCGATCCTGAAGTGGTTTTCTTTCTTTCTTTTTTATGTGTTCTGTGTGCAATAACAGGTTGCAGTCATCCACCGGTTTACAAGTAATATTTGATATATTTGATTTACAGACGAAGAGGAGTTCACACACTGTAGTTTATTTAATTTTCATAACACACATTGAAAGGTCTCTGTTGGATTCCTTTCATGTTTGATTTCTTAAATCTGTTGTCATTTATGGAATAAATTCCTCTTCTAAATTTACTGTGGCGTTTCTGACTATCTGGGAGGAGACTGAGTAGTGGAACGTGTTACTTTTACACGTAAACAAGAACGATCTGTCACACTACTACACTTTAAAACACAGTTTATATGTAATTCATGTCACACAGTCTCATACGGAACCTACATCCGCTTTCTGTTATATACTGTATATGATAAGATACTGTCATCCCCCTTCCCTTCTGTGTGAGAGGATGAATGATCAAATGTGTTTGTAGTTGCATGCTTGAGGGTAGCAGACAAGGCTGTCTGCTAGAGAACAGTAGGACCAACGTCGGAACAGGTAGCTACGCTTTCTTAAAGCAGAGAGGTTTCTATTCTTAGTACGGTCCTGGCCGTCCGTTGTCATGTTGGTATAGGAAGCTGCCCCTCTGGCCCCTTCCGTTGGTCTTTGTGAGCGACCCTCAGGAAGCACGCTCGGTAGTAGGGAGTTGCAGTCTGGCGGTGGCGAGCGTCTGAAATGGTAAGATCTCCGGATAAGCGCGTGTCTGCTAAGTCCGTAGGACAATGGATTTGTTAAGTTCAGCCTAACTGAGAATTTAATCATCCTTTATTTCAGGTTTAGCTCTAAAATATCTAATGTTATCTTAAATTGCAGCGCAGTATAATTCTCGTGTGAAGTTCAGATTATTTTTCGGTAGTCGCTTTGTTACTACTTTGTGAGTAAAGTGGAACCACGTGTTGATCAGTAACTCTAACTAAGATCAATCTTAAATGCAAATGCTTGTGTGATTATAACGTCTCGTCTTGACAATATTTTGCAATATAGCAACTTTTCTTTATGTTCAACACACGTGGGGTGTACTTTGCGAGACCAGTACCACGTGCTTATATAACTGTTTGACCTGTCAGGTTAACAGTAAGACGTTAACAACCAGTTCAAGGTTTTCCTTTTGTAATTTGCTTTTCGATCTAATTTATTTTAATTATCAAAATTATTGTGGAGTTATACGCTTTGTGTAAACCAAGTTGACCACGTGAAGCATGTGGTGTAATCATCAAAGTAGCCCTCAGCTATTCTTTTCGCGAAGATTTCACAAAGAGTTAATATGAATTGAGTATACCAGTGTGTGGTAATTACATGACGGACAGGATTGTGCTTCGAACGTAATTTCTTTGGGTAAAAATTTGAATCTGTTTGTAGTGGTTAACTTTCTCTTGCATGCGTTTCAACGTTCTTTGTGTGTTGTTTTATGAATGCAGTGTTGTATGCAGACTCCCAATCTTGGCTCCATATTTGATGTGTTCCGTAAGATTTTCACCATCCTAAATAAGGCACCAGCCTGTTACGAATAGAATTTAATATGCTGAAATTTCAATGACCAATCTTAAAAATAAATTTCCAAATATAAACTGATTTCTTTCTTTTTATTTAATTTCTCCTTTATATATATATATATATATATATATATATATATATATATATATATATATATATATATATATATATATATATATATATATTACCGGTTGTTGTATGACTATTAAAAGATTATTATTAATGTTAGTCTGTTTGGGAATTTGGTAAACCTGGACTAGATACCTGATGAAACAGTTGCTTAGTAATGCAAGATTAACTTCCCCAGACAGCTCACAGCTTTCAACCCGGTTTCATTGTCCATCAGTTCCGCTTTCATTATACCAAATAAAAGCTAAAACGTTACACATGGCGACCCTGTTCTGTGATTCCGCTAGACTCTGGAATCTCTGAAACATTAGATTGCGAGCGTGTTATAATCTTAATTTTTTTTCCCTACAGCGCTCAAACTTCTGCATTGTTTCTGAGCAGACTTTCAAAAGATTCACGGCGTTGTTGGGCGGCGTTGTGTTGTTTGTCTTGTTTTGTTTTCTATATTTGTGTATTCTATATGTGTGTGTTTATATGTGTGTTTTTTTTCTCGCTTGTAAATTCCACTGTTTCGATCAAAGATAAAAATTTGCTTTGCGTGTGAAAAAGTGCGTACTAGGTTGGATATCTTTCGTGTGACTGTCGTAATTTTTGGGGGACACATTTATTGAGATTAGTGTGTTGCGTACTGGGTGTAAATTGCACTAATGCAGACACGTAACCAAGCTAAAAGTAAGCGGTCCGACAACTTAAGCAACATGGACCAAGGGGATAATTTGATTTCCAATATTAACGCGTCGGGCGGTTCCGAAAATGCAATGGGGAATACTTCAGACGAAATGCAAAACAGGACGAACGGGCTCACAGCAGAGCCAGAAATTAGTTTGCCTCCTACTAACCAAATTGATTTGGCAGAATTCATGAAAGCCTTATTGCAACAAATTAAAGAAAACGCAGAGAAATATGAAAAATCGATCCGCGAGCTAGGCGAACAAATGACGCATTAATCAGTAAAATCGTTCCGAGAACAAAAAGAATCATCCGAAAAATCGATCCGAGAGCTAGGCGAACAAATAGACGAAAAACTAATCCAGCAGACAAATAAAGTCGACAAGTCGATGCAGAGAGTGTCCGATGATATCTCACAAAGAATAAACAATCTGGCAAGTGAAATAAAAAGTGAGATTATGAAAGAATTAGGCCGTACATTTGAACAAATCGATGGTCGTCTGCAAGCCTTAGAACAGAGCAAGCGGAGTCGCGATGCAGAATCGAAAGAGAGCGAAGAACAGCTACTTAGGAATTTCCAAGCGCTGAGAGAAGAATGCCAAAGGGAACACCAGCAGGTACTCTCGAGGGTCCAAGACGCGGAAACGCATTGTCCCACGGCCGTTAGCAACACAATAGCGGACAACAGTTTAGCGATCCACGCGTTGGAACAGCAAGTAGAACGATTGAAGCAGACTGGGGTGGAGGACAAGAGACAAATAGATGATAAGATTGCGGCATTAGCGGACATTGTAGGCACGATGAAGCTGACGGAAAGCGAGAACAATACTACACCGGTAGCGGCCGCAGAGACCGAAGAAGTGCGTTCGCTTCTGAGATTTCAGAAGGGACAGTTCGAAGTGAACAGGCAAAACAAAGTGGTAACAGGCGAATTACAAGAACGCGTGGCGCATCTGGAAAACCGCATGGCGTGTGATTCCGAACTCGCCAATAGCACTAAAAATAGCCGTACGAACAGTGCAGAGAGGGACTCCGGCCACGAGGGAGATTTTGACGACAGGGAAGAATGTATTTTGAGGGGCAGACATGAGACGAATAGAAACATACAAGGGCCTCACCAGGAGGAAATGCGGGGATTTGATTTCAAACATTTCCTTACGGTGAGAAAGTTTGAGATATTCCGAAATTTGCAAAAAGGAATACATCCACGAGCATGGCTCGAGCAATTTGAGTTTTGTCTTCCCCCCGACTGGGCAAGTTCACATAAGATAGAATATATGTGTGGCTATTTGGAAGGCGAACCGGCGAGTCGCATGAGGTCGGCAGCGCGTCACTGCAACTCCACTCGGGAGTTTCGACAAGCCTTTCTGTCCGCCTATTGGTCGGAAGCGGCACAAGATAGGGTCAAACATGGCATAATTATGCTGCCAAATTTGAACCAGTCTGGTTTCGGCAGCCCTGCACGCCTATTCGACCACATGCTGCAGGCAAATCAATTTTTGTATGACCCATACGGGCCTGCGGAACTAATTAGAATATGCATCACCAAATTGCCGATGCACTTGCGCCACGTCATTCTTGCGGGACGATGCAAAGAGGACGTGGAAACGTTTAAAACACTTCTCCAAGAGTTGGAATATAATACAGCAGAATGCCCGCCTAATCAGGCACAAAGTTACTACGGGGCACAGCAGCGCTATCGCAGTCGTGGCCGTCGTTCTAATCAACGGCGTGACTGGTCGTCGCGACGCGAACGGAACAATAATCGGGACAGGCCGTATAGAAACTGGGGTAACAGTCGCGAACACAGGTGGAACAACAGAAATGATAGAGGATGGAGACGCAACAGGTACGGCAACCAGAATCGACACTACGATGAATACGGTGGGAATAGGACTGTAGGCGGAGCACCGCATGATGTTGAAATTCGGCCGGCCAACCCTAGACATAATCCAGTAAATGGAAATGAACGAAACCGGCAATGACAAATGATCAGCCCAGAAGGCGCCAAATCGGAACAAATGAGCGACGTGGCAAATGAGTACATAGGATTTATAGAGAGGAGAATGAATTGATTAGTTTAAATTTGTGGCGTATGCATTTTGAATAATATGTTGGTAAAAATTAATGATAAAGATGTTTCTATGTGATGTTTCTAGCTTTTTTTTCTTTCCTTGTGCAATTAGGATTTAGTTTGATTCAAACGTGAAGAGAAAAGGTTTCTTTGTGAACGAGTAAAATGCTGTTTATGTTTTTTTTGTGTCAATTGAAAGGAGTCGCTCCTGAGGGAAGCAAGATCTGTGTTGAATTAATCTAAAACTCAGGGGAATATCCGATCTGTGGGTATTATGGGTCTGGCAAACCCAGGTCCCCAGCTGTTAGTAGCCTTGTTTCCGATTTTCTGCTTTCAGTGCTACTATCTACCTATTACTATTCTACACTCCTGGAAATGGAAAAAAGAACACATTGACACCGGTGTGTCAGACCCACCATACCTGCTCCGGACACTGCGAGAGGGCTGTACAAGCAATGATCACACGCACGACACAGCGGACACACCAGGAACCGCGGTGTTGGCCGTCGAATGGCGCTAGCTGCGCAGCATTTGTGCACCGCCGCCGTCAGTGTCAGCCAGTTTGCCGTGGCATACGGAGCTCCATCGCAGTCTTTAACACTGGTAGCATGCCGCGACAGCGTGGACGTGAACCGTATGTGCAGTTGACGGACTTTGAGCGAGGGCGTATAGTGGGCATGCGGGAGGCCGGGTGGACATACCGCCGAATTGCTCAACACGTGGGGCGTGAGGTCTCCACAGTACATCGATGTTGTCGCCAGTGGTCGGCGGAAGGTGCACGTGCCCGTCGACCTGGGACCGGACCGCAGCGACGCACGGATGCACGCCAAGACCGTACGATCCTACGCAGTGCCGTAGGGGACCGCACCGCCACTTCCCAGCAAATTAGGGACACTGTTGCTCCTGGGGTATCGGCGAGGACTATTCGCAACCGTCTCCATGAAGCTGGGCTACGGTCCCGCACACCGTTAGGCCGTCTTCCGCTCACGTCCCAACATCGTGCAGCCCGCCTCCAATGGTGTCGCGACAGGCGTGAATGGAGGGACGAATGGAGACGTGTCGTCTTCAGCGATGAGAGTCGCTTCTGCCTTGGTGCCAATGATGTTCGTATGCGTGTTTGGCGCCGTGCAGGTGATCGCCACAACCAGGACTGCATACGACCGAGGCACACAGGGCCAACACCCGGCATCATGGTGTGGGGAGCGATCTCCTACACTGGCCGTACACCACTGGTGATCGTCGAGGGGACACTGAATAGTGCACGGTACATCCAAACCGTCATCGAACCCATCGTTCTACCATTCCTAGACCGGCAAGGGAACTTGCTGTACCAACAGGACAATGCACGTCCGCATGTATCCCGTGCCACCCAACGTGCTCTAGAAGGTGTAAGTCAACTACCCTGGCCAGCAAGATCTCCGGATCTGTCCCCCATTGAGCATGTTTGGGACTGGATGAAGCGTCGTCTCACGCGGTCTGCACGTCCAGCACGAACGCTGGTCCAACTGAGGCGCCAGGTGGAAATGGCATGGCAAGCCGTTCCACAGGACTACATCCAGCATCTCTACGATCGTCTCCATGGGAGAATAGCAGCCTGCATTGCTGCGAAAGGTGGATATACACTGTACTAGTGCCGACATTGTGCATGCTCTGTTGCCTGTGTCTATGTGCCTGTGGTTCTGTCAGTGTGATCATGTGATGTATCTGACCCCAGGAATGTGTCAATAAAGTTTCCCCTTCCTGGGACAATGAATTCACGGTGTTCTTATTTCAATTTCCAGGAGTGTATATCTGTCAGTATAAATGAGGATCTCTTACTATAGTATGCGTGCGGTATGAGTATTTTAAGATAGGAGAACTCTGAGAAAGGAATGAGGAAGTTTACAATCTTGAAAACAGCGGAATCTACATCCGCTTTCTGTTATATACTGTATATGATAAGATACTGTCATCCCCCTTCCCTTCTGCGTGAGAGGATGAATGATCAAATGTGTTTGTAGTTGCATGCTTGAGGGTAGCAGACAAGGCTGTCTGCTAGAGAACAGTAGGACCAACGTCGGAACAGGTAGCTACGCTTTCTTAAAGCAGAGAGGTTTCTATTCTTAGTATGGTCCTGGCCGTCCGTTGTCATGTTGGTATAGGAAGCTGCCCCTCTGGCCCCTTCAGTTGGTCTTTGTGAGCGACCCTCAGGAAGCACGCTCGGTAGTAGGGAGTTGCAGTCTGGCGGTGGCGAGCGTCTGAAATGGTAAGATCTCCGGATAAGCGCATGTCTGCTAAGTCCGTAGGACAATGGATTTGTTAAGTTCAGCCTAACTGAGAATTTAATCATCCTTTATTTCAGGTTTAGCTCTAAAATATCTAATGTTATCTTAAATTGCAGCACAGTATAATTCTCGTGTGAAGTTCAGATTATTTTTCGGTAGTCGCTTTGTTACTACTTTGTGAGTAAAGTGGAACCACGTGTTGATCAGTAACTCTAACTAAGATCAATCTTAAATGCAAATGCTTGTGTGATTATAACGTCTCGTCTTGACAATATTTTGCAATATAGCAACTTTTCTTTATGTTCAACACACGTGGGGTGTACTTTGCGAGACCAGTACCACGTGCTTATATAACTGTTTGACCCATCAGGTTAACAGTAAGACGTTAACAACCAGTTCGAGGTTTTCCTTTTGTAATTTGCTTTTCGATCTAATTTATTTTAATTATCAAAATTATTGTGGAGTTATACGCTTTGTGTAAACCAAGTTGACCACGTGAAGCATGTGGTGTAATCATCAAAGTAGCCCTCAGCTATTCTTTTCGCGAAGATTTCACAAAGAGTTAATATGAATTGAGTATACCAGTGTGTGGTAATTACATGATGGACAGGATTGTGCTTCGAACGTAATTTCTTTGGGTAAAAATTTGAATCTGTTTGTAGTGGTTAACTTTCTCTTGCATGCGTTTCAACGTTCTTTGTGTGTTGTTTTATGAATGCAGTGTTGTATGCAGACTCCCAATCTTGGCTCCATATTTGATGTGTTCCGTAAGATTTTCACCATCCTAAATAAGGCACCAGCTTGTTACGAATAGAATTTAATATGCTGAAATTTCAATGACCAATCTTAAAAATAAATTTCCAAATATAAACTGATTTCTTTCTTTTTATTTAATTTCTCCTTTATATATATATATATATATATATATATATATATATATATATATATATATATATATATATATATTACCGGTTGTTGTATGACTATTAAAAGATTATTATTAATGTTAGTCTGTTGGGGAATTTGGTAAACCTGGACTAGATACCTGATGAAACAGTTGCCCAGTAATCCACGGTTAACTTCCCCAGACAGATCACAGCTTTTAACCCGCTTTCATTGTCCAGCAGTACCGCTTTCATCATAGCAAAATTAAAGTTAAAACGTTACAACATTTTTGGAATGACGTAAGCCCACATGTCTTTCGTGAATCAACACATCACCAACGTTTCTCAATGAATATGTGGTGAGATGTACTAGGTGGCCGTCTCGTTGGGGCACTTATTCTTCCAAGAAAACTTGCTATATAGGGGTACCAGATACAATTATTATCAGTTCTTCTCATAGCGTAGCTGATAGTGCATGAGACTGCTCAGCCTTTGGCTCTGGTTTGATACTTACTATCATCTCATGTCCAATTTTTGTATAGCTCTCTTGTTCGGTTTTAGGAAACCAAACGAAGAACACGTTTGGCGACACCGTCTCTGGCGGGCCGCCTGAATTTGCCCGCGCAACGTCCTGCTTGGCTGACTTCAATGGCAACTGACTCGGAAATGGTGCAACGTATCGAATTTTTTCTTAACAATTATTTTTCAGCACAACCTACCCTGCAACAACCTTACAAGCTTTTCAGACTGTTTATGACCACCCTGCATATATGAGGGACAGTGAAATGAAAACGAGACCTGTGGGAAAAAGTAAGTAAACTGCTTATTATTTCAAAAGTAATCACCCTAACTGTTAATACGTTTATCCTACAGCGAGACAAGGAAGTCAATCCTCTCATGGAGTCATGATGACCTTTTTCTTTAACTGCAAGGGCCCGCTGCTCATTGACTTTCCGGAATACGACGCCACAATTAACGCAGAGCAGTACGTGGACAGTTTACAAAAATTCGATCGCGCCATCAGTCCAAACGTCGAGGAATGTTGTCGGGCAGCATTATTCTGTTGCAGGGTAATGCCCGCCTACATGATGCCAAATGTGTATCGACTACGCTGCAGAAGTTTCTTTGAAAAGCCTTTACACATCCTCCATACAATCCCCATCTCTCCAGATGCTTGAAGGTGGTTCATTGAACCCTCTGCCAGCCACTTTATTGTGAATATCAGAGTAATCACGTAGATGTAGATACGATTTCCACATTTTTGGAGCCGTAAAGAAAGACATTCGAAGTCGGTAGTTTGCTTCGGATGAAGAGATGCACGCAAGGGTACAGTCATTGTTCCGCATACAAGAGCAAACATCTTTCCATGAAGGCATTGACCGTCTTGTCTCACAGCGGGATAAATGTATTAACAATTAAGGGATTATTTTGAAGTAATAACCACTTTACTTACTTTTTTCCATCTGTCTCATTTTCGTTTGACTGCCCCTTATACTTCCGATCATTTCCTGAAGAATAAACAAACTTATTTTAATTGTTAACAAAAACTCATCTGAAACCCGTCTACGAATTATGATAACTATGAGAATTGCCTAGTTAATACTTGTTTGCTGCCAAACCTGTCATTTTGCGTCAAAGTTGTTCAACGATTCTATGGCTTGTAATCACTTGCCTTAAATTTCTATTTGAATGTTACTTTACTGATTATTTACTTTGGTACATTAACAGTGTACAACTAAAACAGTAACATGGAACAGAAAAAAATTTATTAAATCTGCCACGCCATGCATTGGTCACTCCATGTCGGTTTCTCGACAGTAGAGAATGCTTTTCTCTGCAGCTGCCTGCACAACGTAATGCACACACAGTGATTCGTTGTTAAAACAGCTGCCTTGTAGAAGTTTCAGTCGACGTTGTGCAGCAAGGTTCTTGAAATTCGGCGACAGTATGGTAGTCGGCAAACAAGAGGAGATCGCTGAATTTTCTCTACAATGAAAAGAGGGTGACCCTAAGCTGTGGATATTGCGTGATATAAGGTGTCACTACACTTACCTACGTCCTTCCGAAATTGTCATTATGAAGTTGAAATGTTACACTTGCTGGCAAAAAAGTGAAGCACCTAGAAGACATGGTCTGATACCAATCAAAGTTCATACACGTGCACACCATCGGTGGATATAACTATACAGGATGAATCACCTCAAGCTTGCGCCTCAGATATTGCGCGAATGGAAAGTACTATTCATGTGCAGTTTTCACAGAATGGATTGGTAGTCTGGGGCTCGTATTATTAGCCAGTCAACAGATTGTAATTATACTTAAAAAGTGTATTTTTTGTGCAAACATACACAATTTTAAATAGAACAATACCCAGTGATATTAATAAACTAAAAGTAGGGTAAATCAGAATATCAGTGGTGTTTGTTGCAGGACTCTAGTGCAAGTCATTTACGAGCTGTCATATTTTGAAAAGTTCCCACAACGACACTTGTACAATACCTGTGGTAGCACGCACTCTAGAACAACACAAGTGCGTACACTAGTTGTGAGGATCTGGCCAGTAAAGAGACAAATGACCATCCCATGTTGTGTTCAAAATGACCACCGGGAGCAGCAAAACACGCTTCCAGTCTGGTATGGAACGACTGTTGCACTAGTGCTAGCGTTTCAGCGGAGATGTCAATCAGACAAGGATTGACCATTGTATTAAGATGTTTTTATAGGCCACCAGCATCCGCAACAAACGTCGCAGAACGTTTCAGGGAAAGTCTTGAGTACATAGGGAATAAATATCCAAATCATACATTAGTTATAGGTGGAGACTTTAATTTAGCATCCATTGACTGGGAAAATTACTCGTTAATCTTTCCATGAAGGCATTGACCGCCTTCTCACACAGCGGGATAAATGTATTAACAATTAAGGGATTATTTTGAAGTAATAACCACTTTACTTACTTTTTTCCATCTGTCTCATTTTCGTTTGACTGCCCCTTATACTTCCGATCATTTCCTGAAGAATAAACAAACTTATTTTAATTGTTAACAAAAACTCATCTGAAACCCGTCTACGAATTATGATAACTATGAGAATTGCCTAGTTAATACTTGTTTGCTGCCAAACCTGTCATTTTGCGTCAAAGTTGTTCAACGATTCTATGGCTTGTAATCACTTGCCTTAAATTTCTATTTGAATGTTACTTTACTGATTATTTACTTTGGTACATTAACAGTGTACAACTAAAACAGTAACATGGAACAGAAAAAAATTTATTAAATCTGCCACGCCATGCATTGGTCACTCTATGTCGGTTTCTCGACAGTAGAGAATGCTTTTCTCTGCAACTGCCTGCACAACGTAATGCACACACAGTGATTCGTTGTTAAAACAGCTGCCTTGTAGAAGTTTCAGTCGACGTTGTGCAGCAAGGTTCTTGAAATTCGGCGACAGTATGATAGTCGGCAAACAAGAGGAGATCGCTGAATTTTCCCTACAATGAAAAGAGGGTGACCCTAAGCTGTGGATATTGCGTGATATAAGGTGTCACTACACTTACCTACGTCCTTCCGAAATTGTCATTATGAAGTTGAAATGTTACACTTGCTGGCAAAAAAGTGAAGCACCTAGAAGACATGGTCTGATACCAATCAAAGTTCATACACGTGCACACCATCGGTGGATATAACTATACAGGATGAATCACCTCAAGCTTGCGCCTCAGATATTGCGCGAATGGAAAGTGCTATTCATGTGCAGTTTTCACAGAATGGATTGGTAGTCTGGGGCTCGTATTATTAGCCAGTCAACAGATTGTAATTATACTTAAAAAGTGTATTTTTTGTGCAAACATACACAATTTTAAATAGAACAATACCCAGTGATATTAATAAACTAAAAGTAGGGTAAATCAGAATATCAGTGGTGTTTGTTGCAGGACTCTAGTGCAAGTCATTTACGAGCTGTCATATTTTGAAAAGTTCCCACAACGACACTTGTACAATACCTGTGGTAGCACGCACTCTAGAACAACACAAGTGCGTACACTAGTTGTGAGGATCTGGCCAGTAAAGAGACAAATGACCATCCCATGTTGTGTTCAAAATGACCACCGGGAGCAGCAAAACACGCTTCCAGTCTGGTATGGAACGACTGTTGCACTAGTGCTAGCGTTTCAGCGGAGATGTCAATCAGACAAGGATTGACCATTGTATTAAGATGTTTTTATAGGCCACCAGCATCCGCAACAAACGTCGCAGAACGTTTCAGGGAAAGTCTTGAGTACATAGGGAATAAATATCCAAATCATCCATTAGTTATAGGTGGAGACTTTAATTTAGCATCCATTGACTGGGAAAATTACTCGTTAATCTTTCCATGAAGGCATTGACCGCCTTCTCACACAGCGGGATAAATGTATTAACAATTAAGGGATTATTTTGAAGTAATAACCACTTTACTTACTTTTTTCCATCTGTCTCATTTTCGTTTGACTGCCCCTTATACTTCCGATCATTTCCTGAAGAATAAACAAACTTATTTTAATTGTTAACAAAAACTCATCTGAAACCCGTCTACGAATTATGATAACTATGAGAATTGCCTAGTTAATACTTGTTTGCTGCCAAACCTGTCATTTTGCGTCAAAGTTGTTCAACGATTCTATGGCTTGTAATCACTTGCCTTAAATTTCTATTTGAATGTTACTTTACTGATTATTTACTTTGGTACATTAACAGTGTACAACTAAAACAGTAACATGGAACAGAAAAAAATTTATTAAATCTGCCACGCCATGCATTGGTCACTCCATGTCGGTTTCTCGACAGTAGAGAATGCTTTTCTCTGCAGCTGCCTGCACAACGTAATGCACACACAGTGATTCGTTGTTAAAACAGCTGCCTTGTAGAAGTTTCAGTCGACGTTGTGCAGCAAGGTTCTTGAAATTCGGCGACAGTATGGTAGTCGGCAAACAAGAGGAGATCGCTGAATTTTCTCTACAATGAAAAGAGGGTGACCCTAAGCTGTGGATATTGCGTGATATAAGGTGTCACTACACTTACCTACGTCCTTCCGAAATTGTCATTATGAAGTTGAAATGTTACACTTGCTGGCAAAAAAGTGAAGCACCTAGAAGACATGGTCTGATACCAATCAAAGTTCATACACGTGCACACCATCGGTGGATATAACTATACAGGATGAATCACCTCAAGCTTGCGCCTCAGATATTGCGCGAATGGAAAGTGCTATTCATGTGCAGTTTTCACAGAATGGATTGGTATTCTGGGGCTCGTATTATTAGCCAGTCAACAGATTGTAATTATACTTAAAAAGTGTATTTTTTGTGCAAACATACACAATTTTAAATAGAACAATACCCAGTGATATTAATAAACTAAAAGTAGGGTAAATCAGAATATCAGTGGTGTTTGTTGCAGGACTCTAGTGCAAGTCATTTACGAGCTGTCATATTTTGAAAAGTTCCCACAACGACACTTGTACAATACCTGTGGTAGCACGCACTCTAGAACAACACAAGTGCGTACACTAGTTGTGAGGATCTGGCCAGTAAAGAGACAAATGACCATCCCATGTTGTGTTCAAAATGACCACCGGGAGCAGCAAAACACGCTTCCAGTCTGGTATGGAACGACTGTTGCACTAGTGCTAGCGTTTCAGCGGAGATGTCAATCAGACAAGGATTGACCATTGTATTAAGATGTTTTTATAGGCCACCAGCATCCGCAACAAACGTCGCAGAACGTTTCAGGGAAAGTCTTGAGTACATAGGGAATAAATATCCAAATCATCCATTAGTTATAGGTGGAGACTTTAATTTAGCATCCATTGACTGGGAAAATTACTCGTTAATCACAGGGGGCGGAGGCAAAGATTCGTGCGAAGTTATTCTAGGAATCCTGTCAACTTACAACCTTGAGCAATTGGTTAGAAAACCAACTCTAGATGGGAAAATATTAGATATCTTGACAACAAACAGACCTGATCTTTTTGAGGAAGTTAATCTAGAAGAAGGTATTAGCGACCATAATGTCGTTGTGGCTTCTATGTCAGTGGAAGTTGCCAAAAAAAAAAAAAAAACAAAAAAACAAAAAACCGCATAGAGTTTTCTTGTTTGGGAAAGCAAATAAAAGTGTCATTAATGAATATCTTCATAGTCAGCTCCAAGCATTCACCGCGGGACACAAAGATATTGAGCATCTTTGGTCGGAATTTAAAGGTATTGTCCACCATGTGCTAGAGAAGTACGTGCCTAGCAAAAGTATAGGGAGGGAAAGGTTCCACCTTGGTACAACAAACGTATTAGGAAGTTGCTGAGAAAGCAGAGAATTTTGCACAGTCGTTTTAAACATAGTCACTGCCCCACTGACAAACAGAAATTATGCGAAATGAAACAGCTGTCAGAAGGACAATGAGAGATTCTTTTAACGAATTTCAAAGCAATATTTTATCTGCAGATTCTAAAAATAACCCCAAAAAATTTTGGTCATACATAAAATATATGAACGCTACAAATATTCAATACCTTCTCTTTCTGACAGTACGGATAATGTAACTGATGATGATAAACAGAAGGCCGAAATTCTAAACCTAGCCTTCAAAAACTCGTTTACGTAGAGGACTGCAGCACCATTCCCCCTTTCAACTATCGAACAAACGAAAGGATGGCTGGCATAGTGTTCAGTGTATCTGGGATTGTAAAACAGTTAAGATCCTTAGACACCAGGAAGGCATCTGGCCCAGACGGTATCCCCGTAAGATTTTATGTTGACTATGCTACAAATATAGCACCTTTCTTATCCATCATCTATCAGAGATTATTGGAACAGCGGAAAGTTCCACGGGACTGGAAGAAGGCCCATGTCATAGCAATCTATAAAAAGGATAGAATATCGGATGCACATAATTACCGGCAAATTTCACTGACATCGATTTGTTGTAGAATCATGGAACATATTTTGTGTTCATACATAATGACCTTTCTAGACTCTGAGAATCTCATCTGCAGAACCAGCACGGTTTTAGGAAACAGTGGTCATGCGAGGCACAGCTGGCCCTCTTTGTGCATGATATGCAACAGGCTCTAGATACCGGCTCCCAGGTTGATGCCATATTTCTCGACTTTCGAAAGGCGTTCGACTCAGTTCCGCACTGTCGCTTGCTACAAAAAGTGCGCCCTTACGGTATATCCGATGACATATGCGGTTGGATAGAAAGTTTTCTAACAGACAAGAAGCAGTATGTCGTCCTAAACGGGGTGACTTCAACAGAAAAAAGCGTAACTTCAGGTGTGCCTCAGGGCAGCGTAATAGGTCCTCTGCTTTTTACGATTTACATAAACGATCTGGTTGATAGCATTGACAGCGGCCTTAGACTGTTTGCCGATGATGCTGTAGTCTACAGGAAAGTAGTATCACACGAAAGTTGTGAGCAAATCAATGAGTATTTGCAGAAAATAAATGTGTGGTGTTGCGACTGGTAGTTATCTCTCAATATTAGAAAGTGTAACCTACTGCGTACAACAAGGCGAAAATCTCCATTAATGTACGAGTACAAAATAAATGCCCAGTTCATAAATGGTTCAAATGGCTCTGAGCACTATGCGATTTAACTTCTGAGGTCATCAGTCGCCTAGAACTTAGAACTAATTAAACTTAACTAACCTAAAGACATCACACACATCCATGCACGAGGCAGGATTCGAACCTGCGACCGTAGCGGTCGCTCGGCTCCAGACTGTAGCGCCTAGAACCGCACGGCCACTCCGTGGGGCTTAACATCGGGGGTCATCAGTCCCCTAGAACTCAGAACTACTTAAACCTAACTAAACTAAGGACATCACACACATCCATGTCCGAGGCAGGATTCGAACCTGCGACCGTAGCGGTCGCGCGGTTCCAGACTGAAGCGCCTAGAACCGCTCGGCCACACAGGCCGGCAAATGCCCAGTCTTTGGAAGCGGTAACGTCCGTCAAGTATCTGGGTGTGACTATTCAAAATGATCTCAAATGGAATGATCAGATTACACAAGTGACGGGTAAGGCGAACTCTAGACTGCTGTTTATTGGTAGAATCCTGAAAATATGCAGTCCTTCAACAAAGGAAATAGCTTAGGATACGTTAGTTCGTCCAGTTTTGGAGTGTTGTTCGTATGTATGGGACCCTTACCAGTTGGGTCTGATTCAAGAGATTGAGAAGGTCCAAAGAAGAGCGGCAAGATTCGTGACTGGTTCAAATGGCTCTGAGCACAATGGGACTTAACAGCTGAGGTCATCAGTCTCGCCTGCCGGAGTGGCCGAGCGGTTCTAGGTGCTACAGTCTAGAACCACGCGACCCCTACGGTCGCAGGTTCGAATCCTGCCTCGGGCATCGATGTGTGTGACGTCCTTAGGTTGGTTAGGTTTAAGTAGTTCTAAGTTCTAGGGGACTGATGACCTCAGAAGTTAAGTCCCATAGTGCTCAGAGCCATTTGAACCATTCATCAGTCTCCTAGAACTTAGAACTACTTAAACCTAACTAACCTAAGGACATCACACACATCCATGCACCAAGCAGGATTCGAACCTGCGACCGTAGCCGTAGCGCGGTTCCAGTCTGAAGCGCCTAGAACCGCTCGGCCGGTCGTGACTGGTGCATGTAGTCATCGCTAGAGCGTTACAAATCTCATAGAAAGTTTGAATTGGGACACACTTGCAGAAAGACGGCGCGCTAAACAGAAGGAGCTGCTCACTAAATTTCGAAATCCGATCTTCACCGAGGATGTAGAGCATATATTATTACCACCAACTTTCAAATCGCGCAATGATCACCATTCAAAGATAAGGGAAAGAGCTCGTACTGAGGCGTTCAGACAGCCGTTTTTCCCTCGCGCGATCCGCGAATGGAACCGGGGGGGGGGGGATGTGACTTTGGCGCGAATTGTGCCCTCCGCCACACACCGCTTGGTGGCTAGCGGAGTATATATGCAGATGTAGATGTCCGAGCAGGCTACAGTAATATCGTATGATCGTATATAGTTGGTACGTCCTTGCAGACAGCGTCTTTCAACTTTTTCCACAGAAAAAATCTACAGGCGTTAAATCCGGGGAACGGGCCGGCGAAGGCACAGGTCCTCTGCGTCCAATCCATCGTTGGGCAGCGTGAGCATTTTCACCCGCTGCCCCGTGCGCACAGTGCATGTCTGCCATTTTTGTCTGCTCCACACAGTAACAAACACAAGAGTGTCCTCGTTTGTTGACAAACTGACGCAGGGCGAACCAGACTCCGCAGTGTGCACAGGTGCTGTCCTCTATGCAACACCCATCAAACAAGCATTTGCACAGCCAAACGCAACGCGTTCACGTCCCAGTAAGAGGCGGAAAACCCGCAGCGTTGTCCCGCCTGGAATATCCGCAACTATGTCGATTACGGCGTTTCCAGACATACAACCGTGACGGTTCGGATGGCGGCGCTCGGCGCTGTTCAACGACGCATAGCGCCGTACGCTAAGGAATGCAGATGTGGGTTACTATGCGAAATATGCTTGTTATGACCCGCTCTACCAACCACTCGCCCCACAAACCTGTGTATTTTTAAATGGACACCCCCCCCCCCCATTATTTCGTATGCAATCAATAGCATGAAAAATCAAAAAAATAATGGCGTTGGTTGCTTCGCAATACGTCAATTACATCCCGAGAAATTGCGAAGCGAAGTTGACGCTTGAAATATACGAAGCGCACAGCTAGCACACGTCTTGAGACTCAAGCGTGCACCACATGCTGCTTGTGTCAAGGGCTCACACAATGGGAAGGTATGCACAACCCGCAAAAATAAACAAGTAACACGTCCAACGCAAAGTTACGTTTTTCAAATTGTAAATGTATATTTATTCTAGCAGAATGAAAAAAATAAATGGTTCAAATGGCTCTGAGCACTATGGGACTCAACTGCTGTGGTCATAAGTCCCCTAGAACTTAGAACTACTTAAACCTAACTAACCTAAGGACAGCACACAACACCCAGCCATCACGAGGCAGAGAAAATCCCTGACCCCGCCGGGAATCGAACCCGGGAACCCGGGCGGGGGAAGCGAGAACGCTACCGCACGACCACGAGATGCGGGCGCTAGCAGAATGACAACTAGAGCTACAGTTAGAGATAACACACTTGAATTCACTTTGCTAAACACATTTACTAGTGCCTTGTCGCCCACAGAACTGCATTGTTGTGTATTACATGCGTCCGCAGCTCGTGGTCGTGCGGTAGCGTTCTCGCTTCCCGCGCACGTGTTCCCGGGTTCGATTCCCGGCGGGGTCAGAGATTTTCTCTGCCTCGTGATGACTAGGTGTTGTGCGATGTCCTTAGGTTAGTTAGGTTTAAGTAGTTCTAAGTTCTAGGGGACTGATGACCAAAGATGTTAAGTCCCATAGTGCTCAGAGCCATTTGAACCATTTTGCATTACATGCAGCATAGAAAATACACCCACATCTTGACCAATGAAACTGTGTCATGTCAACATATCTTCGCAAGTGCCCTCCGTTTGCATCAATACACGTTTGCAGATGGGTAACGAGTGAGTGTTGCACAGATTGCAGAGTTTCTACAGATATGCCGCACACGCCGCAGTAATACGATGTTGTATATCCTCTACTGTCTTTGTGGGTACTTGATACACTCTGTCTCTTACTGCGCCACAGAGAAAGAAGTCTAACGGCGTCAAGTCGGGGGACCGTGCTGGCCATTGCACAGTACCTCCCCGGCCCATCCACCTATTTGGAAATGTCGCATCTAGAACGTCTCTGGCAACTTTTGCATTGTGTGCGGGACATCCATCATGTTGGAACCACACTGATAGACGAGTTTCCAATCCTAGGTCCTTCATGAGGAGCGCTAGTGTGAGTTGAAGAAATGATGCATATCGCTGTCAATTCAATGTTCCACGGTAAAAATAGGGACCTACAATACAGTTAGCAATGATACCGCACCAAACATTGACACTCTACTGTCGTTGATGAGCAACTTGGCGAATCCAGTGTGGATTTTGCACGGACCAGTCGTGCATGTTCCGCAGATTCACATTACCGTGATTTGTAAATGAAGCCTCGTCCGTAAACAACATCCTGCTTAGGTATAATGGACTACGTTGCAACTGATGAGGTGCAAAACGACAGAATGCAATGCGGGATTCAAAGTCATTCCCGTACAGATCTTGGTGCAGTGAGATATGGAACGGATGAAACCGATGCCGATGCAAGATTCTGCACACACTGTGGCTTATTCCTATACCTCGTGCAATTTCTCGTACATACACCTGAGGATTGTGGGCTACAGCAACCAGAACAGCAATTTCGTTTCCATATCCAGTCGCTGGCGTTGTACGTCGACGTTTTGTGGAGCCCAGCTTCCTGTTTCCGTAAGTCTCTTGCAGATGTTGCCAATGGTTCGACGTGACGGACACCGCTGATCTGGGTAGCGTTCAGCATACAGTGTCACAGCTGCGGTTACATTTCTGTGACATTCGCCGTAAATGAAAATAATTTCCAGTTTTTCTTCATTACTGAAGGTCGGCATATCGACTAGATGACGGCAAATGTAACAAGTCACAAGAAAACAGGTTTTAATGCGGCAACGTATGTGAATTACATTACAGTATCAGAGCAGTTCAGCAGACCAGATTACGAGACACTTGTATACCGAAGGTAGAGCTTGCCGTGGTGATATTGGTATGTTTACGGCATACAGGCGCCAGTGCAGGAATCCCCTGCTCTGAGCACAGTACTACGTGCGATGCATTACGTCAGAAACAGTGACGCCGTTGTTATCCTTTACAAGCCACACATTTCAGAACTTATGAGGTTCAGAAACGTGAAACCAAGTGTGTTACCACTGATTGTACCTCTAGTTTTCATTTCGCAATAATAAACATTATCCATCATTCTTATACCCCATTATTTGACACATTATAAGAGGCGGACCAGTTAAAGTAAGCTACAGCTCAAGAAGGGGCTAAACTATCCCCCTTTAGGAAATATGGCCCAATGATGTGTTGTCATACAATACCACACCGTACATTAACACTCCACTGACGTAGTACGTCAATCACATCACGATTACCGGCAGCGTGAGGTGCACGCTTCAGTCGCAGGACGTGCGCTAGCTGTGCGCTTCATTTATTTCAAGCGTCAACTTCGCTTCGCAATGCAACGAACGCCATTATATTTGTGATTTTTCACGCTGTTGATTGCATACGAAATAATAGGGAGCATTCTTTGTGTTGAAAATAGTATTTGTTTACGTTTTATAATTTCGCATAGTATTTGGTTTCCTAAGCCCCTGCCGTACGTTCATGTTGGTGAAAACCGTTTTTGGATATCTATTGTTGTTCCAAAGATATTTGAGGTGGCAGAGTTAGGTGAGACACCATATATATATACTTTCATTTTTATAATATGTATGGATACTGCAGCCATTCTTTGCGTAACGGACGTTTACGACTAATTAATTGTTTTCAGAGGAATTGTGAACCATGTGTTACGCAATGCTGCGATTGGTTTCGTCAGTAGTGACGGGAAAGAAAATCTGCGCCGGGTACTCTGCTGTAGACAACCGAACATGCACAGTATTATAAAAGTAAAATGAATTATCCGCTGAAGTTCATTCATATGTTCCTCAAACAACTCCTAAATATAACTAGCAGTGTGAAATGGGACATTGTCAACTTGAAACATTGTGCTCCTGTTATGAGCCAACATCTATTCCATAATATGCATCTGATATTGTTAAATGCCTTCAAAGCACCTCGCTGCTCTGCATTCGTAGCAAGTTAGTCGAAAATGCACTCCAGGTTTACCAGATTGCTGGAATCAATTTTAAATCATCTGATGTTGGTAGGCGGCATGCAGAGTGGCTAATCACATCGCATTAGTCTCTTCCAGTCGTCGTTGGTTGATTTTAGTAGCCTGAACAGCGTTTGCATTTTGTGATAGTCCTAAGTTGGACATTGACAGCCAGGGGATGCTAATAACCTCGCTGTTGAACGCCCAAACCGCCCCCAACCCCTCCCATGCACCCACGAACACATCCCCCTACACACACACACACACACACACACACACACACACACACACACACACACACACTTGACACCTGGCCGCGAATATTCGTTTTTTAGAGTTTACATGAACCTCTGATTACAAAAATGGTTCAAATGGCCCTGAGCACTATGGGACTTAACATGATCTCAGATGTTATCAGTCCACTAGAACTTAGAAATACTTAAACCTAACTAACCTAAGGACATCACACACATCCATGCCCGAGGCATGATTCGAACCTGCGACCGTAGCGGTCGCGTGGTTCCAGACTGAAGTGCCTAGAACCGCTCGGCCACACCGGCCGGCCTGTGATTACAGAAATAAATGGTAACTGAGTTATGAACCTATGTGTGTCATATTAGTTTTACTATTCCTCGTGACAATCCATGACAGTATTTGGTGAACTCTATCATTAAGGGCTGCTTTTACTCCAAAACTCCTCTTTTGTGGTGGTACGTTGGCACGAGCCATGCGCCGCGCGGAGTGGCCGCGTGGTTTGAGGCGTCATGTCACGGACTACGCCGCCTCTCCCACCGGAGGTTCGAGCCCTCCCTCGGGCATGGGTGTGTATGTTGTTGTTAGCATAAGTTAGTTTAAGTAGTGTGTAAGTCTAGGGACCGATGACCTAAGCAGTTTGGTCCCTTAGGAAGTCACGAACACTTGAACGAGCCATGCGGACCGTTGTCATATACATCATTGACTACAATACACACTACCTTTTGTCGAAAAACATTCACAAATTAACCACTTCTAGTAATCTGCTTCCATAAAAATAGGTTTGGGGAAGAATGAGGGAATAAATAAACCGTGTACTCCGCTACGGCACCATCCAAATATTTGCCTTAATCGATTTAGTGAAACCACAGAAAATCTAAATGAAGATACCCGAAGGGGTATTTGATTCCCAGTCCTCCCAAAGTGTCCAGTATGTTAACCACAGCGCCAACTCGTTCAGTGAGGACGATCAGAGTTACCATCTCACAAATAAGCTGTTTTCAGGAAAATGGCTGTTTCCATTATTTCGAGAACCATACATATTTACACTGAGGTGAGAAAAGTCACGAGATAGCGAAGTACACATATAGATATAGCGATAGTATCGCATTCACGAGGTATAGGTCAGTATGATTCTTGAGTTTCTCCCGGCGTATTTGATAATCAAAATATCCACGGGTGTACTGCCGGTCTACAGTGTCCAACGGGCACAACATTTCGGCGATCATACATGTTGCCATCATCAGGTGAACTGACGGACTGAGCTCCTGTGAACGTGCCGGCACGGAGATCCGTACACTATGGCTGCTCAGGGGGAACTGGCAGCCATAGTGTACGGATCTCCGTGCCGGCACGTTCACAGGAGCTCAGTCCGTCAGTTCACCTGATGATGGCGACATGTATGATCGCCGAAATATTGTGCCCGTTGGACACTGTAGACCGGCAGTACACCCGTGGATATTTTGATTATAGGTCAGTAGATTGGCGGAGCTGTTATTTGTACTCAGGTGATTCATGTGAAAAGGTTTCCGACGTGATTACGGTTGCAAGACGGGAATTAACAGACTTTGAACGCAAAATGATAGTCAGAGCTAGACGCATTGGACATTCCATTTTGGATGTCGTTAGGGAATTCAATATTCCGAGCTGCACAGTGCCAAGAGTGTGTCGAGAATACCAAATTTCACGCATGCCCTCTGACCACGGGTAACACAGTGGCCGACGGCCTTCACTAAACGACCGAGAGCAGCGACGATTGAGTAGAGGTGTACATGCTAAGAGAGTTGCAACACTGCGAGAAATAACTGCAGAAATCAATGTGGGATATACGACGTACGTATCCGTCAGGACAGTGCGGCGAAAGTTGGGGTTAATGGCAGCAGACGACCAACGCGAGTGCGTTTGCTAACAGCGCGACATCGGCTGCCGCGCCGTTCCTGGGCTCGTGATCATATCGATTGGACCGTAGACTGAAACTACAATGAAATGAATACCCATAGCTGCATGCAAGCGTTGATATAAGTCAACAGGGACAGTTGAAAATGTGTGCCCCGACCGGGACTCGTACACGGGATCTCCTGCTTCATGGCAGACGCTCTATCCAGCTGAGCCACCGAGGACATAGATGATAGTGTGACTCCAGGGACTTATCTCTGGCACGACTCCCGTGAGACCCAAATTCGCAACTTATTGTCCCGCACTATATTCATAGTGCCCCTGCCCATCATACTCATTACTCGCGGCTTTACCGCCGATTCCCGTAAGAGTTCGGGCACTGTTTGTGCATCTGCACAGAAGGAGATTGTCAAATGGCCGGTGAGCCTAAACTATACCATCTTCATATACGTATGGACCGTAGACACCTGGAAAACCGTGGTCTGGTCACATGAGTCCCAATTTTAGTTCTAAGAGCTGACAGTAAGGCTCGAGTGTGCTGCAGACCCCACGAAGCCACGGACCCATGTAGTCGACAAAGTACTGTGCAACCTAGTGGTAGCTCCATAATGATGTGGGCTGTGTTTATATCGAATGCACGGGGTCCTCTGGTCCAATTGAACCGATCATTGACTGGATATGTTTATATACCGCTACTTGGAGACCATTTGCAACCATTCATGTACTTCATGTTTCCAAACAACGATGTAATTTTTGTGGATGAATATGCGCCATATCTTCGGGCCACAATTGTTCACGACTGGTTTGAAGAACACTCTGGACAATTCGAACGAATGATCTGGCCACCCAGATCGCCCAACATGAATCCCATCGAACATTCATGGGACATAATCCAGAGGTCAGTCGTGCACAAAATCCTGCACCGGCAACTCTTTCGCAATTATAGACGGCTATAGAGACAACATGGCTCAATATTTATGCAGGGGACTACCAACGATTTGATGAGTTCATGCCACGTCGAGCTGCTGCACAATGCCGGGCAAAAGGAGGTCCGACACGGTGTTAGGAGGTATCCCATGACTTTTGTAACCTCTGTGTGTATCGCTTTGTTTGTTTTAAATTAAAGCAGCTTGCAGTTTTGTCGAGGTTTAACTCAACATGTACCAGTATTCAGTTAAAAGCAATTGTTTATGCAGCACTGAAATATTTCGTCATAATGTTGTGTGTTTTTAGAAATGGGCTGTTTCGTGTCGTTTCTCTGTATGCTTTTCTCAAAATATTCTTGTGTAGACATTAAGGTTATTATGAAGAGCTGTGGAATACTTAGTTGCGCCTAGTGCTCTAGGATGACGTTCCTCTGACTCATATCAAGCCGCAGTGGCCTCTGCGTCACCGGCGGTAAGTCACATTAACAGATCGCCGAGAGATAACTCGTGCTGGGAGATATTTCGATGTGGTTTCAAGCAAGTGACATACTGGTCAGTGTTTAGCTTCGCTCTTGTACCTAATGTAATTACACCAGCAAGAAGAAATCGAACTAAACGAGACCTACAGAAAACTAAAGTATGAAAAGACGTACAAATCGAAATTTAAGCAAAAAGAAGCATCGTACGGCCATTTAACTAAACGTATGCTGTCCTACATGCACTATCAGAACAAAACTACCCGTACACACTACTAGACAATATAGGGTGTGTCGACCCTTCGTCTTTGTGTCAGTTTGAACTCTGCTGCGGACACTTTCAATGAGTTGTCTGAATGTCTGTGGAGAAATGGCAGCCCGTTCTTCCTCAAGAGCCGAACTCAGAGAAGGTAGGGATGGTGGATGCTAGGGTCTGGAGCGAAATCGACGTTCTAACGCAACTCAACCGATTTCCACTGCGTTTGGTCCGGGACTCAGGACAAGTCAGTCCATTTCGCGAACGTTATTAGCCACAAACCATTGCATCATAGATGTTGCTTTATGACAGGGTCCTCTGTCATGCTGATATAAACAATCAATGTCTCCGAGCTGTTTCTCCACTATATGCAGAACACAATGCTATAAAATGTGTTCATGTTATTCCACATCACACTGTAAACATGAAAAACACCCTCATACTGTAACGACATCTCCTTTGTACTTCACTGTTGACACTAAACATGATGGTAGTTAACGTTCTCCAGGCATTCGGCAAACCCTTCCATCGTATTGTCACACAGTATAGCGTGATTCATCACTCCAAAACACTCGTTTCCAGCCACCCACTGCCCCGTGCAGCGTCGCCAATCTTTCCACCAACTCAAGTGTCGCTTAGCATTGATTACAGAAAGCTGTGCCTTACGAGGAACTGTTCGACCATTGTGCCCCATTCTTTTTAACTCCCTATGTACAGTCATTGTGCTAGATGGACTGCCGGTAACACTTTGGAGCTCACGAGTGATTCCTTCCGCTAAGTTCATGCCATTTTTTTACAACAACGCTCAGCAATGCTCGATGATCCCTGTCCTTCAGCACTCGAGATCTGTCTGGTTTCAGGTTATCTGCGGTTGTTCTTACTCGTTTCTTCTTCATTATCACATCACAAACAGTCGACTTGGGTAGCGTTATAAACGTTGAAATGTCCCTGATCTATATGTTACTTCGGTGACAACCAATCACTGAACTCTGCTAACCTACCCGCACTGCTGCCACTGTTTCTCTGCTGACAACGTAACACTCCCCACCTCCTTCTATACTGGCGTGTTCGCCCCTAGTGGCATCTAGCAGTCAATTCAACAATACACAGGGGTCCGGATACTTTTGATGAGATAGTGCAGTCGTGCAGGATTACGTTAGATATCATAGACTTATTCGACTACCAAGCACGGCCGCATTTACGTGCAGGGTGGGCTCGCATCTTAAAGGGGTCGGCACCAAAATAATTTTTCTTGAATAGTGGGGTTCGGGCACTCTTATAACCGTAAAAGACGTAGATGTAATTACTTTGTACTGGTTGATTCGGCTGAATTTTTCAGTGGTCAGCTGACACGAATTTGATCAGCTTTCACTCCCACCCCACCCCATCCCCTTTTGCCATTTTTATTACATCATGTTCCTTGTGTCGCCTGGTCAAACGCGAGGCACTTCAGCTGACAAAATCGTTTTGACTTCTAAATGTTTTTCCGAGTTACGTCAGTTTAAAATGATAACCGATTTGTTCCATATTTCATTTCATCCATACCAGGACCTGTAGACGTTCACAGATTATTTCCATAATATCGAGGTGACTCTAAGAACTTACCTGGTGCTTATGCCTACAAAAGAGACGGAGTGAATGAAATGATCGTATGGTATTGATGACCGGGAGCCTCCACCTGCGATAGTTCGACTACCGAGTTGCAGGTCTTATCAGTTGATGCTGCATTGGCTGACTCGTGAGTCGATGATAATTAAATGATGATGAAGACAATACAACACCCAGTCCCCGAGCGGAGAAAACTCCAACCCGGCTGGGAATCGAATCCGGGCCCACTGCATGGCACTTAGACACTCTGAGCACTCAGATAAAGTAGCAGACTAGCAGTTGTGAAAGGTCATTTTGAAAACTATAGTTGATTAAAAATAGGCTACGAAACTCCTTGTTAGAAGACGTATGTACACCGTCCACCCAAAAAGATCTCCTGGCGTAGAAGCGACGTCAGCACAAAAACTATAATGGCAGTTCGAGCTAAGAACTGTAAACAACAGATTTGGATTCGATCAGTCACTTGTGAGCTGGCAGTGTTACAGTCAGTAGTGAACGTGCGGCCGGAGTCTGTCAACGTTGTTGTGTCACACATCGCAAAGGACCAACGAACTGAACATCTCAAAATCAAGTATTCAAGAATGTATTGCGAAATGCGTGCGACGTTTGTCCCGCACACCCTGACTGTTGAACAAACATAACGAAACGTAAGGTTACCGCCGCGACTTGATTGAAAAAATAGATTGAAAAACTCCTTTTTCTGGAAAATGTCATCATGGGTGACGAGGTTTGGTGTTACAATACAAATTTACCACAAATCGTCGAAGTGCAGCATGGGTCTCTGATGGTTCACTAAAATCGACGAATATGAAAATGGTATCTGTTCTTTCGGACATGATTGGTGATCTTGCAGCTCTCGAAGAATGAAATCACAAGGAAATTCAGACCTTCAGCTGCTTACAGGCGTTGATAAATATCAACGGGGACTGCAAAAAATGTGTGCCCCGACCGGGCCTCGAACCCGTGATCTCCTGCTGACATGGCAGACGCTCTATCCGTCTGAGACACCGAGGATACGGAGGATAGTGCGACTGCTGGGACTCATCTCTGGCATGCTCCCCGTCAGACCTACAATCTCAACTTACTGTCCACACACTACATTTGCAGTGCCCCTGCCCACTATAATCATTACTAGCGGCAGTCAGTCTACCGATTCCCGTAAGAGTACGGGCAATGTGAGTGCATACGCACTGAAGAAGATCATTGGCTGGTAAGCCTTATCTATATGAAGCTGGTATCTGTTCTTTCGGACATGTCCGAAAGAACAGATAGTGGGGAGGGACGACACAAATGTAGTGTGTGGACAGTAAGATGAGAATGTGGGGCTCACGAGGGGCGTGCCAGAGCTACGTACCAGCAGTCGCACTATCCTCTGTGTTCTCGGTGGCTCAGACGGATAGAGCGTCTGCCATTTAAACAGGAGATACCGGGTTCAAGCCCCGGTTGAGGCACACAGTTTCAACCGTCGTCGTTGATATTTATCAACGCCTGTAAGCAGCTAAAGGTCTGGATTTCCTTGTAATTTCAAGAGCGACGCAGGTGCGAATGTGACCTGCGAGCTGAACAACATGCCAGAGAAGGACTTTCCTGATATTTTCACATAGTTGTATTAATGTTCTGTGCGTCATACTCGTGTTGTAGAAGACTATGTAGAACATCTGAACCGTTAAACCCACCACCTTTACTTTTCTCTATGTATTATTTATCCAGTCTCAAATTTTTGTGGACTGAAGGTGTATTCAACGGTTTGGCATCGCTCCGTTGTTTTAAGACAACTATGTTATAAAGGTATTAACAATTGCTTGGTTAATATGAAGTGTAAGCGCAAATAAATAAGTCCGTAAGGTTATTTTAAACTCTTATTTTAAAGATGGTTGCATGGGAAAGTATTGTATCTGAATTAGCAAGCAAAGTAAAGCTTCGCTTTCTGGACCTGATGTACCAATCGAGGCTGATCGACCACCGTGTATCCTCTGCCAATGGCATGACTGGATGCGGTATGGAAGGGCGTGGGTTCAGCACACAGCTCCCCTGACCGTTACCGGCGTTCTTGAACTTGGAGCCGCTATTTCCAATTCACGTAGCTCACAGTTGGCTTCACCAGGCTGAGTACAACCGTACCAGTCCTCCCACTTAGGAAAAATCTTTGGCGCTACCGGGAATTGAACCCGGGTCATCCACAAAGCAGCCAGACAGGCTGACCACTGAGCTACGGAGGTGGACGTATTTGATTTATTTTCAATACTGAAACGCTGAATTTTTTGCTTCGATATGAATCTAAACTATTTGCCCTTTTCTTTAAAAAATAATTCTTCGTAGCGATGTTGATAAATCATGTTGAATACGTTAATGATTTAAATAGCTTTCGTTTTCCCAATCTCATCAATTGATTAAGTGGAAAATTGTATAATAAAATTTTATGCATTTTAATAATGAACCTTAACTCCTGAGTTACAGGCTTTTCTTTATAAAAATTGCTGTAGCTGCTATTTGTGTGGGTTAGTTATGACAAAATTTCCAGCTAAGATGCGCACCGCAGGGGTCTATATGTCCAAACTACGGCCGTGCTATCAAGCACTGTGGGTAATCTCAGAAACAGTCATAACTTCCGTGAAATTGTGAATGCTGAGGCTATTTCCTTACTTTCACATAATCCTGGCGGCGTATTCCGACAATACAATGTCCTACCGCATACTGTCTGGGACACACCACTTGTCTTCGTAGCACAACAGTTCCCTCTACTACTAGGTTGCCAGACATGTAACCGACAGAATATTTATCGTTAGGCCTTCTTCCCTCATCTACCAGGCTGCCAAGCGTATAGCCGACAGAATATTTATAGTACTCCTGTTATCTGCTCCACCCTCCTTAACAGAAAAATTCGGCGTAGAGGAGGTTTTTGGAGTCAGTTGCTCGAATCACAGCAGCTACACTATTTGATTGCCTTCAAGGCAGGCGAACATCGGTCAGTCGGCTCCAGAACAAGAAACTATCTATAGTAATTTATTGGTTGTCTGGGTTTACAGTGTTAAGCTGTACTCTCCGTTGTTTATATCCAGTAACGACCAGCATAAAATTTACCAGGAATTCCGAACGAATGTCACTTATGATACATTCACAGTACAATACAGTTATTTTCACTTGTTAAAGAATTAATAAGGAAGTTTATTCACTGCATCTATGGACCCGCCAGGATAGCCGAGAGCGCTAACGCGCTGCTTCCTGGACTCGGGTAGACGCACCAGCCCCGGGTCGAATGCGCCCGGCGGATTAACGACGAGGGCCGATGTGCCAGCCAGCCTGGATGTGGTTTTCATGCGGCTTTCCACATCCTGCTAGGTGAATACCGGGCTGGTTCCCACGTTCCGCCACAGTTATACGGCTCGCAGACATCTGAACACTTTCTCACTATTCCATGGATTACACTCGCCGCAGACAGTATGGGTACACTAATTCCGTCCCAGGGGGTATGGGGTGGCGGCAGGAAGGGCATCCGGCCACCCCTTAAACATTAACATGCAAAATCCGATTAACGATGGCTGACCCTGCGTAACTGCGGGACAAGGCTCAAGCGATAAATACATAGATTACATAGATTCACTGCATCTAGGAGGGGAAGAGGAAACGAAATGAAACTTCGCATGTTGAGAGGGTAAGAGATGTTATTTCAGTGAATACAAACTCGAGTCAGATTACAAAGCTCTTGGCAGCACGAGCCCACTGCCCTTGGAAATATGACGTTGAACCCCCTCTGGCCGGGTTGCATTTACTGATTCGGTTGTGAAGGGTGTCATAAGGGCGTTGTATCCTCTCCTGAGCCAATTTGGTCCAGAACTGCTCCTTGACATCCTGTATACTGGCACTGGGACGGAGTTGATGTCCGAGCTGGTCCCACACATGTTCTATTGGGGACAAATCTGGGGATCTTACTGGCCATGGGAGTAATTCAATATCAGGCAGTGCAGAGACACGTGACATCTCTGGACGAGCATTGTCCTGTTGAAAAATTGCACCACGATACTGGCGCTTGAGAGGTAACATATGAGCACACAGTTCGTCCTTGACGTATCGTTTTACCGTCAGAATTCCCTCAACAAACCAGCCGTGGTCTGAAGTCATAACTTACGGCTGATCACACCATGACATCAGTAGTACCACCGTTGTGGCCCTACAAAGCTCTGGAAGAATGGGACCTCTCCCCAGGTCGCCGCCATGCCGCCGACGATGATCATACAGAGTAGTGCAGAACCGAGGTTCATTGCTGATCACTATGTGATGCATTTCATCGATAGTCAATGCTTCCGGACCACGGTACGACTCCAAACGCAGCCGTTTCCATTGTAGCGTTAACGGCAGCCTACGAATGAGAAGGTAATTCCCTAGGCCGGCTGTTGCTAGTTTCCGCGGGATGACACAGGATGTTGCAGGCAGTCCATTACTTGTTCTCGGATGGCAGGCGCAGATGATAAGGGTTTACGGCGTGCTTGCTTTGTGGTGGTCAGGCGTTATGGACCGGAACCTTGGCAACGAATATGCCTGCCCTCACGTTACTATGCAACCAACATCGGGCCACTGTCACATACTATGCCCCAAAAATTTGTATACTGCGCGATTTGACCAGCTGGATAAATGGAAACCTACAATGAGGCGCTTTTCAAACTGTTAGGTGTCGGTAACACTGTCTCATACCAGTACGCCTGTCTTTCTCGGTGATCATTCAAAATCTGACATTATTCGCGCCCATTTTATACGCTACCAGACCTGGCAACAACACTAATTTACTCTAATGGTCGTTCTACCTGTCACAGAGAATTGGGCCTCGCGGGATTAGCCGAGCGGTCTTCGGCGCTGCAGTCATGGACTGTGCGGCTGGTCCCGGCGGAGGTTCGAATCCTCCCTCGGGCATGGGTGTGTGTGTTTGTCCTTAGGATAATTTAGGATAAGTAGTGTGTAAGCGTAGGGACTGATGACCTTAGCAGTTAAGTCCCATAAGATTTCACACAAATTTGAACATTTTTGAACAGAGAATTGGAATTCTAATCACTTACATATCCGTCGACGTTGTGAACGTGTACAAGGCTACAGTGACATCCGACCAAGTTTTTTGGGTGCTTCCCTTTTTTTGTAAGGCAGTGTATATTTGAATACTTCGGAACAGAGAAATGTAATTAAGAATGCTGTAAGAAAAGTATTGAAAACATATTAAATAAATATGTAATTCTGTAAGCATCTAAAGTAACTGGGTGATTGGCTGAATAATTGGACATCAAAAGGCCATGAAAATATAAGTAAGTACAAAATACGCTGTTTCTCCTCACTCCGTAGCAAAAAAAAGTGAGATATTATCATGTGTCACATGACTAGGTCAGATATCTATGCCGGCCGCGCGTGGTAGCCGTGCGGTCTCAGGCGCCTTGTACGGTTCGCACGGCTCCCGCCGTCGGAAGTTCGAGTCCTCCGTCGGGCATGGATGTGTGTGCCGTCCTTAGTGTAAGTTGGTTTAAGTTAGAATAAGTAGCGTGTAAGCTTAGGGACCGATGACCTCAGCAGTCTGGTCCCAAAGGAACTTACCACAAATTTCCAAATACCTTCGCGGAGAAAGACATTGAGCATGAAGGGTCATTGAGGAAAAAGGGTTGGACCTAAACGTATCGTCTATAATGCCATTTGAGACACAGCACCATCTCAGTGGACAGGTGAGAGGAAGAAAGCGACCATGGTATTATATCAGGAATCATCGCGGCATTCGTCCTCGCCAATTCAAGGAAATCGTGGGAAAACAAAATCTGGTTAGCTACACGGGAACCTCGCTTTTCCAAGAAAAGTCTCAAGATGTTTAATCACAGCAACACTTCGCTTTGTTATTCCTGTATAAGACCGTTTCACGACGCAAGCTCAGCTATTCTGAAACGAAGGAGTGAATACTATCTACTATGGTCAGAAGTTACGAGAGCGTGCTGAAAAGTGATGCCTCCAGACTTTTGTGTGGAAACTCTTAAAGCTTTTTAAATAAAACAAATGTTATTAACATTCTACATCTTTATTCTTCATGTCTACATATTTGCAGCCCTCTGCCGCTACAGGGCTCCGAATTGTAGCATGTAACATGGCGGCGTGTAGCGTAACTATGTCGGTGCGTGAGAAACAGCGTGATGTAATCGAGTTTCGAATTCGAAGAGTTCGTCCACACATGGAAGACCGTTTCCTTCGGCATGAGAATGCCAGACCACACTCGAGCGCTGCTTCATATGCAACAATTCGACGCTTCGGATTCACTGGCATCAATCATCATCCATACAGCCCCGACTTGGATCCATTCGATTTTCATCTGTCTCCAAAACTTAAATAACACATTGGAGGATTTCACTTTGATAGTGATGTAGAAGTGCAAGCAGAGGTGAGGTTGCGGCTACGTCAACAAAGTCAATCATTCTACAGTGACCGTATCAACAAACTGGTCTCTCGTCGGGAGAAATGTGTTCATTGCTTGGATGACTACGTTGAGAAATAAAAAAGTAGACGTGAAGAATAAGTAATACAGTGCACTTCCTCTGTTATTAAAGAACAAAGATGCCATTGAGGAACAGGCACTGTGGCGGCTACGGCCGATACGAAATACACGAAATGTATTCGCAGTTGCGAATACGAACAACTATCAGCTGTATAATGGAATGAAGATAATGAAAATTTGCGCCGGGCCGAAGCTCGAACCAGGATTTACAGCTTAACGCGATCGGTTACCTTGACAAATTTTTTTTTCGTTGAGTTAATTTTGTTCGTTATTGTTCATTGCATTTGGTCGGGGTGGACGTCCTTGACACCAATTCAATTTAGTAATTGGTCCACTGACTCAGTTTTCTCATTAAGAAGGGCAGTTAAAGAAACCTCTTACGGAACACGCTGAGCTACCATGCCGCCGTTTGGCTATGCAACGACGACTCACGGCCAGCCGCAAACTTTTCGTTGTCGTCATTCCGTTATACAGCTGATGGTTGCTCGTATTCGCAGTTGCGGATACGTTTCTTGTATTTCACAACGGCTGCAGTCGCCACAGTGCCTGTCCGAAGGAACAGGCACTGCAATATCGTATTTATCCACCAATACCAGGCAGCGACTTTCAATTAAAATGTCTTCCCCTGTACAGGAAGCACACAATGTGTGTACGACTACAGGTTGTGACACAGGAATGACGACATATGGAAGTTTGGGCCTGGCCTCGAGACGTCCACCGACAGCGAAACCGGGTTTGGCGACCATTCGCGTTAGTGGGGAAATGCGGGTTCGAGTCTCGGTCTGGCACAAATTTTCACTGTCGTCATTCCCTTACACAGATGATGGTTGTTCGTATTCGCAACTGCGAAAAAATTTCATGAAGAACAAATATTTAGAACGTTTATTTTATTTGAATAGCTTTAAGAGTTTTCACATAAAAATCCAGAGGCATTACTTTTCAGCACGCCCTCGTATGTCGTGCAACACATATGATTGACTGTTCTTTGGAATTGTAATTACTTCATATCTCCGACGTCCTCTTTAGCTGCTCACAATTTTCATTCAATTTAGAAGCGTTTATATGAATGCAACTGTTCTTTTTTATTTGAGAGCGTAAAACCACTCGAAACTTCTACAATAACATTTCGCATGATATTAAGCCCTTTCGTCAAAAGTAGCCTGTGGGTAAAACAATGAAAGCACTCATCTTAAAACGTTTGTTGCTTGTAACGATCGTTAGGTTATTCCGTTTGAAGGCTCTCAGTTTGTAACGATGTATCATGCTTAGCAGTTTGGTAAGTAAACGATGTGTATTTGAAACTGTTTCCAAATATATATTGGTTCGTATTTGACGGAGGATCTGTATCAAGATGCTCATTTCATGTGACTTAAAAAGAGACAACAGTTCTAAGGTTTCTGAGGGAAGCACATATTCATCGGAAGATTCGTCAGCCAAGAATAATGGACGGAAACCAGAACTAAACGAGCTGGTTTATCGTATAATGAAGAGTATTATCTCGAACAGCGTTATGTCAGCATAACTTAGTGAGCGGCTGGAGGACTATGTTCCCATAAAAACGAGCTCAAGTGAACATCGTAAATTGTCCATAAAATGGAGGGCTCCAAATATTAAATGTTTATTTAAATAGAGCAGTGAGGGAAAGGTGTTCCAGGAATCATAGAGCATGAACCTATCACTGTTGTTGTTAAACCATCTTGTTTCAGTCTATCGAGAATGTGGGTAAAGCTTCGCCGTCAAGCCTCACTGAGTTCTTTACAGATTGTACTGAAATTATGAATGTTAAGGATGTTCCCAACCCGTAAGTTAGTTAGACATCCAGTTATGGTGGTGGTGGTGGTGGTGGTGGGGGGGGGGGGGGGGGGGGGGAGCTTAGAGTTATTCCAGTCCTGTCGACTTGCGACTTGTGGTTTGCCAGTTACCAATTTTTTCAAAGTATTTCTATCATTTCTAAAAAAAAATTCAGTTTATGTAGTTACCGAGCCGCCTTTAAAGTGTAGTTCTTCGCTACGGTCGCAGGTTCGAATCCTGCCTCGGCATGGATGTGTGTGATGTCCTTAGGTTAGTTAGCTTTCAGTAGTTCTAAGTTCTAGGGGACTGATGACCTCAGCTGTTAAGTCCCATAGTGCTCAGAGCCATTTTTTATAGTTCCTCCGGTACCTGGATGGGTAATGGTGGTGGTAGTTAGTGTTTAACGTCCCGTCGACAACGATGTCATTAGAGACGGAGCGCAAGCTCGGGTTAGGGAAGGGTTGGGAAGGAAATCGGCCGTGCCCTTTCAAAGGAACCATCCCGGCATTTGCCTGGAAGGATTTAGGGAAATCACGGAAAATCTAAATCAGGATGGCTGGAGACGGGATTGAACCGTCGTCCTCCCGAATGCGAGTCCAGTGTGCTAACCACTGCGCCACCTCGCTCGGTGGGATGGGTAAGATAAGTCAAGAACCGTGTTATCTCCAATATGAGGATGCTTACTAAAGCACTATGGTGTTCAAAGTAATTATCAAGTTGACGAGAATTTTACTTTTTTCTAGAGTTAGATAAATATTTGTTGGTAACGGAGTTCTGGTATTGGATATTCTCTTTCTCGGTTTTGCATTCGATATCTGTCTAGCTCTTTTCCTTAACATTACCCACATTCCCAAACAGCGAATTTTCTACAGTCGCAGAACTTTCCTCGTCTTCAATGGGCACCTCGTTGTTGTTCCCATCTTAAGAAAATCGTAAAAAGGCCGCGGCACGTAACAAATGTATTGAGTAGTGAAGAAAGGTGACATATCAAAGCTACAGGACAAGGCTCAGTGCCTGTCCTAAATAACAATGAAGCGTAGACAAACACCAAAACAGTACACCCCGGTCAACGGTCCGTGCAAACTGAGCGGCAAAAAGCCTACACAAATGGCTACCGCACCAGATGTTGCTTCTTTTACGGTCGAAAATTACAGAGGCGGCAACTGAAGCCAAACAGCAACGCTGCTAAGAAGCCCCGCGCCAAAGATATCGGGCCTCAGGTTTGTGTTCTGCAGCCAAACGTAGAAGGCTCCAATGAAGAAAAATGTGAGCACCTTAGTAGATTAGCGATGAATAGTAATATAGACATTATAACACTACAGTAAACACACTTAGACTACAACGAACAAATGGAAGTTCGAGGAAAAATTAGTGGACATAGAATTGTAGCCGCCATAACACCTGAATTCCATGGCTCCATAACAATCATACCTAAGAGACTACATTAACGGATATAGAGTTGTCAGCTCGACTAGACAACATAACGTTAAAACTATAACAACTGACATATCAGGAACGACAATAATGTCGACTTTCATGCCACCTAATGTCAGTTGACCAAACCCGCCTCTGCCAACCTTAAACCACCAAAGTGACTTTAGTAGTCACCTACTGACTGGGGATACAACAGTAATAATGAAAACGGTGAAATGCTAACATATTGGATGGAACAGAACGAATTTTATACAGCTTTCGCTGTCAAAGAATTGAATACCTTCCGACGTATAAAATGGCAAAACTGAAACAAATACAGAGCTTTTGCTTAGTAACAACAAACAACTAAGGACCTCCTATACAAAACACAAGGAGAGTCTGACGAGCTTCCCTGACCCACCATAGAGCACTAATACTTAATATAGAATTACAGCTGCTTCTAATAACATAATTTCAGCACCCAAGGTAGAGTTTCAGGAAAGCAAACCGGTATAATAGCACGAGAGAGACCAACCGTAACATCCGATAGATCAACCTCACAACAAAAAATTACTCCAGATTCACTGGAATATTGATCGCAGCGGAAAAACGCGGCATACCTCAGGGGTTCAAGAATAAATATATTCCTTGCTGGAACCGTCTGGACTTCACCTATAGCACCCAGAAAGGATGATCTGACATTCGTAAACTGGGAGCACTTTTACGGTTAGAAAACTTAGATCTCCTCATCTCAGATAGTCCTACATTTAAAAGAACGAGCACAAGAGGTTCCTCTGACCCCTAAATTTCTAAAATGAGGTAAAGCGACAAATAAGTGAACTGAATACTCAAAGCAAGGACTATACCAATCTCTCTATTCCATGTATAGAGACCGAACTAGAAAAGACTGAAAAGCGCTTAAAGTGAGAGAGGCTGCTAGACTTCATGGGTTATTCCCGGAGTTCATTAAACACCTGGGACCACTTGTTAGAAACTGGTTACAACAATTACACAAATATTGTGAACACCGGCCAAGTTCCTAGCAAGCTGAAGATATGCAAAACTCCTACCATTCTAAAACGCGGAAAACCACAAGGTAACCCAGAAAGCTATCGTCCTAGAGCACTGCCAAGCGTCTGCTGCAAGCTGTGAGGAAGGCTAATCTATAAGAGAATTTATCAAGATGCTGATGAAGCGGTTGCTTCCTACAAGGCAGGGTCCCGTACAGGGCATAGCTGTTGTGAGCAAGTTCTGCCCCTAAACTCCTGCAGTCAAGTCAGATTCCAGAAAGGACTGAAACACCTCTGTGACATTTATTGACTTAAAAGCAACCTATGGAACCGTGTGGGTAGATGGTCCGATTGTCAAACTGAATAAAAGAGTTCCACGTCCCAAAATTTCAAAATATCTGCAGCCTAAGCTGAGAATCGCTACTCTAAAGTGACAGTCAAAGATGACACTAGTAAATACCTCACCACCATGAACGGATTACCGCCGGGGTCAGTACTAGCTCCACTCTTCTGCAATCTACAGACAAGTAACGTTTCAGATACAAACTGCAGAAATTTTGTTATGATTATGACATGGCGATAGCCACACCGTCTAAGGAGTATGAACAGGATGAGTGAATACTAAATAAGCGTCTAAATATCACAAGTAAATTTCACACCAAGGAACCCTCAGAAAACTGAAATATAGTGTTTCCATCTGAGCAACCACAAAGCAAGTAGAAAAGTAAAGGTATTTTTTTTGTGGTAGAAAGGTAAAATACAATATTTTGCAATATACCTAGATGGCTCCCTCATCTCTGAAAAGCACTTCGAAAACATCAAACAAAAATTTAAAACCAGAAAGAGCTTGATTAGAAAAACTGCTGGAACAAGCTGAGGAGCCCACATAAAGACACTACGCATAGCGGCAGAAGCACTGGTCTATTCCAGTACTTATTAGAGCTCTCCTGTATGAAGTACAAGCTGTCATCCGAAAAAACTGGAAGTACAGCTTAACTATACAATGGGGCTAATATGTGGAACACTCACATCCACGTCTCATCCATGGCTACACATTTCTCAAATATTGCCTCTACTCACCTCACGCGACTCTTACACATGACTCAAGAGTGGAGCAAAATAAGCCATATCTCGATCTCCAAAGATCTGCCAACAAATAATAAATTGAGCTCCTTACACCATAATAGGCTACAGTCTAGGAAACCTGTCTGGAACCACATTCCACCCACCTATGAGTTGAAAGTACGGTGGAGAACAGGATGGGCATCTTTCCAGAAGCACAAGTACACAGCCTACGCAGATACCACTAAACCACTTCCAGGAATACATCTGCCTCGGACATCACGGAGCTACCTGAGCTACCTGAGAAGAATCAGGACAGGGCATTCAAGAACAAAGCTAAGCTGTTTAAGTTCAAAACGGCTGAAAATCCACAATGCCACTGTGGCTCTTCAGAATAAGCAGTACAGCATATAGTAACGGAGTGTCTACATAGGAAATTCCAAGGGACCTGGGACGACCTGCTGGCAGCAACAACTAAAGCAAATGAATGGCTGAACTCATGGGACGTCGCACTATAATTTTAATTAATGTTTAAGAACTGGAATCAGCATTAAACATTTAGTATGTTTTATATTTTATTTATAATACATATTTATTTTTGCCATTGCAGTGTAATTCTTAATACGAAAATGTTTTATATTTGAAGGTGTGAAATGATTTACTACCTCTGTTGACGCCAAGCGATAAATAAAAATAAACTATGGAACCTTAGAGCATCACTCAAATAGAAATAAATATTGCCAATATATATGTATTTTAGTATTCTTTCTTCAGTCGGAGATGGATTTTGGTTAATTATATTTGGCTTATTAAAGTAATTGCTTTATCTTGTTCCAACAAATATCAGTCAGAGAGAGGTGACGCAATGGTTAAGGTACTGAACTCGCATTCGGCTGAAGTGGGGTTCAAATCTCGATCTGATCATCCGGGTTTACCCCATCGTGTTCTTAATCGACTACGGCAAATACTATACGGCTGGTGTTATGAAATATTACTTCGCCACCAGATCTTGTGCTACGTCTCTAATGGCCCCTCGTCGTCGTCGCGATGAAACGAAATCTTGCTGCTTAAACTAACACCAAGGCTGACAAAGAAGCAATGGTTAGTTTTATTTAACTCTAATAATGTATTCATTAGTAAAAAAAATGACGATTCAGTGAGCTATGTGCTGGATGTGATGTATCAGTATACATGATGTGTAAAAACACAATTCCAGTCTTATAATTCATGATCGACTTTAGAAATGAATGCCGTGTACGAACACGGAACACGACCACCTCTAACAACAATTTTTCTATACTAGTAGGCATATTAAAAGTGTTTTTCTTTAGATGAGCTGCTATACAATCAGAAAATAAGGAAATAACTTTGTCTCAAAGCAGCATGTACTATAGCACCAGCCACAATTGAAGTGAATAATGACTAATGACTTAAGTCTGAAACTGTGCAAAGCGACAAATGCTGCTGTGAACTGTCTGTGTCCCGTGACACGGGAATGTAGAGAGGTAAAGCACTGAATTTTCTGCCAACCACAATTTCTTCAGGCGATGCCCTCTACATTTACGTGAATACTCCGAAAGCTACTGTACAGTGGAAGGAAGAGGGTACTTTGTACCAATGTTAGCCACTACTTGTCCTATTCCACAGACATTTTGGGTGAACGAAAACGGAATGTCGAAGTACCTCTGTAGACACTCTCCCCTTCCTGCCTTACTCTCAAGAGCCATTCGCGAGAAATACCATGGAGTCAGCAGAATTTTCTCACAGTCGTCCTCGAATACCTTTTTTCCCCTAGGCCTTTACCCGTTATCTTCCTGCAGTCGGTATGCTAATTTTCGGATTTGGCAATGTTAGTTGTAGAGGGAGTCCGGATGCCCTTTCTGTCGCTGCCTCTTTCTTGCCCCGGGATGGAATTTGTGCACCGCAAATGTCTGCGTCTAATGTTATCCGTGTGAAAGTGTGCGCACGTTTTTTTCTAAATGTTTAGGAATCGTGTAATTGAGACATGATGTAGGTAAAATGGAAATGAGCGTTTGGCTTCATTGGCCGGGAGGCCCCTGACGGGTCAGGTCCGGTCGCCTTGGTGCAGGTCTTATTACATTCGACACCACATTGGGCGACCTGCGCGCCGGATGGGGATGAAATGGTGATGAAGACAACACTACACCCAGTCCCTGAGCGGAGAAAATCCCCGACCCCCATGGGAATCAAACCCGGGCCTCTTAAGACGGCAGTCCGTCCCGCTAACCATTTAGCTATCGGGGCGGACATGATGTTGTTATTCACCTACCTGGTTGTCGGAAACCGCCTAAAAGCCACAGACAGGCTGGTCGTACACGGGCTTTCGTCATTTATTCACCAGACGAATTCGATAGTCTTCCTCGAATACCATTTCTCTATATTTACCCAAAAGGTTGTCGTGAGAACAACATCGCCTTCTCTCTCGTTTAAGATCCTGCGTCTGTACTATGTAACTGTCGCATGCACTGTACTGTCTTGTTAACAATCTGAGCGTGTGTATCTTATTTCTTTGGCGTCTGCTGTCGAGTTTAATGAATAACGGCCTCAAACATATTCTTAAATAAGTCGCACTAGCGTAAAACACGGAGCTTCCTTAACAGATCAGTTCTAGGCGCTTCAGTCTGGAACCGCGCGACCGCTACGGTCGCAGGATCGAATCCTGCCTCGGGCATGGATGTGTGTGATGTCCTTAGGTTAGTTAGGTTTAAGTAGTTCTAAGTTCTAGGGGACTGATGACCTCAGATGTTAAGTCCCACAGTGCTCAGAGCCATTTGAACCATTTTGAACCTAAACAGATGCCTTGCACTTTCCGGCTACCAAACGATTAATTTCATTAGTTCTTTCCTTTCATATCACTTCGTATCGTTCCACCTAGGTATTTACACTGTCTGATCAAAAGTAGCTGGACACTTTTCTGTAGACATTAACATGGGGTGTGTACATCGTTCGCCTTTATAAAGGCTTGAACTCTGCTGGGAACACTTTCAGTGAAGCGTCTGAATGTATGTGGAGGAAAGACAGCCCATTCACCTTCAAGAGCCGACAACAGGGAAGGCAGTGATTTTGGACGCTGGGATCTGGACCGAAGTCTACGTTCTAATTCATCTCAAAGGTGTTCCATTGGGTTCCGGTCCGGACTCTGGGAAGACCGTGTTATTAGAGAGTGCACTGTCAAGCAGATAATTCAAACTGTCCCTCTATTGTGCGCAGAACACAATGTTGTATGTCTTCATATCCTTCTGCAATTAGTGTGTTCTTAAGAGCAATAAGGAAACCATACCCTAATCACGAAAAATACACTCATACAATATCACCACCTCCTTCATATGGCGCTGTTGGCCCTACACCCGATGGCAGAGTGCCGGCCACTGTGGCCGAGCGGTTCTAGGCGCTTCAGTCCGGAGACGTGCCACTGATACGGTCGCAGGTTAGAATCCTGCCTCGGGCATGGATGTGTGTGATGTCCTTAAGTTAGTTGGGTTTAAATAGTTCTAAGTTCTAGGGGACTGATGACCTCAGATGTTAGGTCCCATAGTGCTCAGAGCCATTTGAACCATTTGATGACAGAGTAATTTTCTTCAAGCATTCGCAGAACCCAAATCCGTCCATCGGATTGTCACAGGCTACAGTGTGATCCTGCCCTACAAATTACTCGTTTCTAACCATGACCGTCCAGTGGCTTTGCTGGCCTCTGTGGTCGAGCGGTTCTAGGCGCTTCAGTCCGGAACCACGCGGCTGCTGCGGTCGCAGGTTCGAATCCTGCCTCGGGCATGGATGTGTGTGATGTCCTTAGGTTAGGTAGGTTTAAGTAGTTCTAAGTATAGGTGACTGATGACCTCAGATGTTAAGTCCCATAGTGCTTAGAGACATTTGAACCATTTGAACCAGTGGCTTTGCTCTTTACACCACCTCAAGCGTCACTTGGCACTGACTGCAGAAATGTGTGGTCTACGAGGAGCTGCCCGACCATTGCACGACGTAGCTGCACTGCTCTCGCGAGTGATTCCTTCCGAGGATTTCATGCGGTTTTTTACAACCACCTTCCGTAATCCTCGACGGTTTGCCTGGTACTAGTTTAGTTGTGATCATTCATTCCGGTTTCCACTTTACAGTCGCATTATCAACAGTCTGCTTGGACTGCGAAATGTCCCTAATGGATTTGTTTCTCAGGTGACATTCAGTAACTAGTCCGCATTCGAAACCACTGAACTCTCGCGACTGATCCGTTTTACTGTTACTGCTGCTCTTCTGACAACAAATACTCCCCACCTCCTTTTATACTGACGCTTCCGCCTGTATCAAAGTGGTAAATTCCGCATTAGATAGCAGTCGCCGTACACATTTCATCAGATAGTGTGTGACAGGCACCCCAACTTTACCGGTAATTCTGTACTCGGATGGTGTCGAGTTTTTCCTCTTGTTTAAGGGCATTTTCTTGCGTTTATCGACATTCAGGAGATCTTTTTGGGTGCACCAAGTACATTACTGGCCATCAAAATTGCAATAAAAGGGAGGACAGCAAATATCGAATTTTTATTGCACGCATACAGTATTGTAGCAAGAATACGTGATAAAATTTTTTGGTGATTTGCGGTATACACGATTCGAAATTTTGGACACTGAGCTGCCAACTCTTGCAGCATCAACGGTCCAACCTTGTTGGGCGTAGAGTCGAATCGAGCTTTGATGAAAGATACGGGTGCGTTTTTACACCCGTTCTTTCGTCGTGGCATTTCATAATGGGCCAGGGAAAGAGTGCCAAGATAGTGGTGCCAGATGTACGCTACGCAACACACCGTATGGTGACTTGTGGAGCATAGACGTTCTGGCATATGTAGCTGAAACTCATAAATTGTCTACACAGGCAAAGAGTAACTGAAGGAAACATTTTATTTGCTATGTGTAAAAATTATGTCAACTGTTTAGAATCTGTACGTACCGGTTGATTAGAAGGAAATTGTCGGCCCCCTGTAGCTGAGTGGCCAGCGCGACAAAATGTCAATACTAAGGGCCCGGGTTAGATTCCCGGCTGGGTCGGAGATTTTCTCCGTTCAGGGAATAGGCGATGTGTTGTCCTAGTCATCATCATTTCATGCCCATCGACGCTCAAGTCGCCGAAGTGGCGACAAATCGAAATACTTGCTACCCGGCGAACGGTCTACCCGATGGGAGGCCCTAGTCACACGACATTTATTTATAATGAAAGTGCAGCTACTCACAAAGGTCCATTGTGGGCTGTAATCATCGCATGGCAGCGAATCTTGTTAGATATCCTAACGCGTTAATGCGGAACCGATTTACGGTGGATAAAAAATTGTTCTAATTTTGTCCACCAGGTGTAAATCTGGCGCTGTGAATGCAAGAATGACGTATAGACATGTTTCCACACCTTTTCTGCTAGGTCTCGTTGGGCAGAAAAGGTAAAACAAATGAGAGGCATAATGTTGATTTAAATAGTATTTGCTGCTTACCGGAGACATCGAAGAAATGCTGTACAACGCCACATTTGCTCCTGGATCTAATTTTTTCAGCGCAAATGGGCTCCACATTAACGTATTAGAACATCTACCAAGTTTTCTTGCCTTACTGGAGCTCCGTGAGTAGCTTATGCAGTAAACGAAACTGTGTATTATTCTTTAAAATCCATTCAAGACGCCTTTCATACAAACGCGAAATGTGTCTGGAAATTAAATGTTTTTGTTGCAGCAAGAAAACAGTCCTGTAATTTCAGCGTAAGAACTTTGAAATGATTGCAAGAAAATAGTTGCTATTACTATGACCATCGTAAATGTGCCAGTCATTCCGTAATTATTATCACAAAGTGAGACAAGTAACACTAAAAGAATCGCAGGGATAAATTTGTGGAAAGAGTCAAGGCAAGAATTTAGGGGGAGAAAATCAAAGCCCTGTAACACCAGCTATATCTGGAGCGACTCATGAAAAAACCGCCGACAAAAAAAAAAAAAAAAAAAAAAAAAAAAAAAAAAAAAAAAAACTGATAATAAGTGTACTGCGTCGGTTCAGTAGATAGCTGGATGTAGTGCACCCTACTGAAGAAACTGTACACACACTCAAAGGCAAAAGTTGCGCTAACTTACAGAAGAGCGGTCGAGTACTGGATTCAGCCTCGCATACAGTGCGAGTGTGAACATTGTATTTGAAGCGAATGCATAACCAACATGAAGTGCTGTTACTGAAAATAATATGTTGTAGTGTTTTTATGCCTACATCTTGAAAGGTGGCTACACTGAGCCACGGCGCCAGAGATCGCTCTAGAGAGTATTGTTCCGCCGCCTCCACTGGCAGTGATTATTGAGATGTCGTAGTGGGCAGTGGTTGTTGAGAACTCGTAGTAGTCAGTGCTTGTTAAGAACTCGTAGCAGAGAGTGTTTGTTGAGATGTGCTAGTAGAGAGTGCTTGCTGAGATGTGATACTGAAAAGTTCTTGTTGAGATGTGGTAATAGCGAGTCGGTGTGGAGATATATTGTAATGATTAGAGTGATTTTGGTCAATATATGAAGGTAACGAAACTTGATTTATTTTTCATTATTTAATGTCGTAAATAATGCTTCATTACAGGTTCAGTCAACAAAGCATCTGGCTTGTGTTCTTGTATTAGAGTGTAATCCTGGTTTTCTTGCGCAATTGTAGTATTTCTATTTTTTTAATTAATTCAGTATAAATGATATTTAAAATTTCTTGTGTTATTGAAGAAGAACCGTGCCAGATGCATACGTTGAGTCATACTTCCACACACAGAACAGTTACACTTATGCTTTGGTTTCGTAGGTTTTATAGTTGCTGGGGACTTAATTAATTAATTGTGTTAATGATAATTTCCATTTCATTCTTTGTTATTGTTCTATGCAGTCAGATAGCGTAATAATACTAGTCAGGGTCAACCGTTACGAGACTTCGTAACCGAACAGACAGCTACTAAAGCAAAAAAATTAAAATTATTTTCATTGTATTTTAATTAAGCCCCCATGCACGTGGCGACCCTGCCAGGATTGTCCCTTGGAATCATCTGATTGTAAAAATAGTAGACAGTAGTATTGTTGTAGTAATTTGTAGTTTAGTAATTGTAGTCTATTTGCATGAGTAGATTTGGTAATTGTCATTCTTTTAATGGTATATTGGCAGAATTTATTTTTCATTGTCTTGTCTACGGGTTTGACAATTAGTGCAATTATTTCAATTGTTCGATTAATCGTGATTGAGGGAAACATTTCGTGTGAATGGTATTGGTTCAAATGGTTCAAATGGCTCTGAGCACTATGGGACTCAACTGCTGTGGTTATCAGTCCCCTAGAACTTAGAACTACTTAAACCTAACTAACCTAAGGACATCACACACATCCATGCCCGAGGCAGGATTCGAACCTGCGACTGTAGCAGTCGCACGGTTCCGGACTGCGCGCCTAGAACCGCGAGAGAATGGTATTGTTGGAGATAAAGTGTCATTGTGTGTAATTTTTCATATAGTGACGAGTTTTGTATGTTTTGAAAATGATTACGCGATCGATGAAAAAGGCAAAAATGAAGGATAGTGAGAATGACGAAATTGTTGACATGGCGAACTCGCCAACACAGGACAACAGTATGATGGATAATGAAGTTGAAAACAATTTAAGAAGTCGGGAAAATAGTCCGGAACCATTTCAAAATTTTTCTCAATCAGGAAATTCACAGAATACGAGATTAACGATAGAAGATTCTGAAATAGTATCGAACACAGATAGCTTTACAGCTATGACGAAGGAAACTGGTTTTGCGGGAAATGTTAGGGGCGAAAGGAGTTTCGAATCAGTTACTATGGAGCAGTTGATGAGTGCCATATTAAAAATGGAAACACGGTTTGGATCTGAATTAAAAACACAGATGGGAACAATGGAATCACTGGGATCACAAATAGAAACAATTAAAACAGAGATGGGAACTTTGAGATCTGAATTAAAAACAGATAGGGGAATAATGGAGCAGTTTCGATCTGAATTTAAAACAGAGATGGGAACTTTGGAAACACGGTTAGATTCACGAATAGGGACATGTTTCAAAAATATGAAAGATGAGTTAAAGAAAGAAATCAGAGAAGAAGTACAACCGATTTTGAATTCTCACAATAATAGATTAATTGCAGTAGAGATTAGACAAAGGGAACAAGATAGAGAACAGGAAGAAAGAGATCGCGTGATAGTACAAAAATTTTCAGAGTTAAATTTACAACGTGCACACGATAAGGAAGAAATATTTGAGAGAATCGAGGAATCCATACCAAATGACAGAATAAATAATCTAACACAACAATATGAACAGTTAACTACCAAATGTGTCAACACTGAAACCCGAGTCGCGACACTTACGGAAGACGTAAATAAACAGAAAGAAAAAATAGGTGACTTATCGGAAAGAGTTGAGGAGATTTCAGATAAATTGACAAATCTTAGTTTACATGGGGACAGAGATTCAGATGATACAGCACCATTGCCATTTGCAGAAACCGAAGAGTATCAGAACATAAATAAGCATGTTGAAAATCAGGGAAAATTTAATGAACGCGTGAAAAGGGAATTTGAGGCATTAAAAAAGCAAGTCAAACAAATCGAAGGCGAAATCGTAGGAAGAAACAGCAAAAGAAATTTAGAATCACAGATACCAGAGAGGTTTGAAGAAAATAATTTGTTTCATTTACAGGATGCAACAAGAGAGCGCCAGGCGCGCGAACTTGACAATAATCGACATTGGGACAGGGACAGACGCGGTAGGTCTTCGTCGCCACGAGGAGAAAACTTTGACTATAAACACTTTTTGACTGTTCGGAAACTTAAGATCTTTCGCAATTCTAAGAATGACATACTTCCATGTTCATGGCTAGATCAATTTACGTACGCACTTCCGCTAAATTTGCCACTAAGTCACAAACTGAAATTTATGTGCAGCTATTAAAGTCCTCAGGGGATTCACTATACTAAGTGAATATGTGCCGTAGCGTTCACAGGGCCCCGAGCTGTAGTGGTGCTATTTCCCTTTTAGTTTTCTGCACCGCTACCTACTCTTTCACTATTCTTTGCATCTATAAAAACAATTCTTCTATTATCAATCTATCTAGACAGTAGGTAAAGATTAACCGGATATGACTATTTCACCCAAAAGCAACTTCGGAAATTACCGTGTGGACTTACTATATTTTCTGCAGCATTCATTCGTAGCTTAAATGAAATTTTACCTGTTTATCTTCGTGACAATATTACTTCATATGTTGACGATATTCTTTTTGCTAAACGTTCTTGGAGTCAGCATAACAAAATTTTGGATTCATTATTACGTATTTTTGCAAGAGTTGGCATTACTGAGAACTTGGAAAAATCTGAATTTGGTCGTTCTCAGGTGAAATTTCTTGGTCACATTATTTCTACAGAAGGTATTCTTCCTGATCCAGAGAAACTAGACGCTATTTGTAATTATGCTGTTCCTTCCACAAAACGTGCTATTCGTAGTTTCCTTGGTATCTGTAATTTTCTTAGACGCTTTGTTAGATTGGATGATTTGGCCACACCTCGTTTACACATTTCAGTTATGCACACTTTGGTCCCAGAAAATGCTTTCATAAATTACGAGAAAATTGCTACTTCAGTAATACGGAAAAACGTATTCGATCTGTTCTTGCCAAATGCAAATTATGTCAACAGGCAACGTTAAAATTTTTGTGGAATGACATACTTTTGAGAAACTAACAGTTGTACGTAAACACACGGAGAATGCAAGGATACCGCGCCGTGTTCCGGCGGCGGCAGATACTCAAAGCAACAGTGAAGTCTGCGCGCCGCACAAGGCTGTCGTTGACCCCAAACAATCACTTTCTACGTCACGCGTCTACAGCTGATCGAGTGCTCAGTGTGAATGCACTGACAGCCGTAAACAAATACACAGTCTAATTTCTCCGATTAAATTCAGTATAAAGCGATAGTGACTTGATGAATTATGTTATTAACGTTCAGTATTTTTCAGGATATGGTTGTATAAAATATTTAAGACCTTCAGGTAAATTCTGTGCGTGTCCGACGTTAAGACGACTTGCTACGGAGAAAATTTCAGAAGGAATGTAATTTCGAAGAAGAAACTAATACACTAAAAAGGGTAACTATTAATTGAGTTTATTTTTCAGGAAACATATTTCCGCTTAGGTACGTATTTTAGATGTAATTTGCTGCTCGCGATTACGTGATTCATACTTTGTGCTAATTTCATGTTCTATGAATTTACTTGTGAAGCGACGTGCTTGTGTACATTTACTGATTTTGACAATTATTGATTAATGAACAGTGTTATTACTTGTGTATATTATGCATCGCTTGGCTGCTATGCTTTTTCACTGATGTTATATTTTTTTATTATGTGCCTGCTGTGCTTATTTATTTAAATTATAATTGTCACCTGATTAATTGTGCTGACTGTAATTAGGTATGTAGGTTACACTTTGTGATTTATCTGCTTGCGCCTTCATGTTTACTTATTAAGATTACATATGAACATTTATTTGCTTATGCTGAATGATGCTAATGACTTGTTTATTACGTAAGATATATGTTTGCTGCTGTGCGTATGGATTGCATATTTACACACTTCTGTTTTGTTGTCATAACTACTCTTTAATTTGGTATATAGAATACTGATATACGGTGTACGAACATGGAGTTTAGGTCACACCATGGTGTTAATTATAGATTGTTCGCTTGACGGAGACTCGTTATAGGGATTGTGCTGCATCCACTTGTTGACATTCTGTTCTCTACTGGTATATTTACTCGCTATTGCATGTTTTGCTTACGCTCAGTGCCTGATATTTTTAAGATAAGAAAATGAACTGCTATAATTCGACGAACGACATTAGTACAAGAAACTTCATAGAAGTCACCTGAGCTGGAGGTTTTATGGAAGCTGTATAAATTTATGCTAATAGGAAGGAAGCTAACGACATGACATACCAAAACTAGGTTTAGACCATTGACAGTTATTACACTGCATTCTTCGTGAGCAATTGAAATAGGAAGTGACACTCGACACAAAAAATACTCCACATGTTTGCTTCTGCCATGATTCTTGAAGTGGTGTACACACTGTGAAATATTATGATCATTCACACTCCGTAATCGTAATTAATTACTGAGAGTTATTCGAACTAAGTCTGTTAGAGGTCATGTACGCATTTCTTTTATTTAATGATGGACAAGGTAAACAAAATGTATCTTATAATTTATAATGAGTAGCAGATTTGGATCAGATGGATTACACGAGAAGTTGTGTGTTGACATTGTTTCTTCGGATTGTATGAGATGATGAATTGAGGTTTGCATTAGGATTTTGTCTGCACTTGTTCGAGGAGACTGACTAGAGGAAAGAGTTGTTATGGAAGTGAAATGATATTGGCGATAAGGTTTATATGTGTCGACGTATTGAAGTGGTATTATTGAGGTATTGAGATTATGTGAAGTTGAGATTGTGTGAAGTTGATGATTATTGGAGTTTTCGTGGACAAGAGGTAAGGTAAATGAGGTTTATATGTATCGACGTATTGAAGATGTATTATTGATGATATTGATGATAAGGTTTATATGTAGATGTAAAAGGTATTATTGAAGTATTGAGATTATGCGATGCTGATGATTATTGGAGTTTTGGTGGATAAGAGGTGAAGTAAGTGAGGAGCATATTTTTTTTTGTTGGTCTATATGGAACAAGGAGGATAAAGATGGCAGACTAGAACACTCAAGTAGAAGGAAGATTGTCTACACACACACTTTGTTAAATCACTAAGCAGTATATACTTTTTTTGAAGAGAGGAAGTATTTGCATATCTTGGCTCACTGACAGTTGTTCAGCAACAGTACATTTGATCTGGCTTGGCAAACATTGGTCTTGACATGATGAGTATGACGTTGACTTAACTATTATTGACTGTTATACATTGCTGCCACTACTACTTGATACACATGATGAACATCAAATTTTGACAGAATTACATTTACACAGTTAACACTATTCAATTACACAGTAGCACTAATGTGGATGAAAGATGAGTGAGTGTGTTTTGTGTGTTTTCCTTTTATAATCCCAGAGAAGTGATCCCAACCTATCTCCTAAATATTATTTTACTTGTTTGTTGTGGCTTGCACTGACACCCATAAATATTATAGGTTTACTGTTATTTGTGCATTGTAATAGTTAATAGGACAATTATCTGATATCATTTGTGTGTTTGTTATGATTTGTATGTTTAGTGTAAAAGCATTTGTATGTGGATTCAAACTATTGTTCATGCCTGAACTGTCTGATTAGTGATAGTGAATAGTATGGACTGTTACTTGTACTTTTTCTACATGATTAGTGCCACTAGGACATGTTTAATTTCTGCTTATAAACTCTGATGAACAGTGTGATCAGTGATAGTAAATATTATGGACTGTTACTTGCGCTTTTTCTACATGATTCATGCCACTAGGACATGTTTAATTTCTGCTGATGAACAGTGTGATTAGTGAAAGTGAATATTATGGACTGCAGTCAGCACCTATTCAACATTGCTGGGTGCCACTGATGGACTGCTTCTACTGAAAAGATGTCACCTGTTGATATCGGCACCTGTTCAACATTGCTGGTGCCACTGATGGAACTGCTTATACTGAAATGGTGTTACTTGTTGATGTCTGCACCTGCTCAACATTGCTGGTGCCACTAATGGAACTGCTTATACTGAAATGGTGTCACTTGTTGGTGTCTGCACCTGTTCAACATTGCTGGTGCCACTAATGGAACTGCTTATACTGAAATGGTGTTACTTGTTGGTGTCTGCACCTATTCAACATTACTGGGTGCCACTGATGGACTGCTTCTACCGAAATGATGTCACTTGTTGGTGTCGGCACCTGCTCAACATTGCTGGGTGCCACTGATGGACTGCTTCTACTGAAAAGATGTCACCTGTTGCTGTGTGCACCTGCTCAACATTGCTGGTGCCACTAATGGAACTGCTTATACTGAAATGGTGTTACTTGTTGGTGTCTGCACCTATTCAACATTGCTGGGTGCCAGTGATGGACTGCTTCTATTGAAATAATGTTACTTGTTGGTATTTGCACCTGTTGACCATTGCTGGGTGCTACTGCTGGAACTGTCAACTGCTTATTCTTGAGCTATGGAAAGCGTTTATGTGAATATTTGTATAAACTGATTTTTTGTGTATTACTGTTTGTGAAAAGTTATGAGACTCTTACCTGCACATATTCGTCATTGCTGACGCTATTGATTGAACTGTTTAACCACATAATACTTGTGTAAACTGTTATGTAAAGTCACATGTATGAAAGAATTTGTATTGCTTACTGTATTTTATATATTAGGTTATTGAAAGGTCAGTGCAAAGCCAAAATTTTATCTAGTTATATGATATTTACGCATTAATATTATCTTTTATTTTTGACTGTATTTTTTTGACGAATTTGGTGGTATTTTCACCACCAATGCTGGCAAAAATACCATCAAATTCTAGCCCGTGGAGGAAGGGCATACGTGCATGGGGGCTTAATTAAAATACAATGAAAATAATTTTAATTTTTTTGCTTTAGTAGCTGTCTGTTCGGTTACGAAGTCTCGTAACGGTTGGCCCTGACTAGTATTATTACGCTATCTGACTGCATAGAACAATAACAAAGAATGAAATGGAAATTATCATTAACACAATTAATTAATTAAGTCCCCAGCAACTATAAAACCTACGAAACCAAAGCATAAGTGTAACTGTTCTGTGTGTGGAAGTATGACTCAACGTACGCATCTGGCACGGTTCTTCTTCAATAACACAAGAAATTTTAAATATCATTTATACTGAATTAATTAAAAAAATAGAAATACTACAATTGCGCAAGAAAACCAGGATTACACTCTAATACGAGAACACAAGCCAGATGCTTTGTTGACTGAACCTGTAATGAAGCATTATTTACGACATTAAATAATGAAAAATAAATCAAGTTTCGTTACCTTCATATATTGACCAAAATCACTCTAATCATTACAATATATCTCCACACCGACTCGCTATTACCACATCTCAACAAGAACTTTTCAGTATCACATCTCAGCAAGCACTCTCTACTAGCACATCTCAACAAACACTCTCTGCTACGAGTTCTTAACAAGCACTGACTACTACGAGTTCTCAACAACCACTGCCCACTACGACATCTCAATAATCACTGCCAGTGGAGGCGGCGGAACAATACTCTCTAGCGCGATCTCTGGCGCCGTGGCTCAGTGTAGCCACCTTTCAATCTACACGTGAGGAACATTGTTCGTTATGACAAGATAGGCGAAACAAATTGTAAAAAGATACACCCTCACTTATTAATTACTAGTTGATTAGATTTATAGAATCTGAATCACGATTTAAAAACAAAATAAAAATCCCCGATGACGGGACAGATGTGCTGATAAGTGTTTGACGAAGAAAACAAGATAAGAAGATTTTTTTTTCGCAGTCCTGTAATTTCAGCGTAAGAGCTTTGAAATGATTGCAAGAAATCGAAGCTGCAAATTAACATGTGCACTAATGCACTATTAAAATACAAGATGCAACTCTGAGACGTAGTACAGCGCTCTTGCTACTTTCGTTTCCTATCTTTTTAATCGTCTGCTATGTGGATCAATATAAAGTTCCTCTATATGAGTTTCTGAGATTCGTCAATGGCGGCATTGTGACCTTGTATTATCTAAGTATTAACAGCTGTGGCCCTTGCCCGAAGGACATGCTGCGATAACTTGGAGGAAAGGTAGCTTAATGTTCTCAGCTCGCCGACACATGATAATTACTGAGGACGGCTGGAAGGTAAATGAATGAAGTAACGTCAGAAACCAAACATCCGGTCTTCAAACAAGCATCGGCGCGTCTTGTGCGTGATGCATACGCTGTCAAGGAGATCTGAAACCTTTCCAGCTCTCAGTGAATACTTGCGACTTCAAGAATAAAGTATTGAGAAGCTTATCGTCAAAATATCCTACGAGTTTCTACAAAGAAATTTTGCTTGTTCGATTTAAACATAACTTTTATTGATTTGTGACGTCTAGGTCGTCTGTTGTACGAATTATTACAGGTGTCGGCCATAGGTATTATCAGATCCGTCCGAGAACTACACTCTACTATTAAAATACATGCATGATAAAACTGTAACCATTGGATGACCAGTCAAATTGCTGTGCTGGCATAAAAGGGTCCTTTTTGCGGAGCGTGAAATAACACAGTAACAGTGCGATAAACGTACTTATTTTGTTGTTATGACCTGTAATGCTGTAACAGTATCATCAAATACGCATTAAATAATGTAGAATAATAACTGAGAATCTTTTTAACTCCCAAACTTGTTAGACAATTTTATAATCTGACAGCTATCATTGTTTCACAGATTTTTATTAAATATAGTTACAAACTGAATTATAACTGCTGATGTAACAAATTAATTTAAGAGCATTAGTAAAATAATGTGTCTCCATCAACAAAGAGTAAATCATTTGTAATAAACAGGCTCGCAACTCTATGGAGCTACCTACCGTGTTACTTGAGGCGTATAGATAACGGGTTCTTTTAAGTCAGTTCCAAGTCGCGCTATGACAGGAAAAAATGGCTATGAATCAGAGCCAGAAATCAAACCTCTTTCGCCATTAAACTCTAAATAATCGTAAAGAAACATACCACCATCGAAACGATGAACTAGTACAGTAGGAGTTTCGTACACGATGGTATAACAGGATGATGCTACGATGTAAAAGTAATTCATGCTATGGGGCAGCATCGTAGTTAGTACGAATTTCAATGTATTAACTACGAAGCCACTTCATAGAATTAATCACTAAATTACTAGAACAGAATATCTCTGCCCATATTCTACTCAAATAATAATTTATTGATTGGAAAAGATTGTAATGTAGTTTTAAGTGAATAAATGTCACCGTAAATGTATATCGCTTTTTACGGGCCTCTGGACTGTGTGAGGAGTCAACTGTCACTCACAGTGTGTGATCTACATCTACATCTACATCTACATGATTACTCTACAATTCACATTTAAGTGCTTGGCAGAGGGTTCATCGAACCACAATCATACTATCTCTCTACCATTCCACTCCCGAACAGCGCGCGGGAAAAACGAACACCTAAACCTTTCTGTTCGGGCTCTGATTTCTCTTATTTTATTTTGATGATCATTCCTACCTATGTAGGTTGGGCTCAACAAAATATTTTCGCATTCGGAAGAGAAAGTTGCATCTTCTAAGTGTCCTGACAATGAAACGCAACCTTTGGCTCGCCTTCCCCACAATATTATCTATGTGGTCTTTCCAACTGAAGTTGTTCGTAACTTTAACACCCAGGTACTTAGTTGAATTGACATCCTTGAGAATTGTGCTATTTATCGAGTAATCGAATTCCAACGGATTTCTTTCGGAACACTTTTCGTTATTTAGCGTCAACTGCCACCTGCCACACCATACAGCAATCTTTTCTAAATCGCTTTGCAACTGATACTGGTCTTCGGATGACCTTACTAGATGGTAAATTACAGCATCATCTGCGAACAACCTAAGAGAACTGCTCAGATTGTCACCCAGGTCATTTATATAGATCAGGAACAGCAGAAGTCCCAGGACGCTTCCCTGGGGAGCACCTGATATCACTTCAGTTTTACTCGATGATTTGCCGTCTAATAGGCCTGCAGCTTGATTAGAAGTCGCTTGTGAGTAACGGTGTCAAATGCTTTCCGGAAATCTAGAAATACGGAATCAAGTTGAGATCCCCTGTCGATAGCGGCCATTACTTCGTGCGAATAAAGAGCTGGTTGCGTTGTACAAGAACGATGTTTTCTGAAATCATGCTGATTACGTATCAATAGATCGTTCCCTCCGAGGTGATTCATAATGTTTGAATACAGTATATACTCCAAAACCCTACTGCAAACCGACGTAAATGATATAGGTCTGCAGTTCGATGGATTACTCCTACTACCCTTCTTAAACACTGGTGCGACCTGCGCAATTTTCCAATCTGTAGGTACAGATCTATCGGTGAGCGAGCGGTTGTATATGATTGCTAAGTAGGGAGCTATTGTATCAGCGTAATCTGAAAGGAACCTAATCGGTATACAATCTGGACCTGAAGACTTGCCCGTATCAAGCGATTTGAGTTGCTTCGCAACCCCTAAGGTATCTACTTATAAGTAACTCATGCTAGCAGCTGTTCGTGTTTCAAAGTCTGGAATATTCCATTCGGCTTCCCTGGTGAAGGAATTTCGGAAAACTGCGTTCAATAACTCCGCTTTAGCGGCACAGTCGTCGGTAACAGTACCATCGGCACTGCGCAGCGAAGGTATTGACTGCGTCTTGCCGCTTGTGTACTTTACATACGATCGGAATTTCTTCGGATTTTCTACCAAATTTCGAGACAATGTTTCGTTGTGGAACCTATTAAAGGCATCTCGCATTGAAGCCCGAGCCAAATTTCGCGCGTCTGTAAATTTTAGCCAATCTTCGGGATTTTGCGTTCTTCTGAACTTCGTATGCTTTTTCCGTTGCCTCTGCAACAGCGTTCGGACCTGTTTTGTGTACCATGGGGGATCACTTCCATCCCTTACCAGTTTATGAGGTATGAATCTCTCAATTGCTGTTGCTACTATATCTTTGAATTTGAGCCACATCTCGTCTACATTTTCATAGTCAGGAGATTGTCTCTTAGGAAGGCTTCTAGTGACACTTTATCCACTTTTTAAAATAAAATTATTTTGCGTTTGTTTCTGGTGGATTTGGAAGAAACGGTATTGAGCCTAGCTACAACGACCTTGTGATCACTAATCCCTGTATCAGTCATGATGCTCTCTATTAGCTCTGGATTGTTTATGGCTAAGAGGTCAAGTGTGTTTTCGCAACCATTTACAATTCGCGTGGGTTCGTGGACTAACTGCTCGAAATAATTTTCGGAGAAAGCATTTAGGACAATCTCGGAAGATGTTTTCTGCCTACCACCGGTTTTGAATAAGTATTTTTGCCAACACATCGAGGGAAGGTTGAAGTCCCCACCAACTATAACCGTATGAGTGGGGTATTTATTTGTTACGAGACTCAAATTTTCTCTGAACTGTTCAGCAACTATATAATCGGAGTCTGGGGGTCGCTAGAAGGAGCCAATTATTAACTTAGTTCGGCTGTTAAGTATAACCTCCACCCATACCAATTCGCACCTAGTATCTACTTCGACTTCACTACAAGATAAACCACTACTGACAGACACAAACACTCCACCACCAATTCTGCCGAATCTATCTTTCCTGAACACCGTCTGAGACTTGGTAAAAATTTCTGCAGAACTTATTTCAGGCTTTAGCCAGTTTTCTGTACCTATAACGATTTCAGCTTCTGTGCTTTCTATTAGCGCTTCACTTTCCCAGCACAACTACAATTTACAACTACAATTTCGACTGTTCCTTGATCCAAGCACGTCCTGTATTTGCCATGCACCCTCTGAGATTGCAGCCCACCCCGTACTTTCCCGAGGCCTTCTAACCTAAAAAACCGCCCAGTCCACGCCACACAGCCTCCGCTACCCGTGTAGCCGCCAGCTGAGTGTAGTGAACTCCTGACCTATTCAGCGGAACCCGAAACCCCACCACCCTATGGTGCAAGTCAAGGAATCTGCAGCCAACACGGTCGCAAAACCGTCTGAGCCTCTGATTTAGCAGACTACGTAGGTAGCAGTTCGGCGTAAGGAAGCCATGGCAAGGCTTTGAATGGTGTACTTAGTGTCAGCACACGGAAACTGATGAAAGTTAAATAAGTGTTTTGTAGTGTGCGTAACTCCAAAGTTATAAAAAAGTTCAATATTACGAAAGATATACACTGATTAGCCAAACCATTATGAGCACATGCTTAATAGCTTGTTTGTCCGTTTTTGAACGAAATACATCACTGATTCTGCGTATAAGGGATCCGACTGTTTGTTGGTAGGTTTGTGGAGGTACGCAGCAGTAGAGGTCTAGGCACAGGTCATGTAATTCGCGTAAATAACGGGTCGCTGATTTGCAGACGAGATGATGGCGTCCGATAGCGACCCAGATGCGTTCCACAGGTTTTATAGCATGCGAATTTGGTGGCCGAGACATCAACGTGAGTTCACTATTATGCTCCTCAAACCACTGCAGCACGGTTCTTGGTCCGAGACCCGGGCAATTATACTGCTAAAAGATGACCTAGCCATTTGGGAAGAGATCAAGCATGAAGGGATGCAGGTGTTTGCAGTTGTCAGCGTGTCTTCGATTACTGCCATAAGTGCCACGCACGCGCAGGAGGATATCTCCCACAGCGTAATACTGCTCCCATCAGCCTGCGCCCGTGGCGCGCTGCGCTTTTGGAGCCGCCGTTCTCCTTGATGGCGTTTGTAGAGACGATCATCGACATAGTGTAGCAAAAATGTGCTTTTCCCGAAGAATTGACACGTTTCCATCGATAGGCAGTCGAATTCCGATGGCCCCGTGTCCGCTGCAATCGTAATTGACGAAGTCTTTGGATCAATATGTGAACACTTAGGAGTAGTCTCCTTCGGAGCTCCATGTTCAACAATGTACGATGAATGGTGTGTTCAGAAACACTTGTGCGTACACCAGTATTGTGCTCTTTCGGTATAGAAGCCACAGATCACCATCTATCCTACTTTATAGAACAGATAGGCCTCCGAACACCACGTTCTGTGAAGAGTCGTTGACGTCCAACCATTTACGCCTATTGGTAGTTTCAGTTACCCACCACCTCTTCCCGTAGATGCTCACGACAGTAGCACGTGAACGTTCGACCAGCTTCGCCGTTTTCGAGATCCACGTTCGCAGGTTCTGCGTAATAATTACCTGCCGCTTACCTCGATGGATTTCCCCATTTGCAGCCCATGTCTACGGCAGGGTGATACCCCGTCTGTGTCTGCTCCCCTTACATATTTTTGTTACCTCGTCACATGTCCGCAACACCGTCAGGCTGCTTCCAACGTTGCAGTAGGCGGTGGTCATAATGTTTTGTGTTATCAGTGTATGCGACTCAAATGAACTGGATGCTATAGATAAGGTACACGTCAGTCAGCAAAATATTAGGATTGAAAAACTGTAGACGATCTCGAACTTCCTGTATGACGTCAAGTCCTTGCGTTCTGTAAACAGAGAATCTTAACATTGAGTTGTGGAATGAGAGAGAACCTGAGAGAGTAATTACTTACGATTCGCTGATCTGCGTTTCCTCTCAGATCAGCAAATCGTAAGTAATTACTTTTTTTACATAAAAAATCGCGACGTGAACTGTTTAATAATCTAAAAATAACAAAAACTGTATCTTTATAGATCCCACTGATGATGGCTTAGAACAAGAAAAAGGCAAAACGCACCTGGGATAAATAAATTAAGTGGCAGCAGGAAAAGGCGGTTTTATTTACAAAACGAGAAACAAACAATCGAACTGCAGTCACTATTACATAATCACTTCTCTTCGCAAAGTCTTACCAAAGTTCTGAAATATGCCTGATACAAATCGGGGTATTTAGAGGATGACCCTAAAAATTTGAAACCCTGCTGCATTTTGTTGCCGGCCGGTGTGGCCGAGCGGTTCTAGGCGCTACAGTCTGGGACCGCGCGACCACTACGGTCGCAGGTTCGAATCCTGCCTTGGGCATGGATGTGTGTGATGTCCTTAGTTTAGTTAGGTTTAAGTAGTTCTAAGTTCTAGGGGACTGATGACCTTAGAAGTTAAGTCCCATAGTGCTCAGAGCCATTGGAACCAATTTTGCATTTTGTTCTATATTGTCTTCTCCGTCGTGTATATAACGTGAAGAAATTTCGACATTTTATGTGCATGGTGTAAAGAAACGCTATGTTTTAAGCATTTCTTTGCAGATTATCTTAATTGTAACTATTTTCTATCATAATAATGAGTAACTATTTCCAGTTAACGATATACACGCATATGATACAGTAAACTAAAAATAAAAAACTATAATTGTAAAAAGTAAAATAAGAATTTGAAACATAAAACAAATGTAAGTAAAGTAATTAAAACAGTAATTAATATTTAGGTATTTTAATTAGGTATGTTGACAGTACTCTCTCAACACATTGTGTACAGCGTATTTTCCGAAAATGACTTTTCGGAAGCCAGCTGTATTACACATGGATGTATGTAACATAAAGTCTTCTTTAATTTATGTTGTAACAAAAGTTTTCATTTTTCAAAATTAATTGAGTATGATGGGGTATTTCGCGAAATTTCCAATTATTACGAAAGGTGGTTACACAGTTTTCAAGAACAGTAATTACATATCAAGTTTTACATGCAAAACATTTTTATGTATCATCGTTTCGAAAAAGAAATTCCCTCTATTAATAAAATGCCAGATTACCTTTCGAGATGTGTTTTACCCCTTAAAAGTGAAATTCGGCACAAACAAAAAAAATACGTATTGCAATATTTTGCACACACCCACCAAGTTTCATCAAGATCCTTTATTGGCATTTGGGAATTTTCCCTCGTGACTGACCAGTGGGCATTTTCCTTGTTTTTCCATTGGTGACTAGTTATGTTACCTCAGGTACAGGTAATACAGGGGAGTCAAAGTCAGTTATGCGTTACGAGTTTAGTAACGTCATGGTTACCTGAACTGTAGGGTGTGATATTTTTTTGAACAAGTATTGAGGAGAGGGAGTGGCTTACCAAACAAAAAATATAAGGCGCTGTTTAAAAAAAGCGGACTGCTAATATTATCTTCGTAACGAACGAAGTTACAGAAAGATAATCAAGTTGCTTAATGTCTGGCTGGTAGCTAAACAACATTTGTTGAATAGATTTTTAGGTTGCTCCTCCGCGAAGCATTATATGGGAAGTTCAAGATAGATGGGACAATCTGTTTTCTGCTTTCCAGATCACTATGTAACTATGGCCCAGAGACATCAAATAAAACATATGGTGTTGGTTGGTTGGCTGACTTGGGGGAGGGGACCAAACAGCGAGATCATCGGTCCGATCGGATTAGGGAAGGTTGGGGAAGGAAGTTGGCAGTGCCCTTTCAAGGCAACCATCCCGGCATTAGCCTGTAGCGACTTACGGAAGTCAAGGGAAACCTAAAGCATGATGGCCGGACGCGGGTTTGAACCGTCGTCCTCCCCAATGCGGCTCCGGTGTGCTAACCACTGCGCCAATTCGCTCGGTAGAATATATGCTGTGGAATATTTATGATAATACACGTCTGGTGATAATAAAAAGATATGTCGTAGTATATTTGTCATCACCAAGCATGAATTATCATTCAGTGGTAGGATGTCGTGCTACTCCCTTACTTTGAGCTTAGTCATCAGCGTGATTAACAACCTTTTACAGAAAGTATCACAGTAATTTATCATGTTGCTATTAATTAGGTTATAAACATATCTGAGAGACTGAAATTTTCAGAGCCCTAGCAAAAAAGCAGTAGTCACTATTGATATGGTTAGAAGCAACGTACCTTCTTATTGCTAAATTGTCTAGTTTTACCAGTTTCTATGTAAAAAATACACACTACACACTGGAAGAAACATTGCTTCATGCACTTGAAAGAGGAAAGTAAGTTATCGTTTACAGTCGCAATCATTAGGCACGAGTAGCTCAATTAAACAACAATAATTGAAAAAATTAGACTGTGACCCTTTCCGAGGAACCATCCTGGCATTCATCTGAAGTGACTGGGTGAAGTCACGAAAAACCTAAATACGAGTCAAGTGTGTAAACCACAGCGCCTCATCGCCCACGAAGTTCCTCGAAAGAGTCGCGCGAACTTTTCCTGACGCTCTCTATTTCTGTGCGAATATAACTTGGCCAGTGTGTTCTCTTTATGTTGGACTGCACTTGTCTCTGAACAGATTGGTATCAACGCTCAATAATATCAGTCAGAATTTTCCACTGAGTTTAGTAAAATGTATAACTCAGTTTCTGCACCAAAGGGATCACATTAGCTCATTTATACGAAGTCTAATGAATAACAAAGCGAAGATGACCAAGACGAGAAGAATCTGAGAAGTGTTCATTGCGTTCGGAACTAAAATCGTACCGTTAATCCTACGAAAAATCCTCGTACAACGGATTCAAAAACATCTACTCAGTCATCTAACGATCGCATTGGTGCCGGAAGCGAAAGATCGTAATACGGCTTCTCCAGTAAATCAATCCACAAAAGCCTAATTAACTAACACTCAAATAAGTAATCGCAGAATAAGACATTAATTAAAATGGGTCAAGAGAGAAAAGGGAATCGGACTTGGATGAGATAAGGGTATGATTCTACATAGATTTGGTGGTTTTTCTTCTAACAGCAGTTTATCGCAGGGCGTTGGAGCAACGAAGCGATCCAAGCGATTAAAAAAAAAATGGCGCAGGTGATTCCCGTTTTCAAGAAATGTCGTCCGTAAGATGGACATAATTATAAGCTTATATCGCTAACGTCAGTCTTTTGTAAATTATGAAACATATTTTATGCTCAAGTATTATGGCCGTTTTGGAGAACAAAAATTTCCTCTTTAGAAATCAACGTGGATCCGGGAAATGAGACTGCTCCATGCGATATATATATATATATATATATATATATATATATATATATATATATATATATATATATATATATATATATATATAAAAGGTGATTCACGAAGATATGCAAATATTTTAATATGTTATTCTACAAGTAAAACTAAAGAGAAACGTTCCGATAAACATAGGTCCATAAGTGTTTAGTTACGGAGTTACGGCTATTAAAATATTTTGCCAGAAATTTAGCAACTTCGCTAATATGAAGCCAACGCAAAACTGTGTGAGGTTAAAGTAGAACACGATTTCAGTCCTATCTTGTACGGATCCCAGAACGACGAACAATATTCAAATATTGGTCGAAAGAGTGCATTGTAAGCTACTTTCTTTGTTGACAGAATATATTTCCTGAGGATTCTTCCAACGATCCTCAGTCTGGTATCTGCCATACTCACGTTTAATATTATGTGGTCGTTCCACTTCAAATTGCTCCTTACGTATACTCCAAGATATTTTATGGAAGTAACTGCTTCCAGTGATTGTTCTACAAATTTGCAGTCATAGAGTAAATGGTCTTCCTGCCTATGTATTTGCAATACGTTACATTTATTTGTGTTGTGGGTCAACTGGCACTCTATACCAAGCGTCGATCCTCTGTGGTTACCCTGTATTTTGCTACATTTTTCTAGCATAGTGACTTCTCTGTATACAATATTATCATCCGCGAAAAGCTTCATGGAATTTACGAGGTTATCTAGTAGGTCATTTGTATATACAGTAAAAAGGAATGGTCCAGTAACACTCCCTGGGCCACGCCTAAAGCTACTTTTACGTCTGAAAACTTCGGTCCGTTCAGAATGGCACGCAGTGTTCTGATTGATAGAAACTCTTGAATCGAGTCACATAAGTGGTCTGATATTCCATACGCTCGTATTTTATATATAGATATTGTCTGGTGGATGACGTCGGGAGCTCGGTAAGGATTGTCGCGAATGATGCTCTTCTATATAGAAAAGTCGCAACGTCTGAAAATTGTAGTGAAATAGAGGGAGAGCTGGAGAGGATGACTGACTATTGGTGCAGGGAATTGCAGTTTACTCTCAGCTTGAATATATGAAACTTTTTGTGCGTAAACAGGCTGAAAAAAATAGGTCTGAGCACTACGGGACTTAACATCTGAAGTCATCAGTCCCCTAGAACTTAGAACTACTTAATCATAACTAACCTAAGGACATCACACACATCCATGCCCGAGGCAGGATTCGAACCTGCGACCGTAACGGTCGCGCGGTTCCAGACTGTAGCGCCTAGAACCGCTCGGCCACTCCGGCCGGCACATCCATGCCCGAGGCAGGATTCGAACCTGCCACCGTAGCGGTCGCGCGGTTCCAGACTGAAGCGCCTAGAACCGCTCGGCCACACTGGCCGGCAAAAACAGGCTGAAAGGCCTATTATAATGCGACTACATTATTGGCGATAAATCTCTGCAAAAAATAACATCCATTACATATCTAGGAATATCCGATTTGCACGATCTTAAGTGGCTCGACTATATAAAATTAACTGCAGGAAAACCAGATGTTAGACTGAACTTCACAGTAAAAATCCTTCAGAAATGATACTCGCCCACGAGAGAGGTGCCCTACAAAACCCTCGTTAGCCCGATTCCTGAATAATGCTTGCCAATCTGTGCTCCTTTGCAGGCAGGGTAAATAGAGAAGATCCAAAGATCAGTAGCGTGTCTCTTTACCGGCACGTTTAGCAATCGCGAGAGCGTATAGGAGATGCTCATCGAATACCAGACGCAGACGCTACAGGAGAGACGTTGTGTATCACAGAGATGTTTTCTATTAAGTTATCGAGAGTGATCATCCCAAGAAGAACACGGAAAAAATATTACTTCCTCCCACATACATCCCTCGAAATGACCATGATGGGAAAAATCACAGAAATTATAGTTGTTGATAGTTAGCTCGAGGATAAATGGGCTTTTCGAAAATGGGCAATAACAGATGTTGGATACACACAATTAGCTATAAGAAACTTAACAGCGAAGAAATTCTGCCTGACAAAAGAAATAATCCAATTGATCGACGACAGAAGGAAACACAAAAATATTCAGAAGAAAAGGAGTACAGCAGTATAAATCACTTAGAAATGGAACCAGGAGGGACTGCAAGGAAGTTAGAGCGGAATGACTGCTGGAAAAATACGAGGCAATCCATACTTATTATAAAAACGGGTTATGTATGAATGTATGTTTCACATCCCCTCCTAAAACACTGGCCCGACTTCAACCAAACTTTGTACACGTATCAGTTACTGTATGGAAAGATACCTGTGGGGTAAGAAGCACCTACCTATGAAAGGGGTGGAGGTGATAAAGAAGTTTAGCACAAAAGTCGCGAATACCCAGATTTTATTCAGCCGGTATTTGAGAATGAGAACACTTAGTTACTTGCAACATACTTTACACATAATTTGAAACCTTTACGAAACTTTTTCTCGCTGAGAACTCACACAAAATGATGAAAGGAAAAAAGTTTATCACTTACTGCATTTTCGCTCTTCATACAATAAACTGCTGCATCAGGCACGATGTTTTTTATTTATTAGTTCTTTGATATTAACTGTGTTCGCGACACATTTTTCAGGCAGTATTCGCATACAGAACTGAATACACGTGGAAAATTATATCATTGTATGACTGGAAATTCAGGAAATATGACGTCATAAACGCTGACATGCGTGAAAAATTGTCGCGTCATGCATGACGTTTAAGTTTATTACTTGTTTGCTGCAAAATCTATTCGCAACACATTTTGCAGACATTATCCACATATGCCGCTGATTATACCTATAAAAGTATATCATTGTACGACACATGGTTCAGGAGATGTGACGTCATAAACATTGTGCTTCGTGAAACCGGAACTACACGGGAGAAATTCGCTAGAGTTACAGATGAACTGTTTACAAACATGCGTGAAATATGTTACATGTATGTGACAGTATTTTATCCATGTTCAGGAAATGTATTTGTATTTATTGAAATAATCAGCACCAGCTTCACAAAAGAAATTTTATTTCCTTAACCGGTTTCAGGCACCTAATTCCCTTCTTCAGAAGGTTGTAACTATCGCATTGTTTCCAAGTGTAAAAAATAAGGTACCTGCAGCGTACGGCTTTGGTCATACGGTTCATAGTTCACATGATAGCAGAAATATGCTGCGCGCATCTTATTCTTCACACTCGAATGTAATGCGATAGTTATAAACTTCAGAAGAAGGGCACTATGTACCTGAAAGCGGTTAAGGAAATAAAATTTCCTTTGCGCAACTGGTTGCTGATTTTTTTCAATAAATATATGTCATGCACGTCTGTGGATAAAGTCACGGGTAAAAAGCACCTCCCAAAGTCCTGGATCGATTTCAACCAAATTTGGTATACATACTACTTACAGCCTGGAAAGAAATACTATGGGAGTTAGAACCAGCAGCTTCCTATTGGGATGGGGATGACAGTGTGGAGAGATAAGGGAGAGAAGGAGATGGACAGACAGAGAGGTCTAAGGAGTAGACTGACAGAGAAAGAAAAGAGGAGGAGATGAACAGAGACAGGGTGAGAGGAGGAGATGGACAGAGAAAGGGAGAGGGGAAAGTGGGCAGGAAGAGGGAAGAAGAGGAGGAGATGGACAGAGACAGGGTGAGAGGAAGAGATGACAGAGACAGAGCGAGGGGAAAATGGACAGGGAGAGGGGCAGTAAGGACATGGACGAGAGAATGAAGAGAAGGAGATGGACAGAGAGAGGAAAAAAGAGGAGATGGACAGAAAAAGAAAAGAGTAGGAGATGGACAAATAAAGGGGAGGAGATATGGACAGTGGGATTGGAGAAGAGGATATAGACAGAGAGAAGGGAAGTAGGAGATGGGCAGACAGAAGATCAGGAGGATATGGACAAAGAGAGGGAGAAGAGGTGAGAGACTTAGAGGAGGAGAGGAGGAGATAGAGTGGGAGGAAAAGATTGGGGAGGAGGAGATTGACAAAGGGGGAAGAGAAGATAGACAAAAAGAGGAGGAGCAAATGGACAGAGAGATGGGATGGGGGATGGACACAGAGAGGGGAGGAGAAGATGGACAGAGAGAGTGGGATGAGGATATGAACAAAGAGAGAAGGAGGAGGAGATAGAGGGAGTGAGGAGGAGATGGAGAGGAGGAGGAGACTGACTTAGAGAGGGGAAGGAACAGATGGACAGAGGACGAAGAGCTGGTAGACACAGAGAGGGGAGGGGAAGATGGACAGAGAGGGGGAGGAGAAGATGGACAGAGAGAGGGGTGAGGAGGAGATGGACAGAGAAAGGAGAAAAGAGGAGATGGGCAGAGAAAGGAAAGAGTAAGAAATTGACAGAGTGATTAGGAGAAGGAGATGGAGAGTGGGTGTGGGGAGGAGGAGATGGACAGAGAGAGGGGGAGGAGGATATGGACAAAGAGAGAAGGAGGAGGTGATGGACTTAGAGGGAAAGAGGAGGAGATAGAAGGGAGGAGGAGACTGACTTAGAGGGGGGAGGAACAGGTAGACAGAGGGGGAGGAGCTGGTAGACAGAGAGAGGGGAGGGGAAGATGTACAGAAAGGGGGAGGAGCAGATGGACAGAGGGAGGAGAGGGGGAGATGGACAGAGACAGGGAGAAGGCGGAGATAGACTAATAGAAGATTATAATAAATACACACCTGGTCAACACAGGGTACTCAGCTAGTAGAAATATAGGTAGATGTCATAAGGACAGATTCAGCAAATGGAAAAACTGCAACACAGTATAGGTGGCACTCATCAAAGTCAAACTGACTTGAAGTGCACCACATGCTTGGATATGTATATAATCATCACATAAACGCAACCGTGCAGGGTAGGTAGTAGTAACACCATCTACATTCTATATGTAAGGAAACATCGATCGGTGGGTTTCTCATTAAAAAATAGAATTTTTTGTGAGAAAGAAGAAGTAATTTTCACCACAACGAGTAAGAATTGGAGCCGGCCAGGGTGGCCGAGCGGTTATAGGCGCTACAGTCTGGAACCGCGCGACCGCTACGGTCGCAGGTTCGAATCCTGCCTCGGGCATGGATGTGTGTGATGTCCTTAGGTTAGTTAGGTTTAAGTAGTTCTAAGTTCTAGGGGACTGATGACCTTAGAAGTTAAGTCCCATAGTGCTCAGAGCCATTTGAACCGTTTTTAAGAATTGGACAGCATCAGGCTAATGTCCTGTCGAGACAGAGGTGTATCGTTCTGTGATATTGCTGCTGGCGTTGGTCTCGTCCCGCAGTTGTGATGCGAACATGAAATCGATGGGTTCAGCAGGGCCATACTCAACAATCAGAAAATTAACGTCCCCGTAGGACTAGCGCCCGTGAGCACAGACAAAATTAGTGTAAGGTGGCTAAGCGTCAACCGTTCGCCGCGCGGAGTGGCCGCGCGGTTTGAGGCGTCATGTCACGGACTGCGCGGCCCCTCCCGCCGGAGGTTCGAGTCCTCCCTCGGGCCTGGGTGTGTGTGTTGTTCTTAGCATAACTTAGTTTAAGTTAGATTAAGTAGTGTGTAAGTCTAGGGACCAATGACCTAAGCAGTTTGGTCCGTTGCCATTTGTCCAGACACTCTGTGACCGTAATGGCACTGAAACAGGGGATGACGCGAAAAATGCCGCAACGCTAACGTATTTTTCCTCTGTTTCATCGAGGAAGATCGCATTGTAGTTCCTTTTTTAAATCATCACATGAACAAAAAAATGACTGGTGTCGAAATCAGTGATCAAAGGACAGAAAAGCAATTGAAACAGAATCGCTCAACAGACGAAGCATCTCAGGACCTGATGGAATACCAGTTCCACTTTACACAGCGTATGCGAAAGAACTTGCCCCTTTTCTAGCAGCAACTTACCGTAGGTTTCTAGAGGAACGGAACGTTCATAATGATTGAAAAAACGCACACATCATTCCTGTTTTGAACAAGGGTCGTCGAACAGACGTCCAAAACTATAGGTCTGTATTCCTGACGTCGGTCTGTTGTACAATTTTGGAACATGTTTTATGTTCGCGTTTTATGACATTCCTGGAAATCGAAAAACTCTTTTGTAAGAAGCAACATGAGTTTCGAAAATAATGATCAAGTAAATCTCAATTCACTCTATTTACCACAAACACAGAAAACGGTAGATACAGGCGCACAGATCGATGCCGTGTTCCTTGACTTTCGGAAGGCGTAATTTAGCAATGCTGGCTAAAGAAACAAAATACGAGTGTACGGAATATCGGACCAATTGTTTGGCTAGACTGAAGAGTTTCTAGCAAACAGAACACAGCATGATATTCTGAACGGAGAGAAGTCTTCAGAAGTAAAAGTAACTTCGGGCGTGTCCCAAGGGAGTGTAGGACCATTACTTTTCACAATAGATGTTAATTATCTGGTAGATAACATCGGAAATTCCATGAGGCTATTCGCGGATCATGGTGTTGTATATAGAGAAGTCGCGACGCTAGAAAAATGTAGCGAATTGCATAGATGTTAATTACCTAGTAGATAACATCGGAAATTCCATGAGGCTTTTCGCGGATCATGGTGTTGTATATAGAGAAGTCGCGACTCTAGAAAAATGTAGCGAATTGCAGGGTGGCCTACAGAAGAACGACGCTTGGTGTAGGGAGTCACGATTTACCCTCAACCTAAACAGATGTGACGTATTGCAATACGTAAATAGGAAGACTCTTTATTGTATGATAGCACGATTGCAGAACAATCACTGGAAGCAGTTACTTCCATAAAATATTGGGGAGCATGTGTACGGAGCGATTTGAAGTGGAATGACCACATAAAATTAATCGCCGGTAAGGCAGATGACGTACTGAGATTTATTGGAAGAATCCTCCCGAAATATATTCCACCAGCAAAAGACGTTGCTTACAAAAAACTCGTTCGACCGGTACTTGAATACTGCTCGTCTGCCTGCGATCCATTCCAGACAGGATTGATAAATGAAACAGAGAAGATCCAAAGAAGAGTAGCACGTTTCGCTACAGGTTTCTTTAGAAAGCGGGAAGGAGTCACCGAGTTGCTCAAGCAACTCCAGTGGCAAGACGCGTTAAGAGAGCCGTTCTGCATCACTGGCGCTCTAATGTTGAAGTTCTGAGAGCGTACGTTCTTAGAAGAGTCAACCAATATATTACTTCCTCCTACGTATATCTCGCGAAAAGACCACGAAGAATAAATTAGTGACATTCGAGCCCACATGGAGGCTTACTAGCAATTGTTCTCCCTGCGAACCATACACGACTGGAACGGAAAAGAGGGGAAGTGACAGTGGTACATAAAGCATCCTCTGCCAAATACCGTAAGGTGGCTTGCGGAGTATAAATGTAGATGTAGACTGTTCGCTCTGCCGTGCAGAGCCGTGCAGCCACATTACCTAATGGTACGGGGTGCCACTTGTTTCACAATAAGAACACTTCTGGTTCGCATTGGGCAGTAACCGCTACAGTTCTGATGTTTTAAGACTGGTTGCTCATCTCTAACTTCGAGGTCTCCGTGAAGGCGTCTTTCAACAAGATAACGCAAGACCACACATTGCCCGTGATGTCCTAATCTTTTCTGTGCAGATGGTGTTTGATTGTTTCCGTGGTCAGTATGTTGTCCAGATTGTCACCCATTGAAAACATTTGGTCATGGTATGTCGAGATCCTGGCACGCCACCACTCGCCTAGTCATTGCGATTGATGAACTTTATCATAGAGTTGAAGCAACATAGATTAATGTATCTTTATCTGTCATGTAAGCTCAGTTCGACGCGATGCCCTGCAGAATTTGAGCCGTCATTGCTGCCAGACATGGCAGCTCTGTGTTCTTAATTTCGCACCCTGTATCTCCCGAAATCAGCTACAAATTAAATCATGAATGGTTTTAATTAAACGAAATACTTATTTAGCATTGTTGCACAAACTCTATCATTATTGTACGACCGAGGTTCCCAGTGATACGCTCATTTTCTAGCACATAGCTGATCCCAAAGATGGTAACCAAAAAACATGTCAACCTCTTAATCTATCGAGTCTTGACTTAAACTATCAAGGTTATCTCTGTTGACAATTCTGACACAGTAACATTTGGTTGCTACAGTATTTATTAGGATAGCATTTACAATAACTACGAATAACATATACTGGAATAGAACTATGTGCACAGAAATTTGTGCCATTATCTGCAGCGGCTGGACAAAAATACGGAGACACAGCGACATATGCATGCTTGAACATAAATGCAGACGCTGGCCAAGCCTGAGAGTTGCGCTGTTGTATTATGACCACGAACTACACCTGCGCAATGTCCTCAATACGTTGCACGTGCCAGTCGTGGTCAGAATAGCGTCCCGTGTAACTGTGTGTGCACTATGTCGGCGCTAAGTGGATTCGAACGTGGGCAAATTATTGGTGCTCTTATGAGTGGCGGGCGGTTGGGAGGGGTGAGGTGGTTGCTTCCATTACCAAGCGAGCCAAAATGTTTGGCGTTTCCAAAAGCAGCGCATCGAAGATTTGTACTACATACGGGGAAAGTGAAGAAACATCACCCGCTAAGTCACAGAGCGGATGAACGTGTCTGTTGAGTGATCGTGAAAGACAGCCATTGAAGAGGATCGTGACGAATAATAAGAGAACGACAGTTGCAAAAGTCACTGCTGAACTGACTGTTGCACTTGCGAATCCCTCAGCAACAAAACAACACGAAAGGAGCTCCATAAGTAGGGAATGGCAGGGCGAGCAGGAATTTCAAAACACTCATCAGTAATGAAAATGCCCCTAAGAGAAAAACGTGAAACCGAAGGAATAAAACCTGGACTGAGGAGCTATAGAAGAAGGAAGTTTGGTTGGACGAGTCTTCTTGCACACTGTTTCCAACTTCTGGCCGAGTTTGCGGTCTAAGTGTGAAATATGGCGAGGGTTCGGTGATGATTTGAGCAGTCGTATAGTGGTATTTCATGGGCCCTACGGTTACTTTGCAAGGTCGCATTACTGCCAAGAATTATGTGACCATTTTGGACCATCAGGTTCATCCCGTGGTACAGTTTTTGTTCCTCAATGGTGATGCTGCGATCCAAGACGACAGGGACCCTGCTCACACAAGTTACATCTTCCAGCACTGGTTTTGTAAGCACGGGGAAGAATTATCGCATCTCCCCTGGCAATCAAAGCCACCAGATCCCAATATTATGTAGCCTTTGTGGTCTATTTTGGAGAGAAAGGTGCCTGACCGCTATCCACCTCTGTCATCGTTACCTGAAATTGGCACTATTTCTCAGGAAGGATGGTATAGTATTCCCTTGAAAACCATATGGCACCAGGACGATTGGAAGCTGTTTTGAATGCCAATTGTTTTCATAAACCGTATCAGGCTTGGTAATGTGTAGTGTTTTCGGTCTTTCCATGTTGTTGTCCACCGCCTATATTTATGAATTACGGCACGCCGGATTTTCTCTCCTATGTAGAGGTTGTAACATTGCCTACCAGTGATGAAAAATTGGCTTGAGTCCGCTCATTCAATAGCAAATCTGAGGTTACAGACACCATTTTTTTTTAAATGTGTAATATTTCAAACGGAATGAGGTTTGCATCCTTCCTCCCTGTGTGTAAAATTTCTATATCTACTACGTATTTGTGATCTTGGTTTTAGCAATGTTCGATAAGCTGGAGATTAAGGAAGTGAGACATCGCCGCCGATCATACATCGATAAGTGAATCGATGGTCTGTACGCCTTCGCCACCGGCGGCGCCTGTGTAAACGTATCTCTTTGCCACCGATCAGCATCGGTGACCAGCATGCGCAGTACCGCCGCGCTCGTGCATATAAGGCCGCCCATGGCATCTTTTCGCCCCCTTTTCCTCTTTCCTCCTTCTCCCAGAGCGGATTTTCCTCCGTCCCCCCCCCCCCCCCCCCCCGCCCTGAGACCCTGCACCACATACTTGCCTCTCTCCTTCCCACATCCCTCCCTACCTGGCCCTCTTCCGCGCGCCCCCCACTCACCACCCCCATCTCTTCCCCTCCCTCCCTTCTTCAGGTCTCCCTCATCTCCTAGCGCCTGGCAGATCCTCTGTATTGCTCTTCATCAGTGTGCCACATCAGTGTTGTTTAGTGCTGTTTCTCGTGTGCGTCGAGAGAAGTGCTTTTAATTGTGTCCTGCCTTGACGTTCGCCGTCAGTGTTACGTTATGTGCTATGCCATCCGTCGCTACATTTATGCTCCAGTCATACTGTGCCTTGTGTTCTTTTAACCGTCGCAGTGTGTGGCTTTTTGTGTGTGCTACTTTTAAACAGTTTTTTATCTCCATTTTACAGTCACCCCGTTTTTTGTCTATTGCCTTCCATGATGTTCCCCTTTTTTATATCTATGTTCACCTTATTCTCTCCTTTGCTGTTTTTAAATGTCTCCTATTGTTTTGTTCTATGTCTTTCGGCTGAAGAGCAGCGCCTATGCTGCTGCCAGCCCGCCCCGATGGGGAATTGAAATACAATAAAGAAAAAAAAATCTTTTCGTCAGTCTTGTGACTCACTCTCAGGATGGCCGGACGATACGCGGCCGAAATATCAGTGGAGGAAATTTCATTTGCGCGGCTGCATGCCCGACATTTAATGGGCTATTCATTACGCCGCGAGAAGTTGAAAATGCACAGTACTAATGATGTGTGTAGCTTTGGATCGGAAGAGATTCTGGTTTCAGGCGGCTAGCTCAAGTGGTAAGGACTGCCAGTCTTGCTTGCGATATAAAGGTAGAGCTCACCATATGTAGCATTGTCGACAGAACCAGCTGTGGTCATTTAGTACAGAGCCAAGTGGAGAGTCTGAATCACAGGTCCAGACGGTTCTGCGATGTGTAAGCTGAAGATACCTCGACTTGCGCCTTAGGGTGGTGAGTTTCCGGGTTCTGCTTAATAGGTCAGGGGTCTACTAAACACAGGAAGCGATTGCACAGGTAGCGACGCTGTGGGGAGGGGTATGCACGCGTATTTGGGTTAGAGGGTCCCGGGAAACTACAGAAAGGGCGTCAGTCTAAAAGGATGCAGCGCATGCACTGGAAGACAGACTTAACTACAATCTGAATTGTAGTTGTAAACTGTCGTAGCTCTGTTGGAAAAGAACCAGAACTACAACTGCTCATAGAAAACACTCGTTATATGTCCGCAGCTCGTGGTGTAGTGGTTAGCGTTTCTGTCTCTGGATCACTCGGTCCTGGGTTCGATTCCCGGTCCGGTCAGGGATTTCCTCCGTCCGTGGACTCGGTGTTCGTGTTGTCTTCATCATCGTTCTGGAAAATGGCGAGACTGGACAGTGCAAAGATTGGGCGCTGATAACCGCGTCGTTGAGGGCCCAACAAACCAAACATCATCATCATAAATCGTTATAGGTACGAAAAGCTGGCTAAAGCCAGAGACAAGTTCAGGTGAAATTTTTACAGAGGACCTAATCGTCTCAGAAAGGATAGCTTAAATACAGTTGGTGGTGGAGTGTTCATATCTGTCAGAAGTAGTTGACCTTGTAGTGAAACTGAAGTAAGTGGTTCCTGTGAGTTAGTATGGGTAGAGGTTATGCCCCAGAATAAGCTAATAATTGGTTCCTTTTTACCTACAGCCTGACTCAGATGATACAGTTACTGAACAGTTAAAAGGAAACTTGAATGTAATTCCAAATAGGTATCCCACTCATACAATTGTAGTAGGTGGTGACTTCAATTTGTCCTCGATATGATGACGAAGATACATGTTTAAAGTCTGTGGTAGGCATAAAAAGCCTTACGAAATCGTACTGAACGGCTTCTCAGAAAATTATTTTTAACTGTTAGTTCAGGAGCCCAACCGAAGTGTTAATGGTTGGCTAAACACACTAGACCTCTTAGCAACAAACAATCAAGTGCAAATGGGTAGCATCATGTCGGATACAGGGACTACTAACCACAACTTAGTTGAAGCGAGACTGAATACGGTAACATTCAAACCCACGAAAAATAATTGCAAAATACATCTATTTTAAAAAAGCAGATAAAAATTCGCTTGACGCCTTGCTAAGAGATATTCTCCACTCCTTCGCATATGACTGTGTAAGGATACATCAGATGTGGTTTACATTATAAGAGATGGTATCGATGGCAATTCAGAGATACATATCAAATAAATTAATAAGATATGGTACTAATCCACCATGCTATACGAGACAGGTCAGAACACTGTTGCAGAAGCAGCGAAAAAAAGCATGCCAAATTTAAAAGACTGGCGAAGTTTTACAGAAGATCGAAATTTAGTGCGAACTTCAATGCGAGATGCTTTTAATAGTTTCCACAACTAAACTCTGGCTTGAAATCTAACATAAAACACAAAGAGAGTCTGATCATATGTAAAGTATGTCAGTGGTAAGACGCAACCAATATCTTCACCGCGCGATAACAATGGTGATGTTACTGAAGAGAGTCCCACTAAAGCACAGTTACTAAACACAGTTCTCCGAAACTACTTCGGCTGGCTGATCGAAAGATCTGTACCAAAACACTAGAAAGCTACATAAGTCACACCAACACCCAAGAAAGGAAATAAGAGTGATCCACTGAATTGCAGACCCATATCGCTAACGTCGATTTGCAGTAGGATTTTGGTACATACGCTGTGCTCTAATTTCCTTGAAGAAAACGATTTATTGAAAAATAGCCAACATGGATTCAGAAAATATCGTTCTTGTGAAATGCAACTAGCTCTTTACTCTCACGAAGTAATGAGTGCTGTCGAAGGGAGCTGTCAGATTGATTCCACATTTTTTTATTTTCAGAATGCTTTTGACACCGTTTCTCACAAGCGACTTCTAACCAAATTGCTTGCCTATGGAGTATCGTCTCGGCTGTACGACTGAATTCGTGATTTCATGTCAGAAAGGTCATAGTTCGTAGTAATTGACGTAAAGTCATTGAGTAAAACAGAATTAATTTCTGGCGTTCCCAAGCAATTGTTATAGGTCCTCAACTGTTCCTGATCTACATAAATGTTTTAGGAGACAATCTGAGCGACCCACTTAGATTGCTTGCAGGAGATGCTGTCATTTACCGTCTTGTAACCTCATCAGACGATAAAACTAATTGAAAAATTATTTAGACGAAATATCTGTATAATGCGAAAAGTGACAATTGACTCTAAATAATGAAAAGCGTGAAGCCATGCGCATGAGTGTTAAAAGGAATTCTCTAAATTTCGGTTACGCCATGAATCACACAAATCTAAAGGCTGTAAATTCAACTAAATACTTAGGGATTACGATTACGAGTAACTTAAAGTGTAATGTTGTGGGGAAAGCACACCAAAGACTGCAGTTTATTGGTAGAGCACTTAGAAAATGCAACAGGTCTGCTTAATGGACTGCTTACGGTACGCTTTTCCTCCATAAAAGGAGTGTTTTTTAGCGGTGTGGGATCCGCATTAGTTAGGATCGACAAACGCCATAAAAAAAAATTCCAATGAAGGGCAGCTCGTTTTGTATTATCGCGAAATACGAGAGAAAGTGCTACGGATAAGATACGCGAATTGGGGTGGCAATCATTGAAACAAAGACTTTTTCGTTGCGGCAGAATCTTCTCATTAAATATAAATCACCAAGTTTCTTCTCAGGGCATGCAAACATTTTGTTGGCGCTTGTCTACACAGGGAGATATGATCGTCATAATAAAATAAGAGAAATCAAAGCTCGACCAAAAAAAAGGTTTAGATGTCCGTTTTTACTGCGCGACTTTCGAGAGTGGGACATTAGAGAAATAGCTTGAAGGTGTTTCGGTGAACGCTCTTCCTGGCACTTATTTGTGAACTGCAGAGTAATCTTGTGGAGATAGATGCAGATGTAGATCCGTAGTTCGTCGTATATCGTGCGAGGAAAGGGCAAACTGAGTTTCGCACGAGTGATGCGTTCTTGATAGTTGAATCTGCAAAACTACCATTCTTTTCGTGCTTTTATGATAATAAATGGTTCAAATGGCTCTGAGCACTATGGGACTTAACTGCTGTGGTCATCAGTCCCCTAGAACTTAGAACTACTTAAACCTAACTAACCTAAGGACATCACACGCATCCATTCCCGAGGCAGGATTCGAACCTGCGACCGTAGCGGTCACGCGGCTCCAGACTGAAGCGCCTAGAACCGCACGGCCACTCCGGCCGGCGATGTATATCTGTGAAACAGCTTTTATAACGATAAGTTTTATAACGATAAGTTCAGTCACTTATTGAGAAGTAACATGCATGGTTGAACGCCTCTAAGAACCTTCAGATCACCCTCACAAAATAAAGCATTCTGATTCAACAAACATTGAATTATTGGCAGTACCAATTTACTAAAGGACTAAATACGCGGGAGTGACATTAAGAAAAGAACTGACCTGGTCTCTACGTCGACGATGACAAGAACGAACTGCCACGAGTTACGCTCGTGCTTAGACCGCTGCTCAACTGAAACTGAACTGGGGATGTTAAATGCGCAATGTAGCCCCAGAAGCGCTCTGCTTACCTGGAAAGAGAGAGAGAGAGAGAGAGGAGAGAGAGAGAGAGAGAGAGAGAGGGGGGGGGGGGAAGAGAAGAGGTGCAGGTCTGGCACGACCAAATCCGCTCATCTAGGAACTAAGTCGACGACATAAGTGGCCGGAAGCTACATTTGGCCTCACAAAGTGGCGACAGGAGCGCTATTAGGCTTTACTGGGAAAATATGCCTTTCGAAGCAGGCATTCGGAGGCACTGAGATTAATTCTAGGAATGCCGCTCTTTCCACAGAATCGACCTCCGGGAAAGCGATAAGAGGCAGAGCGAACGATGGGACTTCGAGTAACTCGCAGTTCCGACAGGAACCTGTGTACTACTTTCCCGACAAGTTTTGTTATGAAAATACTTAAGCAAAACCGTAGTAAATACTAATAGTATGACTGCCACAGCAAGTAATTTTGGTTCAAAGCGTAAGTGATGGAACTCTACATAGACTGAGGCAGCTAAGACAGGCCACCCCAAATGCATCCAGAAAGAATAAATATATTGAGGCAACGTATCCGTCATTTTATAGCGGACAATATGACGAATTTCCTGACTTTTGCAAGTAATTTTTATCGTTTATGGTAAGCGACTTAAGACACTGACTTTGTTTTTCCCAATGGAACTATGCTCTTTTTCCTGAGGCGTTTGGAAGAAGCTTCTAACAAGGGAACCTCCCCATCGCACCCCCCTCAGATTTAGTTATAAGTTGGCGCAGTGGATAGGCCTTGAAAAACTGAACACAGATCAATCGATAAAACAGGAAGAAGTTGTGTGGAACTATGAAAAAATTAGTAAAATATACAAAGTGAGTAGTTCATGCGAAGATAGGCAACATCAAGGACACTAGGAGACAAGCAGCGTCGTAGTCCCGTGGTTAATGAGAGCAGCTACGGAACGAGAGGTCCTAGGTTCAAGTCTTCCCTCGAGCGAAACGTTTAATTTTTTATTTTCAGTTTATGTGACAAACTCTTATGATTTCATCACTTTTTTGGGAGTGATTATCACATTCACAAGAAAACCTAAATCGGGCAAGGTAGAAGAATCTTTTTACCCATTCGCTAAGTGTACAAGTTAGGTGGGCCGACAACATATTCCTGTCATGTGACGCACATGCCGTCACCAGTGTCGTATAGAATATATCAGACGTGTTTTCCTGTGGAGGAATCGGTTGACCTATGACCTTGCGATCAAATGTTTTCGGTTCCCATTGGAGAGGCACGTCCTTTCGTCTACTAATCGCACGGTTTTGCGGTGCGGTCACAAAACACAGACACTAAACTTATTACAGTGAACAGAGACGTCAATGAAAGAACAGACAGATCATAACTTTGCGAAAATAAAGAAAGTAAAATTCTCAGTCGAGGGAAGACTTGAACCAAGGACCTCTCTTTCCGCAGCTACTCACGCTAACCACGGGACCACGGCGCTCCTGAGTTTACATGATGCTTGATGTTGCATATGTTACACGTGGACTACTCAGTTTGTATATTTTATTAGTTTTTTTCGTAGTTTCACACAACTTCTTCCTGTTTTCTCGATTAATCTGTGTTCAGTTTTTCAAGGCCTATCCACTGTGCCAACTTATAACTAAATCTTAGGGGGGTGCGATGGGGAGGTTCCCTTGTAAGTGAACTTCGAACACATGAGGAGCAGGAGAAGAGGTTCTGCAGACGCCTGCCCTATTATACCACATCTAAATAAAAAAAAATAATAAAAAAACATGTAACTCACATACGCTTCGTGTGTTTATTATCACGGCTGTCATACCAAATGCTCAAAACGTTGACTATGCGTATTGCTACACGCCATAAAGTGATTCTGGAGAAATAATACTGCACGTTGAATTATATCTGGAGTTAACGGCAGCACAGGCCCGTTTTATAAGGCATTTCATGCCTTCGGGAGTCATCTGTGTTTCCTAACAGAACTTTTGTTTTAATTTTCGTCAGAGATAAAAATGCAGAAGTTTTAAGTTTTGGTGAATGTGCAGACCTTTTCGTGGTTCCTGAACGACCGTTCCAATGTTCTCCTGAGAGTGTCTGTTATTACATGGGAGGAATGGGAGGGATATCCGCCATGTAGGTACCATACTGATTGCTTAATGTCTAGTGGGATGTCTTCTATTAACTGCGGAGGCAGCATATGTTAGAAACTCGAGGTACTTGAAGATATTTAGGTCCCTATCAATAAAACAGGGATTAATGATGCGGAGTTTAAAAAGCTTGCACCAAACGTTGATAAACCATTAGCGTTGCTTTTATCTAATGCTTAGAGTCAGCATGGATTTTCGTAAACGATCAGTGTATATTGTGAAGACAGACTTCGCCATGGTCTACAAAGGATGATTCTCCCTCAAACAAAATTTTGCATTGATGGACCGCATCACTTAGCGCTTTTAATAGGTAACAGTCGGAGAACTGTAACCAAGTTTGGAAGTCATTGCCATGACGGTGCAGTTGCAGTGAAATGTGAAGAGGATGAAATGCGATGGAATGTTGTCTTAGAAGAACAGTCGTTTGATTGATCCGTCTGGTACTTTGAAATGCCTCTTACTGACATTTGCAAGTGTGCTACTGGTACTAAAATGTTAGTTTCATTCCTTCCATCAGTTGCTCTTCTTTCTCCTTGGCGTATTTTATTCTCCACACTTTCAGTTTCTAGAACTTTCGTATAATGTTTGAAAATGCTGATCGTGAGTGCTTGACACGATACGGATACTCTTCATCACAAGCGCATCGCTACTCTAATAGTTTGGCGACATTCGCCATAAACGATATTCACTTTTTCGACTCTCGTATGAATTGTGAATATCTCAGTAGCTTTACGAGCAAGTTACCTGATTGCTAGAATAGCAGAAGACAAACTGAGGTGCTTCAAGCTCACAGATAAACTCAAGAACCATACCTGAGTCACGTGTTTGCTTGTTGTTATTGTTGTTGCTTGTCCTCAGTCCGAAGAGTGGTCTGATGCATCTCTCCATTCTACTTCGTCTTGTGCAAATCTCTTCATCTCCGAGCAACTACTGCACCCTACATCCTTCTCAATCTGCTTATTGTATTCATCTCTTGGTCTCCTTCTACGATTTTTATCCCCCCTTCCCTCACACACACACACACACACACTCTCCCCACCCCCCCCCCACCCCACCCCCCCCACCCCGCCAGTATTAAATTGGTGATCCCCTGATGTCTCAGTATGTGTCCTACCAACAGATCCCTTCTTCTAGTCAGATGGTGCCACAAATTTGCTTTCTCGCCAGTTCTATTCAGTACTTCCTCATTAGTTACATGATCTACCCATCTGATCTTCAGCATTCTTCTGTGGCATCACATTTAACAAGCTTCTATTCTCTTTTGTCTACAATGTTCATCGTCCACGTTTCACTTTTATACGAGGCTACACTACAGACAAATATCTTCAGAAAGAGTGCCTAACACTTAAATCTACACTCCTGGAAATGGAAAAAAGAACACATTGACACCGGTGTGTCAGACCCACCATACTTGCTCCGGACACTGCGAGAGGGCTGTACAAGCAATGATCACACGCACGGCACAGCGGACACACTAGGAACCGCGGTGTTGGCCGTCGAATGGCGCTAGCTGCGCAGCATTTGTGCACCGCCGCCGTCAGTGTCAGCCAGTTTGCCGTGGCATACGGAGCTCCATCGCAGTCTTTAACACTGGTAGCATGCCGCGACAGCGTGGACGTGAACCGTATGTGCAGTTGACGGACTTTGAGCGAGGGCGTATAGTGGGCATGCGGGAGGCCGGGTGGACGTACCGCCGAATTGCTCAACATGTGGGGCGTGAGGTCTCCACAGTACATCGATGTTGTCGCCAGTGGTCGGCGGAAGGTGCACGTGCCCGTCGACCTGGGACCGGACCGCAGCGACGCACGGATGCACGCCAAGACCGTAGGATCCTACGCAGTGCCGTAGGGGACCGCACCGCCACTTCCCAGCAAATTAGGGACACTGTTGCTCCTGGGGTATCGGCGAGGACCATTCGCAACCGTCTTCATGAAGCTGGGCTACGGTCCCGCACACCGTTAGGCCGTCTTCCGCTCACGCCCCAACATCGTGCAGCCCGCCTCCAGTGGTGTCGCGACAGGCGTGAATGGAGGGACGAATGGAGACGTGTCGTCTTCAGCGATGAGAATCGCTTCTGCCTTGGTGCCAATGATGGTCGTATGCGTGTTTGGCGCCGTGCAGGTGAGCGCCACAATCAGGACTGCATACGACCGAGGCACACAGGGCCAACACCCGGCATCATGGTGTGGGGAGCGATCTCCTACACTGGCCGTACACCACTGGTGATCGTCGAGGGGACACTGAATAGTGCACGGTACATCCAAACCGTCATCGAACCCATCGTTCTACCATTCCTAGACCGGCAAGGGAACTTGCTGTTCCAACAGGACAATGCACGTCCGCATGTATCCCGTGCCACCCAACGTGCTCTAGAAGGTGTAAGTCAACTACCCTGGCCAGCAAGATCTCCGGATCTGTCCCCCATTGAGCATGTTTGGGACTGGATGAAGCGTCGTCTCACGCGGTCTGCACGTCCAGCACGAACGCTGGTCCAACTGAGGCGCCAGGTGGAAATGGCATGGCAAGCCGTTCCACAGGACTACATCCAGCATCTCTACGATCGTCTCCATGGGAGAATAGCAGCCTGCATTGCTGCGAAAGGTGGATATACACTGTACTAGTGCCGACATTGTGCATGCTCTGTTGCCTGTGTCTATGTGCCTGTGGTTCTGTCAGTGTGGTCATGTGATGTATCTGACCCCAGGAATGTGTCAATCAAGTTTCCCCTTCCTGGGACAATGAATTCACGGTGTTCTTATTTCAATTTCCAGGAGTGTATATTCGGTGTTAACAAATTTCTCTTCTTGAGAAACGCTTTTCTTGCCATTGCTAGTCTACACTTAATATCCTCTCTGCTTCCGCCATCATCAGTTCGTTTGCTTCCCAAAATAACAAAACTCATCTACTACTTGAGGTGTATTGTTTCCTACTCTAATTCTCTCAGCCTCACCTGATTTAATTCAACTACGTTCCTTTGTCCTTGTTTTGCCTCTGGTGATGTCCATCTTACATCCTTCTTTCAAGACACTGACTATTCCGTTCAACTGCTCTTCCAAGTCCTTTGCTGTCTGTGACAAAATTACAATATCATCGGAAAATCTCAAAGTTTTTATTTCTTCTTCCTGGACTTTAATTCCTACTCCAAATTTTTATTTTGTTTCCTTTATTGTTTGGTCAATTACAGATTGAATAAAATAGGGGGTATGCTACAACATTATCTCAGTCCCTTCTAACCGCTGCATTCCTTTTATGCCCTTCGACCGTCATAACTGCCGCCTGATTACTGTACAGGTTGTAAATAGCCTTTCCCTCCTTATCCTTTCTTCTGTAAGGAATTCGTGTTAATATTTTGCAGCCACGACTTATTAAACTGAAAGTTCTATAATATTGACACCTGTCAGCACTTGCTTTCCTTGGAATTGGAATTATTATATTCTTGCTTACATTTCTTATAATAGGGTAGCCGTTTGTGGATCCTCTTCTCCTGGCGGTGTGACGGTGAACTGCGGTGCTGTTATCTTGATTTAATCAAATCTCACACATGATATGCCGTTGAGGTTATCTCAGAGGCTTCTTTCAAATCCTACAGAGAAAAGTGTATAGTTCCGTTAGAAAAAAAGTCGGTGTCGTAATTCGGCGACTATAAAACATAAAAATTACATGAGAACGTCAGGAAATTCGCCGCATTGTCCTCTATAACTTGGCGAAAACTGCTTTCTGAATATTTGTGGGATAGCCTTTCTCAGCTGCCTCGCACTGTATGAATACTTAAGGCATTCGCGGTCGCGTCTTGAAAAAAGTTGCTACAACAGGGTCTAAGAGTCGGCTATCCTAGTATTTTTAGCTATTTTGTGTAATGAATCCATAGAACTTTGATGAGAATCGAGTTCTCAGTTTACAGATCCAAATTTTAACTTGTGAACTTATTTCAACGGTTTGAATCCGCGCCATTCACATCATCGTACTAGAAAATACGTATTAAATACAGAACTTCATCGTTACATAATCACGCTAAGAGACTATTGATTTGTAGCAGGTTTGTACCATAAGCAGTTCAAATGAACTAAAAAAATATTACTAGCTGGTTAGATAACAAATAACATTAAATTACGTTATGCTGTGGTATGGTTCATCATCAGACGACTATATTGATCACTAAATTGTGAAAGACTTTTTATTTGCCCAAGCACGTACAGAAGGATTTATCGCATTTGTAGGGATGCGGTTCTGTTGACAAGATGAACCAAATTTCAAAGACGTGCTATTAAAGTTGTAGGCTGTGATCCGTTCATCAAGAGTTAGTTTAACGCGGCAGTTGAAGTACAGATACAGATAAAATACGAAGAATTTAAAATTATGAAAGAAACTTCACGAGTGATAACAGTACAGAAATAGATAGGTGAGCTAACTTCTGACGTCTGACCAGTATGTAAATGTGAACTTCTACGGTGTATTTCAGATGAATGTGAAGGTAACACAAAAATTGTGTGTGGACAATTCGTCACACCAACACTGGAAGGGAAAAAATTAACGTGATACCACATCGTAACACGAATGAGATTTTACATATGACCATAGCTTCAAGAATTATTCCAGAGTTTCGAACTACGGTCACGCACTGTCCGAACCTTCATTCTTCGGTTTGCATATAAACACGAACGTCCACAAAGTACACAAAACATTTGTTGCTTCGAATGATATAAAATCAACTTATTAGATGGTATCAAAATTCTGTCTTTATGAAACAAACTGTAAGTGATCAGTTACCGAGCCCAATACTGTACAATAACTTTTACACTCAAAGAAACAGTTTCCAATTAGTTAAGCTTGAAATTGTCGGTGAGGAGACGGCGGTCTTAATGTAATTTATGAAATAAAATTTTTAACGCCTAAACCGCAATTTTCTCCCAGATGCCATTAAAGCACGATAATTAGTTTCGGTTGCTTCCTTTAACATCTTCAGATCGCCCAAACAGTAAACAAGAGGTGAATATGCTGTAAAAACTACTATCACTAGCTGCAGTAATGCAGTTATATGCATTCGTGTTGTGGGCCAATAGAACTACAACACTGTGTAGTTACAAACTTGACTATGAGCGATCGAGGATGTAAAGCATAATGGCGGTAATTAACCCATTTTATCCCACTGTCGCATTTTTTGAACAAAAGTTTGTAATTTTTGTGTGCACATGGATTTTGATTTTTAGTAAGTTTGTCACACTGTTGGCCTTCTACATGCTCTTTGCTTTTACACAAAACTGCCAGCTGTGCTGCGAGCATCTGCATAGCAACATTGTTGGTGCTGTAGTAATTGCTGTTTATGGAAAAATGACTACAAGGAAAGGGTAAGTGAGTTTTGCTATATTTGACAGTGGATAACGCTATTATAATTTCTAAATATGACGTATAAATACAAGAATGAAAGTATGTGTGTGTTCTTTGTTCATATCTGTTATCAACAAGGGTTATAATGTATTATAGCTGAGTGTTCCATTTTTGGAACAGTGGGATTGAATAAGTGCACTGAAATAACAGTAAAGCACTTAAACACTTACATTTTAGGTTGACTGCCGATGAAATTATAGCATTACTGGAAGAGGATATTGATTTTTCTGATGCTGATTTATTCATAAACCCCATGATGACCCATGGCGGTCAGATGAAGATTCAGGTGACGAGTGTGAAAGTGATATAAATCATCTAAGTGGCAACCAGCTAAGATCTATTGCAGAAGCAAAGGTTACAAAAAAAAATATTGTGATGGGGCAATTGTTACCCAAGAGATAAATATTAGATAATACTATGAATTGGAGATTTTGAATAGGAAATACGCTTATTAGAATTTTCTAAGTTATTTGTCTGTATAAATATTATGTATGGTCTCTAGAAAGTTGATGTTTTACATTACAGGTAGGTCCTATGGAGCCTAACGAGCCATGATGTTCAACTTCTGGTGCTGCCCATATTGATAGTGTTCTCAGTCCAGAATGTTCTACATACAATACTATTCTTGTTATCTGCAGAAGAAAGAGGGCTGATAGGAGATGGACTCAGAATGATATAAATGAAGTGCAGGTGAAGACGTGGACCCTTCCAGAACAAATGTCACCAGTACAGCTATTTGAACTGTTTTATGATGACATTATTGTGGACATACTAGCCACTTACACAAATATTAACGCTCATCATCAGGGAGATACAACATTCAATGTGTCAAGTGCAGAAATAAGAGTATTGTTGGCCATATTTCGTCTGACACGTTACAACCCTTTACCAAGATATAGAATGTACTGGGAAATGAGCAAGGATTGCCATAATCTAGCTGTGACAAAAGCAATGTCAAGGGGAAGATTTGAAAAACTTGTGCTAACAACAGCTTATCCAAAGTTGACAGATTTTCAGAAATGAGACCCCTTTGGAAACTCTTGAATGATAGGTGACTAAGACCTTTCAGTAACGAAAGACTGCTATGTATTGATGAGGACATGAATCCGTATTACGGTAGACATGGAACAAAGCAACATATGGCAGGAAAACCAGTTCAGTTTGGTTATATAGTTTGGTGTCTTTGCATAGGACTAGGGTACGTAGTTCAAGCTGAACCATACCAGGGGTGCTGCAACAGGAAACATACGACCTGAGCTTGGTGTATGTGGTTCAGTTGTGTTAGACCTAGTATCAAAACGTCCATTTGAGAATGAACAGACATTTGATTTCTTTGTTAATAACTTTTTTACTTCGTTGCCACTTCTGGATGCACTAAAAGGATAGGGCTGCACTATAAGAGGAACAATTTTCTCAAATAGAACAGCGGGTGCTCCTCTGCAAGACCTTCATAAAATGAAAAAACCTCCAAGAGGAACATATGACCAAGTAACCGATAATAAATCTGGATTGACTGTGGTTCGCTACGATGACAACAACAATGTTACCATCGCCTCAAACAGAAGTGGACTTCCACCAACTGGACAATCCAAACGATACAGCAGGAGTGACAAAAAGTTCATTGATATACATACTCCTCCTGCTGCAGTTGTTGGCTACAACACTTAAATGGGAGGAGTGGACAGACTTGATGAAAATATTGGAAAATACAAGATTAATTTCAGAACGAAGAAATGGTACTACCAACTTCTTGCTTTTCCATTAAATGCATCAATAAACAATGCTTGGTTGCTGCATAGACAAACAGTACGGTATAAGGGCAATCCACTCGATCTTCTTGGTTTCACAAGGTATGTGGTCAACTGCTACTTTCAAAAGTACAGCTCACGACAGTCACCTGCCCATCCAGTACGAAATTCAAAAGCCTTCATAAAAGGCGCTCAATGATGTACGCTATGATGGACAAGTCCATCTGATTGTACTGTTAGGCAAACAACTATGCTGTGACCAGTGCAAGAAGAACACAGCAAAACAATGTAAAATTCCTTTTCATGCAAATTGTTTTGTGTAGTTTCGTACAAACTAAAGTTAAACTGAAATCACTAAAACACAGTGTAATTTTGTTTATTCCTTATTTGGTTATATATTCACATTTTGTATAATCTGAAACGAGCTGTATAAAATATGTAGTGAGAAAAATAAATGTAAACAAGAAATTTTTACATTCATTTCTCACAGTATTATATGCACGGTACCTGTACCTTCCCATTCTCACTGTTCCATTTTTTGAATGTCCATTTCTTTGTACTAAATATATTGTTACAATCATGAAAGTGGTATTTCTGGTTCATCTACACTCCAAACATAAGATTTAAACAGGAATTCGTAAAAGATTTGAATGGCAAACATTCCTGGGACCAAATGGGTTAAGAAGGCAAATGGCATTAGTAGAAATTGCATCTTAAGCCCATTATTTGCAATTGTACAGCAGGTATTGTAGTGATAACGGTACATGCAGCGGTTACAAGAATTGTCAGTTGTTTCATAGACTGAATTACAAAGGAGCGACCGAGCTTGGAGTAAAAGTAGTCATATTTATAAAATTTGCTCAAGTTGAAGAATAAAAATGAAATACCCGAAGCCCAACCAATCTGGCACGACACGTCAAAACTAAGTGGGGTGGTTGGGATTGTGGCATTTCACTTTTACTCTTCAACCTGTGCAAACTTCATAAAGATGACAATTTTGTACCCCAAGCTGGGTCACTCCTTTGTAAGCCAGGGTACGGAACAGTTACAGTTCTTGTAACCGTTACATATATTGTTCTTACTCTAATACCTGTTGTACAGTTGCAACTAATGGGCTTTTGCTGCACTTTTTACTAATGCAACTGACCATTCGCCTCCTTTGCTATCGTCATATTGCGAGATTATATTGTTTGACAACCTGGCTCGCTCACGATCAAAGCCAATTGCAATATGACTCAGACACGATATCTGTATGTGCGAAAAATGGCAATTGACTTTGAATAACTAAAAGTGCGAGGTCATCCACATGAGTCGGTCACACAGTAAATCGCAGAAATCTAAAAGTTATTATTTGACCCAAATACCTAGGAATTACAATTACGAGCAACTTCAACTGGAACGATCACTTAGATAATATGTGGGAAAGGCAAATCAAAGACTGCGTTTTATTAGCAAAATACTCAGAAGATGCAACAAGTCTACTAAAGAGACTGCCTACACTACGCTAGTCCGTTCTCTACTAGAGTACTGTTGTGCTTCATGGGATCCGTGCCAAATAGTATTGACAGAGAACATCGAAAAAGTCCAAGGAAAGGCAGCTCGTTTTGTATCACCACGAAGTAGAGGAGTGTCACGAGTATGATAAGCGAGTAAGGGGTGGCAGTTGCTGTGCCGAGATCTTTTCACAAAATTTCAATCACCAACTTCCTCCTCTGAATGCAAAAATATTTTAGCGTCGTCAACGTATATAGGGAGAAACGATCTTCGTAATAAAATAAGAGAAAACAGGGCTCGTAAGGAGATATTTAAGTGTTCATTTTTCCCACGCGCTGTTCGAGAGTGGAACGGTAGAGAAATAGTTTGATCGTGTTCCGAAGAACCCTCCGACAGGCACTTAAGTGTGATTACCAGACTAATCATGCGATGTAGATGTAGATGAAGTAATATGTTGCCTAACTCTTATTGAAACGTACGTTCTCGGAATCTCAATAGCAAAGGCATCTATGCTATTGAATGAAAATTATCAGAGGACTTCACTCAGGTTAAAAATTTTCTGGGAATGTCGTATACAAGTTTTTATACGTCTTTTCTATGGAAGAATCAAGCATTCCAAAACAGGACACAAAACTGCGGCAAGATTTATCACCAAGAGAGCCTCTTTTAATTACTCTTTGATTTTTAGCCACAGGTAAGAGAATAAACACTTAAATATCAAATAAAATAAATATTTATTGTCCGTAGCTACATTTAGACTTATTTTACTGAATTCTTATTTGGTGATAGTTTTCACTGGCGCATGTATCTAATGCGAGTTAGTGTCTACCATGTCTGATATCATTCTGGAATGCTGTGTGACTCTATTTGAGTGTTTGAATAGAGAAATTTTGATTTTTCATAAGCTCACTCAAATACACTAATGTGTAAAAATAAAGAACGAAAATAACTTCTGCATGATGTGTAACTGCCAAATAACATAGCTCAATGAAGATTGGACGGTAAACAGAAAGAACTGCTACAGTATAATACAGAAAGCAGCTGAAAGAATTACGCAATGAGACAAACAAGAATGGCACTTTTATTCAAAAACAATAATTACATTGAAGTCAACGGGATTTACGATGGTCCCCTGGTCATTACAAAGGCAGGACATGGTTTCTAATAGGGTGTGTGATCACTGCGTACAGCAATGCATGCTGTGCAACCTGCACCAATGTTGGCCACGTGGTTGGTAAGGAGTTATTGTGGTAGACCGTTGCATTTCTCCACCAGGGCTGCTGATACGTCCTGGATGGTTGTGTGAACATGCTGAAATACGTCTCCCCAACATATCCCGCACTGGCTCGCTGAGATTTAACTCGTGGAAAGGGGATGGCCAGTTCATTCACTGAATATCTCCTCGTTCCAAGAGGTCCTTCACCTGCGCAGTTCGATGCGGATCTTATCATCACCCATAAAAATGTAGTCAGAGCGGAACGTATCCCTGGAAAGACAAAAATATGGAAGGAGTATAATGTCACAATAACATTGACTGGCCAGTTTACTGTGTTAAAAGATTTGGAGATCAGTATGTACATGCAACATTATGCCTCCCCACATTCTATCGTCTGAATAATGGAGGTATGAGCATACGGCGACAAAGACCCTATTGTTCTCCTTAAGTAAACGAACCGGCCAATTGCCCTTATGAAAACAAACTGCTCCCTTGGGTTCTTGCAATGTTCAGTTAAGACGTAATGAATGGGCAATAACTATGATTATAATTACAGTTAATGGTAAATAACGGTAATTATAATTACCGTAATTTATAAGCAAGAACGCGGTCTGGTATTACACTTGCACCCATTTCTATTGAGGCGCCCGAATGCTTTTAGCGTAAAGTGATAACTGTCATTACATAGATAGTAATTTATGACCCAAAAATTAACATCTCCCCTTCCCCACTGGTGCACTGTGCTACTATTGGTCCAACCGTCACGAATGCCCGCATCACTGCCCCCAGAAACCTGAGAGGAGACTTGGCTTCCTTAGTCTGTACCTCGCTCGGGCAACAGCACCACCATGAAGCGTCAGAGATCATCCACTGCCTGCAAGGAGAATAAAAATTAGAAGACTGTTCGATTCGATTGTAATTGTTAATTCCTCTATCTCTCTCTCTCTCTCATGATTATTATTATTTGACATTTGGTGGTGTTTTATTTCTCTTGCAGTGCAGAAGACTCCTGATGATAATGCAGTCGACCAGTCTGATTTATAGGAGCGATTCGATTTTCCACAGCACTTACCAGTTTTGTCAGACTTCAGATTTCCACCACCTGTTTCGTTCATCTTTGAGCCTCCAGTGTAGCAGCAGCAGCAGTGGTCCACCCGCAACATATCACAGGATAATATAAAGAACTGTTCTATGGCCGCGAGTTTCCGCTATCAGAGACGTCAGTACCATGTCACCTCACGTATTAAAGTGTTTCGATTGAAAGTTATGTACAGTCTAAATGTGGGTAGTAGTAAGTGTGTAGTTGTCTGAGTGTCCTCTCGTCATGGTTTCAGTACTCTAGTAACGTTTAAAACTCTTAGTTTAGCGGTAAGAATGTTATGCATTCATGCTACTTCTATACCTCCCATGGCGGTCTAAAATAAATGTCATTTTTTCTGATGCAGTATTAGAGAGAATCTTTTGTGATATGCCTGACACAATATTAGAGAATCTTATACTGTATATATTTTCATGCAGTTAACATTTCTCTCTCTTTGATAATAGACTTTGTGTTTCAAAATTGGAGCCAAAAAAAAGTATCCACTAATAATAGTGGTACAGCTAGCGGCAAGTGAAGAAACAAGACTATTTATATATACAGTATATACATGTACGTGCCCCCACACACATCCTCAGTTTTGTACATAGTACATACGTATTATATATTTAGCTGACATGCATATACAGTGTGCAGCCAACCCAATAGAGACATGCATATATACACAACTATACTCTATGAGAAGCGATTCATCCAACTGTTCCATGTACACTCGCAGACATACACACATCTGTTGTTTACAGATAAATATCCATTCAAACACTCAATCACTCAAGCGAATAGTGTGAGTATGGAAGAGTCTCAATCCTGTCTACACAGATGAATCGTTTGTCATCATGACACGGCAGACCAGTTTTTAGTTGCGAAACAGTGATCAAATGCTCACTTGGCGCACCAATAAGGGGAAAGAAGAAGAATCCTCACCAAGGAGCCGGCACACCAAGTAATCATCAATCGTGAGAGCCATTAAGGCTGTACGGTGCATACCCTTATTCTGCATTTGGGTGGTACCTGTTTCTGTAAGGTACGACTACTTTTGGATGTAAGACCCACAAGCTCCAAAATCCACAAACCATTCCCTGGTTTTTCATCAGGGCGATAACCATCTTGTTTTAAGGTGTAATACTTTAAGGATTATCGGCCGCATGTCCAGATGTGTAGAATTTTTCGGTATTGTAACTAAGTACTTCATACTGATCACTGCTTTTCATCCAGAAGATAAACCTCTCTTTATCCATACGAAGTAACTTTGGATCGGAGAATTTCTGCTTCGCAAACTGAAAGTGAAATCGGTACTGGTGGAGTTTGGAAACGTCAAGTATGCACACAGCAACATAAAAAGATTTTCTGAACTCTATCGAAACCTTAGCCATCCCCAGAACGACTAATCCTGATTGAAATTGTGGTCCATTTAGAATTTGGCCTGGCGATATAATATTTTACGCCATAACGTCCCTCTAAGTGGCGAACTACATAAATTTGTCGGTGGCTTCTCACAATCTCGACGGTTTTCCGAAAACAGCGTTATTCATTAATGTAAAAAATCTTTCTCAAAGTCACACGGTGCGAGAGCCTTCTGTTCGGTGTTAACATCAATGTACTCCTTCAGCCAGCGTGACTGCTTGAAGCAAATGCCGCAGGCGACTCTAATCAGACCAGTTTCTAAACTGAGGCACTGCTGGGGGTTTCTGCAGTGCTTAATGTACGCCTGTTTTTCCCAACGCGTCGTCATCAGCTTGGAGACATAACCACTGCATGGTACTAGGTGCTCTGGACATAGTGGCAAATCGTTGTGCTGGTCATGCAAACTAGCAGGATATTCCATGTCTGCCTCTACGACGTATGCTTCGCTAGAATTCGCTGGCACACCCACGAAATCATCTAGCCTTGCAGATGTCTTCACTGAATAGTTATCGAAACTCTTCAACAGGCAAATATTGTTGCATGGTGTATCCGTTTAAGTTTTTAACATCAGTGTACATCATGTTTTTTTCATCCTCAGATGCTTTGAACTGTCCACCCATTCACAAGTTATTTTCCTTTGCGTGCCTATGCACACATTGGCAAAGTTCCGCATGAATCCTGTGTTCGAAAGACAGTGGTATGTCAACATTGGTCAATTATTTGTAATTACTGTGAATGATCTGAGTGTGGCCGAATATGTATGATACTTATTTCTATATTTAAATATTGTTGTAATATATTAGTTTAGTCCGGGAAGTGGTTAAGTTAAGTTTAAGTCAAATCATGTCTTTAGAACTTAAGGACGATACATTGCAAACACTGAAAAAAAATGGCCACACAGTGACCGAAATCTGGATTTGCAATAAAAATTATCTGCGACTGATTACTGTACTCTTTAACACTTCAAACAAATACAGTCTCTGGGCACATCCGTTTCCACATGGAATCAAACCTCATATTAATGGACGTTTGACCTTTGCGTCACACCTTGGAAGGACTGCTTGACATCCTTGCAAACTTATCCATAGCAAAAAATACAGAGTTATTCTAAATGATGTACCCATTTTCAAAAATTCGTATGTATTCAAGGACAAATCCAAAACGAATAAGCATTATACCAATGAAAAAAGAAAGTTTCAAAGTTTTTGGTGGGGCAGCGGCGGGCGGGCGGTGATGGTTTCAGAAGCGTCCGGTAGAGTTCTCGCGACAATAGGAACGTCATTGCGTTTCACTGTCAGTTGTGAGTGAGATGGCGACTGTGAAGCGCAATGTTTTCCGTGTTCTTTAGTTCACGAAAAGTGAGTCGCAAATTGCAGTGCAGTGGGCATTTCGTACCAAATTCGGTGTACAACCACCAACTCACAAAAGCATTAGCCGTTGGCTTAAGCAGTTTAAACAGACAGAGAGTGTGTGCATAGGAAAAAAGCACAGACCGACCGCATGTGTCAGAGGATGATGTCCTACGGATCAAGAAAGTTTTGTGTGCAGTCGCAGTAAGTCTACTAATAGAGCCAGTCAAGAATACCCCAACCAACTGTGTGGAAAGTTCTGAGATGGCGTTTGCTGTACAAGCTCTACCGATTATAACTTGTGCAGGCTCTCAACCCCAATGACAAAGAGAAACTTCTGTCATTTTATTGTTATGTGCTAGCAAAGATGGAGGCTGACACATTTCTACAGCGTGTAATTTTTAGTGATGAAGCGATGTGCCACCTTAGTAGAAAGCTCAACAGACACAATGTTCGCATATGGGGTTTGGAAAATCAACATTCACCATTGCAACACGAAAGAGACTGACCGAAGATCAACGTGTTCTGCGCCATTTCCCGTACAAAGGTTTATGGACCACTTTTCTTTGCGGAAAGAACTGTAATCAGAATCACTTACCTGGACATGTTGGAACAATGGCTGTTCCCTAAAGTTATGGAAGATTCCCAGGACTTCATTTTCCAACAGGATGGAGCTCCAGCCCATTGGCGCCATGATGTATGAGGTTTTTTGAATGACTCCCTACCTCAGCACTGGATGGGTCACAGTGGACGTGATCTCTCCCATCGGAGGTTCGAGACCTCCCTTGGGCATGGGTGTGTGTGTTGTCCTTAGCGTAAGTTAGTTTAAGTTAGATTAAGTAGTGTGTAAGCGTAGGGACGGATGACCTCAGCAGTTTGGTCCCATAGGAACTTACTACAAATTTCCAACTTCCAGAGGACTCGAGGACCTGGCTCTGCATTTCTGGCCACTGAGATCTCGTGATCTCACACCCTGCGACTATTTCTTATGGGACTAGGTGAAGGAAACTGTTTACATTCCATCTCTGTCAACCACTCTGAACGATCTACGGAACCAGATCATTGCTGCTGTGCACTCAGTAACAGCAGATACACTTTCGCGTGTGTGGGAGGAGTTTGACTACCGTGTCGATGTTTGCCGTGCAACCACAGTGCCCACATCGAATATTTATAACATTTCTAATTATTAAAAGCTAATTAATTGTAAAGTATTAAATTTATTAAGTTGATATCAACCATTATGAAAAAAGACTTTGAAACTTCCTCTTTTCATTGGTATAAAGCTTGTTCATTTGGGATTTTTACTTGAATAAATGCGAAGTATTAAAAATGGGTCCATCATTTAGAATAACCTTGTATAGTGACGCAGCTACATACTGTTACACTATTTTTGTAGCAGAAACTTCTCTCAGCAATTCCCCCATACCACTATAAATTCATTGAATGTCATGTTATCTATATTTACTTAATAAATGTGTTTCAAATTCAAACCGTTGTGTTTGAAAGCGATAATAAGGTTCTCATTATCCCTGATCATCTCCTTCAGAATTCTTGACTACGTCTGGCTCAAAAAAAAATACATCGGTTTTCATGCGGTGACCAAAGCAGAAACATTTCCATATCTAATTTCTGTTTCCATACCTCATCGTGGTTTTCCACTGCAACACTCGTTTTACTTTCTCAGGTGGTGGAACATTGCTGCTTTCACTGAACATCTGGTACATTACTCCATCGATGTCGTGCAGAATCTCTTGCAATACCTGATACTTGGGCTGAAATAAAGTTTTTGAAAATATGTATTCATGCTCGAAGTGACCCCGCTCAGGATGTGTTAACAGTGATAGAACAACGTTAGTCTTACTGCAGTCAGAAGGATCAATAATTGAATTATGCATATTTCAGGAAAAGAGCAATCAATTTTTTTTCTTCATCTTGGTATCAGCTTTATTGCAGGACTGGTCGGTTACTGAAGAAGTCCTTGCCATGGTGATAACTACAGGTTTACATCAGCATGTAAGGGCTTTTATAGAGAAAGAAAACACATATTGAACTTCCATTCTTATGTTTCTCCTTTATAAATTCTTACACACATGAGGATACATATACATGCTTAAATATGCTGATACTTCGATGCCCATATCAGTCACAGTTGGCTCATACATATTCCCACAAATCGATGCACAACTTGCATCATACAACTGAGCGCTGATTTGTTCCCACAGATTAAGAGAGTGGCACATTTTCTCGTAGAATCGGTACATGTATGGTAGTAAGTTTTGCTTGTCCACAACATAGTGAATTGCTTAACTAACAAGCATTAAATTTTTAAATGCCTTCCTCTTTTTGTTATAAATTTTAATGATGCCTGGGAAGTCCCCTGATGCAACTGTATGGTCACCTAGTTTCACTGAGAGAACTGGACCAGCGATAATCTGCATCAAAGTTTCACAAAGGCAAATCCACTCATCGAGGTATATTATGACTTTGTGATCACTATATGAAGGATGTTCTAAAGCCATCATGGGTAGAACTCATGTTCTGAGAGCATTCCCACATTAACATGTTTGCTGTCACTCAAGTTTAAACTGTAGGTGGTGTTATTAACATAATTCTAACATCCAGTGGCTTCTGTGATGGCTTAGGCTCACCTGCATGAAGAAGAAGAAATGTGTTAGATGCACATTTATGGTCACATTATTCTACTAACTCCACCACCACTAATACTTACTTGCCACTTGGATCAAGAAGGAGGTGAGCTGCGAAGTGCAGTTTGACATCTTCGTCCTTTAAGAGTTCTTACTCAACTGCCGTTAATATATAACATTCACAGCAGTGTGTGCAACATGAAAAAACAAAAAAACTTATATGTATATTATCTTTCATTGTAGAGAGCTCCACAGTCTGTTCATTGCACGACTCAATGAATAATGCCATGATACTGGACTCTGATTGTGATAAGACTAGCGTGTTGGTATTAGTCTTTAAATTACATGCAGATGACAAGTGAATACTGAAAGTTCTTAGCAGCTTTCAACAGTCTGAAGTCGAGTATTATGACGCTGTTAATGGAGAATGACGATTACACAACACTGGTGCTTTCAGGAAATCTACAAGGTCCAGCCATTCTACATATTGTAGAACAAATTATACCAGAATACATGACTATGGTGCAACTAGAAGACTAAGGATTCAATAAGACAGAGAGCGTTGAGATGTATTACATATTGAAATGCCTCGAATCATTTATATATTTCTTAAACAAATTTTTGATTCAAGGCATTTAAATATGTAATACGTCTCAACACTCTGTGTCTTATTAAATCCTCAGTCTTCTAGTTGCACCATAGTCATGTATTCTGGTGTAATTTGTTCCACTATATGTAGAATGGCTGGACGCAGTAGATATCCTGAAAGCGCCAATATCATGTAACCGTCATTCTCCATGATGGGCATCCAGCACATTTTTCGCTGTTGGCTAGAGATCAGTTGCAGGGACAACGCCCGAATCGTTGGATTGGACGCGGAGGAGATGTGTCGTGGCTGGCTCGGCCGCCAGACTTGACGCCTCTCGATTTTTTCTTGTGGGGATTCGTAAGAGACATTGTTCATAAAGACGTTCCAACTACACCTGAAGATATGCGAGAGAGAATTGTCAGAGCGTGTGCTTCGAGAAGTGCCGATGTGATAAGGAATACCACTCAATGCATGATAAGAAGATTGCAGCACTGCATTGATACCAATGGTCATCACTTCGAACACCTTCTTTAAATGGACGTTCATGCCACTTTTGTGACCGTCGTTGACCTTCAAAGACTTGACTGTTACACATCATTGGATTCGTCTCGATAACCGCTGTCAGAAAATAAGTACCAAACTATAACATCCCATTTAAAAAAAATGCCCTTCATATCTCTGACGCGACCCCGCCTAGCAACAAAAAACCAACGTCATATTATGGCCCCTGTTGTCCAATGCAACATCTGTCACACAAACTTTTCAACTGCTATCATTCTTCTGTCTACTACTATCACCCTGTATACCTTGCTGACTTCCTTTCAGTTGACAGAAGCCTTGTGTCTTTTGTATCAAAGAATGTGTTATCAAGAAGAAAATTTGTCTCAGGCACATTTCCCTTCCTTGCATTTTATGATACCTAAAATAAACGTCATAATATAGTATGCATCCTCAAAGGGATAAATTTCAGACTGAATTGTTATTAGTGTATCCAAGTCAATGCAATATCCTTTTTTGACTCCATCTATCTACAGGCCACCTGTGTACTCTGTCGGGGGGGGGGGGGGGGGGGAGGTCTGTACTCAGGTGTGTATGCCTGTTTAGTCAGCAAGTTCTCAAACAGGTTCATACTTCGTACCTTTATGCATATGTAGTTGAACGATTTGGGCGCCTGGAGATGGTAACAGTGGAGGTGAAATTATTGTACGGCTGAATGCTAGTGGGCCTAGGGCTCAGGGTGCGCCAAGGTACATCATCAAGGTGACTGGTGACTGGTATGGGAGAGTCCAGGTAATTATTGTGAATCATCTGAGTGTGATAGAATATTTACAATATTTCTTTATTTAAATATCATTGTAATACTTTAGCCAGAAATGAGTAAATCCCAAAGCTGGGAATTTGAATGGCTGTTGCTCGTATGGCCTTTGTACAGGAGATGCACCAAAAATGGTGGAGTGTCAGACAAGCTATAAGATGGCTTCTTATTTTTTTTTATAGTCAAGTACTGAAGCAAATCTAAATACATTTGTGATCTCAGAAAAATGAGGCGCATCCAGTGAGACGAAAATACTTTCAGGATTTTTAAAACTATAGAAGGTTATATTTTTCAATGATTAAACATTGTCACAGTGGAGCACTGAAGTAACAGCTTCTGAATGCTTCATGTGATTTCAACGAACGACATCTCAGATGAGAGCACTGCATGACAGCTATTATCCCAGAAAGCCACCCATCTGCATCTATTTTATTTATTGGCGTATAACGTCTTTTATAGCTTTTTTATTACGGAAAAGTTTGTCATAACATCGTATTCTTCACAATTACACAGAATATCAATGCAGCATGAATACCTCAGATATTAATATACTCGTGTAGTTAATTAATTAACAGTTTACTATTTTGCCAGTAACTTTATTTTAATGTTGATTGGAAGTGCTATTAAAAACTGTGCTAATTTAAAAGTAGACCCTCGCATGTGTTAATGGACACCACAATTGAAAAGTGAACCGAAAGATACTTCTGTCAGGAAGGCATAAACAATATTTAACGACATTCGTTGTCATTTAACGTGAGTACACATGTGTAAGAATACTAGTTTATTCACTTATGAGCAAACCTTTATTTTTAATTATTGTGAATGATCTGTGTCTGACCAAATATGTATAATATTTCGTTATTTAAATATTGTTGTAATTTATTAGTTTAGTCCGGCAAGTGGTCAAGTTGCGTCATATCATGTCTGTAGAACTTAAGAACGATGTTTTTTCGTGGGGACAATATCAGACGATATCAGAACACTACGGGAGTCAAGTGGAGATGGGGCTTTTCGAGTGAAGAGCTCAAGGAAGCGATTCTGGACACGTGGATGTTCTTTCTGGTAGAACACAGAAGTGCCAGTGATATCTACGATATCTGGTTGTGTCGGTGAACGGCTACCACAATATGCTAACTTTTGAAGGGACTTTATGTTTCAAGTGGTCTGAATGTGCTCCAGGGTAGGACTCCAACTTTTTCCGCGTGTATTATGAAACTGAGGATAGACAGAGTATAAGTTGATATTATTCATATTCTATGTGCTAATTTGTAAATCATCATGTTAAGCTCTGAACTGTTTTGTGGTCAATGTTTTGTGTTTTGTGATTGCAAAATGGACTTAGTTTTCGCTTAGCTTTGATGAAAATTTAGTTTGGGGATTTTGATACATTTCTCAAAATACTCCCGACATAACTTTGCTGCGTTTGATAAGGGTATTTTCTGTCTGTATTTTAGCTGAATATAGTAGGACCACTTTCAATTTAGTTGAGATGTCCTTTCTTGAATAAACATTATTCAACATAATTCTCTGTCCTTTATATCAATTACAGATGTCACAATAGAACCCTTGTCATCAAATCACTCATTTAACTTTTAGTTTGTATTTCTGGGTCAATAGATGTCTGTACGATCGTGTTCTGCACGGAAGATGCCATCCTGGTGAGTGGAAAACCAAGCCAGCGATGACGTCTGAGCACCCATGAAACGGGGTAGTATTTGTCGGGTAGTCCCACATCCACAATCGCTATGTACAGAATCACAGACGGTGGAGTATGGCATAGAGATGACGTCTACCAGACTCTCTGCAGTGGAGAGCCATAAGAAGAATGGAAGCAGGACAGTTTCAAACTGATGTAGCCCTATGGCTTAATGAAAATCGTTCTGTTGTTTCCCGGATGTAGTGACACTTTATAGAGACCGGAACTGTACCCCAAAAACCTGGACAGTGCCGACCACGTGTGACATTACAAAGAGAGGACCGTCATCTGGCGGTAAGGACACGACGGTACCGCCTTTGTAGTGCGCACCAACTAGCATCTGACCTCGCAGCATCCATTGGATGTGTTGTATCGAGGCAAACGGTGTACAGAAAGCTTTGGCAGTGCAGCCTTTATTGTCGGAGACTTGCTGTATGTGTACCTTTGACACGTCTTCACGGAAGGGAACGTCTAGAGTGGAGTCGTCAACATGCCACCTAGATGGTCGAACAGTGGATCAGTTTTCTTTTCACAGATGGATCCCGATTTGGTCTGGAGAGTGATTCTCAACGGTTTTGCATCTGGATGGAACGTGGAAAACGATTTTGGGGCCAGAACACTGTGGGAAGAGACCGATATCGTGGAGGATCTGTAACGGTGTGAGCAGGGATTTCGAACAGCTCTTCATGAAATTGTACGGATGAATGGGCAAGGTTCAACTGCTGCCAGATATCGTGACTATATCCTGGGACCTTATGTGTGGTTGTGGCGAGGTGCTGTGGGCCCAGACTTCACACTGATGGACACTAATGCTCGATCTTATAGAGCACAGGCGGTTGATGTTTTCTTGGAAATGAAAGATATTGCATGCATTGCATGATCTGCTCGCTCTCCCGATTTGAATCCCATAGAGAATATCTGGGTTGCATTAGGCAGACGGGTTGCATCACGTCAGCATTCACCAACCACTCTCGAAGACTTGCGAGCAGCTCTGCAGGAAGAATGGGAGGTATTGCGTCAATACAAGATTAATGACATCATTCACAGCATGTCCCGTCGTTGTCAGGCCTGTGTTGCTGCCAGAGGCGGTCACACCCGATAGTGAGCACGTTAATCAGTTGTCGGAATGTGTGTAAAAATCCGTTAAGTTGAAAAAAACGAAGACCATTTTTGTCTACCGTTATGTATGTTGCAGTTGTTTACGTTCTGTATTCTTTACATTTTTCCTACTTTACTGTATGGTAGCATAAGTTAGCCTTATCAGCAAAAGATGACAAACATTTTGTAATGCAAAATAAAGTTAATATCCTAACCTGGTGTTGTTGTAATGTTTGGGTGACTTTGAAAAGTGGTTGAAAGTGAGTAGTTGAAAGCATAACAACTCTCATTTCTTACCTATAACGGAGTCTATTATTACTGTTCAGTATGCTATTTCATCAAGGTGTCATGGAGTTTGTGCTGTTTGACAGGATAAGTCAATCCTTGCGAAATGCAGATTAACCTGTAAGTTCTATCAACATCAGTGTCATGTGTATTTTGATAAATAATATGGCCATTTTAGATGTGGAGATCGTTAATTTTACCGTTTGCTGTGTTTTGTACCAAGTGTGGTACAAATACCAAATTATACTCAATGACAAATGCTGCTTAACCTACAAGTTAGATCAATAGTACTGAGCCGTGTTGCCTCGCATCACTCAAGCGATCGCGAGATCGTGGTAGCGAGGAACAATCTTTGGTGGTTCTCCACACGTGGAACTTTGATCGGCACAAAGAATGACAGAATTGGCTGATCAAATTGGAAGGAGCATTTGCAGGGTGTGAGGCCGGTTTACCTCCACTGTCTGGAACTGATAGTAAAAGCCTTTTGGAGAGCACAGACCGTAAGTATCCCGTGAATACGGTGTTTTTGGTTGGCTGTGGTGGCGATGGGACTCTGGAAATTTGCCTGTGCAAAGCGTGTGGGGATTTTGAGTGCCATTTCGCTACCGATTCGTAAAATATGGTTCTCACCTTAGATCACCAACGTACGTGACGCACTGCTTATATTACTACTGTTGTTAACGAATCTGCTGCAGTCGTTTGAGATATTATATTGAAAACTCAACTGAAAATGTTTGTAAATGTTAAGGTTTTGATTATTAATATGCAGCTTGGCTGACTTCAGATATCTTTTAATGTTTGACAAATTGCTTAGTTTTTCAACTGTTTAATAGTTCTTTTGCTGATGTCACTTGCTGACCTCATTTCCTCGTTAATATTCGACTAGTTGTTTAATTTCTTGCCCGTTTTTAAAAGCAATTTTGTTGGCTGTTACTTAAATAAAAGATTATGCATTATTTCAACTGTGAACGCTGCTTTTTTGCTTCCCGGCCCAGCCCTACCGCTCAACGGCGTGTTAAGCTGCTTTGGGGTACCTATGCCCGCTTCAAGTACCAATGTGCAAGCCACGTGTATTGTTTTTACTGTTATACGACAACTAAGTTACAACGGCAGTGCCACATGAGGTTTGTGCCAAAAATCTTAATTCATTTTGGTAAATGATATGGACAATTTAATTTTGGTGCAAAGATCGAATCTGCGTTCTTGATCAGAGATGTGGAGTTACAGTTGTGTATTTCGATAAGTGCCTTGCGTTTGTTGTACTTGAAATCTTTACATATGTTGATAAATAATTTTATTTTGGTGGAAAGATCAATTTTTCGAGAGACTGAACTTCCCCCTGTGTGTGTGCTTTTCCATCATTGTACAGGGTGATTCAAAAAGAATACCTCAACTTTAAGAATTTAAAACTCTGCAACGACAAAAGGCAGAGCTAACCACTATCTGTCGGCGAATTAAGGGAGCTATAAAGTTTCATTTAGTTGTACATTTGTTCGCTTGAGGCGCTCTTGACTAGGCGTCAGCGTCAGTTGATGCTAAGATGGCGACCGCTCAACAGAAAGCTTTTTGTGTTATTGAGTACGGCAGAAGTGAATCGACGACAGTTGTTCAGCGTGCATTTCGAACGAAGTATGGTGTTAAACCTCCTGATAGGTGGTGTATTAAACGTTGGTATAAACAGTTTACAGAGAATGGGTGTTTGTGCAAAGGGAAAAGTTCTGGACGGCCGAGAACGAGTGATAAAAATGTAGCACGCATCCAGCAAGCATTTGTTCGCAGCCCAGGAAAATCGACTCGCAGAGCTAGCAGAGAGCTGCAAATTCTCAGTATGAACGTGACTCGCCTAAGGTGAACGTTTTCTGTGCCATTTCAGCCAATAAAGTTTTTGGTCCCTTTTTCTTCGAAGGTGCTACTGTAACTGGACTACAGTATCTGGAGATGTTAGAGAATTGGCTGTTCCCTAAGCTCGAACAAGAAGCACAACAATTCATATTTCAGCAGGATGGAGCGCCACCACATTGGCACTTATCTGTCCGTAACTACCTGAACGTCAACTAATCGAGGCGATGGATCGGCCGCCAGGCAGCCCGTGACAGAGCACTTCATCACTGGCCTCCAAGAAGCCCTGATCTTACCCCCTGCGATTTTTTCTTATGGGGGTATGTTAAGGATATGGTTATTCGGCCACCTCTCCCAGCCACCATTGATGATTTCAAACGAGAAATAACAGCAGCTATCCAAACTGTTACGCCTGATATGCTACAGAGAGTGTGGAACGAGTTGGAGTATCGGGTTGATATTGCTCGTGTGTCTGGAGGGGGCCATATTGAACATCTCTGAAAAAAAAAACCTTTTTAAATACTCTTTGTAATTATGTATAACAGAAGGTTATATTATGTTTCTTTCATTAAATACACATTTTTAAAGTTGTGGTATTCTTTTTGAATCACCCTGTATTTGTCTGTCTTGTGTTTACATTTCGTATTTTGTGCATTACAAAGGTAGACCTGGATATTGCCAAAACCTGAAATTTAAGTGACCCAGTACATTAAAGATCTCGTCAAACGATGCAATTTTTAATATAGTTTGTTGTGCTAACGTGTCAGAAAGTGAAACGCCTGAGACGTGACAGTGACCTGCTGTCTCTCTGACCACGATCATCTCCCATAGCTGAAGTTACATAATCAAGACAGTGGATGAAGGAGGGTGGAACATAACATGTGAGAGCTTTACTTATTTTAAGATTGATTGGTACAAACCCCATCAAAATCCAAACTTTGCATATTTAAATTGTAATTAAGCGCTGGCATTAGAATTCGCTGGCAGAGTACGGCCGTTGTTATGTAGGGCAGCTCAGGCCACAGTAACTTGCAAGCCACCGAAGCGATAGCTTGGAGTGCAGCGTCGCAAAGTTTCTGAGGTCTTGGTGGAAGGATGGAGGAGGGGGGGGGGGGGGGCAAAAAATTAAGGTACAGTTTGCGAGGGCAGACATCCCTTAACAGCAAGCAATTAGACTCGCCGCAAGTGCTGAAGCCAAGGAGAGGAAAAATAGTCCAGCCAGAAAAATACACTTTTAAGTAGTTAGTGGTTGTAAAATTGTTTTACGCAGTGGTACGAAAGACTTGATACTGGAGGAGTCACTGTAGGACAAGGTATTATCAAAAGTGTAAATAGTAGGAAAGGGACTTGTCTGATATCACAATCGAAGAACAGTTATAAATAGGGGTCATAGACCATTATGTAGTAGAGATCGCATCAAGTGTTCACTTAGGTAGGACCTGTGTCTGACGGCGGTTCAACCTCAGTGGTGTAATAAGATTTGTAATTATTCCTTTTATGCTGATAAAGTCAGAATATGAACCGTCATCTAGGCAGTGATTTTGATTGGTGTTTTGAAAGTATACTTCTGGTTGTCACGTAGCTACTGTCTTAGAGGTTAGTAGCGTAACTGGACAAAGCTTATGCTAGGTCGCTGTGTCATCTTGCACCTTGCTGTCTGGTTGTGAGCGTATTAAATTGTCGCTGGTGACCTGTTATTTTCTTGGAGAATAAAGCTCGACTTGTTGCCAAGCAGATTCAGAACTGTCCTGGCGTTTTGTTTCCAAGTTCCGTGTCGCAGCAGCAGCGTTACTGTGATTTTATACGGGAGAGGCTATGTAGATAAAGGTAAAAGTGATTCTTGTCAATCAGAATTAGCGTCTACCGTATAGGATCTGTGAATTCTGGAGTGTGGTGATTGTAGCTTTGCCTTTCCTTGTGACTCGTGCACATCAAACAAATTTGAGGACATAATGCCTCAACAGTATATTATGGTTTTACCAAAGAAGTGTGTTATTTATTTGATGATGTACCAACATCTCCCAGAGTGGTGCTGTGTTACTGCAAAGCTTTATCACGTTACACAAGGTGGAGCACAGCGTAAAAACACATCCATAACAGATAAGGTTACAGGTCAAGAACGTGATGCTGGACTTCGAGTATACAAAGCAAATAGATAGGTCTCTGTTAAAACTCGATCACGCATCGCTGCTATTCCTCTGCTTACAGCTGCAGGCAGTTCATTCTAACATATGTTGCAGGTGTACTTTTGTGCATCTTCCTCGTGTCCATTTAAACCGATGTACCAATTCTTCATTGCTAAATAGTTTGAGAGGTTACTGAGAAGTACAATGCTTATTTGCTTATTCTATGCACGAAAAAATGTTTCGTAAGTCAACGGAGAGCGTAAAGTGTGTTAAATGTCGGTCGATAAACATGCCACTACAGATGTATCCACGATAAAAAGTAATGAAAAGGAAGCTACTATGTTAGCCAGTGAATAACGTTATTTCTATTTTCTTCGTTCATTGCCTTCTTCCCCAGTAAAATGACTCTTGGTCAGTTCGTTTTTGTAACAGCCTCATTTAGGTCTAAGATGAAAGGTCAACTATTACTGCAGGAAATTAGTTTTAGAAGATAAGGTTTGTACTGTTATAGAACAATTTAGACGTCTAAGTATCATTGCGGCACTTATTTTGAGAGAGAACAGTCATTTTTTAGGCATCAAGTATACAAAAGAGCTGTACTCTTGCCGTTTTAGGTAACACGCGTTTTATAGAACAATAGATACTGAAATTTTAGACTTGTAAATAACATTAACATAACCAATTTGGGAAGGATTACTTATTTTTGATAAATGATACATCTTTTTGGTACCACCGGTAACATAGCCTCATACAGGTCTAAGATGAGGTATGAACTATTACCGCAACATGTTATTTTTAGCTACATGTGTTTTGTGCTGTTGAGGAACAAATTAGAAATGGAAATTGCATTGTGGCACGTAACTTGAGAGTCCACAGTCATGTTTTAGTCGTCAAGTGTAAGTTACACAATAACTGAGGTCCTAGAAACAATAACAGCGTAAATCTACTTACGCTGTTATTGCAGTATCGTCCTTTTTGAAATCCCTAAAGTCTCTGCTATCCGGCAATCTGGGTCTTAGTTCTGTGTACTCCCCTAAAGATCAGGGGCTACAAAGTCGACAGATGTGCGCGCCGCTATTACTGCATGGAACCAAACGATGTCGCATCTGTAGTGTTAGTTGGAGAATATGGCAGCAGTAGGTGAGATGACTACAGATTGTGAATCCTCCACAATTGAGTGTGATACAGATAACTGCAGTAAAAAGGACGCTACAGATGTTGAAATTTGTAATTCCTTAGGTAAAGGAAGACAACGGAAACGAGACCCTAGTGCTTGGAAAAGAAATATCGCAAAACGTGACAGAAATCGCAGGAAAAGTTAAGTTTTTCTTACAACTGGAAGTGAAGTGAAACAGAAGAGATTCCAGAAAGTGGACAGATGCTGGAGAGAAATGTAAAATTATTTCTATATTTAATTAGCTTCAATTTGTAATATTAAATGTAAAAATACATATTACTGGTAATTTTCTAAATACAACATATTCAGGTGTGTTCAGATTATTGACTGGGATGAGCAAAGTAAATGCTTCAAAGTGTTTTCCGATACTGGGGATAAATTAATGCAAGAGGCAATGTTACTTGGATATATAAAGAAGAAAGATAAAGTTTTTCATAAAACAGAAAGCTGTAAAGAGAAGAACTATTTGTGGACTTATGCCATAAAGGTGTAAAAAGATGACAAGCCTATTTGCAGACAGATTTTACTCTTCACATTAGAAATTTCCGAAATGAGACTGAGTACAGTACAGAATTCTTTAAAAACAAGTTAGTCCTTTCATTATTTTTATAATAATTATATTAATTATTATTATTTACAAATTTAAGTGTGTAATTTTAACACACACACACACCTTTAACATGTTACCAACAATGAAAACATAACACTACAGAATAGTGCAACACAGGAATGCAAGAACAAACATATGGACAATTTTGACACTGGATTAAGTGGATGACTGAAACACTCAATTTTTTTTCAGGTGGTCTTATTGAAGACTGTACGGGAAAACACAGTATCGTCCCAACAAAGTAACTAAAGATGTGTGGCAACTTTCAGATCACTGGAAGCAGATTTCTCACAAAGAAGCTCATTATAACGGGTCAAAGACAGGAAGAAAATATTTTGAAAATCCTGCATTAAACCTCGTTAAGTTGGATAGCACTTTCAAGCAGTATTTTTATGGTAACACTGAAAAGCCACTAAATATAAGTTATAGTATGTATCATAAACACTCCAGGGAACACAGTGAGTACTCTTTCAGACAGCCAAGAACAGACATGAGTGGTTATCGTGATGAATGTGAAACAATCGTCAACAGTGAATGTGAAGTTCAATATCTTCATCATAAAAAACATTTGAAAGTTACAACAACATTAAATCAAAAAGTCTGGCAGAAGCACATAAAGATGATTGTAAACTTTTTTTTTTTTTTTAGAATTTGCTTATACTCAAAACCCACCTCTTCCACGTCTAAATGTAACTGCTCACTTCTACAAAGGGTTGCTGTGTCATTACACTTTCAATGATGGTAGTAGTATTTTCTATTGTGTTTTAGAGTCTAGATTCATAAGAGTCCAAATTCAGTGTGTTCTTTACTGCATAATTTTATTATATCTAAATTTAAAAAACGCCATAAACAAATAAAATACCTTTATTTTCAGATTCGTGTGGTTGTGCAGAGCAAAAATAACGTAGTTCTGTGATTTGCTGTAAAAACTTTTGAAAGTAGATATGAAATATATTTTCCCTACAAGAGGATATTCTGACAGTCAATGTGATAGAAACTTTGGTAAGTATGGCAAGCTATTAAAACAATTAGAAAGTATAGAAAGTGTGGTGGAGTATGTGAACATTACGAAAGAGAGCAGAAAATATTCACAGCCATTTCATACATATATGTCTGGGACCTTAATCTAAGATTGGGCATCAGCACTCAGTCCATTGTTTTCCAGAGTGCCTGCTGCCAAGGAATACAAATTTTATATTCAGAAACATGCTAAACTTTTTTATAATAATGATGACGTTTTGGGTTCTGAGTCTTATTTTCCCATATTCATACAAACCGTTTTCATTATTCATTAAAAAGTTTCACTCTCTTAAATATGCTGATGTCAAATTAATTGATGTAACAGCACAAAAAATATGTCAGGTAATTTTAATTTGGTGCGAACCTGCAATTACAGAATAATTTTTAAAAATTGCTATATTGTCTTAAGGAATAAATATGAATAACATTTAAGCTTGTTTTATTCTATACAGATGAGTTATTAAAATTGTAAACTTTACCATGTTATTTCTTCAAAAATGGTAAATCTGTTGATGCTGTTACTGTATTTAACTCCTCAGTAGGTCTCTTCCACTTGCTGAACGTTTAGCCACATGAGTTTTGTACTGTTAAAGAACAATAATATTTAGACATGGGAATAACGCTGTGGAACATAATTTGATAGTCCATAGCCATGTTTTAGGCATCTACTGTGACAGATATTCTGTATATGAAAACACTGAACATTTTGTGTGTGTGTGTGTATGTGAGCGAGTGAGAGCGCGGGTGTGTGTGTGTGTGTGTGTGTGTGTGTGTCCACTGTTCACAAAGTCTACATATTTTTGATAAATAATACAAATATTTTATGAACGTGAATATTTAATACTAGTGGCCGTTGTGCCTTGTGCCAAGTGGGGTACAAAGATTGAACTTGGCCCATTGACAAGTGCAGCTTATCAGCAGTAATTGCTTAACATGTAAAACAATTTTACATGTTACAGCATACGTTTGTGCTGTACAAATTTTTTCTGTACATACATTTTTTGGTTTAATTATGCAGACATTTTACATATGGAAATACTGTAAGCTACACCAGTATTGTCAATATAAATACGTATTTCTGATAACTAATACAGGTCATTCAAATTGTTTCGAACGTGGCGCAAAATTTAGATCGTTGAAATACTCTTGAACATGGCCACATAGGCGGCTCTGGGGCAACATTGCGATTGGCTGTTTCGTTTTAATGACTGGGTGCTAAAATATTTTGCTGCCATTGAGGTTGAGGGAAGGGAGCTTACCAGATCTTGGATTTTGATGTTAGTGGGGGCAGATGCTGGATGTTCGGGTGTACAAATGAATTTGGGCTAGTGTTTTTATGGTGTTTAGATAGTAAAAACCGCCGTATGAAAGTAAAGAGTTTCACAGATATCGAGTACTAGGTATCATTGCTTTTCAGGGTTTTCGCAACGTCATATACTGGTGAATTTAGTATTTGTGACTGATCTACGACGTTAGGCTCTTATCGTGCTTCGTTTATTACATTACTGTGGCTATTACTGGTGTCACTGGTGTCACTTGGACCTAGAACTCTCAAAACCAGCTTCGCTCAATTGATAAAAAGAAGCTGGCGTATTGTGCACTTTGACTTTATTACCTACGTATATTAGCGTGTGTCGTGAATCGGCATTCACGAATGTAAGCAGGACACTAACTGCTTTCCATATAGAGTGTACTTGTGTTAATGGAAAACCCAGGGTGTATATGCAGAGTATATGGAAGACATTACAAGTTTGTAACTACCACAAACTGTGTTTTTGTGCAGCTGCAGTATATAATTATATTCAAAGCAAACGGAAATTATATGGACGAATTATCAGTGAGTAACCTTGGTGCAGCTAATTCGTATCTGCTGATGGTTGAAGTCTGCATAAAAGTATATAGTGATTACTCATAAATTATGCAAAGTTCCATAAGTTGGTGAAGCCTTGGCGCGGTGCGTCAACGTCGTCGGCCATGAGCCGTCACGAAACACCGCCGAGTCAGAGGCGCAGATATTCCAATCCCAGTCTGTCAGCAGTGGTAGCTTTGCATGAAGCAGCATTCTCGCCTCCGTCATGTCGGCTATGGCGTCAGCCGGAAGAGGGCACACCCGCCAACTCAGTGACTCTGCTTGTCTGCAAGGCCACTGGAAGCACAAAGCGCTGCCATCAGCGGTCTCAGTCAGCTGGGATGTGGCGCTGTGTCGTCTGCCGCAACACAGCACGAACAGCACCGCTCTGCATTCGTCATCCAACGTGGATCTGGGTTTACGTAAGTGTCAACTACTGAGCCGTGCAACAAGAGGAAAACACCTCTACTTGCGGTCTCGACAGTGTTGCTGAGGAAAATGCTCCGTCTCAGCCCATTCGGGGCTATGACACTGTCGAGTATTTTTATGATGGCATTGTGCTATTCATCGAGATAGGATTGGGGAAACAATAGAAGTTTCAATGGGAATCCTTCCAGACCTAAGACATAAGATTTCAGAATAGGCAAATTTGATGGGCAGATCGAGGAATTAAGTTTAGAAAATGGACAGCTAAGATGTGAGGTTCAGCAAGCTAATGCTCCAGCTGTGCAAGAATGCATTTCATCGTTAGTAAGCGAAAATACCAGGCTTAAGGAAACTCTCAACATAGCTATTCCTTTCTTTGTTGCTGTTGTCTCTGCAGTCTAGGCGCTCAGTCCGGAACCGCGCGACTGCTACGGTCGCAGGTTCGAATCCTGCCTCGGGCATGGATGTGTGTGATGTCCTTAGGTTAGTTAGGTTTAAGTAGTTCTAAGTTCTAGGGGACTGATGACCACAGATGTTAAGTCCCATAGTGCTCAGAGCCATTTGAACCATTTGTCTCTGCAGATGGAGAGACAACGAGCATGGCCGCTAAAATTCAGAACAAGATGTGTCAACAGTCAAACACTAGCTTTGTTAAAGATTCTGAAGTCACGAAAAAGTGTTAAACAGTTGCTGTTACTCCTAGGGCAGATAGACTTCGAATTAAGCCCATGAAGATAGCCGATAGTGTTGTCATAATAGAAGCCGAATTCCAGCAATAATGCGAGAGGCTGCCAAAGAAAGTCAATAAAATTGTACACATAAGTGTGAACACCTAGAAAAAGATGGGCATGCCTAATGGCGTATGTCGTGCCACACAACATGCTGAATGAAGAGTTTGCTGGACTCTATCTACCAACAGTTGGTCCTAGAGATGTTTACGTAACAAAAATTTTACATTCGCTTCAGGGCACTGAATGTGAAAGAGCAGCTGGTTGTACCTAAATGATTTAAATGCTTTGACCTAGATTACACCACCAAATGATGCACAACAGAACAATAAGTTTGTTCCGACTGTTGAGATAACGTTCACCAAACGAAATAAGCGTGGTGAAAACTCGAAGTGCAGTCCATGCTCTAAAGGGGAAAGCCATGCTCACATGAAAGGAAAGAAGACTCTCTCACTTACCAGTTACTCGTAGAAAGACAAGCAGCTCAGACTAATTACGGAAGTGTGTAGTAACCCGTATATTTCTGAATGTGACACATCTATTTTTCAGAATCCATTAGATTTCAAGCCACGTGCAGTAGTAAGACACACAAGTTACCTTCGACGAGGACAAAGAATTGACGCAGAGCAATTGTTGGAGCGAACAACTTGCTATCTGGAATCCTTGAGAAACTCAAAATAATGGATGTCACATGATGCCACCTGCAATAAACACTGACGTAGTAAAATACCCTTACAAATTGATTGACTGCATAGTTGGGCTACTGGAACAATACAGTCTAAAACAACAGACAGCTCGGGAGCTGAAAAAGAAAGCTTTCAAATGAGTAGTTTTTCAGGCTCAGCTTCTGTTTATGATAAATGTGACTGAGCGTAAATTATTTTAATTCGAGAGCTATGGTGGCTGTCATAATTCGAAGCGAGATTTTGATACGATTGGTAGGCAAAACCTCCCACCCTAAGACCCAGGAGTATCATAACCGATACCGCGATGTTGCAAAGTTAACTTCGTTCATGATGGTACTCTCAATGATTACAATCCTCCCCAGACAAATTCTGCCGCTGACACACGGACCAATGACACGGTAACATCTGTTTCATCTGAAACACCAGAAAGGACACGGAGCCATGTTCCAGCTTTTCGGTTATGGATTCAGCAGCTAGTGATTAGAGAATCGGATTGGAAGTAACAGGTGCCTCTAGCGTCTGTAGCAGCAGAATCTTGAAACAAATGAACACGTCGGGAGTGTCAACAGATGAGCTCTTGGCACACATCGAAAGACGTAATGTACTCTCCTTCTTGCAAACACAAAGTCCTAACAGAACTGCGTGTGCAACATTGATGAACCCGAACCACATATACGAAGACACAGAAAGCAGCGTCTGGCTAAGTGGACTGGAGGATACTGTAATTCTTCAAGCACCTCTGAGATTTATAACGCGCGTTGCACATCGAAAAGGTGACAATTTTTAACGCTACAGACAGTTGATAGCATTTTGCTTAAGTGCAACAATCTCCCTACAGATATTAAAGAACTCCGCAATTTAATCAGATAACTCTTTTCACGCCGGAATGAAGTCTTCAGTCTTCTACAGGCGTACAAAGATGTTGCGAAGGCCCATGGACGAGTCTATTTCGACCACACGCTAGTTTCACCTATGTACTGTGTCCATGCAACATACGTTTAGCAACATTAGATTTCTAGAGATCAACGCTATGAACTGTGCATCGGTAATGTGTGAGCTGCGAACGACCATAGATCCGTAAGAGTACGAGAGGCTGGAGATCTCTTCTGAACAGCACGTTGCAAGGCATCACACATATATGCTCAATAACGTTCATGTCTGGGGAGTTTGGTGGCCAACGGAAGCGCTTAAACTCAGAAGAGTGTTCTTGGAGTCACTCTGTAGCAATTCTGGACGTGTGGGGTGTCGCATTGTCCTGTTGGAATCGCCCAAGTCCGTCGGAATGCTCAATGGACATGAATGGATGCAGATGATTAGACAGGATGCATACGTAAGTGTCACCTGTCAGAGTCGTATCTAGACGTATCAGGGGGCCCCTATCACCCAAACTGCACACGTCCCACACCATTACAGAGCCTCCAACAGCTTGAACAATCCATGTATTCATGAGGTTGTCTGCATACCCGTAAACGTCCATCCGCTCGATACAATTTGAAATGAGACTCGTCCGACCAGACAACATGTTTCCAGTCATCAACTGCCCAATGTCGGTGTTGACGGGCACAGGAGAGGAGTAAAGCCGGCCGAAGTGGCCGTGCGGTTCTAGGCGCTGCAGTCTGGAACCGCGAGACCGCTACTGTCGCAGGTTCGAATCCTGCCTTGGGCATGGATGTGTGTGATGTCCTTATGTTAGTTAGGTTTAAGTAGTTCTAAGTTCTAGGGGACTAATGACCTCAGAAGTTGAGTCCCATAGTGCTCGGAGCCATTTGAATGATTTTGATTCCTTATATTCACTGTACACTCGTGAAATGGTCGTACTGGAAAATATCCACTTCATCGCTACCTCGGAGATGCTGTCCCATCGCTCGTGCGACTACAACACCACGTCCAAACTCACTTAAATCTTGATAATCTACCACTGTAATAGCAGAAACCGACCTAACAACTGCGCCAGACACTTGTTTTACATAGGTGTTGCCGACCGCAACGGCGTATTCTGCCTGTTTACATATCTGTATTTGCAAACGTATTGCTATACTAGTTTCAAATGGTTCAAATGGCTCTGAGCACTATGGGACTTAACAGCTGTGGTCATCAGTCCCCTAGAACTTAGAACTACTTAAACCTAACTAACCTAAGGACATCACACACATCCATGCCCGAGGCAGGATTCGAACCTGCGACCGTAGCAGTCGCGCGGTTCCGGACTGGGCGCCTAGAACCGCTAGACCACCGCGGCCGGCTATACTAGTTTCTTTGGTGTTTCAGTGTGGTACAGATCTTGTTACATCACAAAAATACAGTATACAGTAGAACATTTGTTTACATTAGCTGGACGTCGCGTAAGGTAGGTTTACGTTAAACGCCGCTTAACTGATTTCTGTGAGCGATGTATATATGGACGTGGCCATTTGCACAGGATGCTTTATGTTTTTAGTTATGCAAAACTTTTTATAATGTGCTGACTTTTATACACATGACAAGTTGCCTGAGGTCGAACGTAAAACGAACAAATTCTTAGCTGTTGAATGTTTTTAGCAAATTGTAGTGACTAGTGACACAGTCACGAAGGACGTCGTGTATATGGGGAGAAGACACACAGCAACGAGTGCTTGCTGTGGCAGGCAGCAGAGGCCAACTGGCGGCTGGTGGCAGGGAGCAGTGATCTAGCAAACAACAGAGCGGGGGGAGGGGGGGGGGAAAGGATGGGAAGGCATGTCGTATCACATAATGATGTCACCGATAAGGGTGATGACGTGATGTAGGGGAGACCAAATGGTTCAAAATGGCTCTGAGCACTATGGGACTCAACTGCTGAGGTCATTAGTCCCCTAGAACTTAGAACTAGTTAAACCTAACTAACCTAAGGACATCACAAACATCCATGCCCGAGGCAGGATTCGAACCTGCGACCGTAGCGGTCTTGCGGTTCCAGACTGCAGCGCCTTTAACCGCACGGCCACTTCGGCCGGCCGGGAGACCAGAGTTAGTTGGCCTGAGTGGCTAGTTGGTACACAACCAACTAGCCACAGTGGAGGTAGAGCGGTGCCATCGCGCCAGTGGGGTGTATGTGTGTGTAAAGGTGCACCATCCACCGTAACTGTAGTCTGCTTCGAGGCGTCACCAAGGAAGGACACATAATTCATCGTTTTTCAGACTGTTGAGTAAATTTTTTCCTCGAAATGTTTTGTTCTGATGAACCAGCAGATCGAATTGAGGCGCTACTAACAGCTTTTTGGAACGAATAGTTAATTAAGGCTGCAATGAATGTGTCATAATCTTTTGTTTCTGATGTTTGGGATTGTGTGGTGCTCATTTTGTTTTTGATATACCCATGGGTGCGGAGTGTATGTAAAGCTTCATTAGTAATCCAGCCATTGCCTAAAATGGTTTACTACTGTTCTAACAGACAGTCTCATCGAAGATATAATCCCTGCTGAAAGAGCCAGTAAGAAGAAAAAGCCATGTACGGTCAGGGTTGGCTAAGGTTGAAAAGTCGTAGGACAAAAAAAAAAAAAAAATGGCTCTGAGCACTATGGGACTCAACTGCTGAGGTCATTAGTCCCCTAGAACGTAGAACTAGTTAAACCTAACTAACCTAAGGACATCACACACACCCATGCCCGAGGCAGGATTCGAACCCGCGACCGTAGCGGTCTCGCGGTTCCAGACTGCAGCGCCAGAACCGCGCGGCCACTTCGGCCGGCTAGGAGAAAAAACTTCCCAGAAAATTTCCATTTGTATTTTCTTCTAACGATTTTGATGACGGAGTGTCAGATATTAGCGGGTGCCGAAAGTGACGACAGCTCGGTCTTCCTTAATGATAGTTCAGAGATTGAAGAATCTCTCTATGGCGAAGAGCTTTCACACTTAGTTTCCTGCCAAGATGGTGCTGGTGTTTCTCATTCGATAGTTCCGATGAACCCTGGAGAACCTCAAAAAGATGCAACAGGTTACATCAAACAAGACCAGCAACGATTACCACACAATCTCAAGGACTTCCTGATCACCCAGTATCATATAAATTACTTTGGTTTGGTGAAGTATCATGTCCGCCAGTACCCTGGGAAGATTGTCGGAAGCGATGGCAACGAGATACGCATGTCCACCATGATCAAAACTGGGAAAAGCTGCAGATTCCCAGACGTTGTTGTTGTTGTTGTGGTCTTCAGTCCTGAGACTGGTTTGATGCAGCTCTCCATGCTACTCTATCCTGTGCTAGCTTCTTCATCTCCCAGTACCTACTGCAACATACATCCTTCTGAATCTGCTTAGTGTATTCATCTCTTGGTCTCACTCTACGATTTTTACCCTCCACGCTGCCCTCCAATGCTAAATTTTTGATCCCCTGATGCCTCAGAGCATGTCCTAGCAAGCGGTCCCTTCGTCTTGTCAAGTTGTGCCACAAACTCCTCTTCTCCCTAATTCTATTCAATACTTCCTCATTAGTTATGTGATCTACCCCTCATTCCCAGACGAGGATGATTGTATTTGATACAGCCAAAGTAAGATTGTGCGGAAATTGAACACATCTGTTCATATAAAAGAAGCACCCAGCTCCTGCATTCGTGGTTGATTTAAAACATTGAGCTAATTCAGTTTGAATAATTGTAGGTAGCTATAATAATAAGAGGGATTTATTTTTCCTGAAGAATTCATTATTTGTTCATACCTCTAAGTTTATAGTTTTGTTTACGAATTTAAGCAAAATTATTTTTGTTTAAGTTGAAAAAAATATTCAAATGTTTGTGAAATCTTATGGGACTTAACTGCTAAGGTCACTAGTCTCTAAGCTTACACACTACATAACCTTAATTATCCTATGGACAAACACACACACCCATGCCCGAGGGAGGACTCGAACCTCCGCCGTAACTGTTTAAGTTATTTTTTGAAGGAATTTGGTACGAGCTGTAATACAATAAAATGTTTTTTCTCGAAAATTGCTGTCTTCTTCCTAAGTCTGCCTACCCACATAAGGTTATGCCGAGTTACCCCTTGACGTCTGCCAATAAATCCCGCAAACGGAGTTAGTAGTCATATTTGCAAGTTTTCAGGAGAAGTATTTTTGAGGTTACCTAAACACTTATTTGAATGACAAGTCCTACATATTTTGTAGTAAAATAAGGTTAAGCTGTCCGCCGTGTTCATCAGAATATCTCTCTCTCTCTCTCTCTCTCTCTAAAAAAAAAAAAAAAAAAAAAAAAAACGAATCCATGGCAATAAGCCCTGGTCTCACCTGCATTGCCTTCGTACTCATAATATGTTGAGCTCATTAGTCTTTCAACATACTTGTGGAAACAGTACAAAAGCGATTCCATAAATTGTAACAGTAACTTAAGTGAAATTTTCTCGGTTCTTTGTTACTAATTAAGTATTTACGTGATGAACGGAATTTAATCTACATCTGCATGGATACTCTGCAAATCACACTTAAGTGTCTGGCAGAGGGTTCATCTAACCATCTTCACACTAATTATCTATTATTCCAATCTCTAACAGCGCGCGGGGAAAACGAACACCTTTATCTTTCCGTGCGAGCTCTGATTTCCCTTATTTTATGATGATGATCGTTTCTCCCTATGTACGTCGGCATCAACAAAATGTTTTCGCATTCAGAGAAGAATGTTGGTGACTGAAATTTCATGAGAAGTTTCCGCCGCAACGAAAAACGCCTTTTTTAAAAATGATGTATACCCCAAATCCTGTATTATGTCAGTGACATTCTCAACCCTATCTCTCGATAGTACGAAACGTGTTGCTCTTCTTTGAACTTGCTCGATGTACTCTGTTAATCCTGTCTGATAAGAATCCTGCACCGTGCAGCAGTATTCCAAAAGAGGAGGTACCAACTTTGTGTAGGCAATCTCGTTAGCAGATCTTTTGCATCTTCTAAGTGTTCTGCCAATAAAATGCAGTCTTTGGTTCGCCTTCCCCACAACATTTTCTATGTGTTCTTTCCAATTTAAGTTGTTCGTAATTGTAATTCCTAGGTATTTAGTTGAATTTATGGCCTTTTGATTTGACTGATTTATCGTGTAACGGTAGTTTAACGGATTCCCTTTAGCGCTTATGTGAATGACCTCACACTTTTCATTACTTAGCGTCAAATGCCAATTTTCGCACTATACAGACATTTTTTCTAATTAACTTTGCAATTTGTATTGATCTCCTGATGAATGTACTAGACAATAAACGACAGCAACAATTACATGCAGCCTAAGACGGCTGCTCAGATTGTCTCCTAAATCGTTTATATAGATAAGGAACAGCAGAGGGCCTACAACAATTCCCCGGGGATGCCAGAAATCACCTCTGTTTTACTCGATGGCTTTTCCTCAGTTACTACGAACTATGACCTCTCAGACAGGAAATCACGAATTCATTCACATAACTGAGGCGATATTCTGCAGGGGTTGGAACTTTAATAGTGGCAACTATTTATTTACAGCTCGTACAAAATAGATACGTTTTTCAAAGTTTTACTGACCTCCAAAATAGTCACCAGCATTGTGTGTAACTCGTTGCCAGCGATGTGGAAGTCGTAGGATACTCTTAGCAGTGCCAGTTGTGTTGACAGTTCGAGCGGCGAGGTCTATTGCCCGACGAATTTGTAGCAGTTCTGAAACGAATGCCGTGAAGTGTTTCCTTCAGTTTAGAAATCGAATTGAACTTACGAGGGCTTAAGTCACGGGAGTGCAGTAGGTGGTATAGCACTCAGCAACCCCATCAGTCAAACAAATCAGTAACAGCTTGCACTGTATGTACTAGAGCATTATCATGAAAAATGATGGTCAGGCCCTGCAGAAAGTGTCATCACTTCTGTCTCTATGCAGTTCATTTTTGGAATACAATCTACTACCAGCTTAGAGCCAGAAGTGATGACACTTTCTGCAATACCTGACCATCATTTTGCATGACAATGCTCAAGCACGTACAGTGCAAGCTGTTACTGATTTGTTTCACTGATGGGGCTGCTAAGTGGTTTACCAACTACTGCACTCCCCTCGTGAGTTCAACTCGATTTCCAAACTGAAGGAAACACTTCACGGCATTCGTTTCAGAACTGCTAGAAATTCGTCGGGCAATACACCGCCCCGCCCGAACCGTCAACACAACTGGCACTGCTAAGAGTATCCTACGACTTCCACATCGCTGGCAACGGGTTATACACAATGCTGGTACCTACTTTGAAGGTCAGTAAAACATTGAAACACGTATCTATTTTGTACGAGCTGTAAATAAATAGTTGCCACTATTAAAGTTCCAACCCTCGTATAAGCAAGCAACTTAACTACAACCCGCTTGTGAGGTGCAGTGTCAAAAGCCTTCTGGAAATCTAGAAATACAGAATCAATCTTAAATCCTTTCTCAATAGCACTCAACACTCCGTGTGAATAAAGAGATAGTTGTGTTTCACAAGAACCATGCTTTCTAAATCCGTGTTGGCTGTGTGTCAATAGACAGTTCTCTTCGAGGTAATTCATAATGTTCGAACACAGTATATATTCCAAAAACCTGCTGCATATTGACGTTAATGATATGGGCCTGTTATTTGGTGGATTACTCCCACTGCCTTTCTTGAATATTGGTGTGACCTGTGCTACTTTCCAGTCTTTGGGTACGGAGCTTTCGTGGAGCGAGCGGTTGTATGGAGCTATTGTATCAGCATACGCTGAAAGGAAACTAATTGGTATACAGTCTGGACCGGAGAACTTGCTTTTGTTAAGTGATTTAAGTTGCTTCACTGCTCCGAGGATATCTACTTCTAAGTTACGCATGTTGGCAGCTGTCCTTGATTCGAATTCTGGAATATTTACTTCATCTTCTTTGGTGAAGGAAATTCGGAAGGCTGTGTTTAGCAACTCTGCTTTGGCAACACTGTTGTAGATAGTATTTCCACTGCCGTCACACAGAGAAGGCGTTGATTGTGTCTTGCCGCTAGCGTACTTTACATACGACCAAAATGTCTTTGAATTTTTTGCCGGATTTGTGGAAACCATTGTAAGCATCTCGCATTGAAGTCCGCGGTAAATTTCGAGCTTATGTGAAAGATGGCGTCTTGGAGATTCTGCGTTCGTTTAAATTTAGCATTCTTTTTTCGTTGTTTCTGCAAAAGTGTTCTGAAGTGTTTTAAGTACCATGGAGGATTAGCTTCGTCGTTTGTTAATTTATTTGGTATAAATCTCTCAACTGCTGTCGATATTATTTCTTTGAATTCAAGCCACACCTGGTCTACACTTAGCGGCACATTGTTAATTTGGGAGGAGTGTAGTTTGTCTCTCAGAAAAGCGTCAACTGAATTCTTATTTGCTTTTTTGAATAGATATATTTTTCGTTTATTTTTGAAGGATTTGGGAGTTAAAATATTCAGTCTCGCTACTACAACCCTGTGTTCACTAATCCCTGAATCCGTTTTGATGCTCATTATTAGCTCAGGATTATTTGTCGCTAAGAGGCGAAGTGTATTTTCACAACCGTTTATTATTCCAGTGGACTCATGAACCAACTGCTCGAAATAATTTTCAGAGAATGCGTTTAGTGCAATTTCAGGCGATGTTTTATGCGTACCTTCGGATTTTAACATGTATTTTCGCCAACATATCGAGTGTACATTGAAGTCACCACCAACTATAATTGTATGAGTCTAAAGTACGTGTTTGAAATTAGACTCAAGTTTTCCTGGAACCTTTTCGGTAATTTTATCATCTGAGTTGAGAGGTCGGTAAAAGGATTCAGTTATTATTTTATTCCGATTGCAAAGAATGACGTCTACCCATACTAACTCACAGGAACTTTCTACTTCAACTTCGCTACAAGATAAGCTACTTCTAACAGCAAGAAACACGCCACCGCCAATTGTGATTAGCCTATCCTTTCTGAACACCATTAATTTCTTCGCAAAAATTTCGGCTGAACTTATCTCCGACTTTAGCCAGCTTTCAGTGCCTAAAACTATTTGAGCATCAGTGCTTTCTATTAGCCCTTGGAGCTCTCGTACTTTCCCAACACAGCTATGACAATTTACAACTCTTATTCCGATGGTTCCTGTATCTACGTTCTTCCTGTGTTCGACCTGTACTCTTTGAGACAGAAGCCCTTTTTGTGTTTCCTCGAGACCCTGTAACCTAAAAAACCGCCTAGTCCACACCACACAGCCCCTGCTATCCACGTAGCCGCCTCCTATTTAGCGGAACACGTTAAAGTTAGCTGATGACAATTTTCTTCTAAAATATGAAGGAATTCATAGGTTTATGAATATAAGTATTTGTAGCTCTAAGATATCAAAACGACGTGAATTTCTAAAAACTGACGCATTAGTCTTGCGTATTGTACTCATATTTTAGATATATATTGTAAAAACAATGCAGACACTCTATCCTTAAACGAATTAATAATGTCAACAAAGTTCCTGTTAATCATGTTGTGTACTGTAGTGTTAGACCAAGATCACAACAAGAAATTATGAGCCACAAAATGTTTAGTGATGACACACTATCGATCGCAAGAGAAACACCCATAACTGTAGACTTAGAATGTTGAAAATCCACATGCGCGGGATTTATCTGGTTAAAAATTTGAAACATGCAGGGTGGAGAAAAACAATGTGACAGTGTCAATACAGGAGAGTACAATCGAGCGAAGTTTTCCAGATAACCATAAGTCTGAAATGTACCGTTTATGGAGCTACGGCCATAAAACGACAGTCAATCAACGACGAGGGCGCGTAGGTGCGGACATTTAAACCAACTCGGCCCGGCTAATACCTGTTATGCTTTAAGTGGAATGATGGTATGGTATTATTGGTGCCCATCTGGAATTGTTCGGTCGCCTGGCGCAAATCTATTTATTTGAAGCCACTTCGCCGATTTGCGTGTCTTTATGTTGACGATGAGATGAAAGGATTAGGGCAACACAAACACCCAATCTCGGAGAGAATAAAATCTCCAGTGCGACCGAGAATCGAACCCCGGTCCCGGCTGTCTAGACGCTGTGACACTAACCAATAAACAACGAGTTGCGGACCCTCGTTACGCTAAAGCGCGCAGTTACTAACTAAATTTGCTGAAGATAATGGTTTCAGCCGAGTAGTCGTTTTAACGAAACTAACCACGGATAGGAATTTAGATACGAATTATCTGTGATGTTTATAGTGTAAAGCTTGCCTAATACATCAACCCCACTAAAAGTACAGTAATGTCATTAATTTGTTAATTTTATCACCTATACTACAGAAACAACACTGCACTTAAATAGACAACGCGTGGGATAGTGAGGTGCAATGTTTTTAATACTGAAATATAAGGGGACGACGACGGTTCATTCCCACGTCCGGCCATCCTGATTTAGGTTTTCCGTGATCTCCCTTAATCGCTCCAGGCAAATGCCGGGATGGTTCGTTTCAAAGGGTACGGCCGACTTCCTTCGCCGTCCTTCCCTGATCCGATGAGACCGATGACCTCGCTGTCTGGTATCCTCCCCCACAACAACCCAACTGGAATATAAGGTCACGTGTTTTAATTTTGCTTGTGTACAGAAATCATAATTAAAATTTTTTCTGAGAAGTACAGCAGGCCAGCTAGGTTGGGCAAGAGCGCAGTACTAGTCAAAAAAAAAAAAAAAAAAAAAAAAAAAGGGCTCTGAGCACTATGCGACTTAACTTCTAAGGTCATCAGTCCCCTAGAACTTAGAACTACTTAAACCTAACTAACCTAAGGACATCACACACATCCATGCCCGAGGGAGGATTCGAACCTGCGACTGTAGCTGTCGGGCGGTTCCACACTGTAGCGCTTAGAACCGCTCAGCCACTCCGACCGGCCACCCAAACACACTTCAGTGCAATCGTCGCTGACTGGCTATCGTTTTATGACTGTAACTCCAAAGTGGAGGATTTGAGATCTACGTAGGTTGAAACTTAAATAGTGGCAACACTGCTGTGGAGACACTATGCAATGGAATCTACTACTGTCGCTGACAGCACACGTTTTGGCATACCTACCTTACCTAAGAGCAAATGGACTTGCCCATCCAACGTCACCGGCGTGCTCACAATCGAGGGAAACACAGTCACTTGTGAGCGAGCGGTCTAACGTAACGGTGTCACTATGTTTTCGAAACAGGATCAACGGATTTGGATCAAGATTGAATGTGCCAGAAGTCATACAGCACGACAGTGTCATCAAGGTCTTCAAGAGGCGTGCGGGGAATCGGCATTGCCGTAAAGAACAATGGCACGTTGGGTAAAAGCCTTCAACGAAGGTCGGAAAAATGTGGCAGACTTGCATCGGGCAGGTAGTCCTAGCGTCTCCGAAGAAGAAGTTCATGCTTTTAGTGCATGTTAGTTGACAGTGATCGACGCCATACGATTCGTGAGCTCGCCGACGATACCGGATTAGCGCATACGGCTGTGCTCCTTATCCTGAAGGAATGCCTGGGCATGCGAAAAATTGCATCACGATGGGTTCCGCATGACTTGACGGAAATGCAGAAATGGATGCGTTACGACGCTGCTCAGACGCACTTGGACTGCTATGAGCGCGAAGGAGAGGCTTTCTTACGCCGTATCCTAACACTGTATGAGACATGGGCCACATCGCACGAGCCAAAATTGAAACGCCAATCCAATGAATGGCGTCATTATGGGTCGCCGCGAAAGTCGAAAGTGCGTCAGAGCCCCAGTATGGTGAAAGTTATGGTGATTCTCGTGTGCGACTATGATGGTGTTATCCTAAGGCATTACGTTCCTCCACGGCAGACCGCCAATGCACAGTATTACTGTTCGTTTTTGGAGCATCACCTGTGACCAGCTTTGCGGAAGAAACTGCGATACTTTCTGCGCAATCCACCCATCACTTTGCACGACAATGCGCGGGCGCATACAGTGCAAACTGTGGCCGCTTTGTTCGGTCGATGGGACTGGGAAGTACTGAACCATCCACCATACTCCCCGGACTTAAATCCTTGTGATTTTGATTTGATTCCGAAGTTGAAGGAACCACTTCGTGGCATTCGCTTCAGAACTGTTCCAGAGATTCGACAGGCAGTAGACCGCTCCATTCACACCATCAGCAGAACAGGCTCTGCTAACGGTTTACTATGCCTTCCACATCACTGGCAACGGGTTCCACACAACGCTGGTGACTACTTTGAAGCACAGTAACAGGTGCAAACATGGAAATCTTTTGTATCGGTTGTGAATAAACACTTACCACTATTTAAGTTCCAACCCTCGTATATTTGACAGGAAAATTTCGCTCAAAAAAAAAAAAAAATGGTTCAAATGGCTCTGAGCACTATGGGACTTAGCATCTATGGTCATCAGTCCCCTAGAACTTAGAACTACTTAAACCTAACTAACCTAAGGACAGCACACAACACCCAGCCATCACGAGGCAGAGAAAATCCCTGACCCCGCCGGGAATCGAACCCGGGAACCCGGGCGTGGGAAGCGAGAACGCTACCGCACGACCACGAGATGCGGGCAAATTTCGCTCAGTTCGAAGGCCATATACTTCTACGACCTTATTATCAGGTTATTTTGTTCATTTTGTACATTGTCCACTGTTTAATAAACAAGCTTAAATGCTAGTGTCACATTCAGACGAAGATGACCAAGAAAAGTCAATAAAGGTATCAGCTTGCTATCGATTAAAGTCATCTGTAATACTTGATAACCGTTTGGATAACCTACCTCTGGAGATCAGCATCCTCTCTCTGGGGGTGGCTCTGAGCACTTTGGGACTTAACAGCTGAGGTCATCAGTACCCTAGAACTTAGAACTACTTGAACCTAACTAACCTAAGGACATCACACACATCCATGCCCGAGGCAGGATTCGAACCTGCGACCGTAGCGGTCGCGCGGTTCCAGACTGAAGCGCCTACAACCGCTCCGTCACACCGGCCGACCATCCTCTCTCTCTTTCTTATTTGTTTCCTAATTAAATCACGGTGACAACTGCAGAAGTGACACATGTAGGAGGGCAAAGTGCTCTTTTGACCAAGATTATGGTCCTGTTCATTACTCGGAATTTGGTAGGTGGTGAACTAAACGAGTTGGGAGCGAGCTTGAAACTAAGTCCAAGAAAATCCCTGTAAATTCCGGATAAAATTTGACCCCGAGCTCCCCTATCACCCACCCTCCCAGCCCTCTTCCCTCCCCTTTCCCTCACCACCCCTACAACTCTCCTCCAACCTCCCACCCTCTCCCCTCGCCCATTCTCAACCTATAATTCTTACCCTCCTCTTTTTTTTTTTTTGGAAATACGCTAATCAGAGACCTGTAGAGTCAATGCCCATATTCAGCTCTCTCAGCTCAGTATTTCACTGCCACAAAAATGAAACAGCCAATCAAACAACCTCCTACGGCTATGATGGGCATGAAAACATTCTCATTAACCAACTGTATGCCATGCAGGTTGGAGTAGGTATACACTTCGCTTGTCTGAACACAGACAATCCTTACACATACACTTTCTGAAATGTATCACGACACCGAGCGAGGTGGCGCATTGGTTAGCACACTGGACTCGCATTCGGGAGGACGACGGTTTAGTCCGTGTCCAGCCATCCTTATTTAGGTTTTCCGTGATTTTCCTAGATCGCTTCAGGCAAATGCCGGGATGGTTCCTTTGAAAGGGCACGGCCGACTTCCTTCCCCATCCTTCCCTAATCCGATGAGACCCCTGACCTCGCAATTTGGTCTCCTCCCCAAATCAACCCCTCAACCCCCTCAAATATATCACGCAATATAATCTAGGCAATTGTAAATATATGCATAAAGGAAATGTAATATTCTCCCTCCCATATAGGTTCCAACAGCGCTGGGGTAGGTACAGATCACAATAAAAGCACTGATGTGTAGCTCATAATTTATTAGGGAAGTTCTTCTTTATATTCTTCATAACACTTCTATAATACGTGTGCTACCATTATATTTTCATAATACAGGGTGTTTATAAATGAATATCGTGGTTTTAACACTTTATAATATTTATTACATTAAACTTAGAGTTATAAATGATATGCCAAATGAAAAAGTAACTCAAACATTTTTACCAAGAACCTTATAAATGTTCAAGTACGCGACTGGTTGAACTTCACTGTACCCAAGCGCTGGATAGGCCGCAAGGGGCCCAATGACAGGGCTTGCTTTGCATGGCCTCCACATTCACCCTACCTAACGCCATGCGAGTTTTTCCTTTGGGGCTTCATCAAGGATCGTGTGTACGTGCCTCCGCTACCAGCAGACCTCCCTGAGTTACGAAACCGGATTGAAGCAGCTACCGAGCGAGGTGGCGCAGTGGTTAGCACATTGGACTCGCATTCGGGAGGACGACGGTTCAATCCCGTCTCCGGCCATCCTGATTTAGGTTTTCCGTGATTTCCCTAAATCGCTTCAGGCAAATACCGGGATGGTTCCTTTGAAAGGGCACGGCCGATTTCCTTCCCTATCCTTCCCTCACCCGAGCTTGCGCTCCGTCTCTAATGACCTCGTTGTCGACGGGACGTTAAACACTAATCTCCTCCTCCTTGAAGCAGCTGTTGCTACAATCACTGAAGACATACTTATCAACGTTTGGGAAGAGCTCGGCTATAGAATTGATGTGTGCCGTGTGACAAATGGTGCTCACATTGAACATTTATAAGGTTCTTGGTGAAACTGTTTGAGTTGCTCTTTCATTTGACATATCATTTATAACTCTAAGTTAAATATAATAAATATAATAAAGCGTTAAAACCCCGATACTCATTAACAAACACCCTCTATATCTGTACCTAGTGTTCAAATGGCTCTGAGCACTATGGGACTCAACTGCTGTGGTTATCAGTCCCCTAGAACTTAGAACTACTTAAACCTAACTAACCTAAGGACATCACACACATCCATGCCCGAGGCAGGATTCGAACCCGCGACCGTAGCAGTCCCACGGTTCCGGACTGCGCGCCTAGAACCGCGAGACCACCGCGGCCGGCTGTACCTAGTGTGTACAACCATAACATGCGGGTTACAATTCCAGTTTCTGCTGCCTTTACATATTTTCCGTATCTAAAACATATAAGTTACAATTTCAGGAAATTATATGAGGAGCATTCAGTTAGTAATGCAACAGTTCTTTTTTCTGTAAGGAGATTGGTTTATTGCAATACAACATACAGTTACGAAACTTGTTTTCAGGCTCCGTTCAATGCGACGGCCTCGCGCCACCTTACTGGGAGGCCCTGTATGCCCGCATCGTAGCACTCTACTGATCGACGTCGGGGCAAAAGTGTTGCTGTATCAATAACCTCCCCACAATCCACGTAGAAGTACCGTGCGTGTGTCTGACTAGCAGTTATTCCTCGCCAGGTGACGCTGCTATCGCCTGGACGGGTTAATATCGATAGTTGGCCGATGGTTATAATGTTCTGGTTGATCAGTGCATATTAAACTATCCATTTATGTGTAACACATTTTAATATTTTTTTTGCTTCAAATTCTTTTCAACATATATCTACAATGGAAATCGTCACGAAGAATCTGAGAAAAATCTAACATAGCCAATGTTACAGCTATGGGTTTACCATAAACGGTGCTAAGTTAACAACTATATCTATTTAAATACAAACCTGCGATTAAAATTCGATATTATAAACAGAGCAGATGGTCCATATCTACCTCTCCAATTTGTTACTAGTTTCACATCACTCATATTTCGCATACAAAGCATTGTTTTACCAAAAACACTGTTACTCATAAGTTTGAAAGAATTCTCTTTGAATTCGATTTTTTGCATTGATAGCCCTACGTTTCTCAGCATTAATACTGAAGTACAGATTCATCCAGGGAACTTGACGGAATGATAATATCCAGTGATTTATTCCTAGTATAATATTATTGTGCAGACACTGTTTTGAATTTTTGTAGTGGATCTCATAATTTTTATCGTATAGTATGGAAATCAGCTTTGGGCTTGTTGATAGTAGTTACTGTTACCATTTTCTTTGGGTGTAATGGGAGATGGGAGTTAAGTTCTTGGATATTTTCTAATACTCATGATCTTCATACAGAATGAAAGATATGTCTCAATCTCCTGGTATGCTAATTACGTCAAAACTGTCCACAGACAGCCATGCTAAACGAGAGAGTGGTTCGTACTGCGTCATTGTCAAACTGCAGTCACTATTAACATCGAGATTCATCGTTGTTTTCATTATAACAGCCATGAACCTATTGCTTACAACAGCATGACTGTGCTAACAGCGGACTATGCGACCTCTGACGTCACCCTCAACAGATTCTGAAAGCTCTGTGCCCCTAATAAATCGCAGTTTTGCACTGGTAGTCAGCAGAGCATCCCAAGGTAAACCAGGAATAGTCACATAATGGGCTGGATCCAATGCATACGTTTCGAGGCATCGGCCAATAGCAAAGACATTGGTTTTCGTATATGTGAGAGTGATCTCCTAATGTCTGGCGTGCAAGCAAACAACACAGCTTGCATGCTCTTGGGTAAACAAATTCTCAAATTCTTTGTTTTTTCAAGACATCATATTCACCATTGACCGTAGAAAGCGTTTATTTTCATAATTGCAGTTTCGGAACTGCAAACGACTGTGCTTCAGCACACGTCAATCTTTAAAAATCCTCCGAGATATATATATTTAATCTCGTATGTGAGATTTACCAATGTACAGCACACAAGAACAGTAGTTTATTGGGATTTCTGTTATGGATGTTAAAATTGGTATAAAGCTAAGATGCGACGGTGAAATGTGTACAAGTCGAAGGATTTTTCAAGTCAGACGTGTGCTGAAGCACATTAGTTTGCAGCACACCACTTGCTAATTGCCCTAATTCCCAACCTGCATTTAGAAAATTAAATACTTTCTACAGTCAACGGCGAATATGATGTCCTTTAGAAAGTTCTACATGACTGTGAATGCCAGCCATGAGAAACTAATCTCCCCTTGTTGTCTCACCGGTCTGCAAGCTTTTTAACGCTTCAACTGAAGGTAACTGTTCATCCAGCAAAATGGTTTCGTCAGCTACTTACTCATATGGAAATATTACTTCCTTACTAATCAAATTAAACAGCTCACTGTCAATGAAATATTTTCTTGTTATTTTCAACTCATCAGATGTTAAATATGCTATACGATTTTCTAGATAACATGCCAAAAAATTGAAGGAATCTATAAACCGAAATTTTATGTCGCAATAATGTTCCACTGCGGTAGATTTGTACTACTTCATGTTTACTGTAACCACAGAAGTATGGCCTGTATTTATTTTCGCCGTTTTGTTACGCTCAGACTCTTCCGTTTGTTCATATAGGTTCGTAATTATGAAATAGGAGCTGTAATTCGTCAGATTACGAAACACTGCTGGCAATGCAAAATTAGGTCTATAATTTAAATTACAACTAGCATGTGCAGCCCTCCAAATATGTCAGTAAAATGACAATGATCCTTATGTTTGAAGTCAGTTTTCTTGAAGTGTTCCTTGCAAATGTTGCAAATTTCTTCTGTTCAGAATACCTCACCATCATAGATGTTAATAATTATCTGCTTGTTTTCTAACAAGAAATTTTTTATGCGCTCACCAATAACATACAGTAGTTTGCTACATCATTCCATACAATCAGCACCTGGAAACTGAATATTCGTCACAGTAAATACAACGTGTGTAGAAAGCGATAATAATGGTTCATGCACATGAATTTCGTCATTAGCACTCCGTTGTAACAAAAAAATGGTTCAAATGGCTCGGAGCACTATGGGACTCAACTTCTGAGGTCATTAGTCCCCTAGAACTTAGAACTAGTTAAACCTAACTAACCTAAGGACATCACACACATCCATGCCCGAGGCAGGATTCGAACCTGCGACCGTAGTGGTCTCGCGGTTCCAGACTACAGCGCCTAGAACCGCACGGCTCTGTTGTAACAAGCGTCCAGTATCTATCCTTGTATGAAAATCGATAAATTTAATTCCTTGCTGTACTTCTCGACATTCATGTACAGTTTCTCTGCACTGGGCATTTCACTGTTACTTGGTTTGAAAAGTGAACAATCAACTAGATGTGAAGCCAATTTCGATTTCGATTGAAAATAACACAAACAGCGCTGGCAAACTACAATATAAAGATGATGAGGAGTGATGTTACTATGTGATAACGTCAGACAGATTTTTTTTATGTAACAAAAATGTTCAATTTCCGTGTTTTCGACTGGTAGCATTAACAGATCCACATGTTTCTCGTTAGTATGATGGTTTGAAACATATAATGCAATCACTTTAAACACTTCTCTTTCGTATTCGGTTTTCCCTTCTCTGACACAATGTGATCGTGGCAACATAGAAGGACTGCCAACTGTGATGTATGGAGGGACAGTATTGACCGAAGTGACATCTGATAACAGCAATGGTGAGTCAGTGTTGTGCAATGTCTGCACTTTCTTTCCGCAGCGTGAAGAATATTACCTTTTGCAACGTCTCCAAGTGAACCGTTCCATTGATCTTGGACAGGAACCTTCGGTTTCGCTGCAATTCTTAACGACTGAAATGTTCGAGACGACTACGTCTGGAGAGAAAGATGGACGAGAGAGTGCACGATTTTACAGCGGTATTTGTCAGTGGCATTTCAACACCAAAGGGAATTTCTTTTTCAATTTTTAATTCATAACTATGTTCTGTATGTATCTGTGTATTTCATTATCACGCATTCATGTCATATCATTACTGTCCCCAAAGTCGTCTGCTAGTATGAATCTGTGGTTTATCTGTAGCTGGCACTTGGGGTTTCCTTAGTTGCCAGGAGGTTCCCTTGAATGTTAATGGCAGTTTAGCCAACCTTAGTGCACAGATTTGATACGACTACGTTGGGTCAGAGAGGCATTAGTGGCCACTGGTCAGCATCCACTGTGAGGTTGGAAGTAGAAAACGCTTACGTTCTCCGAGCCCTTCCAGGCTGCTTTGTTGACCCCGGCGAAGGGGCATGTTAGTTTTACTATTCCCTAGGACGTTGCTGAGTGAGGATGCTCTAGTTACTAATATGAAATGTGTACGGGTTAGCTTTGTTTGAGTTTCCGGTATCAATCAGGGGTGTGGCATTGATAATCATGTCGCACCAACTAATTCTGTCAAGGAACGGTATTAATTTAATTAGTATTAAGCTTATTCGATAGGATCTTCTGTGCAACTGGAAATCGTTGTGGACGAGCGATGTCGCCGTTTGCTGTATAGTTTTAGTTAGTTTCGTGTATCACGTGTGAATGTGTCTTGTGCTTTGTGGAATGCTTGTGGTAAATTTTATTTAATTTACCGTCCCATTCGTGCTTCTTTCCCATGGACTTTGTAGCCTGTACTCTGATGCACCACATGCTCTTCTTTGTAAGCCATGAGGCTCCAATTATACGTAAACACCTCTAGTGCTCCTATTGAATCCTCAGTTTCATCGTGGAGTAAATGTGCTTACGTTTGGTAAATTTATTTAAAAAATTACTGAGTTGTAAGGAAGTGGGCTTTGTTCTCTGAAACTGAACATTGAAGCCAGTCGCGTTCTGACCCAGTGAGCCGGCCGCGGTGGTCTAGCGGTTCTGGCGCTGCAGTCCGGAACCGCGGGACTGCTACGGTCGCAGGTTCGAATCCTGCCTCGGGCATGGGTGTGTGTGATGTCCTTAGGTTAGTTAGGTTTAAGTAGTTCTACGTTCTAGGGGACTTATGACGTAAGATGTTGAGTCCCATAGTGCTCAGAGCCATTTGAACCATTTTTTGACCCAGTGAGCTTCTTATGAAGTAGGAAAACTTTCTGCTAAATTGTCTCTTTTGTTGTGCGAGTGACCAGGGTGGACGTGGTGTGTGTGATGTTGATAAATTGTAACCAGTAATTTAACAGACTTGCTCCCACACGTGTGGGTTCAGTTGCTGCATTGTGTAATGTACCATGTGTAGAGATTCGCGCGCCGGCATTCCAAGTAACTCGGTTGTAACTTAACATCTGTCTGTGAGATACTTTTAATGAGGAAATAAATGTTGATTATTGCTAAATTCGTTGCTACTGTATCTCACAGTGCCATTCCGCTTCCTAGTCAGGATCCTTAAAATCGGTCAGTTTGCACCTCCCCATAATAATGTCTCAATGAAATTTGTCATGATTATTGAGTATCTGGCAAGGGCCTTACCGAAGTGGGTACACCGGTTCCCGTCAGATCACCGACGTTAAGCGCTGTCGGGCGTGGTCGGCACTTGGGTGGGTGACCATCCGGGCCACCATGCGCTGAGCCATATTTCGGGGTGCACTCAGTCTCGTGATGCCAATTGATGAGCTATTCGACCGAATAGTAGCGGCTCCGGTCAAAGAAAACCATCATAACGACCGGGAGAGCGGTGTGCTGACCATACGCTCTTCGTATCCGCATCCTCATCTGAGGATGACACAGCGGTCGGATGGTTCCGATGGGCCTGAAGACGGAGTACTTTTTTATTGCATATCCAATACACGGATTGGTATGTTATTAAACCATCAAATAATCTGTGTGGTGACGCCTTTTTATCAGTTTAATTAAGTAATATTTAAATAAATTTGGCCCACTAATCAGAAATTTTGTGTTTGGTACTTATTCAAGGCAAGCGCACGTAGGACTTACTTGCATAGTGATTCTTGGGATTTAGAAAATCAGAAAAGAGATATTTCCGAAACCGATCCTACCAGTACCTTACAGTAGTAAAAAACGACAAGTATCGTTCACTTTTTGCACAGAAAGATGGTTTCGCAATATGTTAGTACGTTAGTATATCGTAAACTCTGAATACTTTTGGAACAAATGCCCTCCGTATCCTAGCATGTCAAAAAATACGAAAACGGAAAGTATGAAGGATCTGAGCATGTACAAAAGGTTTTAAAACACTTAAAACTTTTTGAAGAGGAAGAAAAATCAAGTGTGTATGTCTTTCAGAGAACTACAACATTGCGATGCTTCATACAAAGACCTTGAACCCTTTCACAGACGGTGAGTTAATAGAAAAATACTTGGAAGTTGCAGCTGAACATTCACGTCTACCTCAGGTAAAACAGTTTCGCGTGGGGCCGTTGTCAAACATATTAATCAAGTGTCACACACATGTTATGGCAAACGACGTCCAGAGATAGCTGCAGGTTCTCTGTAAAGAGTTTGACGCACATTCTTTAGTTCTCTATGAAAGTGCAGAAAATACAGACACATAACTGGATGTGACATTCTTAGCAGCGTTGAAGAAAGCGCAGAAACTGTAGATTTCGGTAGAATTTATTAGTTTGTGTGTCGAGAGACGGGGTGCAAGTTACGGTGGAAAATAAATGTTTATAGACTTTAAAAATATATGTCTTTAATTGATTTTTAGCGCATTTGAGTGGGAAAATGGAAAAGCCTCCAGTCCACAATTCGCTCTGATCTGCCGTTTGATGTAATTGATCAGTAATGCGACAGGGAATATAAATACATTATATATTTGTCCCACCATTTTCCTCAGGATCGATTTCATCGTTTACACAAGTGACCACACGGTTTCCCACGCTATTCCCGGATCTCGTTTACTTGGTCTACACTGGCTTTGCGTAAGTGTTAAATTCTTCATGGTCTCATATTCTTAAAAGTTTCTGTGTTTGTCCCTGACCGTGCCTTCGGACTCTGCTCGTCAGCTAAGTTAACACCCGCTGTGCTTCACGGGCGCCACACATTGTGGTACTCCGCGCTCACCCTGAGCGGTTTCTGTGCGCGCTATCATGTCACTACGCCGGGCATAAGAGTTTTCATGTTAGTGTTGTATATTTTGGCCATCATGGGAACAGCGTTTTTCGAGAGGGGAGGGAACAAATGTAGATGTAGGAAGAACATCCGAAACAGCAGCAGCCGCAACAACAGTTGCAACAGCAGCAGCAACAATACTCAATGGCGATTTTGCAGCGTTTTCAAGCACACAGTCAATTCACCAAGTGAAACGGAAGTTCATCCCATACTGCATCCCAAGGAGTTGCTGGGTAAGTTGGCCGGTGGTCAGTACTTTTCCAAAACTGACCACAGTCACGCATATTTGCAGTTATCATTGGATACTGAATCCCCACAGATTTTAGTTTTATATATTCCTTTCGGGATGTCCCAGTTTAATAGTTTGCAGTTTTGGGTAGCTTCCGCTCCAGGAATATTCCAGCTCTTTCTTGAGCAACTTACCGAAGACCTTCCGCCGGCCGCGGTGGCCGTGCGGTTCTAGGCGCTGCAGTCCGGAACCGCGGGACTGCTACGGTCGCAGGTTCGAATCCTGCCTCGGGCATGGATGTGTGTGATGTCCTTAGGTTAGTTAGGTTTAAGTAGTTCTAAGTTCTAGGGGACTGATGACCTAAGATGTTAAGTCCCATAGTGCTCAGAGCCATTTGAACCGTTTGAAGACCTTCCTTACTGCGTCAACTATTTAGGGGGCACCTGGTTTAGTGGCTCCACGAGAGAACAGCATTTGCAAAATTCACAGACAGCTTTTCTGTGACTGTGCTGCAAACTTGAGAAATGTAGTTCTTTTGGTCATTTGGTTGGTTGATTCGGGCTAGGGGACCAAACAGCGAGGTCATCTGTCCCATCGGATTAGGGAAGGATGGGGAAGGAATTCGGCCGTGGCCTTTCAAAGGAACCATCCCGGCATATGTCTGATGTAATTTAGAGAAATCACGGAAAACCTAAATCAGGATGGCCGGACGCGGACTTGAACCGTCATCCTGCTGAAAGCGAGTCCAGTGTGCTAACCACTGTGCCACCTCACTCGGCAGATTGCAGTACTTAGGACATGTGTTAAGTCAGATTGATATTGTACCAACGCAGTACATATTGCAGCAACAGTCAATTTTCCAGTTCCTAATATCAGGGATTAAAGTCGTATTTACGTAAGGTAGATTACTATGCAAAAAGCATTCACATTTGTCAATCGTTGAATCAGCTACTCAAGAAAGGAGTAACATTTGTGTGGTCAGAGGCATGCCAGTCAGCACTGCAGAAATTGATGTAATATCTCTGCTCCACTACGTGTTTGGCCATGGCTAATGGCTCTGAGCGCTATGGGACTTAACTTCTGAGGTCATCAGTCCCCTAGAACTTAGAACTACTTAAACCTAACAAACCTAAGGACATCACACACATCCATGCCCGAGGCAAGATTCTAACCTGCGACCGTAGCGGCCGCGCGGTTCCAGACTGTAGCGCCTAGAACCGCTCGTTCACACCGGCCGGCGTTTGGCCATGTTCGCCCCCACTGGCTACTGGTCCCTTATTAATGGCTGTTAGTGAGAGACTCCTTGTCTAATTTTCCATATGTTGCTAGATTGTCTCGATATGTTGCATGCTAAATTAGAACAGTAGCTGTCAGTTTCGTTATCAAGGGTGTGCCAAACACCCTGGTCTCAGACAGAGGTCGCCAGCTTGTTTCAGAGGCATCTGAAGCGTTCTGCCACGGAAAAGGAATTCAGCACCTGTCAACACATCGTTCCATCTGACATCAATCACTGAGGTCGAGCAGATGGTCACGATGTTCAAATTGCAAATAAAGAAAACAGTTTTGGTAGTACCTAGAGAGATGCCCTGTTAGTTTTTTTTTTTTTTTGTGTCATACTGAGCAATTCCTGTCGACAGGCACACTCAGGCTGCAGTTTGCGCTATGTGACCCTAGACCGAGGGCTGTTCCACGGGATCAGTAAAGTTCCAGCATCTCGGCATGCTCGTTGGGGTGGACACCTGGGTGGATGCAAGGCATCGTGGTGGGACGTAAGGGATGACGAATTTGCACAGTTCTAGTAGGACAGTGGCACCTGGTATGCTACACTAACCAGCTACGTCCTTGTCAAAGTGAGCAATGGGCGCCACATGGCAGACATGCAGGAGACATTTTTACAGGTGGATTGGACCAACCAGCCCTTGCTCCACGCATCGAGCAGGACCTGCAGACGTTCCCAGTGCCTCTGTGCCACTTGACATATAACGTATACCCTCACCAAGAAAAACCTACCACCCAGGAGAATTGTTTGCCAGAGAGGGGATTTCATGATGTCGCGGCAGAGTGCCCAGGGCGGAACCCTTTCGTCCCTCGCCCGTTGACACAGCGACTCCAGCACAGTCCTGGGCACTTTCGGCACTATGTGCCTGTAAAAGAGAGGAGGGACTTGGGATCCGCGCTAGACGAATTTTCGTCAGACGAGTTGCTCGCGGTCGAAACTCATAGTGAGCCGCGATTATACCCTTAGGGGCATGGATTGTCGCAGTCACTGGGCAGTGCCTCTGGAAAAAAAATGGTTCAAATGGCTCTGAGCACTATGGGACTCAACATCGTAGGTCATAAGTCCCCTAGAACTTAGAACTACTTAAACCTAACCAACCTAAGGACATCACACACACCCATGCCAGAGGCAGGATTCGAACCTGCGACCGTAGCAGTCCCGCGGTTCCGGACTGCAGCGCCAGAACCGCTAGACGTGGACGCACTTATACGGTCTGTTTTGCGAGGACGATATCATCTCGCTAAGCGAAATATACAACAAACATGGGAAAGTATAAAACATTTACTAAACCTATCGCAGTGGAACATCATTACAACATGAAATTTCGGATTATAGATTCCTTCAAATTTCTGTCATGTTCTCCAATAAAATGTATATCATATTTAAAACTTGATCAGTTGAAAATAACAAGAAACTTTTTCCCCGTGACGGAGCAGTTTAATTTGATTAATAAGAAAGGCCCCAGCCATTCAGAGTTAGGTTTTACATGAATTCCGTACTTAGCACAAGGCAAATGATGGGATGGTTCGTTTGAAACCGCACGGCCGATTTCTTTCCCAATCTTACGGTATACTGATAATTTTTACTTTTTGGACGGTGTGACTACAACTGAATGAAACACAACTTTCGTGCCATACGCGTTTCGCCTTTATTCTCTGCAAGGCATCTTCAGTGGCAGGTTGGGTGGACGATTTTCTACATATTACGCTGCTGTTCCATTTTTGGTGCCGTTTCTCCTCTGGTAATTGCCACTTGGGGTTTTATCCACATTTCGCAGCACTAGGAACTGAACACCTGTTTTCATGCAATCTTTGATACAATTCGAGCTTGTGCTCCGTCTCTAATGGCCTCAATGTCGATGGGGCGTTAAATCGAATCTTCCTTCCTTCCTTCAATAAGGAAGGCATGTTTCCACATGAGTATGCAACTGACAAATCCATTTTGTAGGACGAATAGTTGCCATCAACTGAAGTCTTCAAAAGCTTGTGACTGGTGGAACAAAATAGATTGTGAATACCCAAGAGTGTGCAAGGTATGCCGTTTGTTTATATGTCAGACATCAGATTACTCCGACTTATACATGAACACCAGTATCTTGCTATTGACCAATGTCCCTGGATATTTCCATACACTCTCTCTCAAAACGTACCTACTGTATCTACACCATTATATGACTTCATCTGGTTTAGCGTGGGATGCTTTGCTTAAAACTACTAACGTAAAATCGCAAAAATCGCAACTTAATACGGAGATAGAACAAGTACAGTTTGTTGAGCATGAAGTCAGATGTGGTGTTTTTCATGTTCGTATAGACATACAGTTGCAAACAGTAGGTTCATGGCTGATTACAGTGAAAATAATGATGAATCTTATATTATACAGGGTGTTACAAAAAGGTACTGCCAAACTTTCAGGAAACATTCCTCACACACAAAGAAAGAAAATATGTTACGTGGACATGTGTCCGGAAACGCTTACTTTCCATGTTAGAGCTCATTTTATTACTTCTCTTCAAATCACATTAATCATGGAATGGAAACACACAGCAACAGAACGTACCAGCGTGACTTCAAACACTTTGTTACAGGAAATGTTCAAAATGTCCTCCGTTAGCGAGGATACATGCATCCACCCTCCGTCGCATGGAATCCCTGATGAGCTGATGCAGCCCTGGAGAATGGCGTATTGTATTACAGCCGTCCACAATACGAGCACGAAGAGTCTCTACATTTGGTACCGGGGTTGCGTAGACAAGAGCTTTCAAATGCCCCCATAAATGAAAGTCAAGAGGGTTGAGGTCAGGAGAGCGTGGAGCCCATGGAATTGGTCCGCTTCTACCAATCCATCGGTCACCGAATCTGTTGTTGAGAAGCGTACGAACACTTCGACTGAGATGTGCAGGAGCTCCATCGTGCATGAACCACATGTTGTGTCGCACTTGTAAAGGCACATGTTCTAGCAGCACAGGTAGAGTATCCCGTGTGAAATCATGATAACGTGCTCCATTGAGCGTAGGTGGAAGAACATGGGGCCCAATCAAGACATCACCAACAATGCCTGCCCAAACGTTCACAGAAAATCTGTGTTGATGACGTGATTGCACAATTGCGTGCGGATTCTCGTCAGCCCACACATACTGATTGTGAAAATTTACAATTTGATCACGTTGGAATGAAGCCTCATCCATAAAGAGAACATTTGCACTGAAATGAGGATTGACACATTGTTTGATGAACCATTCGCAGAAGTGTACCCGTGGAGGCCAATCAGCTGCTGATAGTGCCTGCACACGGTGTACTTGGTACGGAAACAACTGGTTCTCCCGTAGCACTCTCCATAAAGTGACGTGGTCAACGTTACCTTGTACAGCAGCAACTTCTCTGACGCTGACATGAGGGTTATCGTCAACTGCACGAAGAATTGCCTCGTCCAATGCAGGTGTCCTCGTCGTTCTAGGTCTTCCCCAGTCGCGAGTCATAGGCTGGAATGTTCCGTGCTCTCTAAGACGCCGATCAATTGCTTCGAACGTCTTCCTGTCGGGACACCTTCGTTCTGGAAATCTGTCTCGATACAAACGTACCGCACCACGGCTATTGCCCCATGCTAATCCATACATCAAATGGGCATCTGCCAACTCCGCATTTGTAAACATTGCACTGACTACAAAACCACGTTCGTGATGAACACTAACCTGTTGATGCTACGTACTGATGTGCTTGATGCTAGTACTGTAGAGCAATGAGTCGCATGTCAACACAAGCACCGAAGTCAACATTACCTTCCTTCAATTGGGCCAACTGGCGGTGAATTGAGGAAGTACAGTACATACTGACGAAACTAAAATGAGCTCTAACATGGAAATTAAGCGTTTCCGGACACATGTCCACATAACATCTTTTCTTTATTTGTGTGTGAGGAATGTTTCCTGAAAGTTTGGCCGTACCTTTTTGTAACACCCTGTATACCTCGATGTTAATAGTCTCCATAGCTGGGTAACGATGTAATACCTACCACTCTGTTTGTGCATGGCTGTCTGTGAATAGTTTTGAAGTAATGAGCATACAAGATAATTCGGACCTGTGTTAACTATCGAAACAGATCTTGAGTATCCAGAAAATATCCATGAACTACACTCCGATTTACCGTTACACTCAGAGAAAGTGGTAACGCCACTAAGTATGGGGTGGGTAATTAGGGAAGGGAGCGATTGTGCCCAGGGGGAGGGGAGGCACAGGGGGAGAATAAGGGTAGGAGTTAGGGAGTAAGAAGTTCAAGGTTACATTTTATCCAGAATGAGCAGGTATTTTCTTGAACTTCTTTCCAACGCTGCTTCTAACTCTCTTAATTCACCACATGCCAAAGTCCAAGAAGAGAGCTGGAGCGTATCCTTAGTCCAAAGATTACTCTCCTCTTATACTGACATGCGAGCTTCTGACACATATTCATTTATTCTTCTCGCATGAAACTGGTTTCAGTTGGGATATTTGCCGTGTTATCAATGGTAGGGTTACTTTATCGACCCAGTTATGTGGATAACTTTGGTGTGTTTTATTGTAAAATACTTCTTTCAGCGGATGCGTAAATTGTCTGAATAAATATTCTTTCAGACTCCTTGATTCCTTGTGAAGCCGCATGTTTTTCTGTATCTGAAGTGTAATTGCTTTATCATCGTCGCCCACATTTAGACAAAAGTCAAGTTAAGGTAACTCTGGCTGAAGCAAACTATAAAAAATTACTCAATAGATAAACACTGTACAAAATGAACTAGCGAAAAGGAAACTACGGCAAATATAAAGTGAAGACTTGATTCAATGAACAACCTTCACCTTCAGACCAAAATAAATAAATCTCATTATCCTCGTAGAACGAACTCTTTCATTTTACTCAGAGTAGCTATTACTTAGGTTTGGTCAGTGATTTTTTATTTTTACTTACTAAGCTTGCCTTTTCTGAACATGTGCTAATGGAAATGGGCGTTCAGCTTCTAGGTGACAACTGAAATAAGTTTTACCTTTGTTTATTCACTGTATTACGTGGGTGGTTTTTTTGACACTCTCCGGCGATTAATATAACTGTTTTTTTTTTAGGATGGGGCTCTTTCGACATTCAGATCCGATGTGCATGAGTTTTTAAATCTGTGAGCTTTTTCTGTACTCAGAGGACTTGCTATTCTCCTGGGAAGAAAGATGGGATATCATTTGTAATTATTTCATGTGAAGCTGTTATTACTGAGTCGGTGATAAACGCTTCTGTAACAATAGGTTAAACGAAGCAAATAACGCACCATTTCCGTTAGGATCTTATTAAAAGTTCGAACCAGCCAAATTAAGCTAAATGTCGGCACAGTTCCTTTGAAAAGGACTCGGCTACACGGCTGAATTCATTCCCACTCTCTCCTAAAGCAAAGTTTAGCTCAATCTCTAATGACCTTTTCATCGATAGGACGCTAAACTCTAATCTCCTCTTCTTCATTGCAAAGGCACCACAGCTGATAGCCGCTGTGTTCGTGGGAGGAGTGGACTGATCATTGTGTTATCGTCACTTATGTTTCACCAGTTAAATGTTTCAACTAGTAACAGAGCTCAGGATTTCTCTCTCTTTTCTCCCCATTATAAAACAAAATTGCGGTTGAAGTATCAGATCGGGGAAGAGAATTTCAGTGGCTTCCGAGCCGTTGGGAAAACTCATTGTCCCCACGGACTGGGAACAAACAAGATAGGAGGCCATTTAACCGTGGCTTTCACCAACTGCGCGCAGCGGCTCGTGAAAACGCGCACGCACTCTTCGAGGGCACTCGAGCGCGTTCACGTACATCTTATCACAGCCGTTCCGTTCCGCAAGACGTGGTTTCCCTTCAACGCAATCTTCCCTTACTGCCCTCACGTCAGCTTTCAAAATATACTACTTCATTATCTTGTCGAGGTATTTCTTGTCGCAGCTGTGCTCTATGACGTGTAGGTTCCAAAGTATTACTCCCCACTGCGTGCTGTCGGCATGCAGCCTTAAAGCTTTGAAAGCGCTAAAGCCCATGAGAAAGGCTGATATTTATGTAGTTCACAAAATTCTTTTCCTCGCTTTGGAATGTGGTAGGTTACGAAAAGGCTAGTGTAGAATATGATCGATGCTAACTTTTAAACAAGATTACCACCCGACTGCAGCAAGTGCAAGCGATAACGCCAGTGAATCGTACCAAGACGTAAGTGCATTTGGCAATTAATAATTACCGGTATCCATTACCGACTTCACCAAATATATGAGGAGCTTGTAGATTTCATGCCAGACAAGGGTAGATAGCAAAATAGCGAATTTTCGACGAAACTGAGAAAAAACAGAAGCATTTTTTTTAAAGAATGGCGTCGTTTTGTGGATTGCACAGGAAGATTCATCTGAGTTAAACGAAGCAAATTAAGGTAATACCACCCCGGAATCGTGCCATGTTATGGAATGATAGGTATGAATTGGTCGAACACGGTTTCGTTATTTTTTACAACAAAACTAGATTATGTGGAATAATTTTATACTGCTGCAGTCACGTTTGACTTATATTTTATTAGCACAATGCATTTTGGCAGCATGCTGCCATCACCAGGCACATTATACAGTTACTTATACATCTGCTGATAGGTTATGTACATTAACTGTGTGTGCCAGTGGGGTTAATAATCGAAAAATAAACCTATGTGGAAGGATAAATCTGTTACAGTGTGTACATTTATAGCATGATTAGGTAATATATATTAATACGTTTACTTACATTTTTGTTGGCGATTTCATTTTCTGGCACACAGAGCACAGTGTGACCACTGCAAAGCCCTTGGTCTATTACGTAAATCCAACTCTGCCATCTAAATTTAAGTTTTCTGTGATTTCCCTACATCGCCCCAGGCAAATGTCGATATGGTTTCTCCGTAAGGGGGACGGCCAATTTCCTTCCCCATCTTTTCGTAATCAGAGCTTGTGCTCCGTTTGTAAAGGCCGCGCTGTCAACGGTACGATAAACCCTGACCTCCCTTTCTTCTTTTCATAGATGTTAGTTCGATTGGGTCCGACATCTTTCCTCCCACTTAAAAATTAGGGGCACTTGTTTTTCCCGCAACAAAACAAACGAAGTGGTACAGTTGTAAGACAGTGAACTCCCCACCTGGTCATCCACTTTTAAGTTCCCCATAGTTAACCTAAATCGCTAAAGGCAAAGTCCGGAATGGTTCCTTCGAAAAAGACATGACCGATTTCCTTTCTCATTCTTCCCCAAGTCAAGCTTGTGTTACTCCTCTAGCGACGTCTATGGGATGTGTTTGTTGGCATTGCTAGGCGCTCCAAGAAGAAGACATGCTTTGCTGTGCTCCACATTTTACAACGTTGTTATGACATATACTGACACTGAAGAGTTCACGAAACCAGCTAAGTGCAAAACCCGTGCAATTTGCACGTTTATATATTTATATTTACGTATATAACACCATGTCCGGCATTTTCTTTGTGTCCGAGTAAAATCACGTGTGTCAGATAAATTAACCTCCTCTAAAACTTCGCCCCATCAATTTCATGTGAAATTTCAAGTTGCTTTTCGTGACGATTGTAGCAAAACTCGTGATGTATGGTGATATATTGTGTATTTTCGTTCGCTGACTGAAGTGATAAACGCATTTTGTGCTACAGAATCAGCATCTATGCTTTAGACAATTTTAGCAGTAGTATCTTTGTTTAAAGAACCGTTCATCCCGAATTTCGTTGTATATCAACATGAATATACGTACGTTCCTATGGATTTTCGGAAGTTACGAGTTTTTTGCATAACATAATTTGTGGTACGATATTGCAATGCCTGTGTTATTCCGAACTACGATGCAAAGTTCCTGCGGCGGCTACAGTTGTTATGAAATAGGCCTACATGAAGTGTATTCGCAGTTGTGAATATGAACTGCTATCAGCTGTATAATGGAATGGTTTGGCTCTGAGCACTATGGGTCTTAACATCTGAGGTCATCAGTCCCCTAGAACTTAGAACTACTTAAACCTAACTAACCTAAGGACATCACACCATCCATGCCCGAGGCAGGATTCGAACCTGCGACCGGAGCAGTCGCGCGGTTCCGGACTGATGCGCCTAGAACCGCTCGGCCACCGCGGCCGGCAATGGAATGGTGACAATGAAAAATTTGTACCGGACCGCGACTCGAACCCGGACTTCCCGCTTACGTTTGGCTACCTGAGCACGACCCATGGCCAGACCCAAACTTCCATAAGTTGTACACACATGTTTGACAACGTATGGATATTTGGGTCTGGCAGTGCTCTGGTAGCCTAATGGTGTCAGCCGAAGTAGCTCAGTTGGTAGAGCGTTAGACTGAAGGTCAGAAAGGTCCCTGGTTCGAACCGGGTTTCAACACGCCGGCACTGTAACTCAGCGAGTTACGGTCAGAGGGTTGGCTATCATCTGTACCAAAAATGTGAGTAAATGGATCAACGATGAACTTAAGCGGGTCTCATGGGACGTCTGCCTCGTTCAAATGGCACTAACATTACCGAACGAAATGAGATTTAAAAAATGGTAAGGCGATTGCTCGCGATAAGCGAGAAACCCGGGTTCGAGTCTCCGTCCGGCACAAACTTTCATATTCGTCATCCCATTACATAGCTGATGGTTGTCCATATTTGCAATTGCGAATACATTTCACATACTTTGGTGTAAGTCGGCATTTGTGATTTAGTTACTGTAGCACGTATTATATCTACTATATCACGTTACATATAGTTTTTCCTTTTAACAAGAGTGTACATTGTCTGTAGTTGTGGTAAATTAACGGAATTTTCGACTTTGTTAGCGACTGCAACCTCAAAAAACTTTTCAAGGCATTAGTAACTTTTATATCAAGTTTTTCTGTTGCCTAATAGGAATCTCGATAACATACTAATTATTTAGTTATTAACTGGAATTAGAAATAATTTTAGCTTAACAGATTCAGAAAGGAAAAGCGAATCAGAGAGATAATTTTGAAGTTATTAGGTCTACAACTTTGCTTCAGCCGTTTTGCAATAGACGGCAGTAGTGGAAAGTAGTGGTGCAAGCCGTTCGTCGTAAGTGTCATACAGTAAGCTTAGTTATTTGAGAACTTAACGCCATCAAAATATCAGTTGATTTTTGATTGCATCATAAAGTTATTCTCGACTGAATACGTCAACTTATGGGTCCAATTCAAAATGGTTCAAATGGCTCTGAGCACTATGGGACTTAACATCTGAGGTCATCAGTCCCCTAGAACTTAGAACTACTTAAACCTAACTAACCTAAGGACATCACACACATCCATGCCCGAGGCAGGATTCGAACCTGCGACCGTAGCAGTCCCGCGGTTCCGGACTGAAGCGCCTAGAACCGCTCGGCCACCACGGCCGGCTGGGTCCAATTCTCGTCATCTGCAGGAGGTTTTAACTTTCTGCTTTGATATGAAAAAATCTGCGGCTGAGGCTCATAAAAAGCTGGGTAAGGCCTATGATGAGACACCTGTCAGTGACAGAACTTCGCAGAAAATGGCTTTTATGCTTCAACAATGGTGATTTTGACGTTGAAGACCGGCATGGTTGTGAAAGAGAGAAAGCTTTGGATGCTACTGCAGCCGACGGGAACAATGACAGGATATCGTTATCGAAAGCAATTGATATGTTTGAGCCGAGCACTGAAAGACAAACGGTCACTACTTTTAAAGTGCTATGGCTAGGTAAAAATGTTTTCATGAAACAACGTTTAAATTGATATGGCTATCTTGAACTATATGAACATTACGTTGGTTTAAACGATGAGAAGACCTCTTGGAAATTACTGATGAAGGAGGTGTTGGATGACTGTGTGTTCATGCAGGATGAGATCAACAAAGGTGTTCTTATGTATATGAATCTCAGTCTTCTTTAGAAGATTCATTGTGCCGCCCTTATCTGTAAGGATTACGATCTGCAGGTCGTTTTCTCTTATGTCACCTATATGACTATTTTCTGCAAGACGGGAGGTAAAGGGTAATTTGCGTAGAGTATGCAGGTGTTTCTTAAACCTTGTTTCAAAATTGTACATGTTTGGTCAACGTAGAATTTGGTACAGTTATTACAGTTCAGTCTATGATTCCTCATCTTTTTTGGGGGATACTAATTTGTGCAAGTATGTGTACAACTCTCTGTTGAAGTTTGTTATTGGTGGAAAACTGATTTTGACATTCTTCTTTTTGAGTAGGTTGCATATCTTATACGAAAGTAACCTTATATGTAATATGACTGTATACTTTGTTGTTTTGCTGCAGGTCTTATTTGTTGCAGAGATTTATTGTTAACAATTCTTGCTTTTATTTTTTGGGAGAGTTTATCTAGTACTGAAGCATCATATCCATTATTATCGGCAACTAATTTAATGATGCTAATTTTCTTTTGCTATTCGGTGGGGCTGGTGGGGATTGTATGCACACAACGAGGCATTGATCAGAATTTAGCCATCTTATGCTGGTTCGGGTGACGGTATGTTACTCTTCTGTTATCTCTATGGCAGAAAACTTTTCTTACTGTGCTTATGTACTGCACACAGTGCTTGGTGTTGTTTATACATAATGTTTGAATGTGTAATCCTGATCATTCAGCATATTGGAGATTATTGTAAAAATTTTACTTCTCTTTCCGATTTTTAAATTAATTTCATTGCACTAGCAATGACGTATTTTTCTACGACCATACACACTCACAGCATCCGTAACATAACATTTTTACCACTGTAACATCTTTGGAAATATTGTTTATGTAACTCATATTGAAGCTGGGCTACGCTTTCTAAATGTTTATAGTGTGAGCTGCCATTAAACAGAGATTGATGCCGTGTACAGTGTTTTCCAGTGAACTGAACAGCACTTACATAGTGCACGTCCACAAACGTGTTGATTTTAAAATTCATTAAAAAAAACCAGGGCGATTTCGTCACACAGAATCATAAAGCACGTAAGTTTTCACCACATTCCACGTTTTACTAAGTTTAAAAACTTTTCATAAATAAAACTTTTCATAGGATACTATCTACGCTGTTAAATATCTTGAAAAAAGCGTATGTGTGCCATCAGCTGTACAACTATACACAGTTGAAAGACAGTGCACAGTGCATATCAATGGATAAAAAATACATTTTCGTCAGATAAGACACAACCAAATGTAGAACATCCATAACGGTTGTATTAGCCTGTCTGAATACAGCCAATATAAACGTGCTGTACCTTGGCACAATAATAATAATGTATGACTCCACACTTAATTGTTAAAAACGCATGTTTTCATAGATGTCAAAAGAACTAAATCTCTAAAATATGATTCAGGTCATGCTTTTGGCTAGTTCCTGTTTCACTTACAAACCTTATAAACCTCACAATTAGGCTGTTTCTACGATCCTGGATGTTTGATACTGCGCTACGATCAGCTGTAGGTAAGGAGTACTGCACTGAGGTTGTAGACAAGGGGAGTGGAGGAGTTCTTTAATTTTTTCCACTGACACAATAGGGCTACATCCAGCAGTTGGTTTTTCGTTGGATTTTTCATTTTTAATACCTTTCTCTGACCGGCTGGGTATCAGGAGGTCGTGTGACTTCCCACTGATAACGACAATGACATCATAGATAACGATGACGCTGTCATTGATAAGAGTGATAACGTCACTGCCCTGCCCCTGCATGTAGACAACACTAATGGAAAGGTGCTACAATGGGAAGTGTCCTCTGTCATGCACTTCACAGTGCTTATAGGGTATGCATACATAGGGTGAGTCACTAACTGTTGCCACCAAGAATAACTCCGAAAGTATGATAGGAGCTGAAAAGTTTGTGAGACAAAAGGTGCATGGGACAACGGGGGCCATAATATGACGTTGGCTTTTTGTTGCTACGTAGGGTCGCTTCAGAGATATGAAGGTCAACTTTGTTTTTTAAATGGTATGTTGAATTTCGTTGGCATTCTCCGTAAATGAGAAGCATATCGACTTGTTCTTCGAAGGAATACATCATTCACATTCGCTTGATTCCACGATACTAGTGTTACCGTTCCTATGAGTGTTGTAATGCGAGAACATCGAATGGTGTTTACATGTCAATGGCACGTTAGATAGATACACCGTACTCGGCGAATATTTACTATTTTCACGATATACGAGAGAGAATTGTCAGAGCACGTGCTTCGATAAGTGCCGAAGTGATAAGGAATACCACTGAATCCATGATAAGAAGATTGCAGCACTGCATTGATACCAATGGTCATCACTTCGAACACCTTCTGTAAATGGACGTTCATGCCACCTTTTTGACCTTCGTTGACCTTCAAAGACCTTACTGTTACCCATCATTGGATTCGTCTCGATAGCCTCTATAAGGAAATAAGTACCGAACTATAGCATCCCATTATATAAATAAAAACAAAGTTTACCTTCGTATCTCTGACGTGACCCCACCCAGCAACAAAAAACCAAGGAAATATTTTGGCCCTAGTTGTCCCATGCAACATTTGTCCCACAAACTTTTCTGCTACTATCATTCTTTCGGAGCTTTTCTAGGTGGCAATAGTTAGTGACTCACTCATATGCATTCGTAAAAGAAGTACATTTGCCTTAGATCTTCTAAATCACTTAATGCGAATTCCGGGATGGTTCCTTCGAGAAGCACAAAATGGATTTTCTCTCTCATCTTTGTCCAATCTGAGCCTTTTATAATTCTCTGATTACGCCGTCATTGACGATACTATAATCTCTACTCTCCCTCCCTTTCATAAATCAAATGTATTCTAAGAGGCGGTGCCGATAGAATTTGTTATCACAAACTGGACAACTAATTGATGGACACTGTTTCTCCCGTTTTCAGAAGTTGGCAACATCACTGCATGTGTACGTTTAACCTGAAGAATGATCAGCCGGTAAATAATTCTCAAGTTCTATAAAGAGATAACTAAGTACCAACATGCAGTGCGGTATGTTGCGATCTAATGTTTGCGATCTACCAGCTTATCCTTTCTGTTTCAATTGAATCTGGATCGAGTCCCACAGATCTCTCTATACGAGTGTCTGGTGAATTTAGCGTCATTCAATGATTACTTGTCATGTAATAAAAAATGTTTACTTCTTATATACGGAGCAGACAGTCTCCTGGAAAATGTAAATGTATGGCGTCGAAGTACCGAAAGGGTACGGTTGCCTAATAAGAAGTCTACATTTATTCACGGCCATTTTGCACCTCCGTATAACGAGTATGAGTGCTGTGCCTATGAGTATTTCCTGTAGGTATCTGGTGCGTGTAGAGTACAATGTCGTGTGTTTTATGTCACTGACGACGGTGTGTGTGCGTGTGCGCAGGAGAGAGGGAGAAAGAGAGAGAATGGGAGAGAGGATGAAATCTATTGCCGGAATATACTTACCCTTATGGAATAGAGCGGAGGGGGACGCTGAATTTCCACGTTGCCACCAAACGTGCAGATTGCCATAAACAGTGTCGGAAGCCCTCTCTCCATGAAACTCTCCAATTAAGCCAAAACAATGATTCATAGTTTGATGATTCAAAAATGGTTCAAATGGCTCTGAGCACTATGGGACTCAACTGCTGAGGTCATTAGTCCCCTAGAACTTAGAACTAGTTAAACCTAACTAACCTAAGGACATCACAAACATCCATGCCCGAGGCAGGATTCGAACCTGCGACCGTAGCGGTCTTGCGGTTCCAGACTGCAGCGCCTTTAACCGCACGGCCACTTCGGCCGGCATAGTTTGATGACCAGGAACCGTGCGCTGTCGCCTGTGTTCCCCCTTGGCAGTCAAATGATGATAATATAAATCTATTCCCCACACACGTATTGGAATTGGTTACCTCAAGGTAGAGTACAACAACATTAATGTGCGTCAGTGACGAAAGTGTGTTTTCTTATCGTGTGTGTTGGTTGGTATTCTTAGAAAATAAGTCGTTTCATTCTCGGGACGATTGTTACTGGCTAAGTTATGCTACTCTATCCCTGACTTCAACATACCGCTAATATGTCTTTCGGATTTTAGTTGTCAGAACGTAATGTGTATACTTTTGCAAAACTGCAACCTTTTATGTCTCCTGTATCCAAGTAGTAAGTGTAGAATTCGCATCTTAGTTGCTAAAATGAGTAAACTTCGAAATTTCTTCATGATATTACCGAATAAGGTAGTTCAGTGTTTAGCACACTGGACTAGCATATGGAGGATGTCGGTTCAAATTCGTATCCTGCCATCCAGAATTAGGTTTTCCGTGATTCGTCTAAATCGCTCCAGGCGAATGACGGGATGGTTCCTTTGAAAGAGCACAGCCGATTTCCTTCCCCATTCTTGAAACAACCCGAGCTTGTGCTCCACTGACGTCGACTGAACGTTAAACCTTAATATTATCTCCTTCTTCACCTCATGATATCCGTTTTGACACATTTAATAGAAAATTTTGCTGTATGCATGTTAATCCTAACATAGGTCATCCGTGGTACTGATCCTTTGTATAAGTGTAGATCTTCTGAACTGGAACATAGTCAGCAAATAATGACATATGACAGTTATATGTTATTAAACCTTAAGCAGGATTTCAATCCAGAAGGGCTTCAGTTAATGTCTCCATCCTATCTTATGAAAGCGTAACATACTTGCCCCGTTTATTTTTCTAAACTGTATAATTTCATTCTACGCGTTGTCATTTTCCAGCGTCGCGAGTGTGTTAGATTGTGATTTGCCAATTGTAATCTCTTTCGTACTTCATTAACAGTGTAATATTAGCCTTGGATTGCCCATCTTACTTCTAGGCTATGTTATACTTTTCAAGGATCTATTATATCTGATAATATCTCATACTGCCAACTGAAGACAGAAATGAAAGTATCCAACACTGTGCCGACGCATACCAGCACTGAAGAGCCAGAACATTACGGCCACTGCCCACCGCGAGATTGAATGTTGCCTGGTGATGTTATGGGAGTGTGACGCGATAAGAAAAGTATATAAGAGGAGTTGAAACGAATGGTGAACGGTTTAGCGACGATACGTGGCGCGAATGGGGGAATCAACTGACTAGCGACAGATTGTGATGGACCGATGCCTGGGAATGAGCATCTCGGAAAAGGCGAAGTTGTTCGGCCTGTTGTTGTGAGCATTTGTGGAAAGTGATAGGAGAAGGATGAAACCACGAGTAAGAAACAAAGTTTTGGTTTCCACTCCTCATAACAGAACGTGGATGTCGGATGGTTGTCCGCTCTATAAATAGGATAGACTATCTGTAGCAGATCTGGCGACAGAGTAGAATGCAGGTGAAGGCACGAGTGTTTCTGAGCACATCGTTCAGCGTACATCGTTGACCATAGGGTTCCGCAGTAGACGACTCCTACTTGTTTCCATGTTGACCCAACGACATCGGCAGTTATGATTACAGTGGACACGGGATCGTTGACGTTCGGCGGTGGAATCAGTGAAAACAGGTCGCCTGCTTGACGGCATATTCCAGCAGGATAATTGCCCATGTCGCAAGGCCAAAATCTTGTTACAGTAGTTTGAGGGGCAAGATAGTGAACTCACGTTGACGTATTGGCCGCAAAATTTGCCTGATCTGGCACGTAGCTGGGCCATTTCCTCCCCCACAAACGAGCGGCCAGTAATTTACGTGAATCGCGTGACCTGCCGTAGACATCTGCTGATACCTCCGAAACCTACCAAGGATTAGTCGAATCCATGTCACGCGGAACTGCTGTTGCACTGCCTACCAAAGGTGGAATAACACTCTACTGAGCCGGTGGTCGTAATGTTTTGCCTCATCAATGTTTGTTCAAGGGGCATACACACTTCAAATGTTTCATTACAGGACTTACTCGTAGACTTACTCAGCTATGACAAGGCTTTTGAGTATACTGAATAGTTATTAGAAATTCTGGATACTACTAGATGAGCTTAAGTAAATTAAACGATCAATTTTTCAAATGGATTTCACTCTTAGCAGTACAGGAAACCTGCTATTTGTCAATGAAAAAGTAAAACCGTAATTGTGGAGCAAAACCCGAATGTCGATCAATGTTAAGTCCTACCTCTGTGCTGTCATCATGACATTTGAGTACTTACGCCATCTCCAGGTGAAAATGAAGCCCTAGTCAGGGGATAGTCAGAGAGAGAGCGAGAGCGACATGGTTTTGTCTTCTGCTATCGATACAAGATGAATTGGCTTGTTCTGTAGGGTCGGTAACTCGACACAAAGCACTAAACTTACGGGGTGGACAGTTATAGCGCCTGATACTAGTGCAAATGCGAACATCCGAATGCGAGCCCAATGTTTTCAATACCTAGATCCAACTGCAGGTCCAGAAAAGTCCAAAAGAATATCAAGATCGTAATGCTAGTATCAATATGGTGTCTTACAACGAACGTCAAATGACTGGTTGTTATGTGGCCCCAACGTCTGTGCACACATATTTACTAACTTTTGGGACCCCGTCACTGCTTTGAAAAAGCCGCCCGCGAGGCGACCAGGATACGTTTTCGCTCGCTAGCAAATTTGTCTCTCCTCTGCTGTCTTGATCGATACCCGGTGACACTATACTTCCCGTGTGCCGCCACGAGCCATTATGTTCTTCTCCCACATTTCGGGCAGAATGGGACTACGACTGTGGAGGCCACTCTTACGAAGACCACTGCCGACGGCTTCGGTTTATGTCTCGTTGCCAGTCAGGCGAATGCTCGAAATGTTCTCTCAAAAAAATCTTGGCTGATTTTCTCATTCCCAGCATGTGCTCAGGTTCAGATGATCTTTCTGTTGACCTGAGCTCACATAGATGTAACATTATTACTCAGAAATATGCGAAGGAGACCACTAGTATTCATTACGTTACCAGCGCAAAAAACGCTGGAAATAGTAACTACCCACACATCATAGGAAAAGCAGATGCCGGACAGATTCTTTGGAGGAATCTCATGCAAATGTAAGTCATCCACGAAAGAAGTGGCTTACACAATACATACTCTACTGATTATTGTGTACTGCTCATCAGTCGGGAAGCCTTGGCAGGTTGTATTAATAGAAAAAAAATAGAGAAGATCCAATGAAGAGCGGCGCGTATCGTCACGGGCTCGTTTAGTCGGCGCGGGTGATATGAAGGCGCTCAGCAAACTCCAGCGGCAGACAGTAAGAGAGGCGTTGTGCATCACGGAGAGGTTTTGTATTGAAGTTCCAAGAGCGTACGTTCTGGGAAGGGTCGAGCAATATTTTACTTCCCCCTACATACGTCTTGAGAAATTAACACAACGAGAAATTAAGGAAATTGGCACTCATACTGAGCTTAGCAAGATGTATGAGACAGGCGAAATTCCCTCACACTTCAAGAAGAATATAACAATTCCAATTATAAAGAAAGCAGGTGTTGACAGATGTGAAAATTACCGAACTATTAGTTTAATAAGTCACAGCTGCAAAATACTAACGCGAATCCTTTACAGACGAATGGAAAAACTGGTAGAAGCTGACCTCGGGGAAGATCAGTTTGGATTCCGTAGAAATGTTGGAACACGTGAGGCAATACTGACCCTACGACTTATTTTAGAAGAAAGATTAAGGAAAGGCAAACCTACATTTCTAGCATTTGTAGACTTAGAGAAAGCTTTTGACAATGTTGATTGGAATACTCTCTTTCAAATTCTGAAGGTTGCACGGGTAAAATACAGGGAGCGAAAGGCTATTTACAAGTTGTACAGAAATCAAATGGCAGTTATAAGAGTCGAGGGACATGAAAGTGAAGCAGTGGTTGGGAAGGGAGTGAGACAGGGTTGTAGCCTCTCCCTGATGCTATTCAATCTGTATATTGAGCAAGCAGTTAAGGAAACAAAAGAAAAGTTCGGAGTAGGTATTAAAATCCATGGAGAATAAATAAAAACTTTGAGGTTCGCCGATGACATTGTAATTCTGTCAGAGACAGCAAAGGACTTAGAAGAGCAGTTGAACGGAATGGACAGTGTCTTGAAAGGAGGGTATAAGATGTACATCGACAAAAACAAACCGAGGATAATGGAATGTAGTCGAATTAAGTCGGGTGATGCTGAGGGAATTAGATTAGGAAATGAGACACTTAGAGTATTAAAGGAGTTTTGCTATTTGGGGAGCAAAATAACTGATGATGGTCGAAGTAGAGACATCAAGGGATCACCAATTTAGTATTGGAGGGATGCGTGGAGGGTAAAAATCGTAGAGGGAGACCAAGAGATGAATACACTAAACAGATTCAGAAGGGTGTAGGTTGCAGCAGGTACTGTGAGATGAAGAAGCTTGCACAGGATAGAGTAGCATTGAGAGCTGCATCAAACCAGCCTGAGGACTGAAGACCACAACATCAACTGAGGTTTACGACAGTCATTCTTGGAACGGGGTAGCGGGAAAAGGTAACGGTACCAAAAATATCCTCTGCCACACACCGTAATATAACTTACGGAGTATGGATGTAGATACTAGCGAATGATAAAGCCTAAATCTCCTGTGTTTACTGTGCTGCAGTTTATTTATATTATGTCGCCTATTCAGACGGACTCTTATCGAGAGGTAACAGGTTATAGCTGCTCTTGCGTGACGCAAGAACTGCAGTTATTTTAAAGCAGTTCTGTAGTCGGGTAATTACTGTTCTCGACATTTCAATGGCATTCGTTGCCTCTCACTATGCTTGATCGTTTTTTCTTAGCAACAGCTAGTCACACGACAGTTTCCGGTATACACGTTTCTGAGACGTTGTATTAGCTTGGCTCGTATTGAAGAACATTTTACCTCGTAAACGATGCATGTTGAACCATAAGTTCTTCCAGGTGTGTACTAACAATAAACATCGACAGCTCCAGTATATTCAACATTTGAGAAAACACAGTTTCATTAATCATGTATCTGTCTGGATTTATCATTTCCTTCTCCATTTAGTAATGCTGAGCAGCTACACCCCATTATGTTGTATATGCAAAAATCTTTGCAGGATGTCCCTACCAAGAGTAAAATAATAAAAATACATTAGCAATACAGCGACTGAATATTTGGACGCAGTGGGAAAGAGAACTACACCTGAATCTGGATATGATTCGGTTTTGGTGAAATAACTGTTATATTGTTAAGAAGTATGGAAGTATGATCTACTCACAGTTGATTATAAAAGAAAAAAGGCTGAAAATAACTTTTAAATGTATGGTGATTAACTGACAATTATGACACCGCATTGTAAAAGTTTTACTCTACTAAAGTTTGGAATTTATTGTAAAAGCTTCCTGAGGCAGTATACATTTCACTCTCATGGCAGCTGAAATCAACGTCGGCTTTTGTTTAAAGCAGACCGTGAGCAACATAAAATATTTTTGTTTTAAAGGTTACGCGCAGATCATGCGAGTTTGTAAGGGTAGGAAGATTGGGGTTTAACGTTCCACCGACGATGAGATCATTCGAGACGAACCACAAATTCAAATTGGGGAACGGGATCATCTGTGGCCTTTAAAAAGTAATCACCCCGGCATTTGGCTTTTGCGATATAGGGAAGTCACCGGTAACATAAAATTGAAATTCTTTCGAATGATTTGAACCGCCTTACTTTCGAATACCATAAAGCGATTTAAATGCCCAGAGACATGCAGAGCCGAGAGGAAGTAGGGAAAACGAGTAATGGGAACAATGATCATGTGGCAGAAATATGAGAAAATTATACCCCGACGCATGATTCGCCCCTCCTGGTGCTTCGCTAATGTTTGTTGCTCACATGTGTCGATAGAAACAGTAGGCCTATCGAAGTCTGTGCAACATATTACAACAAGGCAGTGTGATTTAAATGAAAATCTCACAACCGGACGCACTATAGCTGAATTCTGCTATAGCCTACACTGGGATGTAGTTTTTTGCAGTTTTGCTCACGCAGTTAACCTATTTCGAATGAATTGTAATTTATTATTTACTAAACTGCTTACTGAATTATTAAGTAATTTAGTTTGCCATTTGTAGCTATACTGTGATATCAAGGGAGATCGAAAATGTTTAAGGCCTCTTAATTCATCGTTTCTTTCTTTTACTATTTAGATTGTAGCTTATTAATGGTTTGCTAGAGTTCTAGATTTCCTTTTTACTTATGTTGCTTGTCTTTCTATACTGGCACGTTCTCTTTGATTTATTAGCATTATCTTGGTGTTTGAATCAAGAGTACTTCAGGGTTTAACGATACCATGAGGCTTTGCTGCTTCTTTCCTTTCACTATTAAGCAATACACACCAAGCTCTGGTTTCGGCCTTCTGGAGATCAGAGACGGAAAAGTGGCTTGAATGTAATTCATAGTGCAAATTTTTCAGGTTGTAATTCAGTAATAGTTAAATCTGTTGTTGAAACAAGAAAGTTGCGTAACATATTATTTCAGAGCATTTAGTAAATGCTTTGCGGCGATTTTTCATTGTCTGAAGGCGAAACCTGTGACCCACAGAGACTTTCAGCGATACATTTCAAGTGACGAGAATCTCAGCGTGTAATTTCTGCTACGTTCACCCTCCCGGACGTGGGGTTTTTTGAGCTGTTCTGATATTCGAAGGCGAATAGTTCAAATGGCTCTGAGCACTATGGGACTTAACATCTTAGGTCATCAGTCCTCTAGAACTTAGAACTACGTAAACCTAACTAACCTAAGGACATCACACACATCCATGCCCGAGGCAGGATTCGAACCTGAGACCGTAGCAGTCCCACGGTTCCGGACTGCAGCGCTTAGAACAGCAAGACCACCGCGGCCGGCTCGAAGGCGAATGTGTTGTGCTAGAGCACAGAGTATGTTGCTAGGTTTTTCGGGTTACAACTAGCTCTAGGAAGTGTTGCGCAACTGAGTTGACTTGACATTTTTTTTTAAAGTGGAAATAAACCGTATTATTTCTGTAGAAACTAGAGTATTGAGTTTGGTGTAACTGTCAGATTCCAGTAATTTTGAACTATAATCCAATACTTTTCATTTCTCAGTTTCTGAAAACGTTTCAGGGAAGCAGTTGGAAAGAAAACAGGAAACTGTTCACTACGTGTGTTTCCGAGCTAGTGGCTGGATTTAGGAAATTATCTAAGTCAAGTTATACGCCTATATCTCAAGACTGGCGACAGAACTAAACTCTTGTCTCGAAAAATCTATTTCCGCATCCATAGTACTACGCAAGTTACGCGACCTCGACGTCCGCTGTCGCGCGGCAGTTTCCAAACCTCTAGTTACCTCCGAGCTCAGCAAGCTCTAAAACTGAAAATTAAAGAAAAATCTGCAAAACCAGGTATAATAGGCCCCTGCAGTTTTCAAGTAGTGTTGCGGTGGTCGTTGTTGAAAGTTGAGCCCTGAGACGGGAGAAGCCAGAAGTGGGGTTTGGGCTGCTCAGTGAGAGTGACTTGCGGCTGAGACGGAGAGGCAGCGGCAGCGGCAGCTGTGGTGGGCCTTTGTTTCGCTGGCAGCGCTATTGTGCGCAGCCCCGTTCCAGGCAGCTGGCCGCAACACCTGCGCATCCCGGCCCCAGACTCCATCTACTGGAGCAGTGAGCACTCGCACCTGGGTGCAGTGTCACCGACCTTCCTCAGTTGTAAATCTTCACTTCAGCCTGGGACCGACAAACTCCGTCGTGTGAAGTAGTTACTGGGTCTCAAGTCGATTCTAGATTCCAAAAGAATTTTGTCACCGTTCCTCACAGGCGGCTTCTCAGCAGACTACGTGTCTACACTGTAGATACGTAGAGCTGCATGTAGCTGTCTGTGCTTCTGGATTGGTAATATTTGTCGGAAACGTCACAGTTCGTAGTAATTGACGGGAAGTCATCTACTAAGGCCGAAACTATATCTGGGGTTCCCCAATGAAGCTTGATACTTCTGCCGTTCTTAATCTATATAAACGATTTAGGAGACAATCTGAGGAGCTGTGTCAGATTTTTTTTTTTTTTTTTTGCAGATCATTTCATTTTCGTCTCTTAAAGTGATCAGAAGACCAAAACGAATTGCAATATTATATACACGAGATATCTGTATGATGCGAAAAGCGGCAGTTGATACTATCAAATGAAAAGTGTGAGGTTCTCCACACGAGTATTAAAAAAAAAAAAAAAATTGAAAAGGAAAGGTCGAGACTAGCTACAATAAATTTAGTATTCTTTACGACAGTTGTTTCAGCTTCATTGCCATTCTCAAGTAACCTGCGAATACACCACTGGTGAGATTATTTGCTCATATGGTGGTTGTCCATGTGAATAATTATATATTGAAATTATACGTTGGTTCTTACGTCTAGTTTGATTTGACGTCCATATTGCGTTTATAGTAAACAGGAAAACAGTCATTGTCTAAATCGTAGTGATTACGTGACATGTAGTAATCATAAACGAATGGAATACGTTTTGACACTTATCTGATAGTTTAAAATACGATTTTATATTTTGTTTGAACAAGAAAACATCTCAGACCAAATATATAGTTCACAGCAATATCCAATCAGTGAAATATAACAGTATCGTTGCTTGGCTAATTATACTTTGCAAACATAGAACATCATAGCAACAAAATAAATGGTAAACGAACGATGGAATAAGTGTCAAAACGTATTCCGTTCGTTGATTATTACTACATGTCACGTAATCACTAAGAATTACAAAAAAAAAAAAAAAATGGTTCAAATGGCTCTGAGCACTATGCGACTTAACTTCTGAGGTCATCAGTCGCCTAGAACTTAGAACTAATTAAACCTAACTAACCTAAGGACATCACACACATCCATGCCCGAGGCAGGATTCGAACCTGCGACCGTAGCGGTCGCTCGGCTCCAGACTGTAGCGCCTAGCACCGCAAGAATTACACAGTGACAGTTTAATATAGACACAATATTTGATGTCAAATCAAACTAAACGTAAGTACCAATGTCCAATTCCAAAAATGGCTCTGAGCACTATGGGACTTACCTTCTGAGGTCATCAGTCGCCTAGAACTTAGAACTAATTGAACCTAACTAACCTAAGGACATCACACACATCCATGCCCGAGGCAGGATTCGAACGTGTGACCGTAGTGGTCGCGCGGTTCCAGACTGAAGCGCCTAGAACCGCTCGGCCACGATGGCTGGCTTGTCTAATTTCATTGTATAATTTTTAACACCGACAGTCACCATATGTGTAGATAATCTGTCCAATATGGTATTTGCAGCTTACCAGAATGAAATTTTCACTCTCCAGCGGAGCGTGCGCTAATATGAAACTTCCCGGCAGATCAAAACTGTGTGCTGAACCGAGACTCGAATTCGGGACCTTTGTCTTTCGCGTGCAAGTGCTCTACCACTAATCTGCCAGGAAGTTTCATATCAGCACACACTCCGCTGCAGAGTGAAAATTTCATTCTGGAAACATCCCCCAGGCTGTGGAAAAGCCATGTCTCCGCAATATCCTTTCTTCCCGTGGTGCCAGTTCTAACAAGTTTCGTAGGAGAGCTTCTGTGAAGTTTGGAAAGTAGGAGACGAGATACTGGGGGAGGTAACCTGTGACGACGAATTCAGAGCCGGGCGTGGGTAGCTCAGTGGTAGAGCACTTACCTGCGAAAGGCAAAGATCCCTAGTTCGGGTTTCAGTTCGGCACACAGTTTTAATCTGGCAGGAGGCTGCATTTGCAGGTTACCTGAGAATAGCAACAAAGCCAAAACAGCTGTTATTAAGCAAATCTCGAGATTTCCTTTCCTAAGTGTCATATTATGCTTTGGGACCAATCGAACAAAAAGAAAAAAAAATCCGTTGAATTTCGGGTACACAATATATCACACAGATGTAAAGGTTATCGGTATAACTAAACACTTAGGACTACAAATACGAATAACTTAAACTGGAACCACCACATAGAAACTGTTGTGACGAAGAAAAACTAGACTTTTTTTCCGTAGAATGCTTGGAAGGTGCAACAAATCTGCTGAAGTGAATGTCTATTCTACGCTTGCCTGTCCTGTTCTGGAGTATTGCTGCTCTGTGTGGGATCTTTATGAGATAGGATTACCGCAGAACATCGACAAGTTCAAAGAAGGACAGATCGTTTGGTATTATTGAGAAATAGAGGAGAGAGTGTCACGGATAATACGATTTGGATTGGCAATCAGTAAAACAACGACGATTTTTTATGGCGGTGAGATCTTTACACGAAATTTAAATCTCCTGATTTCTCCTCCGAATGCAAAAGTATTTTGTTGACTCCCACCTACATAGGGTGAGATAACCTTCTTGGTAAAATATGAAAAATTAGAGCTCGCATGCAGTATAGAGTAGCCGCGCGGTCTAGGCGTCTTGAAAAGGATCGCGCGGCTCCCCCCGTCGGAGGTTCGAGTCCTCCCTCAGGCATCGGCGTATGTGTGTTGACCTTAGCGTTAAGTTAGTCTAAGTTTGATTAAGTAATGTGTAAACCTAGGGACCAGTGACCTCAGTAGTTTGGTCCCAAAGGAACTTACCACAAATTTCCAAATTTCAGAACTCGCACGGAAAGATTTAGATGTAGATTTTTCCTGCTAGCAGAGAGTGGAACGGTAGAGGAACAGTCTGAAAGTTGTTGTATGTAGACTCTTGTAAACAAGTAAGTGTGAACCGCCCAGTAAATATGTAGATGAAAACGTAACATGACTCTAATCCCAATACGATAACACACATTCGAATTAAGAGTGTACTTTCGGGTATTCACTAAGGTTGTTATTTCCATTTTATGATGACCAACCCAGCCGTCTTCTTCATATGAAGAATCAAAATATCGTACATAAATCGAGTGAAGACCCAAAAGTTCACTATTAATCAGTCACGCCAAGAAAACCTGATACACACATCAAACAAGTTTTGCATCACCTCGGTTCCGAGAGTTCCGAAACCTGTACAGAAAATTGGAATAGAGATCAACATAAACATCATTTCCGCCCTTTTTATTGCTTATGAAAACCACACATTGCATGTTGAACCACCAAACAGCGAGACCTTCAGAGATGGTGGTCCAAATTGCTGTACACACCAGTACCTCTAATACCCTGTAGCACGTCCTCTTGCATTGATGCATGACTGTATTCGTCGTGGCATACTATCCACAAGTTCATCGAGGCACTGTCGGTCCAGATTGTTCCACTCCTCAACGGCGACTCGGCGTAGATCCCTCAGAGCGGTTGGTGGATCACATCGTCCATAAACAGCCCTTTTCAATCCATCCCAGGCATGTTCGATAGGGTTCATGTCTGGAGAGTAAGCTGGCCTCTCTAGTCGAGCGATATCATTATCATGAAGGTAGTCATTCACCAGATGTGCACGATGGGGGCGCGAATTGTCGTCCATGAAGACGAATGCCTCGCCAATATGCTGCCGATATGGTTGCACTATCGGTCGGAGGATGGCATTCACATATGGTACAGCCGTTGCGGCGCCTTCCATGACCACCAGTGGCGTACGTCGGCCCCACATAATGCCACCCCAAAACAGCAGGGAACCGCCACATTGTTGCATTCACTGTACAGTGTGCCTAAGGCATTCAACCGGACCGGGTTGCCTCCAAAAACGTCTGATTGAAGGCATATGCGACACTCATCGGTGAACAGAACGTGATACCAATCCTGAGCGGCCCATTCGGCATTTTGTTGAGCCCATGTGTACGGCACTGCATGGTTTCGTGATTGCAAAGGTGGACCTCGCGATGGACATCGGGAGTGAAGTTGCGCATCATGCAGCCTACTGCGCACAGTTTGAGTCGTAACACGACGTCCTGTGGCTGCACGAAAAGCATGATAAAACATGGTGGCGTTGCTGTCAGGGTTTCTCCGAGCCATAATCCGTAGGTAGCGGTCACTACTGCAGTACTAGCCTTTGGGCAGCCTGACTGAGGCATGTCATCGACAGTTCCTGTCCCTCTCTATCTGCTCCATGTCCAAACAACATCGCTTTGGTTCATTCAGAGACGCCTGGACACTTCCCTTGTTGAGAGCCCTTCCTGGCACAAAGTAACAATGGGGACGCGATCGAACCGCGGTATTGACCGTCTAGGCATGGTTTAACTACAGACAACACGAGCTGTGTAACTCCATCCTGGTGGAATGGCTGGAACTGATCGGCTGTCGGACCCCCTCCATCTAATAGGCACTGCTGGCGCATGGTTGTTTACATCTTTGGGCGGGTTTAGTGACATCTCTGAACAGACAAAGAGACTGTGTCTGTGATACAATATCCACAGTCAACGTCTATCTTCAGGAGTTCTGGGAACTGGGGGTGATGCAAAACTTTTTTTATGTGTGTACATCGGAACTGGAATTATTCGCTCCTTAGTTATCACGAAGAGTGTGTTTCTTGCTTTGTAGTCCGAAACTTGTCGTTATATAATGTTAAGACTGTTTGTCCATACAACTTTTTCTATGTTATTTTTGAAGCTGATAAGTTTTTATTTCATGGTATGGTACCGGTTTATTGATAAGCAGTTAAGTTTTGTTGTCGCCACCCTGAGGTACCCGACGTGCCTCATTTACTGTTGGGATTCTTTCCATTATTCAAGAAGCTGACGTTGAAAGTGGCAGAGACTTGTCTTTCATCCTTTCTCTGTTACTGCACTGAGAGGGTTGCGTGGCTTTTATTTTTCCTGGCGTGGGAGTAGGATCTGTTGACAGATGTGCTCAGAAATCGCATTGGTACTTCTTTTATTTCTTTTCACTTTGGTAAATTATTGTCTAGAGGGTACTGTAGGTCATAATTCACAACAAATTCTTTCAACACAGTTTAGATGTAAATTGATTTTTCAATATTAATGTTGTTATATGCATTATAATGTGTTCCTATTGCTATTATTACGTTAAATACTGAAGTATTCACACTACTTCTAAAGGAAGAAATGTGTTTCGTAAAACATAGATTATAACTGGCTTCCTATCTGACATTAAACCATGGGTAGTAAGAAAATAACTAAAAAATTCCAAGCTACAGAAGTGAGATTCGTTATTTGAGTCCTGAATACCGCAAGAAGAGAGAGAATGACAGGCGCAGACATAATGCAGCCACTTATTCGACTGTAGCTCAAAAAAGATTTTTAAAGAGACTTTCTTGCCTAATGCTTCCGTGGTAATATCCGACGTTATCTGAGGTCTCAAGAAATTAAGCAACATATACAACAAGCAATCATATACAACCGTTCGGTCGACGAAAGATCCGTACCCAAAGTCTGGAAAGTTGCACAGGCCACACCAACATTCAAGAAAGGTAGTAGGAGTAAACCACTAAATTACATGCCCATATCGTTAACGTCGATATGCGGCAGGATTTTGGAACATGTGTTGAGTTCAAACACTATAAATTACCTCGAAAAAAACGATCTATTGAAACACAGTCAACACGGGTTTAGAAAACATCGTTCCTGTGAAACACAAACAGCTCTTTATTCACATGAAGTGTTTAGTAGTATTGACAAGGGATTTCATATCGATTCCGTATTTCTGGATTTCCAGAAGGCTTTTGACACTGTACCACACAAGCGGCTTGTAGTGAAATTGCGTGCTTACGGAATATCGTCTCAGTTATGTGCCTGGATTTGTGATTTCCTGTCAGAGACGTCACAGTTCGTTGTAATTGACGGAATGTCATCGAGTACAACAGAAGTGATTTCTGACGTTCCCCAAGGTAGTGTTATAGGCCCTTTGCTGTCCCCTATCTATATAAACAATTTTGGAGGCAATCAGAGCAGCAGTCTTCGGTTGTTTGCAGATGGCGCTGTCGTTTATCGACTAATACAGTCATCAGAAGATCAAAACAAACTCCAAAACGATTTAGAAAAGATATCTGAATGGCGCGAAAAATGGCAGTTGACTCTAAATAACGAAAAGTGTGATGTCATCCACATGAGCGCTAAAAGGAACTCGTTAAACTTCGGTTACACGATAAATCAGTCTAATCTAAAAGCCGTATGTTCAACTAAATACCTAGGTATTACAATTACGAACAACTTAAATTGGAAGGAACACATAGAAAATGTTGTGGGGAAGGCGAACCAAAGACTGCGTTTTATTGGCAGGACACCTAGAAAATGTAACAGACCTACTAATGAGACTGCCTACACTACGCTAGTCCGTCCTCTTTCAGAATACTGCTGCGCGGTATGGGACCCTTATCAGATAGGACTGACGGAGTACATCGAAAAAGTTCAAAGAAGAGCAGCACGTTTTGTATTTTCGCGTAATATAGGAGAGAGTGTCACAGAAATGATACAGGATTTGGGCTGGACATCATTAAAAGAAAGGCGTTTTTCGTTGCGGCGGAATCTTCTTACGGAAGTCCATTCACCAACTTTCTCCTGCGAATGCGAAAATATTTTTTTGACACCGACCTACATAGGGAGAAACGATCACCACGATAAAATAAGGGAAATCAGAGCTCGTACGAAAAGATATAGGTGTTCGTTCTTTCCGCGCTATAGAGATTGGAATAATAGAGAATTGTGAAAGTAGTTCGATGAACCCTCTGCCAGTCACTTAAATGTGATTTGCAGAGCATCCACGTAGATGTAGAATGGACATAATGTGATTGGGAGTGTGACCTGAATAGTAACGTCAGAAAGGTCTTACTCAATAGTGCAATTAATTTCAACTGTGGCTGTTCCGAAAAAAATTTCAGATGTTTTGACTGCCAAATAATAAATAAATTGAGCCACAAAACATAAATCAGTGTCTAACAAAGAACATTATGTCAAATTCTATAAAATATAAAATGACCCACTGTAATGAAAAATTAATGTCGAATGTTAAATGACTGACACATAAAAAAGGTACTGCTGTTATCAACCCGACAATTGGTTTGACAGGCACTGTGCTTTACTAGACATGGTCCAATTGGTTGTGGTATGCTCTTACCTTGATTCGATTCGACCCTTGAAGTGATTGGCCCAGCGTATTATAGAAGGGCATACAGTTTAATGTGAACTCTAAACGGTAGAATTTTGCACATTAACAAATGTTTTCAGAAATAAGAAATAAGTGCCAAGTAAAAATTTTAGGACCGACAGGGTTTAGAACCTCACACATGAAGATATGTATGCTGGCTCTTTACCACAGAGCCACGTAGCCACGATTTTGTGTGGAATAGAAAGCCGCTGAATCACATCGTAAACCACAAGATCATGTGTTCTCGCTAGCCTAGTGGGCTAACCAATTGCTCCCTTTGCCCCCAAAAACTAACACTAAAACACACACACACACACACACACACACACACACGCTGTATTCTGTGAATTATAAATAAAAGACAAAACACTCATTATTGTGCCATGAAATGTAGTGTGTGTGTGCTAGAAAGAGTGGACAGCAGGATGGGAGATTAGGGTTTAACGTCCCGTCGACGACGAAATCATTAGAGACGAAGCACAAGCTCGGATTGGGGAAGGGTGGGGAAGGAAGTCACCTGTGTCTTTTTCAGAGGAACCATTCCAACATTTGTATCAAACGATTTACGGAAACCACGAGAATACAAATCTGGATGTCTGAACGAAGATTTTGACTACCTTCCTCTGCAATGCGAGTCCCGTGTCTTAGCACTGCGTCACGTCGCTTTGTGAAAAAATAATGATATGGTATTGTTGGCTTCGAGACACGGAAGATTTGTTCAGGCGCTAATTAGGAATGCATTTTTTTTCCTTCCGCCCGCTGGCTCCTATACTTCGCTGCAGGTGTGTGTTGTGTTTTAATTGTAGCTGTTTAATGTAGACAGATGTAATTAGTCAGTTGTCTTGTACCACTGTATCTGATTTTTTGATAGTACTATGTAGCACAGTGGCAGCCCCTGTCCTATAACTGAGGGGATGGGGGCAGGGGGAGAAATCACTGTCAGCAATGTCATATGTTGTCACTTTACGAAAGCCTGCGAAGAGGTTTGGAATTAAGTCAAGTCGTGGGTATACACGCTGTTGCGTACAAGATATAGACTAAAACTTTTCGTCCTCTTGCCGACCAAATGCTGCTGATGAAAGGTGTTCCACCATGCGGGATTGAACCAGAACTACACTTTAAGACAAAAAGAAAACGAGGCACCACGAAAAAATTATCCGAATGGGACGGTAATTGGTAGATGTGACGTACATGTACAGAAAAACAAATGATTAAAATTTCAATAAAATTGGATGGTATATTCAAGAGAAAATGCTTAGTGAACTGACCAAGTCAAAAACGAGTTGGTCCACCTCTGGCCCTTATACAAGCCGTTATTCGACTTGGCATCGATTGATAAAGTTGTTGGATGCCCTCCTGACGGATATCGTCCAAAATTCTAAACAACTGGCACGTTTTGGAGGGTCCTGCCCATAATACTCCATACGTTCTGAGCTGGGGGGAGATCAGGCAAGCTTGTGGGCCAAGGTAGGGTTTGGCAAGCATGAAGACAAGCAGTAGAAATTTTCGCCATGTGCGAACAGGCATTAAGCTGACTTGACAAAAGACATGAGATGCCTCCTAATATCGTGTCGGACCACCTTATTCCCGGTCTAGTCGAGCAACTCGACGTGGCATGGACTCAACAAGTCGTTAGAAATCCCCTACAGAAATACTGAGCCCTGTTGCCTCTATAGACGCCCTTAATTGCGAACGTGTTGTCGGTCAGAATTTTGTGTAGGAACTGACCTCTCAATTGTGTCCAAGAAATGTTCAATGGGATTCATGTCAGGCGATCTGGGTGACCAAATTATTCATTAGAATTGTCCAGAATGTTCTTCAATCCAATCGCGAACAACTGTGGCCTGGTGACATGGCGCGTTGTCATCCATGAAAATTCCATCGTTAGTTGGAAACATGACGTCCATGAATGGCTGCAAATGGCCGCCAAGTAGCAGAGCATAATAATTTCCAGTCAATGACTTGTTCAGTTGGACCAGAGGACCCAGTCCATTCCATGTTAACACAGTCCACACCATTATGGAGCTTGTACAGTGCCTTGTTGACAACTTGGGCCCATGGTTTCGTGGGGTCTGCACCACACTCGAAAGCTAGCATCAACTGAAATCGATTCTCATTTGGCTAGGCCATGGTTCTCCAGTCGTCTAGGGTCCAACCGATATGGTCACGAGTCCAGGAGCGGCGCTTCAGGCGACGTTGTACTGTCAGCAAGAGCACTTGTGTCGGAAGGCCATTAACGCCAAATTTCGTCGCACTGTCCTAACCGATAAGTTCGTCGTACGTCACACCTTGATTTCTGGGGTTATTTCCCACAGTTTTGCTTGTCTGTTAGCACTGATAACTCTAGGCAAAAGCCGCTGCTCTCGGTCGTGAAGTGAGGGCCGTAGGCTAGTGGGTGGTCCATGGTGAGAGGCAATGCCGGGAATTTGATATTCTCGGCATTTTCTTGACACTGTATCTCGGAATATTGAATTCCCTAATGATATCCGAAATGTAATGTCCCATGCGTCTAGCTCCAACAACCATTCCGCGTTCAGAATCTGTTAGTTCCCGACGTGCGGCTATAATCACGTCGGAACCTGTACACATGAATCACCTGAGTACAATCGACAGCTCCGGTAAAGTAATGTCCTTTTATATCTTGTGTACACGATCCTACTTCTGTCTGCGCACGTGCATATGGCTATTCCACGACTTTTATCAGCTGAGTGCATGTTGCTGAAATATAAGCCCAGGATGGCTTGCCATGAAGGGCAACAAAATGGGGCGTAAAATATCGTCGACGTACCGCTGTGCTGTAAGAGTACCGCGGATAACAACCGAAGAGGTGCTGCAATGAAATGAAATGGCACGCCAGACCATCTTTCCTGGGTGTCAGGCTATATGGCCCGGGGCGTCTCGTGACACGTCTTCGCTGGTCATCGGTGCCTATAACCTCATTGACTGGAACAGAACTGTCTGCAGTGTTGAGTCCCGCTTCGAACCGAGCGCTGATGACCAGTGAAAACATGGCTGGAGATGCCCTGGACAGCGGTGTGATGCCAACCTGACTGTCGCCCACAATACGGCCCGACAACCAGGAGTGGTGGGCTGAGGTTACATTTCTTTTCATAGCAGAAACCCTTTGGTTGTCATCTGCGGCATCCTTACAGCACAGTGGTACGTCGACAATATTATACTCCCCGTTTTGTTGCAGCTCGTGGCAAACCTTCCTGGGTTTACATTTCAGCAACATAATGTCCACCCGTTCACGGTTAGAGTTTCTACTGCTTGTCTTCGTGCTCGTCAAACCGTACCTTGGCCAGCAAGGTCTCCAGATCTCAACCCAGTTGAAAACATTTGGAGCATTATGGGGACTGCCTTTCAACCAGCACGGGATTTTGTCTGTCTAATGTACCAGTTGGACAGAATTTGGCGCCATATCCCTCAGGAGGGCATCCAATAATTCTATCAGTCAATGACAAGCCGAATAACTGCTTGGATAAGAGCCAGAGGTGGATCAGCGCGTTATTGTCGTGCTTAGTTTGTCAAGTCCTTTCTCTTCTGAAATTGCATTCATCTGTTTTTCTGTATATGAACGTTATTTCTAACGATTTCCGTCCCATTCGGATAATTCCTTCGTGGTGTGCCTTTTTTTTTTTTTTTGTCTTAGAGTGCACTTCAGGGCGGGGCGTCTGCGTTAGCATACTTCAGCGACGTCGGCAACGTGAGCGATTATAATAAAAAGTTATTACGTATATGAACTGAAGTTTAGTATAAGCTTTCGCTGTTTATTGTGGGCTGCTGATGCTTGAGCATGTGAATCTAGCCTAGAAATATAAAATGTGCAGTTTTTTTAAAGTTAGGATGTCGGTACTTCAAATGGTTCAAATGGCTCTAAGCAGTATAGGACTTAACATCTGAGGTCATCAGTCCCCTAGACTTAGAACTACTTAAACCTAACTAACCTAAAGACATCACACACATCCATGCCCGAGGCAGGATTCATACCTGCGACAGCGCGGTTCCGGAGTGAAGCGCCTAGAGCCGCTCGGCCACAGCGGCCTGCTGTCTGTACTTCACTGCATTTAGTCTTAATATTCACTTAAACTGCGTGTGAATTTTTTCCTCTCATTTGAATTTACCTGTAAGGCTAATCTGTGATGCAAGGCCTGTTCGATATGAAATACCGCAAATTCTTTTATCAAAACCAAGCTGGAATCTTTTCGACAACAGTGAAAAGTTTTCTGTGATTTTCTTTAATCACTTCAAATCAATGCAAACTTGATGCCTTGGAAAATACCACTGTCACGTATCTATCTTCACGCTATCAGGACTGTAAACTCCAACCCTCCTTTACTTTTTTCAATTTCTGTAAGTTATGTCTAAGATGATTTATACTGCAGCTGTTAGGAACTACTATGACAGCCTATAGAAACCCTAAAATGATGTAGTAGATGTATGAACCTATTATTAACTAAGAAATTCTGCAAAATTGTTTATTTATGAGCGTGTGCTTTGATAAACGTCGAATACTTCCGCTGTTCTCGATAGGGGCTGTTGACGCAACAGGTTGCTAGCACCACTGATGAAACTTTGACGGATCCCGCAAGATAATACACAACAAAGGAATACATACTACAAAGATAGCTAGGAAACTACCAGTGTTTACAAATGCAACATACTTTAAATATAGTAGCTTTTAGATTACGTTCAGGCGTTACTGAGATGTCTAGTGTGCTGTGCAGATAGCGCTCGCTTCGCAACGGCAAGCAGACCACTTTGAGGTGCCAAGTGAGTGCGATGTCGTCACACCTTTTACCGCCCGTCGCTAGGTGGGTAACACATGAGCTTATCACAGCATTTGATCGCTCGACGTGTGAGACACCGTATCTCAGAACTCGTGCAGACATAGCACGATGTCGAGAGCGTATCGTAACTGTTCTGGGCGACGACGTGTTGATAATAATGTCACTAGCGGATGAAGCCAGTTAAAATAGCGGATAAACGGGCCACTGTGCAATTCACTCGCCAGTTCAGTGCTGGACATCAATGACCGAGGAGAAGTCATAACAACCACGATCATCTCCTCGCTATGGCGTATAGGAAGCACTGCCGCAGACGTATACCTCTGCTCGCTGCAAGTCACGGCGCACAGAGATTAATGTGTTGTCGTTGTGGTCTTCAGTCTGAAGACTAGTTTGCTGCAGCTATTCGCGATAGTCTATCCTATACTAGCGTAACGGCTGCCATTCACAAACATCTAAATCAACTTACGTCTACAATCTTTACACCTTCCCCTGCCCCGCCCCTACCGCCCCTTCATTACCAAATTGCTAACTCTTTTTGGCACTGTCAGTAGGAAAAAAATCAATCTAGGTTGCAAAGACAGAGCCGGCCGGTGTGGCCGAGCGGTTCTAGGCGCTACAGTCTGGAACCGCGCGACAGCTACGGTCGCAGGTTCGAATCCTGCCTTGGGCATGGATGTGTGTGATGTCCTTAGGTTAGTTAGGTTTAAGTAGTTCTAAGTTCTAGGGGACTGATGACCTTAGCAGTTAAGTCCCATAGTGCTCAGAGCCATTTTGCAAAGACAGAATAAGCATTATTGATGCGTTTCGCCTTTCTGAGGCATCTTCAGAATTCCTACTTGGGAAAAATACATAAAAACAAATTAAAAGTATGGTCCTATCTAGCACTTTTATACAATACTATAAAAACATCAGTATGAAAGGGGGCTTACGTTTAGTACGTTTAGGAACTGCGGGTAACGCATTACTCATAAGAAGTCAAAATTTTGATGTGCACCTGAAATGTAAAAATGATGATGATGTTTGGTTTGGGGGCGCTCAACTGGGCGGTCATCAGCGCCCGTACAGAATTCCAATTTTTACACAGTCCAATCTAGCCCCAGTCATAAATGATGATGATGATGAAGTGATGAGAACAACACAAACACCCAGTCCCCGGGCAGAGAATGTCCTCAACCCGGCCGGGAATCGAACCTGAGACCCCATATGTAAAAATGAAAGAATTATATAAAAAAAACGTTGCCCTAGTCTAACAACTAAGAGCCAAATTTCTAGTGGTGGTGGTGGTGGTGGTTAGTGTTTAACGTCCCGTCGACAACGAGGTCATTAGAGACGGAGCGCAAGCTCGGGTTGGGGAAGGATTGGGAAGGAAATCGGCCGTGCCCATTCAAAGGAACCATCTCGGCATTCGCCTGAAACGATTTAGGGAAATCACGGAAAACCTAAATCAGGATGGCCGGAGACGGGATTGAACCGTCGTCCTCCCGAATTCGAGTCCAGTGTGCTAACCACTGCGCCACCTCGCTCGGTCCAAATTTCTAGTGGAACCGTGAAGGAGACGACGGTCCTTACCTTGGGCGAAGGCATGTAGCTGTTCATATATAGGGCCACAATTCTAATCTTTCCACAGATTCTGGTATACAAACTGTAGCGGCAGTGAATACATGACAGCATGAATGCACGCTGTGCGAGACTGATAGGCAGGACGACCCAGCGGACGGAAGCTCCTCTAGGCGGCGCTTACATACCTGGAAGTTCATTAAATAAGAATAAATAACACATGTAGTGACAGTTAAAGTCAATGCCAATGAAAAATAGATTTAAAATAGATGATAAAAGTAAAAAAAAAACAGATGTAAAAACAATTGAAGAAGAGATAAAATTCTAACATACGGCGCGGTCTATTGGCCTCAAAATTAAGGACAAAAAGTCCTTACGTAGACATTGCAGCTTGTCTACAAAACAGACAAAACATACAAAAAATATGTAAAAGATTTCCATAAACCAAAAGTAAAATATAGGATATAAAAATAAATCAACATCTGTATGAGCAGACTTATGCCAATGCTCAGTTATAACTGCGGGAAAAACTTCTTAATATTTAAATTTATAATCGATGTTAACAAATTTACCTTTTTCAGAAATGCTTTTCTTGCAACTGTAGATCTGCGTATTGTATCCCCTCTTCCTCAGTCATCGTCACTTACTTTGCTGCCCAAATAGCAAAATTCAGCTACTACTTTCAGTCTCACTTCATAAACCAATTCCCTCCTTATTATCCGATATAACTCGCCTGCATTTCATTACACTTGTTTTACCTTTGTTAATTTTTATCATGTAATCTCTTTTATACACGTTATTCATGCAATTCAGCTAATCGTCCAAGTCATTTGTCGTCTCTGGCAGTATGATAATGTCGTCCGCTAACCCAAAAGTTTTTTATTGCTTCTTCTCGAAGTTTAATCCTCTTCCCAAATTTCTCCTTGGTTTCATACTCTGTTCGTTCAATTTATGGCACTGCCTTCTCCACGACTGTATCCCTTTCATGTCCTTCGACCCTCATAAGAGCAGTCTCTTTTCTTTCAAGTTGTAAGTATCCTTTCACCGTCTGTATTTCCTGCTGTCTTCAAAATTTCAAATAGCGTGTAGTCCAGTAAACATTGTTCAAAAACTTTCTGTAAATCTACAAATAATGTAAACGTAGGTTTGCCTTTCTTCAATCTATCTTCTAAGATAAGTCGTAGGATCAGTACTGCCTCGCGTCTTCTTGCATTCCTCCGGAACCCAAACTGATCTTCCACGAGATCGACTTCTACCAGCTTTCTCCATTGTTTTGTAAATAATTCGTGTCAGTGGTTTCAGCCATGACTTATAAAACTGTCGTTTCGTCACGGTTCACAGCTTTCATCACCTGTCTTCATTGTAATTGGAATTATTACATTCTTGTTGAAGTCTGAGGCTACTAGGTGGAATAGCTTTGTTATGTCTGGCACTTTCAAGGATCTCAGTAATTCTGAGGGAATGTCGTCTGCTGCAGGGGCCTTGTTTCCACATAGGTATTTTAGTGCTCTGTTACATTCTTCTCGCTGTATTCTGTCTCCCCCTTCACCTTCGTGTACTTCCTCTTCTCTTTCTATAACATTAGATTCAAGTATGTATGACTTGTAAAGAGCCTCCATGTATTCTTTCCACATTGGAGCTTTCCCTTCTTTACTTAGTGCTGGCTTGCCATCTGAGTTCTTAATATTCACATAGCTCCTTCTCTTTTCTCCAAAATCCTCTTTAATTTTCCTGGGGCGGCATCTGTCTTCCCCCTTGTCATGCATGTTTCTACAGCATTACATTTCTGGTATAGCCACTCCTGCGTTGCTATTTTGCACTTTCTGTTAATCTCGTTTTTAGATATCTTTGCTTACTTTCTCCTGCTTCATTTGAAGTATTTTTTATACTTCCTGCATTCACCAATCACATTAAATATATCATGTGTTATTCGAAGGTGTCTACTGGGCCTTGTCTTATAACGTATTTGATTCTCTGAGCCTTCACTATTTCATCTGTCAAAGATACCAATTCATCTTCTGTCTCATTTCCTCTGCTTCAATCGATCGACAACTAATGTTATCCTTGACACTCTCAACACCTTCTGGTTATTCTATTTATCCAGGTACCACCTCCTTCATTTCTTACGTTTTTGCAATTTATTTAGTTCTATTCTGCTGTCTACAACCAATAAATTATGGTCAGAGTCCACTCCTGCCCATGGAATGGTCTTACAATTTAAAATCTGGTTTCTAAATCTTTATCTTGCCATTGTATAATCAATCTGAAACCATCCAGTGTTTGCAGGACTCTTCCAGATATACAACCTTCTTCCGTTAGTCGTAATTCAAGTATTGGCAATAGTTAAATTATGCCCTGCGAAAGTTTACAAGTCACTTACTAAACTTTTTGATCTGCAACTTTGTTTCCTCCGTTTTGCAATAGATGGCAGTAGAGGCAAGTGGTGGTGCAGGTGGTAGGTGTTAAGTGCCACGCAGTAAGCTTAGCCATGTGTAAAGATATCGTCATCAAAATATTAGTCGATTTGTGACTGCGTCATGATGTTATTCTCGATTGAATATGTCAACGTACGATTCCCATTCTCTTCATTTACGGGAAGTTTTAATTTTCTGCTTTAACATGAAGAAATTTGCGGCTGAGGCTCATAAAATTCTGGGTAACTCCTATGGTGGGGCACCTATTAGTGAAAGAACGTACAGATAATGGTTTCAACACTTCGAGAAAGGTGGTTTTAACGTCGGAGACCGGCATGGCGGTTGAAGAGAGGTTTTCGAAGCCACTGGAACCGACGGAAACAATGACAGGAGATTGTTATCGAAAGCAATTGATCCGTCTGAGCCAAGCACTGAAAGACGAACCGCCACAATACAGCGATAGGCATGAGACGATGATTTAGCAGCATGACAATGCTCGACGCCACGTCACAAAACCCGTCAAAACATACTTGGAAAAGTTGAAATGGGAAGTGCTACCCCACCCACCGTATTCTCCAGACATTTCTCCAAATGGTTCAAATGGCTCTGAGCACTATGGGACTCAACATCTTAGGTCATAAGTCCCCCAGAACTTAGAACTACTTAAACCTAACCTAAGGACAGCACACACACCCATGCCCGAGGCAGGATTCGAACCTGCGACCGTAGCAGTCCCGCGGTTCCGGACTGCAGCGCCAGAACCGCTAGACCACCGCGGCCGGCAGACATTTCTCCCTCTGACTACCACCATTTTAGATCAACAGCACACGGCCTGGTTGACCAATACTTCCGGTCATAAGAACAAGTGCAAAATGCTCTCGATCCATGGATCACCACAGAACACCCAGTTCTTCCGTTGCGGGATTCCTATGCTGCCCGAAAAATGGGAGAAAGAAGTGGCCAGCGATGCCCAGTACCTTGAATCGCAATTTTTTTGTAAGTTTTTCACAATAAAACCTCGAACTTCGAGAAGAAACGGCGGAAGCAAAGTTGTACGTGTGATATCTTTGCTCTGCTGCCCTACATCACTTTCCTTGCCAGTTGTATTAGTTATTACTGTGAAATAACAACTAAACCCTATCCAAAGAAACGTCAGTCTTATCTGGTGCAACAGAATAACGTCTTATAAGAAAATAGGTTGTAGAAAGTGACCTAACAGAGCGCATACAACATCCGAACCTATTCCATATAATACTTTCTACGTGGTTGGACACCGAAAGACATCACTATGCAGCCCCTCTTACCCTTTCTTATTCCACAAGTTGTGGTATAGGAAAAATTTATAAGTGCTCGGGATATTTTTACGTAAACAGCGAAATGTATCTGTAATTTTCAATGACAAACTTTTATTTACCCTTTTTAGGACAAGTGAAAGTGGTTCAACACACCTTTACATTAAATATAAGATCATTCACAATAAATATGAAGCGGTACCCTAACACACAACTGTTTAGATTTAGTGGGAGAGTAATTTAAAAGGACAGGAAATGCACTCTTCGTCGAGGGACTGAGGTAATCGTTTGTGATAAATGAAATACGTCTTATTCTCTCGCATCCATTTAAAATACATAAACCATGCTGTTCTATTATTTACTGTTGACTATAGTGACAATAACGACAGAATGGAGAGTAAGCTCTGCCTAGGGGTAAACTGCGGTTCCATGAAACTCTTAAAAATTGCGAAAATCATTGTTATACCGAAATTCTCACAGCATATTCATATTTATTTTCATCGATATTCTAAGCTCCATGCACCGCATCGTTACAATAACGAGTACAACTAGTACAACGAGAATCACCAACATACGCTGGTTACAGAAACTCGTTACAATGAACAACAGAGAACATACGAAAAGGAGATCAACTTAAGCGTTTTCAAACGCAAGATTTGTTAACTTTAGCAGAAGCTGCATTGAGGCATTTCAGACATTAATCAGTTACAAGAAGGTTATCCACTTATAACTGACTACTGCGACGATCTGTGTTCATCTCACTGATGGTAAACAATGTTCTTAAAAGTATCATTGACTGGTTTTCTGCGAATGGTCTCACCCTCAATTTTAAAAAGATACAACAATTTCAGTTTTGCACATGAAGGGGTACTATACCAATGATAAGTGTAACAAATTGTGAGGAAATAATAAATAGTGTGGAAACTTCAAAACTCTTAGGTGCCCACATTGATGAGAATTTAATCTTGAAAAGCACATTTTGTAACTCATATAACAACTTAGTTCAGCCACATTTGCGTTTAGAACTATTGCAGATAGGCAAATAAGTAAGTTGACACATTTTCCATATTTCCATTCAATAATGCCATATTGATTAATGTTCTGGGGTAACTCACGTTTAAGAAAGAAAGTCTTCGCTGTTCGATAACGTGCTGTAAGAATAAAATGTAAAGCTCACCCATAATCATTTTGTAGAGAACTGTTTAAGGAGCTGGGCATTCTGAGCACTGCTTCACAGTTTATTCAGTCTCTCATGAAGTTTGTTACAAATAATCCATTACAGTTCAAATGAACAATGAGGTACATAATTACAGTACTATAAGGAAAAATGACTTTCATTACTCCACCTTAAGGTTATCTTTAGCACATAAAGGGGAGCACAAAGCTACAACAAAAAACTTATGATCACTTACCCAGTGATATATAAAGTCTTACGGACAGTAAAACAGAATTTGAAAACGAACTGAAAAAAATTCTCTTTGACAACTCCTGTTCCGTACAAGAATTTCTATCGCTGTAATGTGTAAAAGGTGGTGCATAGGAATTACTAACTCGCATCTGCTTTTTCTTTTTTTAAAAATAGTAATAATAATGAAATAGTCTCAGGCTCCAGCGATAGTTTTGTAACTTGAACACACCCCACGTTCGCAATTCCATGCAACTTCTGTCTCTTGTCCACCGGGGTAGTGTCGTCCTGTACGTTGTTGCGAACATAGGGTATGTTCACCTGTCTTCCGGTTGACAATCTGCTGTGATCTGGAAAACTAATACGTAACCGTCATTAGATGTGTTCCACAATGAAGATTACACGTGAAGTCTCGAAATCGATCATGAAATAAAATTTATAAAACCATAGCTGCATCTTTAGGTTATTTTATTATTATTATTATTATATGTCGCTGCCTTCCCCCCCATCAGCTATGTTGGATATTTGAGATTTCTCAAGAGATATAGTACTGTCTTACCAGGATAAAAACTAGCATGGCAGACTCGTTAAAGGCGCAATAATATGACGTACAACTGACAAAATAACCAAGAACATGAAACGAACCAATGAACTCCTTTCATCTGTGCAAAATCGAACCATGCAGCTTCTTCTTTCATTCTTTTTCTCGAATCCATGTTCTCCAGCTGGGTCAGAATTCGAAGATATACTGAAAAGTAATGCCTGCGAATTTTTTACGTGAAAACTCTTAAAGCTTTTAAAATAAAACAAACCTTAGAGCATTTTACGTCGTTATTCTTCATGTCTACATACTCGTATTTATTTTTTAACATACACTGGCGACGAACACATTTCTCCCAACGAGAGTCCACTTTGTCAATGCAGTCACTGTAGAATGTTTGACTTTCTTGATGGAGCCACAACCTCACTTATGCTTGCACCACATCATCACCGTAGAGTGACGTTCTTGAAGGTGTTCTTTAAGTTTTGGAAACAGATGAAAATCGGACTGTATGAAACATGATCGACGACAGTGAACCCAAGGCGTCAGATTATTGTAGATGTCGCAGCTCCCGTGTGTGGTCTGGCTTTGACAAGCCGAAGGAGAGGGCGCTCTATGTGTGGACGAACTCTCTGAATTCGAAACTCGATTACAGCTGGCTGTTTCTCACGAACCGGCGTTGCATGTCGCTACAATTCAGATCTCTCTAGCGGCAGAGGGCTGCAAAAATGCAGACATGAAGAATAAAGATGTAGAATATTAATAATGTTTGTTTTATCTAAAAAGTTTTAGAAGTTTCCACATAAAAATTCGGAGGCATTGCTTTTCAGCGGCCAAGAATTCGACTCGCGAGCCGTGCCCTTGTACGCCTCAACAACATGGATCACAAAGAAAACTAATTTTCAGTATTATTTAGTTATTTTTGGCTCGTTGGAGACATAATATAATTTTTATCTAGTACAAATTGTCGGCATACGGACAGACGCTGACAATTTTACAGATTTCTCGCACTCACATTGCTCCGTGTCTGGACTTACTCGTATTTACTTTCATAAACGAAATAGGTATTTCACACACATAGGTCAATCGAAAGATTGTTGCAACTTTGTAACCTCATTATGGAGAAGTGGAAATTCTTCCTGAAGAAAACAATGTAAATATCTTGCAAAATGTTAACGTAAAGGGATTTGTCTTTAAACAGGATTTACATTGCAGATCAAATATTTACATCTGCACATGCACAGAGGCACTTCCAACTGAAAAGGCAAACGGTCCCGAAAACAGCTAGAAAACAGATCTAATATTGGCAATGTCGTCAAAACCTTTAGAAAACTATCCTTGTAATTCTTCCAAGGCCACAACGAATTCTTCAAATATCCAGTTTTCTTTAACGCCAGCGAAGTTAGGGAAATTAACAGTGATTTCTGCCAGAATTTGTCCCTTACACAATGCAATTTTTTATTAAATGCATCCACATCAAATGAGGAATTAGTTGTTTCTTACTTTGCAGTGTCTTGCTGTAGGTAATGTGGAGTCAGGTTCACTTAGAATGTGAAGTCTGCAATTCATTCCGGAAGTTCTAATTTTCTTTCCTGCACTCCTTTTTCCTTCATAAATTCAACAATAGCGGGTCTGAATTCCAAAAATCGTTCCAGAAATGTCCCTTGACTAAGCAACATACTTTTCAGTATTGTACAGAGTGGAGAAAAACCAAAATTACTAGTATTGTCTTGGACGACAACGCACCATTTTTAAACTACGGAAACATGGCGCCACGCGCTCCGATTGGCCGCAGGATTGCACTGTTGCCGGATCCTCTGGACAACGCAAGACCGCAAATGTTTTGCCTGCCGGAGATCGCGACGTATCCAAAGCGGCCAGGACACTCAATGTTAGCAAGCCAGCCTTCCACTCTGGGGGCGAATCGTCCGGGGTCCCGACACATCCATTTTAGTTTCATGATAAGACGAACGATGTGTAAGGCCGAACAGACGTGCAACTGTTGAACAGCTGACCGCCCACATGAGCCAAAGGGCTATCAACAGTACCTCCTCAACGACCGTTCAGCGAACGTTGCTGCATACAGACCTCCACAGCAGGCGCCTGGTTCATGCACCCATGTTGTCTATTTTTCATCAGTGACAAAACCTGGAAGTTGCACGCCAGTACTGCAACTGAACGTCTAATGCAGTGGTTCCCAACAGGTAGTCCGCGGAACTCGAGGGGTCCGCGAGCTATGCCAGAGGGGTCCGCAAGATGTTAGTAGAATAAAAAATAAATGAAATATATTTCGTATGTTAACAGATATTTGTTTTGGCAGCTTCCTGTATGAGCAGAGCTTTAACGAACGCTAACTTCTGCGACTAGCGTCTTCCTAGAGCCAACTGACAGTAGCACAATCTAGCGCATCAGCACGCAAGGACTACAAGAAACTTGGAGATAAGGCAATGAAAAAGATCCTTCCATTTGCACTCACATATCGGTGTGAGCAAGCATTTTCTTCCATGTGTTTAATGAAAAACAAATATACGAATCGGCTCGACATGAGGTCGGATTTCAGAGTGAAAGTTTCAAGTTTGGAACCTAATATTTCAGAAATAATAACTCAAAGGTCAAATGGCTCTGAGCACTATGGGACTCAACTGCTGAGGTCATTAGTCCCCTAGAACTTAGAACTAGTTAAACCTAACTAACCTAAGGACATCACAAACATCCATGCCCGAGGCAGGATTCGAACCTGCGACCGTAGCGGTAACTCAAAGGTCAGATTGAACTCATCTCATTATGAACTGAAAATTAAAACTAACTGTATACTGATGGAGTACTCTGCTGTAACTGTATTTTTTTCAAATAAATAATACCTTGTATGAAATCAGTATTTCCTTATTTTTCACCCATGTCTACTCAATGCCATCTCAAGTGTAGTACACTTGAAAGACCAATACACTCAGTTTGAATTTTTTCCTGTCACTCTCAGTTCATATTCAATTTTTATTTTTTTTAAGAAGTTTGTTATACTAAACACCCGGATTTGAAGACAAAGGTTTTGAGCAATAATAAAAAATTTAACAATAACAATAATGGCTAAATTGAAAAAGTTTTAAGCTCAATATTTTTTCAATAATAAATATGTCAGTGTTTTTTCTAAGTACCAAAAATAGAAAACGTATAAAAATACTCTTAATTTGGCTTTTTTAGGTACTTGATACTGTGATATGACAAGGTACCAATTATGATCGATGAGGGTGTCCTTGAGAAAATTTTGTTGGGAACCCCTGGTCTAATGAGTGGCGCCAGGTGGCCTTTTCAGATGAATCGCGTTTTGTGCTCCATGGGGCAGATGACCGTTGGCGTATACGGCGTGAAACGTTTGAGAGCAAACACCCTGCATCAACTGTCTGTAGGGTCTAGGGTGGAGGAGGGAGCGTTATGGTCTGGGGACTGTTTTCGTGGTATTGTCTGGGTGATTTTATTATTCGGAAACGCACAATGGATCAACGCAAGTATGCATCTATCCTTGAGGAACATGTCCACCCACACATGCATTTTGTTTCTCCTCAGCACGATGGCACCTATCAGTAGGGCAATGCAACGTATCACTCAGCTCACCGTGTACGTGTGTGGTTCGAAGAGCACCAGGATGAGTTTTCTGTATTCCCTTGGCTACCAAACTCCCCGGATTTAAACCCAATCGCGAATCTGAGGGAATATCTCGATCGGCCTGTACGCGTCACGGATCAAAAATGGTTCAAATGGCTCTGAGCACTATAGGGCTTAACTTCTAAGGTCATCAGTCCCCTAGAAGTTAGAACTACTTAAACCTAACTAACCTAAGGACATCACACACATCCATGCCCGAGGCAGGATTCGAACCTGCGACCGTAGCGGTCACGCGGTTCCAGACTGTAGCGCCTAGACCCGCACGGCCACCCCGGCCGGCCATCAAGGATCCTCAGTCGACAAACCTGGAGCAGCTGGTGATGGCACTGAAGTCCACATCCCTGTCGGTACTTTCCAGAACCTCATTAACTCTCATCCTGAACGTTTTGCAGCTGTCGCGTTGCAAATGGTTGTTAGTCAGGCTTTCGACAGATGGTTACATTAATGACTGGACAGTGTAGAAATGGATTTATTCTGAAAAAAAAAACCATAAGGCTCATGTCAAAATGTCTAAGGTTCTCGATTGAAAATAGAACTACGCACACTGGACAAAGGACAAATATTAGTCATTAAGACAATATCGTGCAACATAGCCTCTGGCCTTGATATCTGTCTCAGTTCGTCGAGGAAGAGAGCCCACACGTTCCTTCAGGTCTGCCATATCCAGATGAAGCCTTTCACAGATGACTAAATACCAAGTAGCGGGGAATTTTATTACTACGTAATCCGCTGTTTACATAGTCCCAGACGTTTTCTATGGAATTAAGATCGGGTGATTTAGAGGACGTCGGTGTTCATCAAATCTGGAACGTATGTGTGGAGTTCTGTGACCACGGCTGTTGTCAGCTTGGAAGCCAAGAGTGTCCGCAGCAGACTCATCATGAAGATGTAGAAGAAAGGGTAACACGTGGTCAGCAAGAACGTTGAAACAATGGTTCATGTTCACTGTAAACTGGATTAGTAGGCCCAAGACATCGTACAAAACAGCCCCGGTCTCAACTACACCCTCCATACACTACGGGCTTAACGCCTTTTGGGCTGACTCTACACTTGACGCTCTGCGTCTTTTGAAGAGAGACAACATCGTGACTCGCCGGACCACATTATACGCCTCCAGCCCACTACTATTGAATACCCTTGTTGTTTGGCCATTGAAGACGTGCAGATCTACAAGGTGGCCACAAAGTCCCGTTACTGCCTATAATAATCAACCTAAGTCCCTAATATAAAAAAATAGCTTGAACAACAGATTTTAGAGGAGATTTGTTGAGATATAAAGCATTACTTATCCAAAGGGTCAGTCTGTGCACCGTCATGATTGTGGGAGAGGATAATACGCCGCTAGGTTCGGTGCGACATTTTTCGGTGCATTACTTGCGTAATTTAAGTGAAAGTCTGGCTCACAAAATCTTTCAGATTGTTAGCGATCGCAACGATTTTGTGAATTGATGCCGTTTATAAACCCCCTTGGCCTGGGCACAAAGAAGCCCTGACTCCATCACACGTGATATTCGCCATGGGAAGTCATGAAGGCTATCGTATTACAAAATCGTTACGATACCACTTACGTCCTGAAAGATACTGTGAGACGAACTTTCACTTAAGTTACATCGTCAATGCTCCGAGAAATGTCGCATAGAATCTTGCGGCGTATTGTCTTTTGCCATGAGAATGACGGGGCACTGACTGATCCTTTGGACAACTAATGGTTCATATCTCAAGAAAATGCCTCTAAAGAAGGGTTTTTAATGTTATTTATTTAAGTTTATGGGTTTATGTTGACTATTATAGTGGAAACGGAATATGGTGGCCACACTGTATGTGCCGCCATGAGTAGACTACTTCACAGCCGTAAGTTAGGTCAGGGGTCGACGATCACGTGACTGCCTGGTAGCAGTTCTACACCATCCGGAGCGTTCCGAGACGATCAGTGTGCTCATTTAAGGGTTGACTAGTATTTTTCCCAGAGAGCTGATAAAACTCTATAGTAAATCAAAGTAACTAGAAGAAAAGAACGTTTGCGAACTGCGATAATAATCAGAATATTCACCACAAGGACCACTTTTGTTTTTGCGCTAACAATTGCTTCCTCGCCGTAGTAATCTGGATATTTAATACCATTCAGCAGGGTAGAGCTGAGATGTATTTCAATCAGTGCTTTCTGCCGGCAGGACCGGCGTGCTGTACAGAGGAAGGTAATGCGTTAATTGCCACCATTCAGAGATCAGCTTGTATTAGTTTCTTGCTACCATAGCACTTTTTCACTTATTTTCGTATGTATCTTGTTCTTTAAATAAATGTTGAAGCTAAAAGGCAATTTTTTAAAAGTTGTAATGATTGAAAATTGTTCACTGAATTTACCCATATATTGTAGTTATCTGGTATCCAATTGTTTTCATGTTGTTTTGTGACTCGCGTTCACCCGTCTTTACTTTAGAAGCAAATATCCGACTCGGGCAACAGCATAATGGAGGTGCTTTGTACTGGGCGTTTTACGACCCTTGAATGTTTAATTTTCTGTGAGCATGACTGTGACCAGGGTGCGTTAAGTGCAATGCTGTGTTAGTGTGTTGTGGGTCGGAATGATGCGGGAGGTGAGGCTGCTCTTGCGCTATTCCCCAAGACAGCGGACAGACGCAGCGGCCAAACAAATAATGCATTCATGGGTGCTACATCGCAGGCGTCGATTCAGTCCCTCATATTAATATTCGACCACTACATTATGTCAACGATTCTTTAGAACAGTTTACAAAATAGGTACACCAGCTAGACAATTCATGTGAACAGGCATTTACGTTATTACAGGTAATGTTTGACAAGGATGGGACAGGTAGGGTGCTCTGACCTTTCAGTAGGAAACATCCCGGCATCTGTCTGAAGCAGTTTAGGCACGGGAAACCTAAATCAGGATGGCTGGACAGAGATTGGAGACTCCATCCTCCCAAATAAAGGGCCAGTCTATTTAAGTCAGCATAACCTCATTTGGTTTATCCGTAGAGGACAATACTGTTTGGGTCAGGGATTTTCTCTGCCTCGTGATGACTGGGTGTTGTGTGCTGTCCTTAGGTTAGTTAGGTTTAAGTAGTTCTAAGTTCTAGGGGACTGATGACCTCAGATGTTAACTCCCATCGTGCTCAGAGCCATTTGACAACACTGTTTCGCAAAGACGTTATTTAGTAATGTAAAAGCTAGTGTTATACTGTTCATTGCATGATTATACGTTTGAAGTCCAGCCATAACTGATTAACATTGATATACGTACACACATCTGACTAAAGTTGAATATAAAAACAAACTTGACTGATATTACAAAATCACATCTGATTATGCTTGATTATTCAAGCACACGTGACTAACGTTGAATATACTAACTCAACGGACTAACAATGAACGTGCGGCTGACTATAATGAATATTTAAACGTAATAGAATTAATTTACCGTTATTTAAACAAAAACCTATACATAGCTAACGTTTCTGACTGCATGAATGACAACGCTACCGTCTCCCCTATTGTTCTACGTCGAACCAAGCTTCAAACATTATAGCAGCCCTGTGTAGTTAGCAGACAATTGGCTCTTACCTCTGAATTTTATCGCAATGAGCTTCATACAAGGACAGAACGCTGAAAGAAAGCAATGCTTTGCTACACTTGTAACCAACAATCATGCAATGGACCGCTGCAAGGTCCTAACCATAAAGTTACCAAAAATTTCGTATTTTATAGTAAAAACGATCTTTGCACTAATTCTCTGGACAGAGTAACTTAATATTCAGACAGAAGGTCAGTTTCAATAAAAAAGAAATTTGAGCTGCAGACACAGGTGGCACGTGATGAACAAGTGGGAGACAAGTCTGCAATACAGTTCAATAAAATACAAGGGGAAAATACAAGTGCATTATTTGTATGTAGCAAAATTTATACTCGACGTGACTTCAAACCACACATGTTCATCTGATCGCACCTCGGGAAGGAGAATGAAGCAACTCAGAAATGCAGTACATGAGGAACATCGACTTCTCAAGAATTCTATATAACTTATGCTAAAATAGTATAAGCTTCTGTTTACTTTCAAGTAGGTATTTTTGGCAGTAAATTCCATTACGTTCTATACAACCTGTAATATGGACATGTAGTTTTGTTCTCGTAGTCGGTTTGTATCAAGTATTCAGTTGGGTCACTGTTCCAAGGCGAGGTACCTCATACATTGTTTACATCAGGACAAAGCATTCAGGAAAAACGGAAAACCCTTACCTAAACTCGTGAATTCTGTATTCACTTAGATTGCGTATTTAAGAAAATCGAATTAAATACAGAACTTGCACTGTGTGGCGTCACACGGTTACGATCAGTTGCCACATACGCGGCGCATATAACAAGCAACCTATCGATGCTTCTACCTCACGACTCAGAGGGAACTAATACAAGTGACTACTTGCTGCATTCGCCGTACAGTTCGCACACGCAACGTTATTCCACCATTCACGGATAAAAGCGTCTGCACAGCTTCATTCGGCCAGTTGTCACAGATCAAGAACTGCGAGCTGTAGCAAATCACCACTTGCCGAAGAGTTGTCTACAGTTGCCTCAGTGACAGCCCAGCAGCTATCAATGAGTGATCATCGGACAGTCCACACCGAGTGTCGAAGTGTTAATCATTCTCCGAGTCTGACCTATAAACTGCCCTCACAGCAGTCCACACTGAATACGGCAACTATTTTTCTGTGGTAAGGGGTTCGTTTCCTGCTTCTTTTCATCTAGGGTGGCTCATTATTTATGAATGCGACACAAATAACACTATGAGACGACTCTTCAGACTCTGTGGCATACTACGCACACTCACCACGAGGGCCTCATTTTCCCACAATAAAAACAAAAACACTTCGAAGCTAACTCAAAAAAAGCACAACCTCCGATACCATATGAGAGCACAATCTTGTCTCGTTAAAGACAAATGGATTCTGACCTCATTAATCACCACCTGATGAAATAACGGCATGGGAACTCACACAAAGAAACATGGCAAGGAACTCCAACCAATGTCTTGGCACGCACACTTACGATGAATTGTATGTACAGTAACACATACAATATTGCAAGGCAAGATTTTAATTATCAATTTCATGAATTAATTATAGACTTGATTCCAATAATTAAACTGAGAAAAGATAGGTAATAATCAAAGCGATAACATTAATTCTCGCTCTCTCATGCAAGCAACATACACCGAAGACCCAAAAAACCTGGTACACCTGCCTAATATCCTGAAGGGCCCCGCGAGCACGCAGATTTACCGCAACACGACGTGGCATGGACTCGACTAATGTCTGAAGTAGTGCTGGAGGAAACTGAAACAATGAATCCTGCAGGGCTGTCGATAAATCCGTAAGGATACGAAGGGGTGGAGATCTCTCCTGAATAACATGTTGCAAGGTATCCCAGATATGCTCAATAATGTTCATGTTTGGGGAGTTTGGTGGCAGTGGAAGTGTTAAAACTCAGAAGAGTGTTCCTGGAGCCATCATGTAGCAATTCTGGACCTGTGGGGTGTCGCATTGTCCTGCTGGAATTGCCCAAGTCCGTCGGAATACACAGTGGAAATGAATGGATGCAAGTGATCAGACAGGATGCTTACGTACGTTTCACCTGTCAGAGTCGTATCCAGAAGTATCAGGGGTCCCATATCACTCCAAGTGCACACGCCCCACTCTATTACAGAGCCTACACCACCTTCAAAAGTCCGCTGGTGACATGCAGGGTCCATGGATTCATGAAGTTTTCTCCACACCCGTACACGTCCATTCGCTCGATACAATTTCAAACTAGACTCGTCCGACCAGACAACACGTTTCCAGTCATCAACAGTCAAATGTCGGTGTTGACGGCCCCAGGTGAGGTGTAAGGCTTTGTGTCGTTCAGTCATCAAGGGTACACGAGTGCGCCTTCGGCTCAGAAAACCCATATCGATGATGTTTCGTTGAATGGTTCGCACGCCGACACTTGTTGGTGGCCCGGCGTTGAAATCGCAGCAATTGGCGGAAGGGTTGCACTTCTGTCACGTTGAACGATTCTCTTCTCTTGTCGTTGGTCCTGTTCTTGCAGGATCTTTTTCCGGCCCCAGCGATGTCGGAAATTTGATGTTTTACCGGATTCCTGATGTTCACTGTACACTCGTGAAATGTACGTACGGGAAAATCCCCATTCATCGCTACCTCGAAAATGCTGTGTCCCATCGCTCGTGCGCCGACTATAACACCGCGTTAAAACTCGCTTAAATCTTGATAACCTGCCATCGTAGCAACAGTAACCGATCTAACAACTGCGCCAGATACTTGGTGTCTTACATAGGCGTCGCTGGCCGCCAACGCCGTATTCTTCAAATGTGTGTGTGAAACCTTATGGGACTTAACTGCTAAGGTCATCAGTCCCTAAGCTTACACACTACTTAATCTAAATTATCCTAACGACTAACGACAAACACACACACACACACACACACACACACACACACACACACACACACATGCCCGAGGGAGGACTCGAACCTCCGCCGGGACCAGCCACACAGTCCATGACTGCAGCGCCGTAGACTGCTCGGCTAATCCCGCGCGGCGCCATATTCTTCCTGTTTACATATCTCTGTATTTGAATGCGCATGCCTATACCAGTTTCTTTGGCGCTTTAGTGTATTACCCCGACCCAAGTGGTTCCATCAGTGTCTTAATGAGACTGTGTGAGAGGACCTTTGTTCTACGTTCCAGATCAGTTCTTTACCTGAGCCTAAGATATCCCACTTTTCAGAGGTCACAGATTGGGCTCAGTTTGACAGTCGTTTGTCTTATTGAACACAGCTAACGTGACGTCTTTGATTGATACGGGAGCCAGAGTACGCACGAGAAATGCGCTTAAGATTTCACTGCACGCGCATGCCAAATACGCAAGGATCGCCAGAAAGCAATGCCCCCACATTAGTTTTTCATCAATTGTTTTTGCCTAGAATGGAAATTACACACATGATGTTTTAGTTACACACCCTATTTTTTTTACGTAATTTCAACCTTTTAAGGCTTCAGATCTTCTACATGCAGTTTAGTCCATTTAGAGATCTACTGACTTAAAAATTCATAAAGATTTAGGCACAAAACAGCGCCTAAGCCTAATTACACAAAATAAATAAAAGGTAATTTTCTCCCCATCAAAAGTTGTAGGCTTACTATTCAAGATATTGAACATATGGAAAAAATTAAATGTCGAAAAATTTTAGTGAGATACTTGACTTTGCATGTCATTGGCAAGTTTTATTATAATCTGGTGAATAATTTCTCAGATCCAATCTTACACATTCTGAAAGATGAGGATCAGTCATTTTATTTCTACTCTTAGATTCCCTCATGTTGATCGTTAAAAACGCTGCGTAACGTAGAAAGGTTGATAAAAAAAAACGATAAAACATAGATGACACTTTTATAATCATATGGTAAGTTTTTACACTCACTAATTTCCAAAAGTTATCTTCATTGTATTTTGACTTTAAGGAAACGTCATTTTGAAACTGAATTATTTCTTCTTTAAGTTCCGTCTCACTACAAGAGAAAAGAGAACTCATTTTACTTGAAATCTCTTCCACATTCACTTTTTGGAAAGGCTGAGCCATGAAAGCTCGAGCAGGTTCCATTGCCTTGAAATCTGAAAATCGGTTTCCAAACTGTATCTTCATGACAGGCCGTATACTTCTTTGCAGCTTCTTGATCCAACAATATTTGTTGATCCGACAGTTTTGACCGTTTTTGAGGAAAATATTTCACATTTAATTTCTGTAACTCTGCTATCCAGAGGTCAAGTTTTTTGCATGAGCTCTTTGTCTAAATGGTTTAGTTTAACCGTCATATCAGCCACAAAAGCCAGATTCAACAACAAGCTCAAATCATACAGTTCTGAGTAATGTTCCTCTCATTCAGACACAAAAGATGTTATCGCTGGCAGAAGTTCTCTAACGTGCAATCTGCTTAGAACCATACCTCTTCTCATCCATCCTATACATGTCTCCAGTCTATACACTTCTTCTAATAGTTCTCAAAAATTTTCTACGCAGTAGAGGCTGTGAACGAAATGAATTCGCAATTTTTGTGACATTACTCATAACATGTGCCATTTTCAAAATATATCGACAAAGCATTTGCTGATGCACAATGCAATGATACTTTAAGTAAGGCGGGAAAAATTCGTCGTTCGCACACAAGGTAACAAGTTCTTTGTGTCTTCCTATCATGCAAGGCGTTCCATCAGTAGTAACAGATACAAGTTTCTGAATTCCAAAATCATATTCAGAAATGAAGAATCTGAATGCATTGTAAAAAAATCTTCTCCTAGTGTAGTTGTAGTATCGTTCAAGGTCAAAACTGTAAGCAAATCTACTTTTAAGCTGAAATGCAGGTACGAAAATATCAAGATTGCAAAAATGATAACTTCAGGTGAAGTGACTCTATCTATTGACTCGTTTAACTGCAACGAGAAGCACAAGCTGGATTGCAAATCTGTTATCTGCTAACATTTTATATTTTCCTCCATTAAATCCACTTTTCTTGCTATAGTTGGTTTTGATAGAGGCATGTGTCTGACGACTGACATTACGTATGACTTGTTTTTAAATGTGGAAAACAACGGCGAACTAGCTGCCAAAAGGCGCTCCTTAACAACTGTACCAGCGTCAAATGGTTTTGCGTGTTTCATCAGGACTCCTGATACATGAAATGACGATGTGTTCGATGAAAGACTTTTTTGTACAGTATTTTATCCATTTTGGTTAGAGAACGTCGTAGCTGTTTTCGTAAATTACAGAGTAGGATATACTGCAACCAGCCACAAGTTTTTTGAGATGTTTTTATTGTACCATTGTGGCCTGAGCCCATCAGCAGATGGCTACCATCTGACTTCTTAGCAAGTTTTATATTTGTGCCCTAAAATATATTTTAGGACACACATTTAAAATTTGCAAAGAAGTCAACGCTACTATCTGATGATGGGCTCAGACTCGGAACAAGTAATGGTACCATAAAATCATCTCAAAAAGCTTGTGGCTGGTTGCGGTATTTTCTACAGTGTAATTTTCTATACAGCTTTACAAAAAATAGCTGCTGTGATTGAAATTTGCCGGCCGAAGTGGCCGTGCGGTTAAAGGCGCTGCAGTCTGGAACCGCAAGACCGCTACGGTCGCAGGTTCGAATCCTGCCTCGGGCATGAATGTTTGTGATGTCCTTAGGTTAGTTAGGTTTAACTAGTTCTAAGTTCTAGGGGACTAATGACCTCAGAAGTTGAGTCCCATAGTGCTCAGAGCCATTTGACCCATTTTTTTGATTGAAATTTACCTTTAATATTAGAAAGTTTCTTTCCGCTCAGCTCACTACCAACAGATGCTTCCGATTCGAGGTTTTTATGAACTGTTCTAAAATGGCGTACAATAGTTCCTTTTTCAGGTATGGCCAAAATAGCATTACATATTATCAGAACTATACAACTATCTTTATGCATGTGTATGATTGCGCTATTTTGTTCGCGAGTGTTTCGAAAATGAGTGATGAGGTGGTTATTTGACATGTCAGTACAACAGCAATCTCAGTTTCGGTGACACAAATCATTTAACAGATCATTACCTCCATCGTACAGGGGGCAGCTGTCCCTCTTCCTCCCCCCCCCCCCCTCCCACAACCGCCTCCCCGCGCACTCGCACCGCACAACACACATCCCGCAGCGCGCAGCAAACCCTCAGCGCTCCTCCCTTTCACCGCCGTCACCGTTCACAACGCGCCAAGTTACAGTTCGTGCGTACTAACCCCACCACTTTTTTTTTTCCTTTATTGTATTTCAATTCCCCATCGGAGCGGGCTGGCAGCAGCATAGGCGCTGCTCTTCAGCCGAAAGACATAGAACAAAACAATAGAAGACATTTAAAAAGAGCAAAGGAGAGAATAAGGTGAACATAGATATAAAAAAGGGGAACATAATGGAAGACAAGAGACAAAAAACGGGGTGACTGTAAAATGGAGATACAAAACTGTTTAAAAGTAGCACACACAAAAAGCCACACACTGCGACGGTTAAAAGAACACAAGGCACAGTATGACTGGAGCATAAAGGTAGCGGCGGATGGCATACCACATAACGTAACACTGACGGCGAACCTCAAGGCAGGACACAATTAAAAGCACACCTCTTGACGCACACGAGAAACAGCACTAAACAACACTGATGTGGCACACTGATGAAGAGCAATACAGAGGATCTGCCAGGCGCTAGGAGATGAGGGAGACCGAACCCCACCACGCAGTTGGAAAGACTGTTGTGGATTGGCAGGAGAGCCAACCCACGAATTTTAGAGGAAGCCGAAAGGCACGCGTTTAAGCTCACGCAGGCTGGCGTGAGGTCTGGAACAGGACAAGGAATTTAGCCTTCAGAAAAAAAGGAGGTAACTGGTGGAATACTTAACTTTAATCCATTAATGTTGAACGTAGCTCTTGTCTGTACATTATTTACAATATCAATAGTAACTGAACATGGCGCCTTGCTAGGTCGTAGCAAATGACGTAGCTGAAGGCTATGCTAACTATCGTCTCGGCAAATGACAGCGTAATTTGTCAGTGAACCATCGCTAGCAAAGTCAGTTGTACAACTGGGCGAGTGCTAGGAAGTCTCTCTAGACCTGCCGTGTGGCGGCGCTCGGTCTGCAATCTCTGATAGTGGCGACACGCGGGTCCGACGTATACTAACGGACCGCGGCCGATTTAAAGGCTACCACCTAGCAAGTGTGGTGTCTGGCGGTGACACCACAAAGACTGCTTGCCGCGAACATTAAAGGCAATGAAATACGGATGGAGAGAAAAGAGGCCAAGACAGTGTTGTCAGATTTACCGCCTACAAACACCGTCAGAAACACTCATTGTCAACAAACTGGGCCGGCCGCTGGTGGCCGAGCGGTTCTGGCGCTACAGTCTGGAACCGCGTGACCGCTACGGTCGCAGGTTCGAATCCTGCCTCGGGCATGGATGTGTGTGTTGTCCTTAGGTTAGTTAGGTTTAAGTAGTTCTAAGTTCTAGGGGACTTATGACCTCAGCAGTTGCGTCCCATAGTGCTCAGAGCCATTTGAACCATTTCAACAAACTGGTATTTTAGAAAAACAGCTCAATTAAACAGATTTCGGGCAAAGGTCTGGAAAGATCGACTCACAAAGCCATGGTGATCGACCGGTCGATCGCGATCGATGAGTTGAATTCCCCTGCTCTAGTGGGCTACAAGGGCATATATGCCCTGTCGGTGCCAGTCTTTATCCTGATCATAAAACCATTTCTTCGCCGTGCTTATCGCCTTCTCGTCGTCCGAAAAATATCTTCTAGGAATGCTGTCCTTTAATGGCACAAACACGTAGAAGTCCGAGGGAACTAGGTCACGACTGTAGGATGGATGGAGTAACACCGTCCAACTCTGTTTCGTGATGTGTTCGGAAGTCCTCAAATTTGTTTGAGGCCGAGAGTTACTGTGTTGAATCAAATAATCCCTTGAGCTGTAATGGCACCGAAGTGGCTGGAAATGATTCTTGGATGTGGTTAATGTTTTCTCATACGCCTCTAAATTAATGGTATTGCCCCTTGGCATCACATCGAGGAGAATCACACCGTGACAGTCTCAAAACACAGTCGTGATGATCTTGCCGGTAGAAGCAGTTGCTTCGAATTTTTTCTTCTGTGGAGAGTGAGGATGACGCCATTCAACAGACTGCTTTTTTGTTTTTGGATAAAAACTGTGAACCCAGGTTTCATCAATTGCCACAACCCTGGACAAGAAGGCGTATCCTTCAGCTTCAAGACGTTGCAACAAGTGAGAACAAATATTTTTTCTGTGAGGTTTGTGCTCCAGCGTAAGACAGCACGGAACCCATCTTTCACACATTTTACAATATCCAAGAGGGCGGATTATTGCATCCACATTTGCTTTATTGATTGATCTCAGCGGCGCCAACTGTCAACTCGTAATGCGTCGATCTTCGCGAATGAGAACACAGCGCGCTGCGACATGTCAGGTATGACTGCCGTGGATGGTCTCCCCCTTCGCTGCAAATCATGGAGCTCCGCCGAACCACTTCGTATGTCCTCGCCCTCTGTGCCCATCAATCAACGGTACTCCTGCCGATGCAGATGCTCCATAGACTTCAAACAAACTTTTGTGAATATTCCCGCCGGTCGGAGTGGCCGAGCGCTTCTAGGCGCTACAGTCTAGAGCCGCACGACCGCTACGGTCGCAGGTTCAAATCCTGCCTCGGGCATGGATGTGTGTGATGTCCTTAGGTTAGTTAGGTTTAAGTAGTTCTAAGTTCTAGGGCACTGATGACCTTAGAAGTTAAGTCCCATAGTGCTCAGAGCCATTTGAACCATTTTGAATATTCCCCACAATTGCTTTCTTCCAGTGAGAAAGTCAATAGCGACACGCTGCTTGTAACGTACGTCATTTAATATGCCATTTAGAAAAATTTCTGCGACCACGTTATCTGTCGAAGGAAATGAAAACTTCGCGCGCGCACACTGGAAGCTTCAAAGAATTCATACCTGAAGTTTCACATTCGTAGCACTGATGTCAGTTGAAAAGAAAAAAGTTGAGCATTAATTTCTGGCCGTCCCTCGTAGATGCGATGTGCATTAAAATAAATACGAAGACTGAAGTATGTCATAAAAATCTAATTTTACACTGTCACAGAGTTTGCCTCACACAGCAGGGAGGTTACATAATTCATTTCACAAAACCGATTACCGCAACCACTACGCCCACTGGACTCGCATTCGGGAGGACGACGGTTCAATCCCGCGTCCGGCCATCCTGATTTAGGTTTTCTGTGATTTCCCTAAATCACTCCAGGCAAATGCCAGGATGGTTCCTTTGAAAGGGCACGGCCGACTTCCTTCCCCGTCCTTCCCTAATCCGATGAGACCGATGACCTCGCTGTCTGGTCTCCTTCCCCAAACAACCCAACCCAACCCCCAACTACGCCCACTAGAAAGGCATTATTTCATTGTGTAACACCACGCACGCTCTCAACTGACATTGGCACGATGGCTTCAGTGTTTCCTTTTCATTTTGTGTATCATACCTTCCCATGTACTTGCTGGAAAAATTGTGTTAGTATCAATCAATTACTCTTCATACACACACATCAAAAAAAGTTTTGTATCACCTCGGTTCCGAGAGTTCCGGGACGTGTACAGAAAATTGGAATAGAGATCAACATAAACATCATTTCCGCCCTTTTTATTGCTCATGAAAACCACACATTTTATGTTGTACCACCATACAGCGAGACCTTCAGATGTTGTGGTCCGTACTGCTGTACACACTGTACCTCTAATACCCAGTAGCACATCCTCTTGGATTGATGCATGCCTGTGTTCGTCGTGGCATACTAGCCACAAGTTCATCAAGGCACTGTTGGTCCACATTGCCCCACTCCTCAACGGCGATTCGGCGTAGATCCCTCAGAGTGGTTGGTGGGTCACATCGTCCATGAAACAGCCCTTTCCAATCTATCCCATCTATGTCCGATAGGGTTCATGTCTGGAGAACATGCTGGACACTCTAGTCGAGCGATGTCATTATCCTGAAGGAAGTCATTCACAAGATGCGCGCGATGGGGGGCGCGAATTGTCGTCCATGGAGACGAATGCCTTTCCAATATGCTGCTGATATGGTTGCACTATCGGTCGGAGGATGCCATTCACGTATCGAACAGTCGTTACGGCGCCTTTCATGACCACCAGCGGCGTACGTCTGCCCCACATAATGCCACCCCAAAGCAGCAGGGAACCTCCACCTTGCTGCACTCGTTGGACAGTGTGTCTAAGGCGTTCAGCCTGACTGGGTTGCCTCCAAACACCTCTCCAACGATGGAATGGTTGAAGGCGTATGCGACACTCATCGGTGAAGAGAACGTCATGCCAATCCTGAGCGGTCCATTTGGCATGTTGCTGGGCCCATGTGTACCGCGCTGCATGGTGTCGTTGTTGCAAAGATGGACCTAGCCATGGACGTCGGGAGTGAAGTTGCGCATCATGCAGCCTATTGTGCACAGTTTGACTCGTAACACGACGTCCTGTGGCAGCACGAAGAGAATTATCCAACATGGTGGCGTTGCTGTCAGGGTTCCTCCAAGCCATAATCCGTAGGTAGCGGTCATCCACTGCAATAGTAGCCCTTGGGCGGCCTGAGCGAGGCATGCCATCGACATTCCCTGTCTCTCTGCATCTTCTCCATTTCGGAAAAACATCGCTTTGGTTCACTCCGAGACGCCTGGACACTTCCCTTGTTGCCGGCCGCGGTGGTCTCGCGGTTCTAGGCGCGCAGTCCGGAACCGTGCGACTGCTACGGTCGCAGGTTCGAATCCTGCCTCGGGCATGGATGTGTGTGATGTCCTTAGGTTAGTTAGGTTTAAGTAGTTCTAAGTTCTAGGGGACTGATAACCACAGCAGTTGAGTCCCATAGTGCTCAGAGCCAGCCACTTCCCTTGTTGAGAGCTCTTCATGGTACAAAGTAACAATGCGGACACGATCGAACCATGGTTTTGACCGTCTAGGCATGGTTGAACTACAGAAGGACTAGCCGTGTACCTCCTTCCTGGCGGCATGATTGGAACTGATCGGCTGTCGAACCGCCTCCGTCTTATAGGCGCTGCTCATTCATGGTTGTTTACATATTTGGGCGGGTTTGGTTCAAATGGCTCTGAGCACTATGGGACTAACATCTAAGGTCATCAGTCCCATAGAACTTAGAACTACTTAAACCTAACTAACCTAAGGACATCACACACATCCATGCCCGAGGCAGGACTCGAACCTGCCACCGTAGCAGTCGCGCGGTTCCGGACTGAAGCGCCTAGAACCGCTCGGCCACACCGGCCGGCTGGGCGGGTTTAATGACATCTCTGACAGTCAAAGGGACTGTGTCTGTGATACAATATCGACAGTCAACGTCTGTCTTCAGGAGTTCTGGGAAATGGGGTGATGCAAAACTTTTTTTGATTTGTGTAGTTTAGACGGCGGCATGTTACCCCGTTGTAATATTCGGCCATCGACGGCGCGCGAGTGTACGCTATGAACACACATATTAGGCGATTCAGACAATTTAAACGAGTTTTTTCGGAGTGTAGGACTGGGGCTCAAATATCTGTCCTTTCATCCAGATTTACGTTCTCCGTCGTTTCCCTAGATCTTAAGGCAAATGCCAGAATGGTACTTTTGGGAAGGACTGTCCCTATTTCCTTCTGCATTTCGTGCTTGTATTCCGTGTTTAATGGCGTGTCGTCGACGAGAACTGGACCTTTGTATTCCTTCCTTTGAAAGTGCTTTAATTGATAATGAGGTGTTCTAGCTAGATGCAATCATATATGTTTGCATAAATAAAAATTTTTAAAATAGTGGTTATTCAGACATCAAGAATGTTTTATCAGTCGGCTACAAACGGAGCCAACTTCGTTATAGATTTTTTTTCAGGAGAGAGATCCAAACTTTATTTTATATATTCCCAGCATCTCTAAAAAGATATTTTGAAAAGTATATGGGAGATGTATATCTGTTATTCTCAAGAGCAGAGTGTTCGGCCGAGAATCATTATGTAGAAGAAAAAGCATGACAGTTACGTTACGTGGGCTGCATGAAATCGGGTGAAATCTCTCAGAAGGCAATCATACTTCGCGGGAGACATTAATTCCAGGCATCTTTACGTGTGCATTGTGCGCTCAGAACCGAAGAGTGTGACGTGACAAGTTAACGCCGTACTACAGATACTACCCAACCATTGGGTGCAAAACTTCGTCCGATTTTTCCTGTGATTCCCATTTCGCGACCAGTCGGTTCTTAATAAAAGAATAGCCCTCTTATAATGGGCGATCAAAAATTCCCGTTTGAGGGCGTTGGTGCAGCGTGTATTCAACGTAGCTCGACTCCGATGCGGGCATGTAACCCCATCCTGCAAGCAAGGGATTAGTGTGGATTCGTGTCTTTCCGACGTGAGTGCAGTAAATGCGGAATGTGAACTATGCCGACGTTATTATCAAAATGTGTCAAAACAGGACCAGTGTGCTGCTATTCGTTTCTTGGCTGCTGAAGCACAAGCACCGGTTGACATTCGTCGGAGAGTGGAGAATGTGTATGGCGCAGCATGTCTGTTGAAAAAACTGCGACAAGGGGTGCGTCTGCTTCATGATAATGCGCGTCTCCATATCACAAATGTCGTAACACAAAAGTGGCGCCAGTTCAAGTGGGAGACACTCGAGCACCCGCTTTATAGTGATGCCCTGTCCCCATGCGATTACCACTTCTTCGGTCCCTTAAATAGGCCTTGAAAAATCGGCAATTCCTGATGGTCGAGGATGTGCAGCAGACACTTCCGGACGTCCTCATGTAGGAGGACACGGTGTCTTATCAAATGGGTATCTTCAAACCGGAGGCTCGGTGGGATGATTGGCATGTGTACGTGGTGATTCAACTTTACCAAGTACAAATGCCAAGCAATTCATTATTTACACTAATAGATTAAATAATAGAATAACGTTCGCAAAAAGGAATAATATAATAATATTGTCCAATATAATAATAATAGAATCCAACATGTTTACACTCACTCATCCATGAACCCTCCACAGAATATTGAAACGAAAAGTCAAATGTGCTGTCACCCCCCTCTATCTCTCTCACTCATACACACACACGGTATAAAAATCATAAATAGAAGTTAGTCTCGAACATATACTTCGTTAGGTTGGCAACAGATAGGTAAACATACCAAAGAGGATGAAACACGTAATGGAGTCGATATATTTACGTTGTGAAAAACAGTGTCCGACGAAATAGTTGTACCGAGTGACAACAGAACAATAGTACACAACAAAAAAGGGTGAGAAACATGGTGAACAGTGTGAGGGAGGCCAGAACACAAAGTTGTGATTATATGGCAGTGATAAAAGTGGTAGTGCGACCTCCAGACCAGATGTGAGGAAACGCCGATCAGCAAATCGTAAGTAATTACTTTTTTTATAAAAAATCACGAAGTGAACTGTTTAACAATCTAAAACTAACAAAACTGTATCTTTAAAGATCCCACTGATGACGCCTTAGAACAGGAAAAGGCGAAATGCGTATGGGATAAATAAAAATAACTAACAGCAGGAAAAGGCAGTTTTATTTACAAAACAAGTATTTATGTGCTTGCTGCGGAGGATGGCCACACAAACAAACTTGTGAAACTTGTCCAGTTGCTTCTTTTTCTAGCCGAAACGTGAGGCCGAGCACTATCGTGAAGTAGAGCGGCCGGCCGGTGTGGCCGAGCGGTTCTAGGCGCTACAGTCTGGAACCGCGCGACCGCTACGGTCGCAGGTTCGAATCCTGCCTCGGGCATGGATGTGTGTGATGTCCTTAGGTTAGTTAGGTTTAAGTAGTTCTAAGTTCTAGGGGACTGATGATCTCAGCTGTTAAGTCCCATAGTGCTCAGAGCCATTTGAACCATTTGAAGTAGAACGACGTCGTTAGAGAGCAGTCCCCGCATACAATTTTGACGAGCGTGCCTAAGCTTTAATAATATATCACAATACCTCTCAGTATTAATTGTCATTCCTCTTGACAAAAAGAATAATGCCTTTCCGGTCCCAAAAACCGTGGCCATGATTTTCTGTGTTGAAGATTCTTGTTTGAATTTTCGCGGTTTCGCCGGGAAGTTTGAATGCCACTAACTGGATTAATGTTTATTCTCTGGAGTGTAGTGCATAATCCACGTTTCATCACCGGGCACAATGTGACTCAAGAACTCGTCACCATCCTTGTGATAGCGCTCCGAAACGGACAAAGAATATGCCATTCGCTTTGTAATGTGTTCTGCCGTCAACATTTTCGACACCCATCTCGCACAAAATTTATGTAGCGAATACTGTCAGTAACAACGTGAAAAACTACTGATCTTGAAACTTGTGGAAATTTCTGATCCAACTCGTCAATAGTGAAGCGCCTGTTTTGGTGCACTGCCTCATCAACTATTGTGTCAAATCTTCATTAATGACAGTAGGCCGTCCAGATCGTTCTTCATCATGAACATTTGTCCTTCCTTCCTTAAACAGCTACACAATATACGCACACTTATGTCAGTCATTACACCTGCACCATAAATTTAGACAAGCTGCTGGTGAATTTCGAACTGATTTTGCAGTTAAGAACCGAATAACCGAATGCACTTCACAGGCGGCGGGATTACTGATTGACATGGCGACAAACGTAGCGGTGTAACCGTACAACCAACACCAGCAGACAGGTGAACCGTGATCACGGCGTAATTCTTACTTTAAGAATGACCCTCGTACATTATGTTTTCCCTGCTCCTCATATAGTTTCAGAAGACAATGGCTTTCAGTTGAGTGAAGAACTGAAGTGTTCGTTTGTCGATCATTTAACTGAACTCAGTGATTTCTTTTTGAAGTGTTTTCCAGAAGAGGCTGATCAACAGAACTGGCTCAACGATCCTTTAATTACAGAACCTCCCTTAACACTTACCACTGAAGAACAAGAGCAACTTATAGATTCTTCTTCAGACTCCACGTAGAAATGGAAGTACGTTTCCTCATCACTGCTTGAGCTTTGGAACTTGGTGAAGCAAGCAAGAGTACCCGCAAGTAGATCCCAAGGACCTATGAGTTTTGATACATTTTGCAACATTCTACTTACGTGAAGTAGGTTTTCCATCGATGGCAGTAATCAACACGAAATACAGAGTGCAAATGATTGTGAAGAAAGAGATGCGAGTCGCAGTAAATAGTCTCGTGCCGAAAATTAAAGAACTGATCATGAAGAAGCAAGCTCCTTTCCAAGGATATCGTAGCAAGAATAAGACGTGACAACATTAAAAGTTGATTAAAATGTATTATGTCATCAGTTAATAAAGAAATACGTAATATATTAATTTTTAGCAACTTATTTATTTTACCCCACACTTCGAGTTGAACGTCACGTGTGGAAAGCGCCGCAAATGTTTATACAAGTATTTAGGGCAAGGGAACCGTGGACCCAAAAAGTTTGAAAATCGCTGGCATGTAGCGTAATCGAACAGTAGTGGATTTCTTTGCCTATTTATGTACAAAGCTTTACGTTTATTTCTGTTGAGGTTCAACAGAAAATTCCTGCATCAGTGGTCGATCCTCTGTAGGTCTTCCCTCATTTTGGCGCAGTTTTATGGCGTTCCAGCGTAACAGCATCGTCTGCGAATAAACTCACGGACCCACCAACATTTTAACGTAGATCATTAACATAAATTTCATGTAGTAGCGGTCTTATAACACTCCCTCGGGGTAATATCGAAATAAACTTTACAGAAGAAAGGGATCCCAGTTCGAGCCGTGACCTTCATGTCTTGTGCTTCTACTGTTTTGATGTAGCAGAAGAAAGGGAGCGGAAAGATAGGTAAAAGTTTAATGTCCCTTCAGTAGATATAGATCATGAGTTGTTCTGGGCAAGTATGTGTAAGGAAATCGCTCACGGCCTTTTTGAAGTTACTATTTCGGCATACGATTTTAAGCAATTTAGAGAGAGCGTGGAGTACTAAACTGGAATGTTCCGACAGGAATCCGAACCCTGCTCCTCCCAGGTACGAGTTGAGTGCCTTACTTCCTAGGATACCTCTCACGGTGTCTGAAGATGAACATCATGGCAAGAATATGCATAATGGAGATACACGAATACCTGAAGATAACTGTGCGGAAACTTTAGCAGCGTGACGAGGGCTCGGGCAAGTGCAGTCACGGTAGACGGTGGCTGTCATTTTCTGGAGAGTGAGCTCGCGGTACACGGGAACCACCACCAGAACGAGAACCGCCGTTGCTCTGTTCTGCGGTGAGACGGCTGAAACGTCGGCCGCTGCCATGTCCCGGTGGGTCGCACCGAATCCCTGGAAGCAAAAGACACTCGGACCATTTTAAGAAACGTTTGCATATTAGAAGAGATTTTCATGTGAACTGATTCTTCTGTCGCCTCCTAATAGAACAGCTTCATAGGTTTTTAAAGGACATCGTATTCTCTCTTCGTCGTAGAGATTGTTTATTGCAAAACTGCAGTTTCGGCCAAGAGGCCATTATCAAGCGGTACTGCAAAAATTTTTTTTCAACACACGACAAACTTTACAATCGTCCGACATGTAAACATTTTGCAAGAACATCGGAAATGAGAACAGCGAGAAACTTAAAATTAAAATTGATGATCACGAAGTAGACGAAGTTAAGGAATTCTGCTACCTAGGCAGTAAGATAACGCATGGTTGACGGAGAAAGGAGGATAAAAAAGCAGATTAGCACAGGCAAAAAGGGCATTCCTGGCCAAGAGAAATCTACTAGTATCAAACGCAGGCCTTAATTTGAGGAAGAAATTACTAAGAATGTACGTTTGGAACACAGCATTGTATCGTAATGAGATATGGATTGTGGGAAAACCGATTTCCGGAACAGAAGATAATCGAAGCATTTGCGATATGGTGCTACAGAAGAATGTTGAAAATTAGGTGGACTGACAAGGTAAGGTATGAGGAGCTTCTCCGCAGAATTGACGAGGAATATAATATATGGAAAACACCAACAAGAAAACGAAGGGAGAGGATGTTAGAACATGTGTTAAGACATCAGGGACTAACTTCCATGTTACTAGACGGACTGTAGCGGGTAAAAACGGTAGACTGAGGGTAAAAACTGTAGAGGGAAAAACTGTAGAGCGTAAAAACTGTAGAGCGTAAAAACTGTAGAGCGTAAAAACTGTAGAGGGTAGCAACTGTAGAGAAAGAAAGAGATTGGATTACATCCAGCAAATAATTGAGGACGTAAGTTGGAAATACTACTCTGATATGAAAAGGTTGGCACAGGAGAGGAATTAGTGGCGGATCGCATCAAACCAATCAGAAGACTGATGACAGAAAAAAAAGCACATTGGTTTATTGCGTACATTCAATGCTGCTGTATTCTTACAGCGAAAAGGCTCAGTTATGACGATTACTTGTATACATGTCGGAGGATTTTAAAGTTTGACATGTGTTGAAGCAAACTATCTTGCAGTATCACTTGATAATGGCCTTAAAGCCGAAGTTCCAATTGTGGATTAAATAATCTCTACAGTCAACGGTGAATACGATGTCCTTTAAAAGCTTCTATATGACTGTAAGTCCCAACCATGAGAAGTTAACTTCGTAAGTATAAATGAAAAACGTAATATTATGGTGGTTCTACAGGATAAATTTATTTCATTAACCGGTTCTAGGCTTACAAGGCCATCATCAGGCATTACACACACACACACACACACACACACACACACACACACACACGCACACGCACAAACACACTGTTTCTTTGCAGTTTAGGGTTAATATTTTCTGGTTTGTTCCCCTTATATTTATTTACCGATTAACACTTTCACTTACGTTAAAGATAACATTATTCTGTGTTTGCACCTCACATTCGATGTGTAACAAATTTTCAGTGTTGTTTTTCACCGGTACTCTGCCCTCTTTGACGACGATAGTCTGTTAAAGTCTGGTGCTGGCCTTGTAAGGCGGTTAACGAAGTCGACAAATGTTCTCTGTTACGTTGTGTTCCACGGCAACAGCAGGCACCTAAAATTTCTTATAAGTTTGGCATGTTAATATTTAGTATTTTTATCACAGTATGTTGCCGCATTTGTCTTTGGCATGATTCCCGGTTTCACTCATACTGTGAACATCTTCAGATTTGTTAAAACACGTACAAGACTGACCGGCCGAAGTGGCCGTGCGGTTCTAGGCGCTACAGTCAGGGACCGCGCCACCGCTACGGTCGCAGGTTCGAATCCTGCCTCGGGCATGGATGTGTGTGATGTCCTTAGGCTAGTTAGGTTTAAGTAGTTTTAAGTTCTAGGGGACTGATGACCTCCGAAGTTAAGCTCCATAGTGGTCAGAGCCATTTATCATCTTGATGTATCACTTGTAGAGGGCAACACCTCCTAACATGCTTGCCAGTACTCGATTATAGTTCCTGACATTATAATTTATAGACATTAGTTACTTACTGAGGCTGCACACAGCCACTATCAAACTAAAGCACTTCTTACATTAATTTTAACAGATCTGAATATGTTCAGAACATTAAGGCAATAGGTGATCATTGTAAAGACAAGTGCGAGAACAGACTGTAATTAACGATATTAGAATAATAATTCGTCTGTCGCGAACTTGATATAATGTCAAGTTTTCATTTCACAATTTTTTGATTTATTAGCTTTAAGTATACATAAATACGAGGGTTGGAACTTTAATAGTGGCAACTATTTATTTACAGGTCGTACAAAATAGATATGTGTTTCAAAGTTTTACTGACCTTCAAAATAGTCACCAGCATTGTGTGGAAGTCGTAGGATACTCTTAGCAGCTTCAGTTGTGTTGACAGTTCGAGCGGCGCTGTCTATTGCCCGACGAATTTGTAGCAGTTCTGAAGCGAATGCCGTGAAGTGTTTCCTTCAGTTTAGAAATCGAGTTGAACTTATGAGGGCTTAAGTCAGGGGAGTGCAGTAGATGGTATAGCACTTAGCAGCCCCATCAGTGAAACAAATAAGTAACAGCTTGCACCGTACGTGCTTGAGCATTGGCCGGCAAAATTATGGTCAGCTCCTGCAGAAAGTGCCATTACTTCTGTCTCTATGCTGTTCATTTTTGAAACACAGCCTACGACCAGCTTGGAGACAGAAGTGATGACACTTTCTGCAGGACCTGACCATCATTTTGCAGGACAATGCTCAAGCACGTACAATGCAAGCTGTTACTGATTTGTTTGACTGATAGGGCTGCTAAGTGTTAACCACCAACTGCACTCCCCTGACTTTAGCCCTCGTAAGTTCAACTCGATTTCTAAATGGTTCAAATGGCTCTGAGCACTATGGGACGTAACATCTGAGTTCATCAGTCCCCTAGGACTTAGAACTACTTAAACCTAACTAACCTAAGGACATCGCACACATCCATGCCCAAGACACGATTCGAACCTGCGACCGTAGCAGTCGCGCAGTTCCGGACTCAAGCGCCTAGAACAGCTCGGCCACCGCGGCTGGCACTAGATTTCTAAACTGAAGGGAACACTTCACAGCATTCGCTTCAGAACTGCTACAAATTCGTCCGGCAATAAACCGCGTCGCTCGAACTGTCAACACAACTGGCGCTGATAAGAGTATCCTACGTCTTCCACATCGCTGGCAACGGGTTGTGCACAATGCTGGTGACTACTTTGAAGTTCAGTAAAACTTTGAAACACGTATCTATTTTGTACGAGCTGTAAATAAATAGTGGTGGTGGTGGTGGTTAGTGTTTAACGTCCCGTCGACAACGAGGTCATTAGAGACGGAGCGCAAGCTCGGGTTAGGGAAGGGTTGGGAAGGAAATCGGTCGTGCCCTTTCAAAGGAACCATCCCGGCATTTGCCTGGAAGGATTTAGGGAAATCACGGAAAACCTAAATCAGGATGGCTGGAGACGGGATTGAACCGTCGTCCTCCCGAAACAAATAGTTGCCACTATTAAAGGTCCAACCGTCGTATATGGCAAATAATTGTGACATAATCATATCCTTTCAGCCAGTATCTGAAATGTACGATTTTTACATACAAAGCTGTTGTGCTGAATGGGTTGTAAATGGGCACCAAATTTGATCTGTTAGATTGGGATTTCTTTTTTCCATTTCGAGAGAGATTCTGACCAGGCTTCATGATTGGTGTAGGTGCTGTTGATAGCTATTCCACTGTTTCAATATAGACGTGGTGCCCTGACAACATTAAAATGAGAAGTGTCTTGCCATAGAATGAAGCTCCAGATGCCTGTCCAAGCTGTGTTTTAGCTGGGGGAAGGACCTCATTGTTGTACGCATGCATGCGGATTGGAATGCACAACGGACAAACCAGAGCTCAGTTCAGGAGTCATACAAATTTACTAACTTTAGGGACGCAGTTTTTTTTTATTCTGTGGGAGATACTAATGAAATTAAGCATTAATCCAGAACACTCTTACTACAGAAAGCATTTTGTGGCAAGAGTCTCTTTTTAGTTTGGGAGGAAAAAGCGTGACACTCAGCAGCGACGAAAACACATGTGAATCGAAGGGATGGGTGGAAGGCATGACGCTACCACTCCGTTACACAACATTTTAGTAGAAGCATTCATACTTTTACATACGTTTCTAAATTTCATAGCTACCTTTAAGAGAATAAAGTGACAAGGAAACTATAGTGTTTCGAGAACGACAAGGAATTGTAGAAAATACAAGCTGCGTCTAAAGTCTGATACTTTTCAACTGCTTGAGAGAGGTCCACGTGAGAGAGGTCCACGTGGATGAGATTTCGGCCTGACTGGTTATATTTCAGCCATATCAAGGCGCACATTGCACATTGCGGGGTCAGCACGGCAGACTGCTAACCGAAGCAGCCTTGGTCCGGTTCCCGCTCTAGGATTGGATGTTGTGTTACCCCTACATTCGTATCCTCATTACTGATATGAAAGTCACTTGAAACACACCGTCGTGTCATCCTTCCACTACTGAGTTGGCTGCATGGGGACGAACCAAAAGCCAATGAACGGAAATAAATGCTCACATTCGCAGGCAGTCAACAATTCCGATACGTTTCACGAGTCCACAGATAGAATCGGGAGAGTACAGGAAGTAGAGTTAGGGAGACTGAAGGGGATGACCCTCCATCAGTGGGAAAGAAACCCAGAAAGAATGACTCCCCAAGCGCAGGCGGATATGGGCGAAAGAAACAGAGTTCCCCTAATTTACATGGTCGCGTAGCCATAGCCTGCAGACCTGTCCTCTTGATCGCAATCCTTAGTGAAATAATGATAATGGTGAGTGCGCACTTGCTTCTCAAATCGTCGGAAGTGTGTCTCTCAAACGCTAACTTTTTATGGATTACAATTTATTGGACATTATACTAAAGCGGAGTAATAACCACTGATGTAAACAAACTTTTTATTAGTATTGTATTAATACTTTTTATTAAAGCTTTTAGTATATACTATTGTTACTATTAAAATCCTAGGCATGTGCTGCACCGTTAATGTGAACGTGACGGCAAGTTACACAGGGTGGTCCACTGATAGTGGCCGGGCCATATATCTCACGAAATAAGGATCAAACGAAAAAACTACAAAGAACGAAACTCGCCTAGCTTGAAGGGGGAAACCAGATAGCACTATGGTTGGCCCGCTATATGGCGCTGACATAGATCAAACGGATATCAGCTGCGTTTTTTTTTAAATAGGAACCCCCATTTTTTATTACATATTCGTGTAGTACGTAAAGAAATATGAATGTTTTAGTTGGACCACTTTTTTCGCTTTGTGAGAGATGGCGCTGTAATAGTCAGAAACGTATTAGTACGTGCTATCACGTAACATTCCGCCAGTGCGGACGGTATTTCCTTCGTGATACATTACCCGTGTTAAAATGGACCGTTTACCAATTGCGGAAAATGTCGATATCGTGTTGATGTATGGCTATTGTGATCAAAATGCCCAACGGACGTGTGCTATGTATGCTGCTCGGTACCCTGGACGACATCATCCAAGTGTCCGGACCGTTCGCCGGATAGTTACGTTATTTAGGGAAACAGGATCAGCCACATGTGAAACGTCAACCACGATCTGCAACAAATGATGATGCCCAAGTAGGTGTTTTAGCTGTTGTCGTGGCTAATCCGCACATCAGTAGCAGACAAATTGCGCGAGGATCGAGAATCTCAAAAACGTCGGTGTTGAGAATGCTACATCAACATCGATTGCACCCGTACCATATTTCTATGCACCAGGAATTGCATGGCGACGACTTTGAACGTCGTGTACAGTTCTGCCACTGGGCACAAGGGAAATTACGGGACGATGACAGATTTTTAGCAGGCGTTCTATTTAACGACGATGCGCCATTCACCAACAGCGGTAACGTAAACCGGCATAAAATGCGCTATTGGGCAACGGAAAATCCACGATGGCTGCGACAAGTGGAACATCAGCGACCTTGGCGGGTTAATGTATGGCGCGGCATTATGGGAGGAAGGATAATTGGCCACCATTTTATCGATGGCAATCTAAATGGTGCAATGTATGCTGATTTCCTACGTAATGTTCTACCGATGGTACTACAAGATGATTCACTGAATGACAGAATGGCGATGTACTTCCAACATGATGGATGTCCGGCACATAGCTCGCGTGTGGTTGAAGCGGTATTGAACAGCATATTTCATGACAGGTGGATTGGTCGTCGAAACACGTTCACCGGATCTGACGTCCCCGGATTTCTTTCTGTGGGGAAAGTTGAAGGATATTTGCTATCGTGATCCCCCGACAACGCCTGACAACATGCGTCAGCGCATTGTCAGTGCGTGTGCGAACATTACGGAAGGCGAACTACTCGCTGTTGAGAGGAATGTCGTTACACGTATTGCCAAATGTGTTGAGGTTGACGGACATCATTTTGAGCATTTATTGCATTAATGTGGTATTTACAGGTAATCACGCTGTAACAGCATGCGTTCTCAGAAATGATAGGTTCACAAAGGTACATGTATCACATTGGAACAACCGAAATAAAATGTTCAAACGTACCTACGTTCTGTATTTTAATTTAAAGAACCTATCTGTTACCAACTGTTCGTCTAAAATTGTGATCCATATGTTTGTGGCTATTACAGCGCCATCTATCACAAAGGGAAAAAAGTCGTCCAACTAAAACATTCATATTTCTTTACATACTACACGAATATGTAATAAAAAATGGAGGTTCCTATTAAAAAAACGCAGTTGATATCTGTTTGACCTATGGCAGCGCCATCTAGCGGCCCAACCATAGCGCCATCTGGTTTCCCCCTTCAAGCTAAACAAGTTTCGTTCTTTGTAGTTTTTTCGTTTGACGCTTACTTCGTGAGAAAGTAGGCCCGGTCACGATCAATGGACCACCCTGTATATGGCGGTAGGGGGGGGGGGAGGGGTGGAGGGTTGGGGGGGGGGAGACATGGAAGTAAACAGTGATATTCACCCGAGAACCAAATTCTGGATCTGTACCTGAACGGAATTTGCTAACAAATGGTTCTCTTGGTGGGACCAAAAATCCAAGCTTCCAATCAAAATTACGAGGGTCGTTCGATAAGTAACGCAACTAATTTTTTTCTGAAAGCAGGTTGGTTTTATTCAGCACTCCAGCACCATACTATTCCCCACTCTTTTGATCACAAAAACCCTATTTTTCAATATTATCTCCATCCAATGGGACGGCCTTACACCACCTTACTGGGAGGGCCTGTATTCCCGCATGGTACCACTCTACTGATCGACGTCTGAGCCAACGTCTTGCTGCATCAATAACCTCCCGATCATCCACACACTGCTTTGAGCAGAGTTCATCCTTCACTGGGCCATACTGATGGAAGTCGGATGGTGCGAAATCCAGGCTATACGTTGTATGAGGCCTTGCGTTATCATGAAGAAAGAGAAGTTCGTTTGTGAACCGTAGATCACTTCGAATGAGAGTGTCATCACATTCCAAAATTGTGGCAGTCACAGCTGTATGCGACAGATCGGCACGCGGGAGATCGGACAGGTTTGCGCGACCATGTTGCGATGGCGATGATGATAGACATCTCGCTCAGCGACTCCCCGTGCTTTTGTTCACTGCCAGGTCTCCGTAGACATTTTGCAGGAGCTATGAATATCTGCAAAGCTATGGTTCTGCGACAAAGAAACTCAATGACAACTCTCTGTTTGGAATGAACCTACGTTACAGATACCATTTTGAAGGCTAAGTGTAGTGCTGCCACCTATTGGAACTTCATGAAACTATAGGGGCTGGAGCGGGAATATTCTACGATATATCACAACAAATCCGCTTTTTTTTCAACGGAAATTAGCCAAGAAAAAAAGGGTTGCATTATTTATTGAACGCCGCTCGTATGGACGTGCCCAGGGCGAATTTTCGCTTGAACGCCATGCGATAGGAGAATTCAGGGCATTCCTACTGTGATAAACCTTCTTGCACGAGATTTATACTACTAAACAGCTATTCCGGAACCCAGTACCAGTTGCAGGTTACCTATCTAACGACTTCCACTGGCAACAAAAGTTTAGTTTTCGATACTTCACGTTGTTATTGACTGAATTTAAAAATTTAAAATGCTGTCTTAATTAACTCATTAAGAGCTATAACATTAGGTTAAAAGTTTAACACAGTTAGAATCTGTGTTTTGCCTCGAACCAGCTTAACTGACGGTGTGCAAACAACCGGAATTTCATCATCCAGTGTTTGAGAATGACAGCACTTAGCAACTTCCAAAAACTTTACACGTAATTTCAAACTTTTACAAAACTTTGTCTCTCTGACACCCCCACAAAACCATGACAGAAAAAAGTTTATTCCTTGCTACATTCAAACGCTACAGCCAAACTTCAGCATTAGACATGACGTTTCAATTTATTACTTACTTACTACCGATTGCGTACAAAATACAGTTTGGAAACAGTATTCACATATACCACTGAAGGTATCAGAAAAGTTATATCACTGTAAAATATATAGTTCAGCCTTTATAATCAACAAACAAATCTTGAACTCAGTAGTTGACTTTGATTCCCAATGAGAAAGAATCTTAAGTCTTACATTCACATGCACAAACAAAATCTACACATTTATCAATGCACATGCCCCTATAAATGAAAATAACAGGAAAAACAAAGAAAAAGTGGAGGCCTTTTGGAATCATATAGATGACATTATTCAGAAAAATATTAGATAAAAACATCATCATTCTTCTTGGAGGCTTTAATGCACAGATTGGTAAAGAAAAAAGATATAAGAAAATAGCTGGAGACTATACTGCACTCAAGAGAACAAACAGAAATGGTGTGAGGCTAATAGAACTTTGCCAAACACACAATTTAATTCTTACATCCACAGCTTTCAAGAAACTAGCACGAAGACAAAAGACATGGATATCCGCAAATCCTAGCCTTGGGGAATTTCAGCTTGATCATGTGGCAATCAAGAAGATTTCTCACAAAGAAATCATGAATGTTAGTGTACTCAGGGGTGCAAACTTGGATTCAGACCACTACCTTTCTAAAATTAAGTTCAAAGTCATCTCAGACAGGAAACACAGCATGAAACAAATTAAGGGTCGGAAGTACAGCACGGAAAATATATTAAAATCAGATGAATTCACAAAAGCAACACAAACCATTCAGACACAAAGCTGGGAGGATATGAAGGAAAACCTCATTACTACAGCCGAACGGATAGCACCTAACATAAAAAGTAAAAAATATGCCTGGTGGTCGCTGGGATGTGATAGCCTGATTGAAACAAGAAAACAGGCATGACAAAACTGGAAATCACAGAAAACAGAAGACAGCAAATTGAATTTCATTACAGTTAGAAAACTGGTACATAAAAATATAAAAAGGATTAAGAAGACACCTGAAAACAAAAATCTCCTCCAAATTGATGAAGAATTTACTAAAAACAACACAAGAAGCTTTTACAGAACTTTCAAACAAAGTTTATCAAGATACAAAGCACCCACCCTCCAATTTCGAGATGTAAATGGGACCATCGCTCACAATAACGTGGAAAATTGCAAAATACTTGCAGGCTACTTTGAAAAACTCTTGAATTGTGAACCCATTCTTGAAAAATTTGAATCCATCCCAAGTAACCGTGAGAAGCCGGATTCAGAACCACCGACGACTGATGAACTACAGAAGGTCATTTCAGAACTTAAAAACAACAAAGCGTCCGGAGAAAACCAAATAGTGGCCGAACTATGGAAAAATGCTGACAAAAATTCAATTAGATCCCTTCAGTGTGTTTTCGATTAAATCTGGAAAGAAGAAGAGATCCCCACAGAAGGGAGAACAGCTCTCATCCACCCTATCCACAAGAAAGGTTTGAAGACAGACCCCAACAATTACAGAGGGATATCAGTCCTTTTGAACAGAGCTGAGCCGCAATTGGACCCGCAAACCGGGGAATACAAGGGAGGTTTTAGAAAGGGTAGATCATGTTCGGAACAAATACTAAACCACAAAAACATCATGGCATACCAAAAATCAAGAACAAAGACATACGTAATCTCCTTCATTGATTTAAAAAAAGCATATGATTCGATTCATAGAGAATCTCAGTTATCAGTCCTGGAAAAAATGTGTTTGGATAAGAAAACTACTAATATTATAAAAGCGACCCTTACAAATACATTAAATTTATGGGCGAATTATCGGAACCCTTTGAAATTAAAAAGGGAGTGCGACAGGGGGATGGGCTCTCGCCGTTGCTGTTCAATTGAGCGCTTGAGAAAGTAGTCAGAGAATGGAACACAAACATTAATAGTGGTATAAGACTGGGTTGCAAAAAGAAGAACTTTAAAGTAAATTGCATTGCTTTTGCAGATGATATGCCCTGTTTGCTGAAACAATGGAAGAAACACGGGAGCAAATCCTTGAACTAAAGAAACAAGTAGATAAAATAGTTCTTCACATCTCCTTTGAAAAAACTAAGATATTGACAAACATCAAGCACTCATGTAAATACCTCAAAGTTAAAGAACAAAAGATTGAAATAGTAAAAGAATTCACATACTTCGGAGAATGGATTAGTTGGAATGCTGGGGAAAACAAAACAATGGAATCCAGAAAAAATAAACTTGAATTGGCCTTCCAACTAACAAAAAATACATACAACAAAAAATCCCTTTCATGGGGGTCCAAAATTACACATTACAAGACAGTGATTAAGCCAGAAACAGTGTATGCAGCAGAAACACTAAACATGAATTTCAAAGGCCAAATGGAGAAACTTGAGCTAACGTAAAGAAAAATTTTAAGAAAAGTCATAGGACCAAAATTTCAAGACAATGACAATATATACATAAAAAATGAAACTCTCTTCAAGACAATTGAAAACCTTTCAGATACTAAGCGAAAAAGGAGGATACATTTTTATGGTCATCTTCTCAGAATGAATTCCAACAGATTAACTAAACAAATCTTTGACTTTTCCGTAACCGCAAAACGAAACCCAGCTGGTTTAAAGAAACTGAGAAAGACCTAGTAGAATTAAAGATTTCAGAAAATTCACTTATTGATCGAACAGTTAAATTAATCACTAAAGATGAAAACATAAGGTTCCAAGACAAATCTACACAAAAGTCCAAACCCTTCATCTCCGAAGAAGAGAGGAAAAGAAGATCAGAAAGAATGAAGAAATACTGGGCCCTAAGAAAAGAACAACGCACAAAGATATGATTGATCCAGCGTACCCCAAAGAGCGTGAAACAAAAGAAGAAACATAGTTCAGGAGATATGACGTCAAACATGAAAACCCATAATAAACCAGCTCTTAATTAAAATGGAGGGCAAATTACCCAGACCGTATTCACTCAGTGTTTGACAACAGAGCACTTTCGGACTTCCAGCAAACTTCAAGCATAATTTCAAACCATTCCTGAACTTTTTCTCGCTTACATGCTTAAAGTCATGTAATTAAGATTTGTAAATAGATAGACATTTGAAGCTGTTTTATACATGGGAATTCGATTCCTTAAGGAATCGGGGGTTTGCTGCTTTGTAGTGATGACATTCCGTAACCAGTAAGTATGAGAGCTATTTCCATTTGTCTTACAGTTATTAACAATTAACCCCAAGAAAGTGACAGCTGAAACTGGTTTTAACTCACAACTTCGGGCTTCATCACATCTAAGTCCACATGCACACTCCACAAGCAACCTTAAGGTGTGTGTCGGACAGTAATTCGCACACCCCTGTCACCCGCCCTCCCCCCCCCCCTCCTCCCTCCCCCCAATCCTGTTCCTGTCGCGAAGCAGATTGGTCGTAGGCCCCAGTGTGAGCTAGAATCCCTCCATTTGACCTTCATTGTCTTTCCACGATATATACGTATCAGGAAAGAATATATTGGTTGTGTCTTCTGGGAACATTATCTCTCGGAATTTTTTCAGTAAATCACACTGTGATGCAGAACGCCTCTCTTGTAGGGTCTGCCACTGTAGTTGGATGAGCATGTCAGTGAAGCTTCCGCGCTTACTAAACGAACCTGTGACGAATCGTGTTGCTTTTCTTTGGATGTCCTCTATTTCCTGTATCAGTCCTATCCGGTAAGGACTCCACACTGACCAGCAATACTCTTATGACAATCGAACTAGGGTTTCGTAAGCTACTTTCTTCGACGGTGGACTACTCTCCCTGCGGATTCTTCAAATGAATCTGTCTGCCTCTCCCTTTCCTACGATTAGTTGTTTTTCTTGTAGTTGTTCCACTTTAAACTGCTTCATATGCATACTCCTAAACATTTAAAGGATGTGTCTGTTTCTAGTGGTTGTTCGGATGTCGTGTAATCATTCAGTAAAAGGGAACTGCGCGTACTGATTTAAATTTGTTTATGTTGAAAATCAACTGCTAATCCCTGCACCGAGCGTCGGTCCTCTGCAGGCCTTCCTACATTTCGCTACAACTATCTTATGTTGCCACTTGTCTATACACAGCAGCAGCATCCGCGTGGTTTTCTTGAAGCTACATGCCCAGAGCGAGAAATGGTTCTTTGAACAAAACTATGAAATTTCTTTCCGTGTGTTTGCCAAATCCTACGTTGTGCAACGATTTCAGTAACCTCAACAGCGAATGGACCACCTGATGTCACTTTTCCTCGTGTATAAGAAAGCTAGAATAATAAACTACCTGCAGTTATGAATGTATCAAGTCACAAATATGGAACTATGTAAGAAGTAAATGTAAGTGACCTGCAGACATGCACTGACAACTACTGGTCTTTGATGTTCAGAGGAATACCATTGCATTTTGTGGGGAGAAAAAACTGCAGCTTCCGACAGTAATCATTGGGAAAGCATATTATATACATACACATTACATACATGGTGAAGAAATAAAATTTTACACTAATACATTTTTTGGATAATGCTTCATTTATTGAAGCTTAGAATAGAGTATGCGTCCATTGTAGTGGAGCATCATTACATTTCGTGTAATCATACAATAACAAGGATTTCCACCAATCTATGCTCAGTACCTTACATTCGTTTATACTGAGGTGACAAAATTCACTGGATACCTCCTAACGTCGCGTTGGGCCTCCTTTTCCCGGCGTAGTGCAGCAACTCCGCGTGGCATGGACTCAATGAGCCGTTGGAAGTCCCCCGCAGAAACTGAGTCATTCTCCCTCAATGGTCGTCCATAATTGAGAAAGTGTCGGCGGTGCATTTTCCCATAAATGTTCAATGGGATTCATATTGGGCGATGTGGGTGGCCAAATCATTCGCTCGAAATGTCCAGAATGTCCTTCAAACCAATCACGAACACGTGTGACCAGGTGACATGTTTGGCAACATGAAGTCCATGAACGGCTGCAAATGGTCTCCAAGAAGCCGAACATATCCACTTCCAGTCAACTATCGGTTCAGTTGGACCAGAGGACCCAATCCTTTCCATGTAAACAGAGCCCACACCATTTATGGAGCCACCACCAGCTTGCACAGTGCCTTGTTGACAAGGTGGGTGCATGGCTTCGTGCGTTCTGCGTCACACACTAACCCTACCATCAGTTTTTACCTACTGAAATCGGGACTCATCTGACGAACCCACGGTTTTCCAGTCGTGTGGGGTGCAACCGATAGGATCACGAGAGCAGGAGAGGCGCTGTAGGTGATGTGTTGTTAGCAAAGGCACTCGTGTCGGTCGTCTGCTGCCATCAGCAGTTAACGCCATATTTCGCCGCACTGTCCTAACGGATTCGTTCGTCGTACGTCTCACATTGATTTCTGAGGTTATTCACGAAGTGTGGCTTGTGTGTTAGCACTGACATCTCTACGCATACACCGCTGCTCTCGGTCGTTAAGTGAAGACCATCGGCCACTACGTTGCCCGTGATGAGAGTTAACGCCTGAAATTTGATGGTCTCGGCATGACCTTGACACTGTGGATCTCTGAATATTGAATTCCCTCACGATTTCCAAAATATAGTGTACCATCAGTCTAGCTCCAACTAGCGTTCTACGTTCAAAATCCGTTAATTTCCGTCGTGCGGCCATAATTACGTCGGACATCTCTTCATATGAATCACCTGAGTACAAATGGCAGCTCTAGCATCACATTGCCATTTTATACCTTGTGTACAAGATACTACAACCATCTGTGCATGTGCATACCGCTGTCCCATGACTTTTGGCACCTCGTATGTTAAGGGTCAGCTGCCAATCCCTGCACCAAACGTCGATCCTCTTCAGGTCTTCCTGCGTTTCACTACTACACTTTTCTAGAATTGCGACTTCTAGGTTACATCGCCGGCCGAAGTGGCCGTGCGGTTAAAGGCGCTGCAGTCTGGAACCGCAAGACCGCTCCGGTCGCAGGTTCGAATCCTGCCTCGGGCATGGATGTTTGTGATGTCCTTAGGTTAGTTAGGTTTAACTAGTTCTAAGTCCTAGGGGACTAATGACCTCAGCAGTTGAGTCCCGTAGTGCTCAGAGCCATTTTCTAGGTTACATCATCTGCGACAGCCAATGGGGTTTCCAACGTCATCCGCAAGGTCAGGGTCTCTTAATCTTTTCGGAACGTGGAACTCTTGTTAAAGTCCTCTTTTTTAGTGAAACCTCTGGTTCGTTTCTATAGTACGTTTATTCTGTAAATAGATTATTTGCAAGAAAAATAACAATCATATAAAATTATACTTTATTTACTCTCAAAAGTAATTTAAAAATTAACTCCAAAGTTATTAAACTAAGCAAATTTACAAATATATAAATTTTAATGATATGAGGAGACATACCTTATATTAGGATTTATGGATGAAAGTTGAATCCTCTCGGCACCATGTCTGTTGTTATGTTGGTGGGGAGCAATAACGCATCGCAGTGCATAGAAATTGTCTAAAATTCGTTTTTTCTGTTGAAAGTATTAATTTTTCGTGAGCAATAAATACATTTATTTGTTTGTCTTTAAGGGTTAAACTACGTTCATTGATGTTCGTAAGAGTATCATATTCGATATGAAGCACACAACTTTTATCAAATAACCCGTATTGCAGTTAAATTTATGTTCTAAAAAGAAATTATGCATCTCTTGCCTGAATCAAAAATTCAAGTTTTAATCTCTCCTTGGGATAATCATCTGACCGCAGCACTTCTCGTGTCCTCACACAGCATTTTGTGAAATCTTTCCCTCACTACTGTGTTTGTCGTGTGCAAAGTTGTCGTCTGGTATCCGACAAATACATCATTGTTCTCTGTAGGTGTCAAATTATTACCGAACTTCCAAGTTATCAAGTGGAAACGAGGAACATTTGCCCTGTTACTAAAATTTCGCAGAGACGTTAATTTTCATTTTTTAAAGTTATTTTCTTGAATGTTATGAAAATGGCATGAAAGTTACGCGGAAAACAAGAGTTCGGCGAAACACAGTTTAAGAAACGCTACGCTAAGCTATTTATATACATGGTTAAACTGTACTCGGCCGACAAAATTTCGGAGGCTGTTAAAAGATGTTTACCACGTGATTTCAAAATGGTTCAAATGGCTCTGAGCACTATGGGACTTAACATCTTAGGTCATCAGTCCCCTAGAACTTAGAACTACTTAAACCTAACTAACCTAAGGACATCACACACATCCGTGCCCGAGGCAGGATTCGAACCTGCGACCGTAGCAGTCCCGCGGTTCCGGACTGAGCGCCTAGAACCGCTAGACCACCGCGGCCGGCTTACCACGTGATTTGGTACCAGCGACGCGTACGTGGTCTCTGGTGGTTCATTCCAAACAAACAACATACTCATAATTTATTCGGTTTTTTACTCCAGTTACATCTGTTTCCGTGAAAATATCTTCCCATCAGTGAAAAAGCCTCTAATATGGGGTCATCAAAACGTACAACACACAACACAGAGTAATACAGCAACCCTCAGACAGATGTGAAAATGCTGTGATGTGGTTGCCGTTGCTGCAGGAACTGCTCAGCACTGCGTCGTTTTTCAGCTCTTCCACAGCATTTAGTGAACACATGCACGAGGTGCATATTGGTCAACTCTTCATCAGCAAACCTGTACGTATTGCTGTGCATCTCTGTTAACGTACAACGCTGTTGATGTACTAAGACTGCCGAAAAATAAAAATAAAAAATGCAACTGAGCAGTACTGAATGCAAGCTTGAGGGCGAAGAGTAAAGTGGACAGTACTGTTCTCAACAGCAAGTATAGTGCGGAGATTATAACGTGGCAGTGTTATGGGGAGAGGGGGATTTGAGCTATGATTACGTAACATACCTGCAGATCCCGCATCTGAACTACCTCAACCAGTATTTGTGCCGTTGCCAATACAGTGTGATTTGTGTACTCCATTTTCCTTTCTATAATGCGTTGCTCTTTCTTTTCAGTTTTTGCATAGAGTGAAAAGACTAACGACGGTCCACCACGGCGTACAGAAGTGATCAGCAATTCAGAATTCATATGGCCTGCGTCAGCTCTGCTTTCGCAGTAGCGCTTATCACCGGTTTGGCTTGGCAGCTCTGCGTGAGGGACACAAGGGGTATTCTTCCGCACTGGTCCTTTCGCCACAAATTGTTTAAGATCTCGTTTGTTCACGCTCGCGTCCGACTTCTACGCTGAAGTATCAGATCTAAACTGAGGTTCAAATGGTTCAAATGGCTCTGAGCACTATGGGACGTAACTGCTGAGGCCATCAGTCCCCCAGAACTTAGAACTACTTAAACATAACTAACCTAAGGACATCACACACATCCATGCCTGAGGCAGGATTCGAACCTGCGACCATAGCGGTCGCGCAGTTCCAGACTGTAGCGCCTAGAACCGCTCGGCCACTCTGGCCGGCTAAACTGAGGTAACAGAAATCATGGGATAGCGGTATGTACATATACAGAGAGCTGTAGTATCGCGTACACAAGGTATAAAAGGGCAGTGCATTGACGGAGCTGTCGTTTGTACTCAGGTGATTCGTGTGAAAAGGTTTCCGACGTGATTATGGCCACATGACGGGAATTAACAGACTTTGAACGCGGAATGGTAGTTGGAGCTAGAATAATGGTACATTCCATTTTGAAATCGTGAGGGAATTCAATATTTCGACATTCGCAGTTTCAAGCGTGTGCCCAGGATACCAGATTTCAGGCATTAACTCTCACCATGGAGAATGCAGTGGTCGACGGCCTTCACTTAACGATCGAGAGCAACGGCGTTTGCGTAGTGTCAGTGCTAACAGACAAGCACTACTGCGCGAAATAACTGCATAATTCAATGTGGGACGTACGACGAAAGTATCCGTTAGGACAGTGTAGCGAAATCTGGAGTTAAGGGCTATGACAGCAGAAGACCGACGAAAGTGCCTTTGTTAACAGCTCGATATCGTCTACAGGGACTCCCCTGCGCTCATGACTGTGTCGGTTGGACTCTAGACGACTGGAAAACCGTGGCTTAGTCAGATGAGTCCCGATTTCAGTTGGTAAGAGCTGATGGAATGATTCGAGTGTGGCACAGAACCCACGAAGCCACGGACCTACGTTGCCAACAAGGCAAGGTTCCACAGTTGTGTGGGTTGTGTTTACATGGAATGGGCTGGGTCCACTGGTCCACTGACTGGGAGTGGCTATGTTCGGCCACTTGGAAACCAATGGCCGCCATTTATGTACGCCATGTTCCCAAACAACTATTTCACGTCACTGGGCCAAGTTGTTCGCGATTGATGTTTAGGAGCAAATGATCTGGCCATCCAGATCGCCCAACATGAATGCAACCGAACATTTGTAGGACATAATCGAGAGGTCAGATCGTGCCCAAAATCCTGCGCCGGCAACACTTTCGCAATTAAAGACGGCTATAGAATCAGCGTGGTTCAATATTTATGCAGGAAACTTCCAACGACTTGTTGAGTCCATGCCACATTGACTTGCTGCATTACGCTGGGCAAAAGAAAGTACGACACGATATTAATGGGTATCCCATGACTTTAGTCACTACAGTGTACACTGTGAGTGCATGGAAAAACTTTGTTTCCAAACAGAACACACAGCCGATACCGTTGGCATTTCCACTGTTGAGCAAATCTTTTCGGTGCAATAAAGATAAATAAGGTTAAGAAGTCTAATGATATGTACACTACGTGATCAAAAGTATACGGTCCCCTATTGGTGGATATCAGTGTGAGATGCATCCACATTCCGTCTTTACGAGAGATGGATCTCTTCTGGGGACACTTTCTGTGCGATCTTTGAATGTGTGTGGAGTAATGGCAGCCCATTGTTCCTTAGAACTGAAATCTTAGGAGGTCGTTATGTTGGACGTTGTGGTCTGGAAGTTGACATTATAAATCATCCCAAAGGCGTTCCATTAGATTAATGTCGGGACACTGGGCAGGCCAGTCTACAGGGTGATTATAATTAAAGCTAAACTTTCAAACCACTGTAGAAATAACACCACTAGTCAGAATGGCGTCATTTTGCAACGGAATATGATCGGAGAAGGGGGAAACGTATGGCAGAAGAAAAATAAATAGTTACAAAATGTAGCATTAGATGGAGCTGTAAGCATCATAATTTAATAGTGGTCGACTGCAAATGACAAATGTATCATACAACAATGCATAAGGTGTACGTTTGACGTTAAACAAACTGTACTAGTCAGTGTGGATGGGTGTACAGGTGTGATACTATTAGTTACGTAAGCCCATCCACCACGGCAAGGCCATATCACATCAGATGGGAAAAATCGGTTTTTAGTTGTCCTGAATCCAAAAACCGCATAAAAAGCATCACGTCGGTTTTTCAATTGTCCTGAGGCCAAAACCGCATAAAAAGCATCAATCACTTCGGTTTTTAATTGACCTGAGGTCAAAAACCGCGTAAAAGCACCAATCAAAATCAAATCGGGTTATTAATATCCGTATGACTGGCGCAAAACATGTCCAGTATTCTCTCCACCGTTTTTTGCAACAAGTTGAAATCGAGAAACAGCATGTTCCACAACTGATCGAAGTGTTTCAGGGGTCACGTTCAGAATGTATTGCGCAATGCGTGCCTTCAATGCAGTTAAGTTTGCAATGGGAGCACTGAACACAACATCTTCCAGATAGCTCCACAGCCAGAAATCACACGAATTAAGATCAGGTGATCGGGACGGCCAGGCTGTAGGGAAATGGCGGCTGATAATTCTAGCATTTCCGAAATGGCGCTTCAGCAGCTGCTTAACTGGATCTGCAATGTGCGGAGGTGCACCATCTTGCATACAAATGATCCCATCCACACATCCACGCTGTTGGAGAGCTGGAATGACGTGGTCGCGCAAAAGACACTCATAGCACTGGTTAAGTGACGGTACAGGTAACAGGACCGGAAGAACAAGTCTCCGCGAAAAAATATGGTCCTATGATAAATGATGCCGTAAACCCGCACCACACAGTGATCTTTTCAGGATGAATTGGTACTGGTTGATTTGCGTGTGGATTTTCTGTTGCCCATGTTCGACAATCCTGTGTGCTGACATACCCTGTCAGATGGAAGTAGGCTTCGTCTGTCCACAAAATCTTCTACGGCCGATCATTGTCTACTTCCATGCGAGCAAGAAATTCTAAAGCTAAGGTCTCTCTTGCTGGCAGGTCAACAGGAAGCAACTTGTGCACATGGGTAATTTTGAATGGCAAGCAGATGTTTCGTAGGATTTTACGCACCGTGCTCACGGGTATGTCCAATGTTCGGGAAATTCTCCGTACACTACACGTTTGCACACCACCACTCGTCTCCTCCTGCATTGCTGTGACCACTGCTTCCACTGATGTCGAATCAATTCGTTTCCTCCCTCTACCAGGTTGCACACCAAAATAACCCGTCTTTTCGAATTTCCGAATCATTTTCTCCAGACCCACGGCAGTCATCGGACCAACGCCTTTTTTCAAACCCTTCAGTGTCCGGAACTTCTGCAGAGCGAGGTGTGCACAGTCATCATTCTTGCAATACAGCTTTACAAGCAGAGCGTGATGCTGCATTGGCACAGTCATGGAGAACGTCGCAGATGCTAAAGAAGGAAAAACCTGGTAGACGGCGTGTTTATACCAACTTCAATGGGTCGTGGTCCGCCCCCGGTAGCTGAGTGGTAAACCAACTCCAACGTGTGTCCTACGTCAGCATGTATTTCGCCCCTAAACTGGTACACGTCGCCCAGATCCTCCCAATGCCTTTACTCCTTGGCCGCAGCATTCAATCAGCCTTTGGATATTTCGTGTCAGCAGGGGCACTTTTCAAAGTCCACTACATCACTCTAACACTGCCTCCTGTACAAGGTGGCCTCGGACTCGTCAACGTGCGGGCATGATCTTCTGCACTCTTTGTCCATACTATGTTCCGGCACTGGTGGGGGCCGGTCCCGTCCTTAACACGCAGTCCCTTAAATATCCTCCGACCAGCTTCTCTCGATCCAACGATCAATGTGGCACCTATTTCTCCATTATTGTACCATGTCGCAAATTGTTTCATTGAACTCATCTACGTTCGGATCGATCTTTCAGTCACCCGACCTCCCCGTAGAAAAGACTATTATCGTTTGTTTATGCTGTCCAACCCTTGCGACCCCACTGTGGTACAGCACCCTGATATTAACTGGCGAAAGATTTGGCGGTGTGTGCATGCACCCTTTTTACCGTCGTCTGTGTCTGCACTCTGGTATGTTTTAGTCTATGGTAAATTCCCGACTAATTGTCGGCTTCATCGCATAGGACTGGCCACCTCCCCACTCTGCCTTCACTGTCAGCTCGAAGACACCGACGAGCACCGTCTTACGTGCCTCCTAAAACGAAACGTTTGGCTCTTCGTCCAACGAATCGTGGGCTTTTACCTCCGGGCCCCGCCAACGACAGTAACCCCAGATTTCTTGTTGTTGGCCCAGACATTTCACTACCCTCTTGCTAAGCGCCATACACTCATCTGGTTTCGAGAACAGGCTTTAGAATACCTCTTTCTGAGTGGTCCGCATACACTTCTCGACTTCTGGTACAAAGTTGTGGCCGCGCATGGTACCCTCACCCGAAGACCATCTTACCGACAAACCATTGCCGGTTATCTCAGCAGCGTCTTCCTTGACCCCCTCAAAGTTGGGGTGTGCCATGCGTATCCGTCACATGATGCAACACCCTTATCCACGTTCTCATGCATAAAAAAAGAAGACAGAATGTGTTGTATTTTGTTGTATTTAATGTTTTTCTAATATTTTGTTAAACTAACTATTGTTAGTTTAACAAAATATTAATATATGTTTAAATTGTACCTCGAACAACTGTTGCATTGTGTATATATGTGTACTGTTAGTTTGTTCAATAAAAAAAAGTGTTCAGCTCGACAGAATGTCACTCCTAAGATTGTCTCCGCTAAGGGACTGGGTGTTCTGTTGTCCTAATCATCATCATTTCATCCCCATCGACGCGCAAGTCGCCGAAGTGGCGTCAAATCGAAAGACTTGCACCCGGCGAACGGTCTACCCGACGCGAGGCCCTAGTCACACGACATTTTAATCGGTCGTGCGCATGACAGGTGTTTTCATTTACGTATTCTGACCGATTCAGCGCCATCTATTGTTCAATTTTCACACTATTTTTTTTTCTTCTGTCGTACGTTTTCCCCCTTCTCCGATAATATTCCGTTGCAATTTGACGTCATTCTGATCAGTGGTGTTATTTCTGTAGCGTTTTGAAAGTTTAATTATGATCACCCCGTATTTCAGGGATGTTAGCGTTCAGAAACCATTGTGTCGCAGATGCTGCTTTAGGAAAGAGTGCAATGTCATGCTGATACAGTCATCGTCTCTGAACTGTTTGCCTACAGTACACATTACAACATACTGTAAAACGTATTTATATCCTTCGGCATTTAGCGATTTCTTAAGCGGAAAAGCGAACCACAATCTCACCACGATAAACATCGCCGAACCGTAACACACTTACACCATACTCCTCTATTGGCACTACAAAGAATTCGTCAAACCCAAGGTACGGCAGAGGGTATGGCTTGTTTCGTCTCTCCAAATCGTTCTATTGTCGATTGGCGCCGCTCTTTAAACCACTTCAAGTGTCCCTTGGTACCGACTACAGAAATGGGTGGATTATGAGGAGCTGCTCGACGATTGTACTCAATTCTTTTTAACTCCTTACGCTCAGTCATTCTGCTAGCTGGACTGTTGGTAGCACTTTAGAAGTCAAGAGTGATTCCTTCCGCTGATTTCATGTGATATTTTAACCACTACCCTCCGCAGTGCATAACGGTACACGAGTACATGAGGTACGCCTTGTCCTGGTTTAGCCGTCCGAGGTGGCCGAGCGCCTCTAGGCGCTACAGTCTGGAACCGCGCGACCGCTACGGTCGCAGGTTCGAATCCTGCCTAACGCATGGATGTGTGTGATGTCCTTAGGTTGGTTAGGTTTAAGTAGTTCTAAGTTCTAGGGGACTGATGACCTCAGATCCATTTGAACCATTTTTGTCCTCGTTTAGCTGTGGTTATCCTTTGTGTTTCACTTTACAGTTACATCACCAGCAGTTGACTTGGGCAGACTTAGTAGGCTTCAAATGTCTCTGATGGATTTGTCGTTCAAGCGGCATGCAGTGAAGAGTCACGTTCGAAGTCACTGACCTCTCCTGAGCGACACATCCCGCTATTACAGCTTCTCTATTGACAACACAATACTCCCCGCCTCCTTTTATACTTGCGGGGTCGCCTCTCGTGACATCTGGTGGTCAGTTTCCAGTTACACAGGGGTATCTAGACGCATTTTATGAGATAGTGTAATTACACTGTAAAGCAGACACCAAAAACCACGGATCCGTTATACCAAAATACTCGGAAAAAGTATCTGAATAACCACCGAAACTGTCTCTCTTCTGTTCTGCTTGACGTTGTATACTGTGTGCAATAATTAGTACATCAAAAATCACGTTGCGGTCACAAGAACGTTTTCAGGACTGGGGATTTTACAACAGTTTAGAAATCATCATTCCAACAACACCAAAACACACTGATGATGGAAATACCATGTACACCACCGCGAGAAGTAACTTAAGGTTTTCTGTCCCAGTACTGTTCTTGTCCGGGTCACTCGTAAGCGACGGCAGGTGTCCTCGCGCGTGATAGCGACCCGCAGGCTGCAGGGCCGGCAGATAGCGCCCGCTGGCCCCCTCCCGTACACAGCGCACTCAGCGCTTTTTCCGTTGAGTATAATGCGCGACCTTCGTTGCGGCGCGTGCGGCGCCGACCGTTAGCGAACGTCATCACGGCTCTTCTGGCGCGCTGCCGCCCACCGACAGCGAGGAGTCTGAGCGACACGACGGCGCCACAGATCGTCTCTATTTAAGGAAGCTACGAAATTAGTTGGTGAAAAAGCAGAAAGATAAGGAGAAGACTGAAGAGTCAAACACAAGGAAAAAAGAACTGTTCTTAGTTTGGCAGTGTAGAGTGTAGGATTTTTAAATTATTATTTTCTCTTTTGTTAATTGAGAATTTCGTCAATACCGAGGTTCGTCTCCAATATAAAAGTACACTCGGAACTTATTACAATGAGTACTAAGCAAGTGCTTCATAGTCTCTCTTCAAAATGTTCTTCCAGGTACTTCGATCTTGTGTATCATCTTCTTCTGTGCCGGATCTTCTCATTGTCGTCTGTACATTTTGGAGCCAGGTAGTCATCCATCGTTCTCTTCTTCTTCATCTTGGCCGGCCGCTGTGGCCGAGCGGTTCTAGGCGATTCAGTCTTGAACCGCGCTGCTGCTACGGTCGCAGGTTCGCATCCTGCCTCGGGCATGGATGTGTGTGATGTCCTTAGGTTAATTAGGTTTAAGTTGTTCTAAGTCTAGGGGACTGATGACCTCAGATGTTAAGTCCCATAGTGCTTAGAGCCATTTGAACCAATCTTCATCTTGCCTCAATTTTCCATCCCAGTATCGGTTTTGGTACGTTGGTTTCTTCAATTCTTCTTACATGTCTGTACAACTGTAATTCCGTTCGTACCATCACATCAAATACGCCTTCTCAATTTCCGTTACATTTATCACTTCTGTGTCCTTTATGTGGTCTTTCCTTGATGAACTCCAGAAATTTCTCAGCCCCCTCCCAAATTGACAACCTCACAAAAGCATAAAATACAATATTTTTGTCTAGACGTTTCTTTATATACGTGACTGAGTAATCAAAGTATAATGTTAACTACTTCCCAAACAGTTTTTATGGATTGAAACGAATACGTAAAACACATTTAAAGGAACTGAAAATACATAGTGTAACTGATTATTAATGAAGCAAAACAAGTAACCGAATATCTCCTTAGTGACAGGTGACTAGCACCTAGCTTAGAATTTCTTCCTTCTTTTTCGACTACAAATTTTGAAATTTCTTCATCAACATCGATATCTTTAGCCAGCCCATTTTTATTGACTAACTGCTAAATTAGATAGTCGTGTTTGATTCATAGTAGACCCAAGATAATTCTCATTAATTTGATTTTTGAAAGAAATAATTCGCTTACATAACGCTATCGAAACACACAAAGTTAAGAAAAACAGCGCTAATATACAGCTGGGAACAGTTTCGGAAAAAATTCTCTTAGTCATGAAATTTGTGCAGGAATACCGTCTTCAGGAATCTTGTGAAAACTGTCAACTGATTTTTGTATAATAGTGGGAAGCTTTGTTTCTGAAGCTTTAATCAAATGACAAGGATCTGAAACAGCATCTGATATATGTTCCATGATTTTGCAAGGTGCATCGATTACTTATAGAAAGCTGTCAATGCACTCTTAACATTGACCTTCTCAGTTCGCAGCGATCTGTATAGTATAGCTTGAAAATGCGTGTTCGCAAACCTCTAGGTAGTGTCCCTTAGCTCTCTTACCTGCGGTAAAGGGGATTCAAATGGTTCAAATGGCTCTGAGCACTATGCGACTTAACTTCTGAGGTCATCAGTCGCCTAGAACTTAGAACTAATTAAACCTAACTAACCTAAGGACATCACACACAGCCATGCCCGAGGCAGGATTCGAACCTGCGACCGTAGCGGTCGCTCGGCTCCAGACTGTAGCGCCTAGAGCCGCACGGCCACTCCGGCCGGCTCAAGGGGATTAGAGGACCCTTCCTCGCCCCTTTCTGAGCGCAGATTTCACTGGGCGCAAATTTCAGTGGGTGCAGTTTTCAGTACACCCGTCCGAATGCCCTACAAATATGGATATTGCGCGATCCGACCAGCCGGCGAATGGAAATCCACAATAATGCCCCTTTCAAACTCTGTCGCCGACCGGGGTGGCCGAGCCGTTCTAGGCGCTACAGTCTGGAACCGCACGACCACTACGGTCGCAGGTTCGAATCCTGCCTCGGGCATGGATGTGTGTGATGTCCTTAGGTTAGTTAGATTTAAGTAGTTCTAAGTGCTAGGGGACTGATGACCTAAGAGGTTAAGTCCCATAGTGCTCAGAGCCATTTGAACCATTTTTTTGAAACTCTGTCCGGTGCTGATAATGCTGTCTCACATGATATGTATCACTTCCATGTCCTACACAGTGATGACTCAACATCTAACGCTATTCACATCAGGCCTGGTAACAACACTAAACACGAAAAACACTAATGCACTCTTCTACCTGTCAAGGAGAATTGTAACTCTAACTGTTCACATGCCCGCCCCTGGTGCGTGCGTGTACACATTTACATTGACGTCCGACCATGTGTTCTAAGTGCTTCACTTTTTTTGTAAGTCAGTATATTTTTCCCAAAGGTAGTAGAGAGTAAATGTATGTCAGGAAGAGAGAAAGCCATTTCATAGTTTTTTATATTTACAAGTGATTCACCTGATGACTTGACAGAAGTAGAGGTGTTTTTGTTTGCGAATGATATTAGCTATGTTATTGACGGTTACAGTGAAGCTGATTTACAAATAAAATGACTACAACTAGGTGAAACACGGGGGAATTACAAGTTTGGGGGTGATAGATGTGTCAGTGCATTGTCAGGCAGTGTAATCACTCTTCAATACGGTATATTTTCCCCAACGATGGATGACTTGGCGCAGGCCTTGGCTGTAGAAGTCTGCACTTTGGCTATTCGGGAAACGTTCCACCTCTAAAATCATCTCATCATGATTCTGGATGTGCCTGCCACACAGTGGTTTCTTTATCTGAGGAAAGGGGATAAAGTCGACAGAGTCCTGTGCTGAATGAGCTAGGGCATTGCCGTGGAGCTAAAATAACAAATTTGACAGTTTCTCGCTACGTTTCATCTTGACAGGGTCCTGTAATCTCGTCAGTAGCTTTCAGTAGTACGCCCCTGTGACGGTTTGCTGTTAGCACTACACCATGGTAGTTCCCAGAAACACTCATCAGTGACTTGCTCGATGGTTGTTGGGTCGTAATCTTTTTCAGCGGTGGTGAACCCACACGTTTCCACTACTTGCTTTCCTCCTTTGTTCCGGGACTACAGTAATACATCCAGGACTCATCTATGGTGATGAAATGTAATGTCGTGTGGCTAGGGCCTCCCGTCGGGTAGACCAGTCGCCTGGTGGAAGTCTTTTGGCGATGAGATTATGACGATGATGATGGTTATGATGATAAGTACAACACAACACAACACCCAGTCCTTCAGGGGAGAAAATCTCCGACCCAATCGGGAATCGAACCCGGGCCCCTTTGCACATCATTCCGTCGCGCTGACCACTTAGCTATCGGGGCGGACATCTATGGTGATGAGGCGGCTACAAAAACTATTTGGATTGCCTGACATAGCTGAAAAATTTCCGCATTTGTTGCCATGCACTTGGACCAACTCAGTATGGATTGTTGCAGCGTTGTTCCCCTTCAGGTGCACAAAACGAATTACCGCCCGATATTCCACTTTATTATTGGACTGAACTGTTTTGTGTTTGGTCCTCTAACGAACTCCTGCGGTAATGAGGTGCGAAGATCCCAATAGAATGCTACGACCGCAGACATGCATCTGCAGGCAGACAATTACGTAACTTTATTTTTTCTAGATGATAAGAAGAATTTCAACAAATTATTACATACAGACTTATTACCTAAGGAAATGAAACTATATTATATTACTACCAAATTTAAGAAATGGGTGCATAATTTGTTGGACTTTTCCAGGAATACGTCTTACAGACTCATTAATGAGAATTCTGAGGATAGTAATAAAAGCCAGAGCAGAACTAATTTTTGGACCCAAGAAGAACAATGTGGTTTCACATCTAGTAGATCAACTATAGATTATATTTTAGCAGTACGACCAACTTTGAAAAAGTAGAGAGAATAAGAAAAAAAACATACGATTAATGTTCATAGATTTACACAAGGCATAGAATAACATTCCAAGGAATTTGCTTCGGAGACCATTATATATGGCAGAACCTTAATTAAAGTAAGAGAAGAAATGTATAAAGATAATACATAGTCTATTCATATTAATGTGGCCACCTGTCCAGAAGCCTTAATAACCACCTTTAACAGCGCGGACGTGCAAGAAGAGAGCAGATGATGTTCTACATGAATGTGGAGCCATGTCGACTGCAGTGCCTTGGCAAGCTGCGCTAGGTTTCACGATTGAGGATCCCTGACACGGCCGGCAGCTGTGGTCGAGCGGGTCTATGCGCTTCAGTCCGGAACCACGCGGTTGCTACGGTCGCAGGTTCGAATTCTCGACATGGTCCCACAGACTTTCTCTTAGATTTAAATCCTGGTAGTTTGGTGTCCGCGAGAATACGGTAAACTTATCCCGCGCTCTTCGAACCACGCATACGAGCTGCGTGAAACGTTACATTGCCCTGTTGGTAGATGCCATCAAGTAGAGGAAAAACCAACTGCATATAGAGATGGACATAGATCCCAAGGTTAGGTGCATGCTTGTGTCGATCCATTTTGCCTTTCAGAATGATAAGATCACCCAGGGAACTCCTCGAAAACATGCCAATGACCATCTGTCCGATGGAGCGTAGAAAGCGATTCATATGAAAAGGACACCCGTCGCCACTCAGCAGACGTCCATTTGTGGTATTGACGTGCGAATTCCAGCCTTCGTCGCCGATGAACAGCAGTCAGCATGGGTGCATGAATCAGACGCCTGCTGCGGAGGCCCATACGCAGCAACGTTCACTGAACGGTTTTTGAGTAGACACTGTTGATAGTCTCTTCGTTCATCTGGACAGTCAGTTGTGAAACAGTTGCATGTCTGTTCGCCCGTGCACATCTCCGCAGCCGTTATTCATCCCTGTCATCTGCGGCACGTGATGCACCAAAACTGCCTCGACACCGGATTTGGATAGCGCCATTTTGCCATGAACGATATAGCCCCCCCCCCCTCCCCATGAACCATGGACATTACCATTGGTGGGGAGGCTTGCGTGCCTCAATGATACAGATAGCCGTACCGTAGGTGCAACCACAACGGAGGGGTATCTGTTGAGAGGCCAAACAAACGTGTGGTTCCTGAAGAGGGGCAGCAGCCTTTTCAGTAGTTGCAGGGGTAACAGTCTGGATGACTGACTGATCTGGCCCTGTAACACTAACCAAAACGGCCTTGCTGTTGTGGTACTGCGAACGGCTGAAAGCAAGGGGAAACTACAGCCGTAAATTTTCCCGAGGACATGCAGCTTTACTGTATGATTAAATGATGATTGCGTTCTCTTGGGTAAAATATTCCGGAGGTAAAATAGTCCCCCATTCGGATCTCCTGGCGGGGACTACTCAAGAGGACGTCGTTATCAGGAGAGAAGCTTTCGAAATGTGGTGCTACAGAAGAATGCTGAAGATTAGATGGGTAGATCACATAACTAATGAGGAGGTACTGAACAGAATTGGGGAGAAGAGGAGTTTGTGGCACAACTTGACTAGAATAAGGGATCGGTTGGTAGGACATGTTCTGAGGCATCAAGGGATCACCAGTTTAGTACTGGAGGGCAGCGTGGAGGGTAAAAATCGTAGAGGGAGACCAAGAAATGAATATACTAAGCAGATTCAGAAGGATGTAGGCTGCAGTAGGTACTGGGAGATGCAGAAGCTTGCACAGGTTAGAGTAGCATGGAGAGTTGCATCAAACCAGTCTCAGGACCGATGACCACAACAACAACAACAACAACGATATAGTTCGCGCAAACAAAGTTGACACTCGGTGCGGTGGCTGATGGGTGCGGCTGTAAATGGGAAATGCCTTTACTGTCGCTCCCATCAGCCACCGCGCTGAGTGACAACTTCGTTTGCGCTTGTAGCTATTACTTTAACCACGGCGGCACGCGAACAGTTTGCAGTATTAGCCTTTTCGGAAGCGCTTCCACCACTGGTTCGCAAGCTAACGACCATGCCGTTTTGGACGTCAGATAAATCACTCCGTTTCCGCATTACGACAACGACTGCACTGATTTTCTGCATCCCCCCCCCCCCCCCCCCCTGTGACACCATTTATGTACCCTCCACCGCTATTACTGCCATCTACCGTCTGTAAGTGGCTATTGCACATTGACGTCGAACATAGGTGGTGGTCATATTAATGTGGCTGGACCGTGTACATGCCGAATAAAAACTGGTTATATACTTTCACAGAAATGTAGAAAAAGCAAAGTCCTGATACAAGGTTGCCCCATACCACAAGTGTCAGTCCCTTCTAACAGTCGGCAGTCGAATTTTCTCTGGACTTTCGACAGACATTTACAATTCCGTTTTTGTAGTGTGTAGATGGAGTCAGCCCAAGCAAATACTGCTTTCGTGCGACGCCCATTGTCAACAGAAAGCGTTGGTTTGTTTACCGTTATAAACAAAATTATATTTACAGTGGAATTTTACGGGTCTATTCGACAGAGCGCGTCCAAATTTGTCTGCTGCGATATTTGTTTTATCGATATGTGTTACCATGGCCGGCCGCGGTGGCCGAGGCCGGCACGGTAGCTCATCGTGTTTGGTCAGAGGGCTGCGTGCTCTCTGTAATAAAAAAACTGAGTCAAGGAATCAACGATCACCTTGAACGGATGTATTGTGACGTCCGCCCAGACCAAACGCAACGAACTATATCGAACAAAAATGAAAAAAAAAAAGCTGTTCTACGCGCTTCAGTCCGGAACCGCGCAACTGCTGCGGTCGCGGGTTCGAATCCTGCCTCGGACATGGATGTGTGTGATGTCCTTAGGTTAGTTAGGTTTAAGTAGTTCTGAGTTCTAGGGGACTGATGACCTCAGATGTTAAGTCCGATAGTGCTCAGAGCCATTTGATTTTTGTGCTACCATGGACAATGAAACACGAAGAATAATTAGTACTTCAGCAGCGACAGCACCACCTGGGTCCGCTTTGACTATTATCGTCATGCAGTAGCACTGCTCAGTCGCTACTAGAATACCGGTTATTCTTCCTGTTTTACTATTCCTGTTAATACATATCGATAAAACGAATATCGGACGAGACCAATCTGGGACCGCTCTGTCGAATAGGTACCCAAAATTCCGTTTTAGATGTAATTTTGTTTGTAACGAGAAACAAAGAGACGCTTTCCGTCGACCGTCGACACTGGTCGTTGCATGAAAAACGCGATTAGCAGTATTTGTCTCAGCTGACTCCATCTACACATTGCAAAAACGAAACTGCAAATTTCTGCCGAAACACCAGAGAAAACGAGCCTGACGACTCTTAGGATGGACACTGTATATATAGATATTGGAATCAGTAAATGTTAAAGAATGGGTTTGGAGACTGCAGATGGAACATATCTACACCATTTACTGTTTGCTGGTGACCAAATTCTCATAGCACAAGAAGGGGAGGAAGCAAATTATATATGTAACCAGCTAGCAATGGAATATAAAAACCGGGATATGCAGAGTACTACTTGCGCTCTGAGGGTTCTGTACCAACTTAATTATGTATCCCGATAGTTCATCTATAGGTTCTGATGAGTATGTTTGCAAGTTTCAAAATATGTGACATAAATGGCATCTATGTATTGACTGTATTGACTTAGAATTTTACATTTTTTACGAAGCGAGGTGACCGTAGACGTCAGTACCTGACATGAATTTCAACTTGATATGTCCGCCCCTTCCTGAGAGAATGGGGTCTAAACAAAGTGATCCTACAAAAGTCAGAAAATATCGCCAAGACAATGAATAACATTTAAGTAGTTGATGAATCTGATCATTAGTGATAAGTTCACTCATAGAAATAAATAAAGTTTACATTCCACTGATATGTTTAATTTTAGCTAAGTATATCTTCATTCATCGTCATAACAACCTAGCGAAAACAAATTTTGTGTTTGGTCTTTTACATCGCGTCTACTGTTATTTAGCTCTCGCTCGGATTTTTGGTTACAGGAGGGGAAGGAAGCAACCATGGCCTCCTTAAGTAACCACCCCAGTATGGAATGATCTGACAAACTAAGGAAAACCATATTCGGTATGACCGGCCATAGAATTGAGCCAAGGTTTTTCCAGACTTTGGGCTGGCTAAATGACAAAAGTAAATTATTGTCATTTAGACGTGTTTAAAATCAGCTTATAAGCATCATCAATATATATATGTTTTTTAATTTTTGTTTATAAGTTGCTATTTACATTTTGCACATTTTCTATACATATTCCGACGAATTTAGTCAAGCTTTTGCAGGTAAGAGATAATTTTCAAGCAAGCCCTGATCTTACCATCGTCTTCATACTTTTTTACAATTTTTCCAACCTCTCAGCCGTTTCATGCAGATTGTTTTTTTTTTCGTTTACCTTCCATACTCAGTTCTGTCCTCATTAATACGCTTGCTGAATTTTCTGCGTCTCTTTTCATACACCTTGTTACGTCATTGATTGTAGAATTTGGTTTAGCAAGTATGTTGTTAATTTTGTGGTGCCAGCCTTCCATAGCGTTGGTCGTTCGGTGGCACCCTTTATAGCGACTTCCAATGTTGATAGGTTTTTGTTCATTTTCCAGCCATCTATCTACAAGGCCTGGGGATATCTGGTGCCCGTGAATGTATCTCGAGCCAGCCACCACAAACATCTTGAGGGCGTACAAACACCAGCGCGGCATCCGTGCGAATTTGTTGTCCCACTTCTGCATTTTCTTTATACTCATGAGTAAGTCCTACATCTTGCACTTTTCTCCAGAGAGACTTTTGCATGTGGAAGTAACATCCACACACTTCGGCTGTCGGTAGCTCAACTTCAATCCCAGGGATCGCTGCTGATTCGATATCTGCGGTCACGTTTGCAGGTTTCCATTCTGCAATATTTTCCACTAAATTTCGCAAAAGACGGATGTATGTCTCTTTTCTTATGTTTGGCAATAATGTGAAGGCTACTGGATAGATGTTTGTATCATTATTTGTACTCACAAAGTCTGCGTGGATGGTGTATATTTGTGAAAACTGTTTGCTATAGCACTTGAACGTACCATCCATAATAATGTCTTGTTTACTTCTTAGAGCCTCTCTCCCTGCTCTTCCGCTAAAAACTATTATCCTTTCTCCTAATCTGTTGTCGATTAACAGAAAACTAGTAACTCTGCTTTAAGGTCAACTTCTCTTGTCTGCGGACATCTCTCATTTCCCTGTGGTTTTGCCCACTGGTTCTCTTCGTTGCTTGCTGAACTGCCATTTCAGTGATAAAATCATACCCTAGATTATGCAGGCAACTCAGCTCTTCTGAATATATTTTGGAAACAGAAGTCTCTTCCTATCGTGCTCTTTTCCTTGCCTGGTTCATAGCTTTCCTTACTTCCAACCGAACATCATCCGGAGCTCCTCGTTGATGTTCGAGTGAAAAAAAAACTCACAAAACACCTTCGAATCCATGGTTTCAAGCATTTCTCAGCAGTGGTTTGCTTTCTCTGTGGAACAGCGCCACGTCACAGTACTGTCATCTTTCGTTATCTTCACTATCTAAGACTAACCTTCATAGTGGCAACTTGGCTTACTGCGAATGGTCGTTGAAATTTTCATATCGGAAATATTGTGAGAGAAATACACAAGTCGCACGATGTCTACGATAGCTAGAGCGGTATTGAGGCTGTTTGTTCAGTCGGCTGCTGTGGTAGAGGAGGTCTATCGGGGCGCAGTTCCGCCGAGGAGCAGGTAGTTTAATTACGACGGTGAGAGCGCAGGTGAAGCCGTAACACAAAGAGAGCAGGTACTTGACGCAGATTTCACAGATATCTGGTTGGGTGCAAATTTAATCGGGCGTAGTTTTCCTAGATTGTTCAGATGAGACAGTGGGCCCTATCTTGGACTGCAATGGGAAGGTGAGGACATGTATACTTGTTGTCAAGCTTGTGGGCGACGATGTCCGACCACCAAAACGAAGGTTCGCTGTATTGTACAGCAGGCATGTCGTAACTCCTTGACATCTGCGTCTGCCATCTGAGAACAAGTGATCGACTCCCTGGAACACAGCGGTGTTTCTCTCAGCGTCGTAATGTAGGTAGCCATAGGGCATAACTTCAGGTAATGGCTTGAAATGATTGAGGGAACTGACGAATCAACGGTTCGTCACGTTCATATATGCTACCTCTCATGCGACAGGATCGTACTGCCATTTTTTACAGGACAATGCTCGTCCACTCACGGCACATATGTCTATGAACTGTCGGCATGATGCTGAGATACTCCGACAGCCAGCAAGATGCCCAAATCTGTCCCCGATAGAACATGTCTGGGACCAGCTAGGATGTCAGCTCCGTCGCCATCTCAGTATCCAGGATAGCAAGGATCAGTTAAAACGGTTGTGGGCCACCTTGCCTTAGGAGGGGATACAACGGCTTTATGTCACCCTTCCAACAGAATGTATTTTGTAACCAATGAAATAACATCACATACACTCTCAATCTGTGAAGTTTCATTTCGTTTCCTTCTCCCTTCTGGATGCTTCACTGTTTGTTTCAGGCTGACTATACAGCATAAATATTCAAAAAACCGACAAACTGTAGGGACAGATTCCTGACTGGAAATGAAAAAAAAAACAAAAGATCGTATGAACCTGTGTCCAGAAATGCATCGTTGCCACAGTAGAGGGCGCTGACGAACGGAAGTTGCTCTCCCCATGTGCTGTGCGTACCTCATGTGTTGCAGGCTGTGTGACTGACGCAGCGTACTGTAAGCAGCAGAATGGTCCGGTATTCATGTCGGGAACAAGCCGAGATGGTGTTTATGTACGGCCAAGCAGATGAAAAGGTTGAGAGGTAGTACATCTATTACAAAACAAGTACTCTGACAGACACGAACCACATGGCATTTTAAGCCTTTTCGCGGGTTCGTATGATCACGGGTCCTTTCAGACAGGTGAGCATGCAGGGAGGCGTCGGACTGTGCGTACACCATATTTGGAGAACCGGGTTCTACAGGATGTCGAGATGAACCCTAGTACAACCTCCAGGCAAGCCCCCGCCAATTTGGTGTAAGCCAAAGTATGATTTTGTGTATCCTGCGTGACAACCGCTACTATCCCTATCACGTGCAACGAGTGGAAGGATTATCAACTGCGGATATCCCTCTACGGGAAGGATTTTGTCATTAGTTTTTGCACCAGACCATCACAATTATGGGATTTGTGCCATCAGTCCTCCTTACCGACGAAGCAACCTTTACGAGAACTGGCATCATCAGTCTGCATAATCTTCATCTATGGGTTACAGACACTACACGTCGTCGGAGGGACTTTCATTCGTCAGAGCCATCTGCCGTGGCAACGATGCATTTCCGGACACATGTTCATAGAACCTATTTTTTCCACTTTCAGTCAGGAATTCGTTCATGCAGTTTGTCGGTTTTATTAACGTTCACCCTGTAGAGAGGGGGACCAGCACCATTACCCATATTCATTGTCGCTGCTCGATTTTCTCGAGGAGATAAATAAAGCTTTGTGACTACACCTCGTACCGTTCAGTTAGAAAAATCACCTGTATTTCATCGTAGTCCTCTACTGGGTCAGTATTCTTTTTCCGCCACATTTACATAGAGTAGATTCTGTAACTGAAGTGCAAGTATACAAGACATCCTTTTCGCAGCCGTAACTTCTTCATTAGACGAAAAAATTTCCTCTCAAAAAATTCCTTGGATTTGGGAATCACCGTAGGTTGCAGTCAAAAGGTGTCAAATTTGGTAAGTAGGGTGGCTCTACTATAGACGAGTATCTCAAACATATGGAAAGGAATTTGATAATATTCCACCTAGTCCGTCAAGTATTGGCGTTTATAGTAGTGAACCTTCAGTATCGCCGACACAGCCCGCACCTTCGTGCACGAGTTACTCTCGACAATGCGGGCGCTGCTGGAAACAGTTGATGACCCCAAGGAGAAAGAGTCACGTAGACGCACACTACAAAGCCTTTTGTCTTCTGCATTATTTTATAAAGTAGTGCATAAACTATGACAGCAATTCTCTCTCTCCCCCTCAAACACACACACACACACACACACACACACACACACACACACACATACAAACACGCACGCGCTCGCACACACACACACACACACACACACACACACACACACATTTTGTCTAGTATTTACTTCCTCTGTTCAGTATACTTGCACTCCTGATCACGTGAAAAAATTCCACTTCCTCAGATTCCTCTATTCCATGACTTCAAACTACCATGCTCTTTAGCGTAACTTGAAAACAAAGCGAGGTTCAAAAATGTTCAAGTGTGTGTGAATTCCTAAGGGACCAAACTGCTGAGGTCATCGGACCCTAGACTTACACACTACTTAAACTAACTTGTGCTAAGAACAACACATACACCCATGCCCGAGGGAGGACTCGAACCTCCGGCGGGAGGGGCTGCGCAGTCCGTGACATAGTGCCTCAAACCGCGTGGCCACTCCGCGCGGCTAAAGCGAGGTGGTGCAGTGTTAGATACTCGACTAGTGTTTGGGAGGACAGCGGTTCGTAATACTCGTCCGGTCATCTTGATTTAGGTTTCTCGGGATTTCCCTAAATCGTTTAAGGTAAATACGTGGTGGTTCCTTTGAGCGTGTACTATCGAATTCGTCGTAAACCCTTCCCCAATTCGAGCTTATGTTTCCTCTCTAACAACATCGTCGTCGAAGGAAAGTTAAACACTGATCTTCCTTGCTTTGCCTTCTATCTTTAAGGTCCCAATGCGAGCAATATGCAAGGATATGGAGCTTAATCTAAACGTAAGTGCCGTCAGTTTGTATTTAAGTGTCGGCAGTTCAGGAAGAAGTTGCACTTATGCAGAGCCATCTATTGGTTGCTTATTAGGCATCGTTATTTTAATTCAATAGTCTTCTGACTCTGCACGAAAGCAAGCCCCAATGGTTTCAAAAATCATTGCTCCTGAGAGTTGCGAATTAAGTGCTGTAATTCGGTTTTCTGTGCAAAAGAATCTAAGGCTGCTCACATTCATCAGGAGCTGTGCGTAGTTTATGGGCATAAAATAATGAGTAAAAGCTAAGTTAGACAACTGTGTCGAGGTTTTCAAAGTTGCCGTAAAAGCATACCTGATGAAGAGCGAAATGGTGGTCCCAGAATCTAGACCGTTGACATCATTCAACAAGTGGACGAAAACGTGTGATCTGATCGATTACTTATAATTGCTGCTCTGACTGATAAATTTCCTAATCTTGGAGGCACAATTAATTATAGGATTATCACTGTAAAACATGGACGTCAACAACACTGAGAACTTTTCGACCATCCATCTTTCAGTCCAGATCTCGCACTCAGCGACAATTTCCTCTTGCTGCACTAGAAACACTGGCGTGATAGACAACGTTTTGAAGAGGACGAGCAACTCCAGATCGCCGCTGCCAACTAGTTCAATTCCCAGACGGAGAATTTTTATGCAGAGGGATTGGGGAAAGTAGTGCATGGTTACAAAAAAGGTTACAAATGAGCGGCAGTTACTTGTAAAAGTGAAGTAGGTTTGTAGGAAGTAAGACAGCTAACAGAAGTTATTCTGTTTTATGACAGCATGGCCCCTACTTTTTGAATACACCTTCTGTTTCGAGATGATTGGTTGACAAACAGCTCTAGAAGTTCCATAATTTCATTTTCGGAAAATTGTCACTGCATTTCTCCTAGCGTCAGGAAATTCAGACGTTTCAGTATCCGTATCAGTCACAGCCGAGCACTCACTAAACATACGACCATTCGGGACGTCCTCCTCCGTATCTTTATGGTACTCAGCGTAAAACGAGTACAATTTAATATTAGAAAGTCAAAGTGGTCCCACACTCAGGAAATGCTCCATCACCAGGAGTCGAACGATCTTACCTCCGAGTCGAGCTCTACCGCCCCGGGGTGCGCTAGCGACTTCGCCTACGGAGGAGGCTACAATTTAATACAGAAAACACATTAACCCAGTGAAAATAGTAATCATTGTCCTGGTTTTATACAACCTGTGTAACTGTAAACATTGTCACTGTTTTTAAACCTGCCATAAACGTGGCTAGAGTAACAAAGAAGAGCCAAAAATAGCCAACTGTCTGATAAAACATTAAAATTTACTCTGATATCATTTAGGAAGCTGAGAGGACATCTCTCAAAATAATAAATTTCATACCACTTCCGCCTATTCTTTGTACCAAAACGGTGAAGATCGCCTACTAAAATGGACTCTGAACTCTAATCTGAACAAAACATGCACACTGTTGAAATATTCGATAGACGATCTCCTAGGTGGAAGAAGAAGCCATCTGTCGTCATACTGCGACCTGTCTGTAGACGAGAAAGGCGGGGCTTCATCTCCTCCACAGTGGTGGGAAGGAGATACGATATGGCTCAGTACGTCATTAGTCAATTACAGTTAAACTTTTTCTACTGAGCCAGGAATCTAATTCAACAACAGGTTGATTGCGTAGTGGGTAACTGTTAGTTGAGCCTTGTGATTATCTGCTCATGTTTTCTCGACTACCATTTCCGTCAACTCGTTTCCCCAAATGCTCACATGTCCTGAATGCCCCGAATGACCTCTGCTCGTTCAGACACTGTGGGTAGGGAGAGAGGTTCTGGGTAGTCTGGACTTGTTTATTGATGGGTACATGCAACGCATAGTTTAAATGTGAGTAAGGTACTTCACATAACAAATCTGTCACGTCTCCTCCAGTGTCCTCAAGACCAACTACTTCATATACTATGTGATTAAAAATATCGAGACATATATTAGTGGACATTAATACGGGGCGTATCCGCTCTTCCCCTTTATGACGGCTTGAACTCTTCTGGCGACACATTCAATGACGTATGGAGTAATGACAGTCCTTCTTTCTCATGAATCAAAACCAGAATGGGTGCTGATGTAGGCTACTGGAGTCTGGAGCGAAGCCGACTTTCCAACTCAGCCCAAAGCTGTCCCATTGGACTCAGGTAGGGACTCAGGGTAGGCCAGTCCATTTGAGGATTGTTACTGTCCACAAAATATTGCCTCACAAATGCTGCTTTTTGACTATAGCACTGTCATACTGGTATAAACAATCGTCGTCTCCGAACTATCTCCCTTTATGACGGCTTGAACTCTTCTGGCGACACATTCAATGACGTATGGAGTCATGACAGTCCTTCTTTCTCATGAATCAAACTATACTGTACGTAGTACAGAATGCTGTAAAATGAGGTCATATCCTTCCGCATTTAGCGTTTTCTTAAGCGCAATACGGGGATCACACCTCAATCACGAAAAGCACCCATGTACCGTAACGTCATCTCCTCTGTACTTCACTGTTAACACTACACATGACGGCAGGTAACCTTCTCCCAGCATTCGCAATATCCAATTCCTTCCATCGGCTTGCCACAAGGCACAGAGTGATTCACCACTCTAAATCATCCTTTTCCACGCATCCACTGTCGAGTGACATTGCTCTTTATACCACCTCAAGCGTTTCTTAATACTGACTACACAAATGTGTGGCTTATGAGGAGCTGCTCAACTATTTTAGCCCAATCTTTGTATGTCCCTAAGAACATTACTGCGATAGATGGATTGGTGGTAACACTCTGGAACTCACGAGTGGTTCCTTCCACTGATTTCATGATTGTTTACAACCACCCTTCGCAATGCTCGACGGTCTGTGTCCGTCAGCACATGAGGTCGACCTGGTCCTGGTTTAGCTATGGTCGTTCCATCGCGTTTCCGCTTTACAGTCGGATCAGAAACAGTCGACTTGGGCATCTTTAGAAGGGTTAAAATATCCCTGACGGAGGTGCTGCTCGGATGACATCAAATGAATAGCTCACGTTGGAAGCCACTGAGCTTTCCGGGCTGACCCATTTTGCTATTACTACCTCTCTACTGGAAACACAACACTCACCACGTCCTTTTATATTGGCGGATCGGCGTCTCGTGACTTTAGTGGCCAGTTCCGCATTACGTAGGGGTGTGCGAATACTTACGATCAAGTAATCTGTTTGTTTGATAAAATGATCCCAAGGACACGTGCAGAGAAATTTATAGAGTAGCTCAGAGAATTTTCTTGCTTGGGCCCTTGTGTGGAAACGGCGATGTAGTTGCGGCCCTCATATAAAATTTCATAAAATGATTTCATTTTAATTCTGCTATAATGAGTAATTTGACTACTTTTTCACCTTATGCAGTGAAAAATTCCCCCACAGCTCTAGTACAGACGTATTTCTACTGACTGAGATGACACAGAGGTTTAGGCTCTGGACTCGTATTCGAGGTGAGTGGGGCCCATTTCTCCACCCTGACATCCAGATTTAGGTTTCCCCAAATAGGCTGATGCTAATAAAAAGATGGTCTCGTTGAAAAGAACGCTGCCAATTTCGTTTCTCATGCTGGTACATCTTGCGCTTGCGATCCGTTTCTAATGACCTAGTCGCCGAGCAGGCGTTAAATTCTCTTCCTCTTTTCTTGTTCCAGTTTGCTTATTGTCAATATCTTAGACATTTTTATACTGTTCTTCTTCCATGAATGTTAGGAACACGTCGAAGCGATAGCCAAGACGATACCAAATAATATAAGAGAGTTCTTCTACGTATAAAAATTGTAAATATCTCGAAAGAATGAGGTCGCAGATGAGAAGTAATCGAGGCAAGAAGTCCAGAATGTGACACGATATCGAGAGGAAAAACAGACAGGTGTACAAATAACAATAAAAGACTTTATTCGGCAGCTTCATACGGAAATCAGGCATTCTAACAGCCGAGTAATTTCAGTTCTAACATTCGCGGGCCATCGCATTGCCTACATAATTTCGGATCAGCACTTACACAGTCGAAAGTTTTATAATTAAAATAAAAAAATGGTCCATTCCTCCTAAGATCAAACACGAATAGTGCGCTTATAAGACGTAAAATCACTGGTCCTGCACAAAACTTCCACAGAACTTATCTGCAGACACAAGCCGAGTTAGTTACAACCGGACCTCCAGCAGCCACAAGTGTACCCAGTGGCTCCAGCCTCGCCACCAGAGCATAATCATTGTCACAAACGCCGCTGCCACCTCGGCTCTACCTCGCATCTGTGAATTGCGTTCCTTCACCCATATCCTCGGTCAGGCGAGTTTTCAGGTCGCCACCAGGCAAATCCGCAGACAGTCTTCTTATGTCGGATCTTACGCTGACCGGGCCTAGCGGTTCCTCGTTAGGAGTTCTCGTCGCCGAGCCGATGAAGAGACTCTCACCACTGTATCTACGGACTACGTCCCTCTTCGAGCACCCTATCACTCAATACGGACTATAACTTTCACGGTCTACATCCCTCCTTGAGCACCTGACCGCTTATAGCCGATCAAAGCGCCACAGACTGTATACATTCTTGAGCAACCTAGCCTCGTCACCGCTACGGCCTTTGCAGATTACGTCCTTTATCAAGCGCCCTACACTCGTCGCCAACCTAAGTGTCACTCACAGATTGTCAGCCTGAACGAAGTACTGAACCTATGTTCATCCTCGAGCTCTCTGCACTCACCACCGTCTACGATCTACATGGACTATGTCTCACCACTGACCATGGCCTTGAACACCTAACTGCCAAGGCCTCATACGTCCATACTCGAGCGGCCTACACATACTACCGCTTGCGATCTCCATTGATTATGCCCATAATCAAGCATCTTCCATTCGTCGCCCATCAAGGCCTCACTCACGGACTGTCAGGCTGAACCAAAAAGTAGTGCAACTCATGTTCTAAATATCGCTATTGTATTTTGTTACATGGACTTAATAAACATACAATGGTTTTTTGCTGTGTGGGGACTTCAGTTGTAGAATGCTGTTCCCCTTCGGTCAAAAACACTAAAGAAACAATACAACAAGAGGAAAAGCAGAGGAATTATAAGTTTGGGGCTGATGGATGTGTTGTAGATTGGTTCACTTATATCAGATTTGTGTGGACTTTGTTTATAGTCTGGGATAAATGGGGTGTCAATGCTAGTTGATTTGTAGGAATGTTTTTGGAGTTAAGTTTTTGAAGCAATTGATTGTTCGGCGGAATAGGATTTGTGATGGCTAGATGTCATGACTGATTTGATTTAGTTAGGGACACAAAACAACATTGGACTTAGCTCTCTATTGCCCATATCAAAATTAAGTTCATTAAGTGATATTTCTCCCTGCTGTTCTAGTAAGACCAACAAGAACCCTTGAAGTGTAGTAGGAGCGCCTTTAGTAGATCTTTGTTAGACACGGTCTCTTTAGGAATTAATGACCCAAATATTATGTACCTTTTGCCCTCCAATGCTTTGCATTGGAAGATAAATGTGGAGTGGTTTCACGCCCCTTACCATACAGTCTGCGCTTAGGGGCTTTTCTACTCCATCGCGTATAGATGTGTCTAGAAGTTCTCATGGCCAGTCATTATGCTTATCATGAGTCACCTGTTCAAGTGCATTATTACAGAACTTCTTTTAAACATGGTTTCGGTATCACTATCTTGCCATGTTTCTGCTTTTGGGTATTGTTCAGAGTTCTGCATACTGCTATCTAGCCCAACTATTTAGTTTGTTCTTACCATCACTTTAATTATAGTTAGGACAGGTTCAGGTCCAACAAATGGGGTCGTTGCTCCTGTATTGACAAGAATATCAGCTTGTTAGTTAGCAGTAATACCTGGATAACCAGAGACCCGCAGCAGGTTTACCATGTTACTTTGCTTTAGCCTCACAAGGGATTCCTGGCATTCGGCGACGATTTTTCATCTCATTGCAGAGGCTTTCAGCGATTTCAGAGCTGTTCAGCTGTCTAGATGAATGTAGATATTATGAGTCCTCTAACACACACGTAGAATCTCCTCCGCGTACCCCTGCGGCCTGATGTGTTACTTGGAGTGTGATCTGACTGATGTGGTGAGGCTGATATGGCTGCGGCGGGCTCAGTTGAGGTTGGTAAGGTGATGTCTTCTGAAGGTAAAACTTGTATGACTGCGGGTTATGCTATTGTTAAGTAATGCAGTTGTATTAGTGTTGACAGTAACAATGTTTATTTATACTGAATGGTTTATAGGCAACGGCAATGTAAAATGCAGATAAATGTGGGGTTTGGGAGCAAGATAGTGGATGTATGTAAGGTAGGGGAAAGACTGGTGAGATCACACTCGCGGTAGGGTAAGCGGAGAAAGTGAAACAAGTAAGAGGAGGTGAGGGATGGGAATGAATGCATATCTGTTGTTAGGAGTGGACTAGAATTGGGTGTAAATGATTGTGTGTGATGTGATCGCGGTAGATCAGTGGCTCATAATTTTCCAGCCAGTGATGATAAGGTCACGAGAGATACATAAGGGAGGACAGGAATCAGAGACGCTCACCGGGAAGACGGTACAGGAAGAACAGTACCAGGCTGTAACCCAGCGAAGCACCCCAGACAACTACTGCATGAATCGATGGGCGGCCCAGACCTTCAGACAACCTGAACGTGTCTACGGGAATCAGTCATGGCGCGCTCTAAGAGACTGGCATATGGCCCCAAAGCGTGCTTGGTGGTACTGCTGCTTTCGACGTAGTGGCAAATCTCTTGCGGTAGATTTTCTCCGTGCTTGAGGGCTTTACTTGCCCGTTAGGTATACATACAAGAGTTCTGTGGAAGTTTTGTGCAGGACCAGTGATTTTGCGTCTTATAAGCGCACTATTCGTGTTTGATCTTAGGAGGAATGGACCATTTTTTTATTTTAATTATAAAACTTTCGACTGTGTAAGTGCTGATCCGAAATTATGTAGGCAATGCGATGGCCCGCGAATGTTAGAACTGAAATTACTCGGCTGTTAGAATGCCTGATTTCCGTATGAAGCTGCCGAATAAAGTCTTTTATTGTTATTTGTACACCTGTCTGTTTTTTCTCTCCATGTCGTGTTCAGTCTCTGACGGAATTAGTTCTAGGTGGGCTGGAACTGCGGCAACCCATGGTACACGACTGTATTGTTGGTGGCTGTGGCGTCGGCGGTAGCTAACGCCCACAGCACATTGTCATTGTAAATCATCTTCTCTGCATCTGTCAGTAACATGGTTAGTATCATCCGCAAACAGCATCACTGCCGCTTCTGTCAAGTCATCAGGTGAATAACTTGTAAATACACTACTGGCCATTAAAATTGCTACACCACGAAGATGACGTGTTACAGACGCGATATTTAACCGACAGGAAGAAGATGCTGTGATATGCAAATGATTAGCTTTTCAGAGCATTCACACAAGGCTGGCGCCGGTGGCGACACCTACAACGTGCTGACATGAGGAAAGTTTCCAACCGATTTCTCATACACAAGCAGCAGTTGACCGGCGTTGCCTGGCGAAACGCTGTTGTGATGCCTCGTGTAAGGAGGAGAAATGCGTACCATCACGTTTCCGACTTTGATAAAGGCCGGATTGTAGCCTATCGCGATTGCGGTTTATCGTATCACGACATTGCTGCTCGCGTTGGTCGAGATCCAATGACTATTAGCAGAATATGGAATCGGTGGGTTCAGGAGGGTAATACGGAACGCCGTGCTGGATCCCAACGGCCTCGTATCACTAGCAGTCGAGATGACAGGCATCTTATACGCATGACTGTAACGGATTGTGCAGCCACGTCTCGATCCCTGAGTCAACAGATGGGGACGTCTGCAAGACAACAACCATCTGCATGAACAGTTCGACGACGTTTGCAGCAGCATGGACTATCAGCTCGGAGACCATGGCTGCGGTTACCCTTGATGCTGCATCACAGACAGGAGCGCCTGCGATGGTGTACTCAACGACAAACCTGGGTGCACGAATGGCAAAACGTCATTTTTTCGGATGAATCTAGGTTCTGCTTACAGCATCATGATGGTCGCACCCGTGTTTCGCAACATCGCGGTGAACGCACATTGGAAGCGTGTATTCGTCATCGCCATACTGGCGTATCACCCGGCGTGATGGTATGGGGTGCCATTGGTTACACGTCTCGGTCACCTCTTGTTCGCATTGACGGCACTTTGAACAGTGGACTTTACATTTCAGACGTATTACGACCCGTGGCTCTAACCTTCATTCGATCCCTACAAAACCCTACATTTCAGCAGGATAATGCACGACCGCATGTTGCAGGTCCTGTACGGGCCTTTCTGGATACGGAAAATGTTCGACTGTTGCCCTGGTCAGCACATTCTCCAGATCTCTCGCAAACTGAAAACGTCTGGTCAATGGTGGCCGAGCAACTGGCTCGTCACAATACACCAGTCACTACTCTTGATGAACTGTGATATCGTGTTGAAGCTGTATGGGCAACTGTACCTGTACACGCCATCCAAGCTCTGTTTGACTCAATGCCCAGGCGTATCAAGGCCGTAATTACAGCCAGAGGTGGTTGTTCTGGTTACTGATTTCTCAGGATCTATGCACCCAAACTGCGTGAAAATGTAATCACATGTCACCCGTTTATCATCTGCATTTCTTCTTGATGTAGCAATTTTAATGGCCAGTAGTGTATAAAGATTTGTAAAGGTACTTTCTCCCACCTTGGCATATTTTCACTCGCTACTATCCTTGGGCGAAATATTTCAGCTGCCTTCATCTCCATGACTTTCATAGTAAGAAAACTACAAGGACAACAGATTATTATTGATCACATAGCTTCAGAGAGTTTTAGCAAGAACTGAAACTTTAAGTTATCATGATTAGTGGCAGTAGATCAAGCTTTTTGGTGTTTCTTGACTTTCAGAGTGACTACAATACAGTTTTGCACCGTCGTCTAGGGAATAAAGTTATTTGATATATGTTATGAGGAAATATATGCGATTGAGCCAAAGACTTCCTAGCAGTCAGAACTACAATACACGTCTTAATCGTGAGACATCGTCGGAAGTTTCAAATATTGACATGGCCGCAGTCAGCAACTGTAGAATTATGGACACACTGGGAATCATACAGCCAACCAGTTGCACGTCAAAAGTTTATTGAAACCATTACCTAGGTTTCGACAGATATAAACTTGTCTTCCTCAGAAGAAGTAATAACACGTGCTATATATTGCGTGAAAAGTGAAACTAAGTCACTGGACTTAGTCGACAATAAAATGTTCCGTATAAATGTTAAGGCACAGTCACATGTCTTAGTCAACAGTGAAAATGATCTATGTAAAATCTAAGGTAGACGTGCATCATACACACAAGTTGTCTGTTTGTGTGTATGCTGCACGTCTATCGTAGATTGGCTCATTTTTATTGTTGACTGAGGCATATGGCTGTGCCATAGCATTTATATTGTTCATTTTATTGTTAACTAAGCCAGATGACTTTGTTTCACTTTGCTCGTAATATGTGACACGTGTTATTACTTCTTCTGAGGAATCCAGATTTATATCCGTCGAAACCTAAGTAAAGGTTTGAATGAACGTTTGACGTGCAACTGTTTGCCTGTATGATTCCCATTGTAATGCCAGAAGTGACAATCACCTTCGGAGTCTCTTAAGGAAACTTGACGATGTCTGTTTACGATATATACAGTTGTGAGAAAATAAATTAGAGGCAAATACTGTATTAGAGAGAGAGTATCCCTGGAACAGATGCGAGTATCACGTGACTAGCATGATGTCAGGTCTTGTACAATACTGGCAGTTGTCGCTTGCAGGGTGAGGAAGGAGCACTAATAACACCACCAGGTCGGATCGAAACTCCGTTTCTGATAGCACGCAATATCTTCCGTTTTCACATGACACAGATAGAGGGTGTACAGAGAGTATCTTGATGCGGAGGAAACAGTCGCCACCAGGGCCGACTGCCGTGGACAAAAACGAGTTGTTGGATTATCTACGAATGGAACAGGAAACGCTGAAGATTATAGCAGCAACGGAGGTACTCTCCGCCATACAGTGTATGGTGGCTTGTGCAGTATAGATCTAGGTGTAGACGTAGATGTAGATCTTGATGCAGAAGATGATGAAGAGGAAGATTAGACTCATGCTATGCCGGACGGCGATTCAAATACCCGCCTGTACATCTAAATTTAGGTTTTGCACAGCTTCTCTTCATGGCTTAAGCCAAATGCTGGGATGGTTCCACTGAAAGTGACACACTCAATTTCCTTCCCAATTCCTCCCCAATCCGAGTTGTACCTCCACCTGTAATGACTTCATGATATACAGTACGTTAGACCGTAATCTTCCGTCCTACTTGGACTGATGAGTTGCGGTACTCGGGGTTACACGTCAAATGCTGTGCACGAATAAGACGATTTAGTCCGAATGCAAGCATACTAGTAACACTTTTGTTTGGATTCTACGAGGGTTGTCCAGAAAGTAAGTTCCGATCGGTCGCAAAATGGAAACCACAGTGAAAACCAGAAACGTTTTATTTGCAACAGTTAGGTACACCTTCCACCTACTTCTCTACTTAGTCGCCGCTCCAACTCCGAGTTTTGTCGTAGTGCTGTATCAACTTTCCAGTACCCTCGTCATAGAAAGCAGCAGCCTGTGCTTTCGGCCAGTTATCGGCGCTGGCCTGCAGCTCGTTGTCTGTTGATAAGATTCATAGCCAGCGGTTCTTGTGAGCAGAGATGAGACTCAGGGGGAGACAACTACGGAGTGTACTGCGGGTGATCAAACACTTCTCATCGGAAACGCTGCAGGAGCGTCTTCATTGTCCCTGCAGTGTGCGGCCGAGAATTGGCATGAAGATGGAACTGATCGACAGTTGTGTTATGTGGGCTGCATGACACAAGCGAAATCTCCAACCCTCGTATCACGCAATTTGCGTGTAGTTACTGCTTGAAGCCTGCCTATCATTATATCTGGGTAGTTAAGCTACCTACCATATCGTTATGGACTTTGATATTTGCCCTAGAATAATGAATCGAGGAAGCAAGTAAGTTACATAAATTTTGTCTCTCTCTTGCCCACCGTGCGTAAAATGTCGATAGTCCAGGGCGATTTACAGACTTCATCAGAATCCTGATATTTTATAGGGCAACAATTAAGTCTCTGTGATCTGATCCAACTACACGGAGACGTGGTGCACGTGACATAAACACCCATTATACATGAAGTCTGATTAAATGTAATTTTGAATGTGAAAGGATTTGATTTTTTTCTGTTTAGGGGAACAACTATAGGATACGGGAGTTTACCACGAGGGCGAATATTTGGTAAGCAACTCTGATTGTAACTGGTGAGTTATCATAATGATTAATAATCCACAAGAAACATGTGAACTAACATCAAACCAACAGTAAAATTATCCAGTTCCGAACTTTTATGATAACCATGCTTAAAACAAAATTGCAGGGGAAAACCAGCACGAATGACTTCATAAGAAAGGACATGAAAACTGGGAGACCACGCAAAGAGAAGACGAATTCTGTTCTGACGTTAGAATGATCAGACACAAAGCAGTGACCGAAAGAGACAGCTCATCCATAACCATTGAACCATACAGATGAAAGAAACTGAGCTACAAAGTGACTGAAATCCATGTCAGAGCCTTCCAACTAAAAGTAATAAATACCGTAACTAACATTATATCTGAAAAACTTTATGAAATTAGGATCCATTCTGTGATGTCATCCAGAGATCGCAGTGACACATCAAAGCCGACAACGCGAATCGATATCATATACGTTAGCGAGGGCTCGTTGCAATCCGCAGAGACGTATGTGAGGCGCTCCAGAAGTTCATCCCTCCCTCTCAGAAATAGTAGTGCCCTCAGGCCGAGGTCAATATAGTGTTGAGCATACAAGAGCTCGTCCCTAATTCGAGACAAATAGTACAGCAGTCAACACCATCGTCTTGAACCAACGAGTATTAAAATTTCAGGTAAACTTGTTGTGTTGTTAATGTTGAGCATTGTACCTCAGGAGAACAGCTTGTTAATTAATGGTCAACTGATAGTCGATGGCAGTTGTAAATTACCCAGTACTCATATGGCAGAGAAATGTGTCAAAGTTACGTAAATTTGTTCTTCATTTATGTAATAAAGTGAACTAATATTTCATGCGTTCTAGATTGATGAGCCTTCTCGCAGAGCAGTCAAAGAACACACAGTAGGTGTGGCCGGAGGAAAGTGGTTTCGCCTGGTCCCAACACATTCTGTGCATTCTGTGTAGAATCGTTCCTCTACTCAATAGTTTTTTTTTTTTTTGCAGTACCTTTACTTTGTTCACATGTGGCGGACGAGCCATGTACAGGTTCTTAAGTCAGTAACAGGGAAACAACTCCAAATTCCACAATCAGTTTCAAGCAAATACACATCAAGACTGTCAGCTGAAGTTCCTGAAAGTGATAACTATGATTCAGCAGTTGTAAACTTTGCCTTATTTCTATATGAGACACATTACACAATATCATCAATCTCTTTATGTTGCAAGAAATTAATTTACATCAACATCATTATGCTCACAAATAGAAGAAAACAATACTTCTAAATAAACGCAGAAAGACTCTCAAATAACGAAACACCAGAACTGTTACTGACATGAACAGAGGGAGAACTGAGGTTCAGACATCACTCGTGAAAATTAATGAAAAAACTCCACAACTGGAAATAAGGAACACTCTCATTCATGTAATGAAACTGATGAAGCGATTTCCTATCAACAGACAAGTATCTACTCTACATTTGTACTTACCAGCTCGCTGACGGAACACAGAGTGCCACGAAGAATACGAGCCAGAGGCGGTTGCCAAATGGTTGAAATGGCTCTGAGCACTATGGGACTCAACTGCTGAGGTCATTAGTCCCCTAGAACTTAGAACTAGTTAAACCTAACTAACCTAAGGACATCACAAACATCCATGCCCGAGGCAGGATTCAAACCTGCGACCGTAGCGGTCTTGCGGTTCCAGACTGCAGCGCCTTTAACCGCACGGCCACTTCGGCCGGCGGGCGGTTGCCACAAAGACCTGTTTTCTGGAAGGCTGTAGGCGAGGGCCTCATATCTAATAGTTTGGAGAGAAAAAGCGGGAAATGCTCCGACTCGAAAATAAGCAACTTTGCCAGACTTCTCTGGAGAAAATTGTAAAGGTTGCACCACACTAACAGGAAGCACAAGAAAGTCTCTGTTACCGTCAACAGCAGATTTAAATACATACACACACATATTGACACTATTAGAGATTATTCTTCGATATGGAGTAGATTAAGAGAGGTTGTTAGTTATTACACCAAATATTGATACATCAAACGTATTCTTTTTCCGTGGGACTACAGTACAGAGAAAACCATCAGCAACATATAAGCAAGGTTACCAAGCAAAGGCATATGAGAAACAAAATGAAAGTAGACTTAGACAGCCCCCTTTCAAGAACCGTTAATATGTGAAGAACGATTGAAGCTGGAACGATACGTGAAAAATCATAGTTCAGCCACGTTTGGAATATAGCTAGGCGCTCTGGGACGCTCCCAAAATTTGTCCCGAAGTAAGAGAAAGATATCATTCAGAGAATAGTTGGTAATTTGTGACTAGTTTGTTTTATCGATGCAAGACAGACATGTAACTAGTCAACAAACTCCGACGGAGGATACAGCACTAAAGACATTGTAATGTAGTGCCTAAATACAAAAATACCGGAAGCTCATGTTTTAGATCTACGTTACTTTTTAAAATGTAATTTGTGTATGAGTACGGCAATAACATTGGAATAATTCGAGTGTAGTGACAATTGTTCATTTGGCGTATCAGTCGGGAATAGAATAAGAAGGAAGGGAAATTATAGTGTCCTTTAGGATACACATCGAAATGCTGCCGCGCGTGGTCTGAGGTGCCTCGCCACGGTTCGCGTCCCTCCCCCCCACCCCTACCCCCGTCGGAGGAGGTTCGAGCCCTCCCTCGGGGATGGGTGTGTGTAAGCCTAGAGACCGATGACCTCGAAATGCTACTTTCGGAGTACAAATTCAGAGGAAGCTGTAGCTACGAAAAACTGAAAGAAGGCTGCGGTTTAACGTATCATCGAATTCGAATTTTTGTGACAGCTATATACTATATGATCATAACTATCCAGACACCTATTAGAGGATTCTAATACGAAGTGTGCGTCCATCCAACGTCTTTATAACGACTTGAACTGTGCTGGGGGCACTTTCAATGAGGAGGCTGAGCAGCTGTGGAGGAATGAGAGTCCGTTCTTACTAAAGAGCCGAAACGAAGCAAGATAGTGATGTCGGACACTGGAGTCTGGAGCGAAGGAGACGTTCTGACCCATCCCAAAGTTATTCCGTTCAGGGCGGGACACTGGGCAGGAACAGTCGTTGTCTCCGGATTGTTCTTCTACTATACGCCGCACACAATGCTGTAAAATGTTTTTACATCCTTCCACTTTGAGAGTTTTCTTAAGCGCAATACGGGAACCACACCCTAACGACGAATAACATCCCCATACCGTAACATCGTTTCCTCCGTACTTCACTGTGGGCACTACACGTGATGGCAGGTGACGTTGTACAGGTGTGCGCCATATCGAACCCTTCCATCGGATTGGCACTGTTATAGCGTGATTCGTCACTCCGAATCGCTCTTTCCCAATCATTCATCGTCTAGCTGAGTCGCTCTTTACACAACCTCTAGCGTCGCTTAGCAAAGGTAGAGGAATTTGTGGCTTATGAGGAACTGTCAGAAAACTGCACCACGCGCTTAACTCCGTAGGCAGTCATTATGCTAACTGGACTGCTGTTAGCACTTTGAGTTGACCACTGATTTCATGCGATTTTTTTTATAACGACCCTCCGCAATGCTCGACGGTCCCTGTCCGTCAGCACATGAGGTCTGTCTGATCTAGGTTTAGCTATCATATCACCAACAGTCGAGTCGGGCAGGTTTAGAATGGTTGAAATGTCCCTGCATCTACATCTACATTTATACTCCGCAAGCCACCCAACGGTGTGTGGCGGAGGGCACTTTACGTGCCACTGTCATTACCTCCCTTTCCTGTTCCAGTCGCGTATGGTTCGCGGGAAGAACGACTGTCTGAAAGCCTCCGTGCGCGCTCTAATCTCTCTAATTTTACATTCGTGATCTCCTCGGGAGGTATAAGTAGGGGGAAGCAATATATTCGATACCTCATCCAGAAACGCACCCTCTCGAAACCTGGACAGCAAGCTACACCGCGATGCAGAGCGCCTCTCTTGCAGTGTCTGCCACTTGAGTTTGCTAAACATCTCCGTAACGCTATCACTCTTACCAAATAACCCTGTGACGAAACGCGCCGCTCTTATTTGGATCTTCTCTATCTCCTCCGTCAACCCGATCTGGTACGGATCCCACACTGATGAGCAATACTCAAGTATAGGTCGAACGAGTGTTTTGTAAGCCACCTCCTTTGTTGATGGACTACATTTTCTAAGGACTCTCCCAATGAATCTCAACCTGGTACCCGCCTTACCAACAATTAATTTTATATGATTATTCCACTTCAAATCGTTCCGCACGCATACTCCCAGATATTTTACAGAAGTAACTGCTACCAGTGTTTGTTCCGCTATCATATAATCATACAATAAAGGATCCTTCTTTCTATGTATTCGCAATATATTACATTTGTCTATGTTAAGGGTCAGTTGCCACTCCCTGCACCAAGTGCCTATCCGCTGCAGATCTTCCTGCATTTCGCTACAATTTTCTAATGCTGCAACTTCTCTGTATACTACAGCGTCATCCGCAAAAAGCCGCATGGAACTTCCGACACTATCTACTAGATCATTTATATATATTGTGAAAAGCAATGGTCCCATAACACTCCCCTGTGGCACGCCAGAGGTTACTTTAACGTCTGTAGACGTCTCTCCATTGATAACAACATGCTGTGTTCTGTTTGCTAAAAACTCTTCAATCCAGCCACACAGCTGGTCTGATATTCCGTAGGCTCTTACTTTGTTTATCAGGCGACAGTGCGGAACTGTATCGAACGCCTTCCGGAAGTCAAGGAAAATAGCATCTACCTGGGAGCCTGTATCTAATATTTTCTGGGTCTCATGAACAAATAAAGCGAGTTGGGTCTCACACGATCGCTGTTTCCGGAATCCATGTTGATTCCTACAGAGTAGATTCTGGGTTTCCAAAAACGACATGATACTCGAGCAAAAAACATGTTCTAAAATTCTACAACAGATCGACGTCAGAGATATAGGTCTATAGTTTGCGCATCTGCTCGACGACCCTTCTTGAAGACTGGGACTACCTGTGCTCTTTTCCAAGTACCTGACGGACTTGTGACTCAGGATACATGAATAGTTCACGTTCGAAATCATTGAGCTTTCCTGACTGGCCCATTCCGCTGTCACTGCTTCTCTGCTGAACATACAGTACTGTCCACCTCCTTTTCTGCTTTCTGATCCGTATCACGTGACATCTTGTGGTCAATTATGCATTACGTAGCAATGTCTGGAAAAATACTTTTGATAAGATTATGTAGAGAGGAAGCCAAACTTGCACTGGAAAAACTACACAAAATCTCACAGGAAACTGGGCTACAAATCTCCTACGCGAAAGCACAGTATACGGAAAACAAACCTGTAGATAATCTCCCCATTACTACTCAGTACGGGAAAGTGGCACAAGTTGCCCACTTCAGATATCTGGGAGAGATAATCCAACCATCAAGACTGAACTCAATATCCAATAAAGATAGAATCTCCAAATTACAAAAAGCGTATAAGCTCACTTGGAAAAGAAATCTATTTCAGTCAATGCGAAACTAAGGCATTACAACACAGTAGTCCTACCACAAGCACTTTATTCTGCAGAAACTACAGTGATTCATGGTCACACGAAGATCAGAGAGATTGAAAATCAGGAAAGAAAAATTCTGAGGAAACTATATGGACCAGTGTTTCGGGAAGGAATTTGGATGAAGGGGCAAACTAAAGAGATTTACAAAGACATAGAAACAATAACAGACACCATTGGAAAGAGAAGGATGAAATTTTACGGAAATATCAGCAGGATGAATAATAGCAGGCTCACAAGACAAAATTTTGAGATAGTAAACGAGAGCAAAAACAAGACAAAGTGGATCACTGAAGCAGAAGAAGACATTAAAGAACTGGAGATCACACAAGACAACATAAACAATAGAGAACAGTTTAGAAACATCATAAAGAAACACACACTTAAACAAGAACATACGGAGAACATAACGGGAAAAAGGTGGTCAGAAGAACGCAAGACAGGACACAGTGAACGTATGAAGAGAATTTGGGAAGAACGAAGAAAGAAGAAGAAATCATGACTACTCAGGTTCAATCGCTCTCTCAAAAGCGAATAATCGTAAATAATAATTTGTACGCCTAGCAGTCCAGACAACACTTAAAACTTCCCTTTCTAATGGTGACAGTTCATATGAGGATCTATCAAGTACTGATTTAATTTTCTATAAAGGAAGCGGTGTGGGTTTATCATACATTGCTTTTCTTGAGTAACTCTGACAGCTGGAAAGCGCATAACGTCAAATGCGAAAGTACGAATGTTCAGAGCGACGACTTTAATGTTATTTAATTAAGACCTCGGAATGGGAATACAATCAAATATAAACTCTACGACTGCAGGAGAAGCAGACGCAGAATGCATTACCAACAGTGGAAGGAAGGAAAATGATAATTTCTCACACTGACGTCTAATTTAGAAAACCATGGGAAACCTGTCGCCTTAGTTGGGCAGGGATTTGAAATCGTTCCTGCCGACTGCAAGTCCAGCTTCTCAACCACTGCACCATCGCGCCCTGTTACGAACTCAAGACATGTGTATTCAGTTCGTGTCACTGTCTGCCCTCAGTAGTTGAGTGGTCAGCGCGACAGAATGTCAATCCTAAGGGCCCGGGTTCGATTACCGGCTGGGTAGGAGATTTTCTCCGCTCAGGGACTGGGTGTTGTGTTGCCCTAACCATCATCATTTCATCCCCATCGACGCACAAGTCGCCGAAGTAGCGTCAAATCGAAAGACTTCTACCCAGGAACGGTCTACCCGATGGGAGGCCCTACTCACACGACATTTACATTTAGTTCATCCCATTGAGTGCATGTTATGCGGCCGCAGCATGCGTCCCATCGAAAATATCGCACAGAACCGTTACTCAAGGCTGCATGGAAGAAAAAAACATCTTAGTTGCATGGCTGTCACGTACAGTGTCTCTTTTACTGTTATAGGACAGCAGATGTATACTTTAGCAAGTTGCAGGATGTCCATCAGTAGAACACCATTATGCACACTAAGCAGTATTACGCCTTGAGCCATGGTATGGTGTCGCGGCTGGTGCGATTCGTGATTCAACCTGGGATGCGCTGGTGAATGTTTCATCACATCCCTCAGTGGTGTACTGAGAATATTGCAATGAAAGAAGCAGCGTTATTTTGTACCATAATCCTAGTCTCATACTCCAGGTAGCTGATTCTCAGCTATATGGCGCGAACTGTCCAAGTGATCATCGGTCGACAGCTGGAATCCCAACATTGCGTAGCGTCCACGTCCTTTTTCTGATCTTCTGCTGGGGTTGTTTGCTGATAGACTTGTCCCTTGAGCGCGATAAACGTTCCACATCGACCGACTATGGATCTACATTCATGCAAAATGGGAGTTCCCTCTCCATGAGATGATTCAGCAACGTTTCCAACAAAGCACCGTGCCGCAATATGGAGAACTTCTATCAACCTTAATTCTTGTTTCCTACTGTGTACGAACTTAATTGAATGTCTGTTGTGAATAGCCTGTCTGGTAGATTTTATACCCTCGTTTCCATTTTCGTTCTAATTGTCACAAAATTCAAACAGAGTTGTCGATTACAGAAGGAAAGTATGGAAGCTGTAATTCAGTGTCGCTGTGGTAAACTCATGCACGCAACGATCTAGTTGCTCTTACCCCACAATAACGACTAGATATCAATGGTTCAACATTGTTTTTTTTCTCAGCCATATCGAATTTTATCACACTGAAGCACCTTCTGCTTCTACGTAAATTGCAATCCACTCTAGCACAAGAAAAAACTATAGCGACAGTAAAATATAAATGTGGAGGTGGTTCAACAGTATTTTCTAATATGAAGACAAAGGCACACTGACAGAAACGGGAAGTGTGACAGTAAGAATCACCAGGCCAAAATTTATCAAACTTTATGGATCTGTTCATCACATAACGAGTTTTAAATTATGGAGCTTCCATTCAATTCGAAAGTGATGTTCGTCATTAACATCAGTATGAAATGACCACCACGGGTAAAAATACACTCATGTATTCGTTGGGCAAACAGCCTTCGAATGTCATCCTGAGGTATTTCTTGCCATGCTTGAGACACATGCTGGTTTAAGGCACCTTCCCACTGCCCCTCACACCTGCTCTAGGGTAAGAAATCGGGAGACCAGTCAGGCTTGTCAAGGATCGATACATTCCTCAAGGCGTTTGTGCTGTGAACTGCATCGTGTGGACTTGCATTATCCTGCTGGAATATGCCATTTGGCAACAGGGCTTGCTACTCTTACCACGTACGGACAAGCATTTAGTTTTCATTCAATATTTACCAAATCCACGTGATTCCCAGAGCTAGACGTTTATGGTTCTGGAGAATCATTGCTTGCTGAAACATTATACCAAGTGGTCTATTGGTATATCAGAATTGCTCTGCTACCGCAAACATAGCGAAACTCATCGCTGAACACCATAGAATGCCTCTCAGTGCTCCAGTTGAGTCTGGTTCTGCATCTTGCAAGTCAGTGTCATCTTGAGGTATACCATTCGTGATGAACGTTGAATAGAAACTCAGGATCCTCACTCAGCTTCCAGTAATCCATTGCCGACAGTTGATGCCGACACTCTGGTAGTAACCTTCACCCGTATTTCAGCTGTTGTCATTTGTCTGTCCGTCATAGCCAATTGAACAATCCTGGCATGTTGTGGTGTAGTTCTTTAGGAAGTATCCGTGACTAACCTTGCCAAATTGTTGTCATGAGAAACAGAAGGAAGATTAACATTTAACGATGTCATTAGAGATGAAACATAAGTTTGGAATGTTTCAAGGATGGGGAAGAAAATCGGCTATGCCCTTTGATAGGAACCACGCCTATATTTGCCTGGAGCAATTTAGGGAAATAATAGAGAACCTAAATCTTGATGGCCAGACTCAGATCAGAACTGTTGTCATCCTAAATGCAAGTCCAGTGTGCTAGTCATTGTGCCACTTCATTCGTATTGCCCTGAGTCCATCTCATCACCATTCATTCTGCAGTCATTTCACTACAACCAGCTGTCTGTGCAATCTATCAGTTTGATGGTCCCATGTTCCTCATGCTAATGATTCGAACTCCCTCAAAGTCAAAAAGATGGTGATGAACGGCACATGCACATCCTCCTGGCATGCTTTGTTGTGATCACCCCCTGAAAAATGTAACATTAGACACACCCAATAGCAATCATGTATTCACATACGTTCTTCATCTCTAGGAATGGCTTTTTTTCTGTACTGGTGGTGGTTGGTTTGGGGAAGGAGATCAGACAGCGTGGTCATCGGTCTCATCGGATTAGGGAAGGATGGGGAAGGAAGTCGGCCGTGCCCTTTCAGAGGAACCATCCCGGCATTTGCCTGGAGTGATTTAGGGTAATCACGGAAAACCTAAATCAGGATGGCCGGACGTGGAATTGAACCGTCGTCCTCCCGAATGCGAGTCCAGTGTCTAATCACTGCGCCACCCCGCTCGGTTTTTCTGTACTGAAAATACTCTCAGTGAGGGATGAATTTTTAATCAATGTATCCCACAGTTATGGAAATACTGGATCGTTATGCCACATAGTAAAAATGGGTAAGAAGTTAAATGTTTTTAAGCTCACACAAGCATAGCCACAGGTGACACCAAGAAGAAATGGTGACATAGCCATGCAGCAGAAAGGAACAGTCAACACTGTAAGTCAGTTATGTGCATGAACACACACAGCTACATCAACATCAATCGCGAAGCAAAAATTACACTTACAGCAAACTAGGAGATATGAACGGAGATGTATTCGTTAGCTCTTGTGATGTGATGCAACAAGTATTACCTCAGACACAATAACACATTTCAGAGACATGAAAGTGCAGTTAAGAGACTGTGACAAACTGTTAAGCAAACACAGCAGAACGAGGACTGTTAACAACTAGCAAAGAAGTAGGCCACACATGGTCACAATGAACTGAGCCTCATGTTTTTACTCCATGCTAGTCTCCATAGATATCCCAGTTCTCCAGCTCTGAAGTCAGTTGGTCATTAGGATCGATGGTGTTCATACGAACAACACTCAATTCAATGAATATTGTCATGTAGTGACATCCATGTGTTAGATGTTCCAGCACTTCTTGTGAACATGCTGTTTGCCATTCCCGAGATGGCACAATCCAAGAAACTAGGACCTGCCATTTGAGGGACTTCGTGTTGGTCGCCGCCTACCTCATTGCCTATGGGGAGACTAAAGGACTTTCAACACCGGCACATATCACAGTGACTGTCACACTAACAGCATTGAGCATCATCACTGCTGGGTGAGTGGGTGAGTGGGTGAGTGGGCTGTCCACTGCCTCTGTTCCAAATCATCGCTGCAAGCACTTTTGGGTGCCAGGGCCTACCTCTCTGGTGGGGCCAGGATCATCCAACTAAACGACTTCGTCATCTTCCAGAGCAGGATCCAGGACGCTCTAAACGGTGTGCGTGTGGGGGGGGGGGCACACTCTCACGCCATGGCTTCCCCTGCAGACTGCTAGATGGCAGCCCACAAAACTTCAGTCAAATTACGTGAGTAGTGGCCTCGGTGACCAGCTGAATCAAGCTGACAACAGGATCAGCAGAATTTCACTATGTCACTGGTACGAGGTGTCAGCCAAGGCTGACCACAAGCCAATGAACAGTAAATCTGAACCAATAAATATTAAAACACTAATCATGTTTTATTAACGCCGAAAAATGCTGTACAGGTCCTCATCACCATCCTGACAATGTCACCACTTGGCATGCCTATAGGAGGCCCTCATCATCTTCAGTGCGTTAACCAGCTAACGTATACACTAATCTTAAGAAAGAGGTGAAAATATGAAAATAAAAAAAGGTTCGAAGAGTGGCGAAGATGATCAAATGTCTCCAAGGTTCGTCACATTCTCTCAGAGCAATAAATATAATCTATTCGGTCATTCTTAAACGTTAGACACTACTTCCTGAGACTGGACACGCCTAAAACCCTGGCCATAAGTTTCAAGAAGCCTCTGGTGAATTTCACAGGATTTACAAATGTCTGTCTGGAAAAAAAGAATCACTTCTAGCATTTCACACACGGCTCGGTTCGAAATCGTTCACTATCGCAATCATTTCACGAACTTCCAACATGTTCGAATAGGTGTGGGTCAGCAAGTTCTGTTAATCAGTCCAACGAAAAACCAGTCCGGAGTTGCAAATTTTACGTTTTGTATTCACTCGATGACTAGTTTCTGGCCGAGACCCATGTTCAGATCATCATAACTTAGTCAAAAATGGTATTCCCTAAGATGTGAAAACCATGTCAAAAATGTGCAACGAACAGTTATAGCGCATACAGATGTTATTTGTATCTGTATGCGCCTGTAACTGTTCGCTACACATTTTTGACATGGTTTTCACATCTACGAAAATACCATTTTTGACTATGTTATGATGATTTGAACATGGGTCTCGGCCCGAAACTAGTCATCGACTGAATAAAAAAAAGTAAAATTTGCTACTTTGGACTGGTTTTTCGTTGTACTGACAATCATTTCAATTTCCCACGCGAATCGGCCACGAGAAGTGCCAATGATCGATTCCCACGAAACGCCTGTACAGGTCTATGTGGCAAACGATGTTTACACTTTTGTGTCAGTTCTTGCCCAACACTACACAGTTCGTAAGTATTACGAACAATAAAAATCAGTATGGACGTGATGATGTAATAAGGCAGGAAGGTAATAAGGCAGGAAGGTTAAAGTTGAACGCCCCGATTACACCGCAATCTCTCTAGAAAAATGTACTGCGTCTACATCGTCACTCGGCAATCCGCCGTACGGCGCGTGGGGGAGGGTACCTTGTACCACTACTAGTTATTTTCTTTCGTGATCCATTCGTAAACAGAATGAGGGTAAAACGACTATCTATACGCCTCTGTATGAGCCCTAATTTCTGGTATCTTACCTTCGTTGTCCTTACGCGCAATGTATGTTGCAGGCAGTAGAATCGTTCTGCAGTCAGCTTCAAATGCCGGTTCTCTGAATTTTCTCAATAGTGTTCCTCCAAAAGAACTTCGCTTTCCTTCCAGGGATTCCCATTTGAGTTCCCAAAGCTTCTTCGTGTCATTTGCATGTTATTCTAACCTATTAGTAACAAATCTAGCAGCCCGCCTCTGAATTGTTTTGATGTCCTTCTTTAATCCGACCTGATACGGATCCCAAAGAATACGTCGCACTAGCGTCTTATATGCGATCTCCTTTACAGAAACAACCACACTTTCCTAGATTTCTCCCAGGATTCTGCTTATCTACCACATTTCTCACATGCTCGTTCCACTTCATACCGCTTTGCAACATTACGACCAGATATTTGAACGACATAACTGTGTCAGGCAGGACACTGCCAATGCTGTATCGGGACAGTAGAGGTTTGTTTTTCCTACTCATCCAAATTACTTTACATTTTTCTACATTTAGAGCTAGCTGCCATTCATACCACCAACCAGTCATTTTGTGTAAGTCATCTTGTGTCCTCCTAGAGTCATTCAACTTTGACACCTTACCGTACACAACAGCATCATCAGCAAAGAACCGCAGATTGCTTCCCACCCTGTCCGCCAAAGCATTTATGTTTATTGAAAATAGTAGCGGTTTTATCACACTTCCCTGGGGCGCTCCAGACGATACGCTTGTCTCTGATGAACCTCGCCGTCGAGGACAACATACTGGGTTCTATAACTTAAGTTACATCGATGGTAAAAAAAATCTGGGGATAGTGGGAGGGAGGAGAGGTAAGGGGGGGGGGGAATATGCAGCTTAGTGGAGTTCCAGGAGAGAAAACTACCTCGGATTGGGGCGAAGTGATCTCAGGAAACATAGGGAATGAAAATCAGGATTTAAGTTGCCAAGATAACATTACAGTAAGTTATGGTTCAAATGGCTCTGAGCACTATGGGACTTAACATCTGAGGTCATCAGTCCCCTAGAACTTAGAACTACTTAAACCTAAGGACAACACACGCATCCATGCCCAAGGCAGCATTCGAACCTGCGACCGTAGCGGTCGCGCGGTTCCAAAACAGTAAGTTAACTTTTTTCCTTTTTTCCTATGCTTCCTTCTTTCATTGTTTTCTGCTTTCTTTTCTCAATACGTTGGAGGATTTATTATAGGATGGATTGTAAACGTGGTTTTTTGGGCAACTTCGTTTCATTGTGAAACTTTGTTCCAGTCTACTTCATGGAATTGCCATACATGGATTTGCCACGAAGGTGAGCTGAACAGTAATACCTGCGAGTTTTTTTATGTGAAAACGCTTAAAGCTTTTTAAATAAAACAAATGTTATTAACATTCTAAATCTTTATTCTTCATATCTACCTATTTGCAGCCCTTTGCCGCTAGAGGGCTCCGAATTACAGCGAGTAACATGGTGGTGTTTAACATATCTGTATCGGTGCGTTAGAAACAGAGTGCTGTAATCGAATTTCGAACTGGAAGAGTTCGTCGACGCATGGAGCACCTTCTCCTTCAGCATGACAACGCCAGACCACACACGAGCGCTGCGACATCTGCAACAATCTGGCGTCTTGGGTCCACGGTAATCGATCATCCTCCATATAGTCCCGACTTGGCTCCATCCAACTTTCATCTGTTTCCAAAATTTAAAGAACGCCTTCGAGGACTGCACTTTAGAACTGACAAAATGATGCAAGCAGAGGTGAGGTTGTGGCTCCGTCAATAAACTCAAACATTCTACGGTGACAGTATCAATAAACTGATCTCTTGTTGGGAGAAATGTGTTCGTCGCCAGGGTGACTGTGTTGAGAATTAAGTAGGTAGACATGAAGAACAAAGATGTAGAATGTTTATAAAGGTTGTTTTACTTCAGAAGCTTGAAGAATTCGAAGGCTTTACTTTCCACATATTTTTGCTGGCTGTATTTGCCCGTTTATTATGTTATTTAAAATTATTTATCATGAACATGATAATATCGAGTTCTCGTTAAGTATGAAATTGTAAATCGTTGTTATCAATGTAATGGTAAGTGAGCTGTGTTGAGATGTAGAAATATGTCGATACGTCTAAAGGGCAAGAACAACAAGGAGTCTGGAGATCGAGAGCGGCTTAGTGTCATGTCGTGTGAGTGCGAGTGTGCTGTGTCCTTGGCCGATGTTAAAATTGCTTTATCCGTGGTACACGTTCATATTTATGTACCATGAACAAAGAACTAACAACGGGACGTATTGCCTTGATTTTAATTGTGAACTGACATTCAAGACATTAATCTTAAAAGTACAATGCGCCAACCCGCGTGAATGTTGTGTGTGTGCGGTACGCAATGTGAAAGCATGGACTACATAGTGTACCGCGAACTGTCATGTTAAACTAGACGTACGTAAGGTATCTAGTGCGAAATGCACAGACTGTGTATTGTAACGTTGACTGTCAAATGAAGCTAGAAATTCGTTAATATTGAGTGTACGATATTCCGATCGGCGCTGTGAGCATATGGTGACTATTGTGAACAGTAAGGACTGTTTGGCGCATACTGCCCGCTATTAAATCAAAATACAATTATAGTAATGTACTTTGTTATTGTGGACTGGGCTTCCGAGTCGCGATCGAAAGGGAAACGGCAAATTCAAAACTGTGACTATCAGCGGGTAATAAACGTTATTACGTCGTGATTCGTCAAGTGTAAATTGAATGAAGTGTGTCATAATTGTGTCGCCTGTTGCAAATACTTTAACTGAAGGTATTCTATAAACATCGAACGTTCCTGTTGCATCCACGAACGGGCAACTACAATCAAGAGGATTAGCACCACGGCGGTAATTACTGGACTGCACGCTCTTTGAATATGGACAGACAACACGGAAGAGGACGACGGACGACACGCCGACAGCACCAGTTAAGTAGAGAATGACTTTGTGCAGACTCATAAAAATTCAGAGTACGCGCACTATTAGTGGAAAGTTTCTCATTTAAGTTATCAATTATGTTAAAGTTGTATTAGTTTTTTATTGTCACTGTATTCCAAATAATTGAAATTCCACTTAACCGTTCAATATCATTTTCAGTTACTTTCAGAATTAAACATTAAAATCAGTTTCCTTCATTAAAGAAATTGCTGTTGCATTGTTACATTTTATGCAAGCCCTTTCCGATACCAGCATCAGTATTGCAAAAGAGCGTTATTATTATTGACACTAAAGCCATCACTATTTTTTCGTTCTATTTCTTTGCATGTATGAATTTTGAGTTAGGAATTCTTAACATGTTGTTGGCCTTTCAGCAACAATGATAAATTAGTATGTCAAAAGTCCGCCTCAGTTGCGAAATGTTACTGGTCTTTACCCAGGTTCAAACGTAGCGTCCGCGGCTAACCGACCGCTTTCCACGAAATGGGACTGGGGCTGTTCCTCAGCCAAGTAACGTAGCTTGACATGGTACCACGGTACTTTAGCTTTTTATGTTTAACCGTGCCTTATTCTGGCATGTGTTAGTTTATTTTATGCTTCTGAATAACGCTAGATTACTCTAGCTGAAATCTGGGTAAAGACCAGTAACACATCGCAACTAAGGCGGATTTTTGACATGTGAATTTTGAATTGTATGCTAGTATTATTTTCTGCATCTGCATGTTGCCATGTGTTTTGAGACAATTTTCATTGATTGTCGTCGTATGTTAGGAAAATACGCGCGATGTGTAGGGTCTGCCATTAAAGTAGCAGGCAGCTGCCAGTCACAAATAACAAAAGTGTCCCATTGGGAAGTTCTCTGGTAAGGGGAAGTTTAGAGTTTATCATCAGTACTCGTCATGTTATTGTTTTCTAAGCTTAGCCTGCGTATATTGTAGGGATTATTAGTCACCTTAAACTGTATGAGTGTAGTATTCAATTAATCCTAGGATAAGTTAAATATTCTTGGTTTCAGTTACCTGCACCTTACGCACATGAGTTGAGGAGGAGGTTCCTCGACTTTTATTGCAGGAATACGGTCATTTCTAATTACATTAATATTCGAATGAGGTCCTCTTTCGCCACATCTGTTTCTTTCGTGGCAGGACTGAGTAATACGTCGCACAATCACGACTTTCCAGTTACTAATTACGTGGTTACTGCATTTGCCTCATTGTGGGAATGAGTGTTGTTCATATGACCATCTGGCCATCTAGATTTAGATTTTCCGTGGTTTCTCTAAAACTATTAATTCGAATGATGAGATAGGTTTTTCGGAAAAGATTCTGGTGGCTTTCTTCCCCGTCCTTGTCAAAACCGAACTTGTATTCGATCTTCTACGATCTTGTCGTCAACGGGACGTTAAAGCCTAATTTTCCTGTCCGCCTTTCGAAGTCGAGGAGAGGAGTAGTTAATTGCTTTGACGAAATGGAGACCGAAGAATTTTGATCAGAACAGTCAGCTTATGTCTAGCGAGTGGAGCTCTTGCTTTGCATTTGTGGATAAGTGGATCCGACTGGCCGCAGGGCTTATAAAATGAAGTGGATATCTCGTACAGACCCAGGGGCGTTTATTTTTCCGTGATAACAACCACAAAGTACTGGCAATGAGGGAAGCGCCAGCGGGTGTATGTTAGCCTCGATAGCGCGTCATGATGTTTAACTGTGAGAAGCCACGATATTTTTAAGATAGTGGCAAATTTTAAGGCTATAAACGACAAACAACGTAAACGAAATTACGAGGGTGTGTTCAAAATAAATGCCTCCGAATTTTTTATGTGAAAACTCTTCGAACTTTTTGAATAAAACTAACGTTATTAACATTCTGCATCTTTATTCTTCATGTCTACACATTTGCAACCCTCTGCTGCTAAGGGGCTCCGAATTGTGGAGTGCAACATGGCGGTGTGTGACGTAACTATGCCGGTGCGAGAGAAACAAAGTGCTGTTATCGAGTTTCGAATTCGAAGAGTTCGCCCACACATGGAGCTCCTCTCCTTGGTGTGACAATGCCAGACCACACACGAGAGCGGCGACATCTGCAACAATCCGACGCCTTTGGTTCACTGTCATCAATCGTCCTCCACGCCGTCCCGACTTGGTCCCGTCCGATTTTCAGCTGTTTCCAAACCTTATAGAACACCTTCGAGGACTTCACTTTGATAGTGATGAAGCGGTGCAAGCAGAGGTAAGGTTGTGGCTCCGTAAACAAAGTCGAACATTCTACAGTGACGGCATCAACAAACTGGTCCCTCGTTGGAAGATGTATTCGTTATCAGGCTTGCTATATTGAGCAATAAATACGTAGACGTGAAGAATAAAGATGTAGAATGTTAATAAGGTTTTTTATTTAAATATGTTTAACAGTTTTTACATACGGAGGTACTACTTTTCAGCACGCCCTCTAATACTACAGTCATTATTACCATTGATATCTCGTTTAGTACGTTCCATGTCTCATCCGAATAATGGCACCAAAGTAATACAATAGGAGCAGCGCACGTCATTGTACAGATATTGAAACCAGCGTTTACTATCGCAAAGGCAGATGGGTGTCAACTGCATTACGTGAAAAATTGACAAAGGAACAGGTCTGGGGATGACGTTTGTGGCCAAGTCTTCAATGAGCTGATTTTAACGCTTAGCTTCGCAGGTCATTTTTTGTCACACTTTCTCCTAGATACGGTCTGACAGACCGTTACATTTAAATAGCCATAATAATAACATTCAGCGGTTTCACTGAAACAATTTAGTTTTTTACGTAAAAGGTTACAAAAAATATTCAAATAAATTTTAAAGTTTATTTTTACGGGTGAGACGCACTTAAAGAGAAAAATGCACAAAATGAGCATAACATTACATGATAATGCAAATGCTATAAAAACTTAAACACCCTGCAATCTAAATTTTACTTTTTGCTGTATCTTTAATGATTATTAATACATGTAATAGTAAAAGCATAATAAACTCCCAAAACAAATTCAAAAAACTAAAAATTTACGCTACTACTTTTTAGGTTTTTAGTTTCCTTCCCAGAAGTTTTTCTTTGCACTCGCTGCAAATTTTTGTCGAGTACTCAAGACCGATTGGCTTCTTATTTTTTTTTGCGTCACTGGTGGTGCATGTTTTGCGTTTCTCGATTCGATCTGCAAGGACTTCTGCTCTTGGTTCCGCCGGACGCTGATGACCCCGCAGTTGAGCGCCCCACAAACCAGACATCACCATCTTGGTTCCGCTATACGCAAACCACGGCAATTGTATGCACGAAAAATGTTTAGTTCACATGAATCAGCTTCATACTGAACATCTGGATCATTCTCAGATGTTGGTTTGTTATTTTTACATTAGGCCCTTTCAGTATGATATTCTAACATTGTCAGTAATAAACAAATTCCTAATACTAAGAGGATCTGGATTTTTACCTACTTGAGCTGATGGTCGCACTGTTGGCAAATTAATGATATTATGCTGCCAAACATGAAACTGGTTGAGAGGAGGCTTCGACGACCAGCGATATTTGTTTCACCAAATACATTTCTAGCAAAACCTTTAACTTCTGTCTTTATCACTTGACCACTTGTTACATTTGAAGAATTCACAGGTGGCAAAACAAATTCGTCTTCACTTCCACACTCTTTCGATTCTGAATTATGATCACTTTCAAATTCGTTGTCTCCATCTGATAGAAAATCACTTCATAAACTATCTTCCAACCACTTTAAAGCAACATCCTCAAAGTCAGGGCTTGTAACACGAATAGTAGACGATGGCCTGGCCACTAAATCCGTAACAAAAGAGTCTCGGGTGTGGTCTCAGAGACCGCTAGCACGAAAGAAGCAGTAATAGTATCGCTCCACATCACGCTGAAGTGACTACTGACAAAGGAAAACACGGCAGCGTCGAGACAGAACAACTAGACATCGCCGTAATCTCCTACCCCACGCCTACGATTGAGCAACAGAGTAACAATAAACGATAGCGGTCTGTGAGAGCGCACCTGGATGTTAAGGATTAATGTGTCTCCACCAGGGATGATTCCATAGTTTATATTAAGGTTTTTCCTATTTTTTACCGTAATTGCCAATTGGTATTTGAATACCATATACCAATATACGGCTGTCCAGTTCGTAATAGGGGAGATACGCGTACTTGCGACTGGAAACCGACGATCTTCATCTACATCTACATCTAAATCTACGTTTTGCAAACCACTCTGAAGTGTACGACAGAGAGTACCTCCTATTGTGCTATCTATTGAAGTTTCTTTCCGTTTCGCGTATGGAGTGCGGAAAGAATTACTAAATATCTCTGCGCGCGTTTCTTCGCGGTCCCTAGTTTGCAGTGTATTCCTAGAGCCCTCACGTAATGTGGGTTCTTAAAAATTTGTAAGGAGTCTCTTGTGAGATAGTTTGGATCTATCGGTGACGATGACCACAAGAAATTAAGAGGATTTAGGTGTTCCGTGCAGTGGAAGGATGTGGGGAGGTTTGGAGCTTAATGATGAGTGTGAAGTATGCTGGAAATGCAAGACACGTGAAAGACTCCTACCAAAACGGAAGCTACCGCCAGTTTCGCGTAATGGGGACGCCGGAATTGAGGACACAATAAGCGGCCGAGGCTCGGCAGCACGAAAACAGGGAGGATGACTAAGAGTTGGAGTTCAGTAACTGGGAAGGGCGCCTACCAGTGTGGCTGTGGAATGTTTTTGTGCCTGCGAGTGGGGAGGCAGGGTCCTCGAGCGCGCGCCTAGTTTGTTCGCGCGGCGCGAGAGCGCGCTGGCGCTGCCGGCTGCCGGCTGCCACTGGCGCAGGGCGTCGTTTGGCATTCCGTCAGTTCGGCGCGCGGCCGCGATGTGACCGCAGTTGCCCCTGCTTGTGTTGTGTGAGCTACTGCCCTGACTCGTGTAACTCGTGTGAAATGAAATTCAGTACAGAAAATACCTCCGCCCTCAACATATTCACGGAAGGGGAGTTCTCCGAAAACAAGGTAAAGCTCCACTACAATAATTAATTGTAACTGAAATTCTCTGCGGGGATTTTCTTCGAATTTTGAAAATTTACAGCTACAGAAACTATTATTTTTACTAAGATATTTCATGTATGTATTGTCTGGTTTTCTTTGCCTACCGAAGTTTTTCATGTACACAGCCCTTCATTGTTTTTGCTCTCTTTGAATTAAAAGTAATTTACGAATTTATCTGACTGCGTGGTTCGGTGGCTACAATGCTCCTAATAACAGAAATAGGGGAATACATTTGTTTTATTGCTAAAAGTCGTTTTATTCATAACAATTATGGCGAGGAGAATTTTTCCCGGAAGGCTATGAAAATCGGACATTCGTGCAGACAAATGAAAGCTCAACAGTTTCATAGGTTTTGGCGTAACGTTTGACAGAAGTAGGTAAGTATCTTAATTTTCAGTACGCACGGGAATTAAACATAGCTGGCGTACGTCTGAAATGCAATTTGTCATCGAACACTAGCCAAGTGGGCAGCGCTACTGCAGGATTGACTTGGCATCGAGGCGGAGCCGTCGAATGCCACAAAAGTGAGGAGAACTGGTTGAGCGGCTGGCTTTTGCATTCGTTAGACGCCTTGGGTCGGCTCGCCTTCCCCGGGCCAGCTGCCTTCGCTTCCCCCCCTCGTTCCCGCCGCGGCTTTGAAAAAGCTGCTTCCAGCAGCCACAGGTTTGTGCTCTCGCTTTTTGGACGCGCCGCGCCTGTTCCGCCTCCCTGGCCCACACCTCTGGTGGCGCCCGCTCGCTGACTCCTCTCAGCTTCTTTCCTCTGCCTTGTCACACACTTAAGTCAACTTATACGTACGCGTTCCGATTTATGACAGCCGTAAGAAAACCGAAATTTATTCTGTATTAACGCTGAAGTCTCCTGTGGAGGATTTTGCGACGGCTGAACTTGCTCTCTAATTTTATGGCTTTATCGTCGTCTGTGCTACGCATTTCGGCATACTTCTGAGAGGATACTATTTCGAGTGCGATGTTCAGTTGGTTTTCCACAATCGTGGATGTGACTACTCAGGTAGTACCAACGTAATGTTTCACAATAATAGACCCCCAAATCTGTAGAGCTTGAACAGCGATTAATCGCGCTACACATGTCGTAAATTATTAAGTGGCCTTCATTCGCTTCATAGATTTAAGATCTGAACTCAGAGTGAAAAGTGGAATCGGCTCTGAATTATTATTTCTGTTTTTAGTTCAGTGAGTGTTAAACATCTGAAATATTATAGACTGATATAAAGTTTATTATGGGCGGTTACATATGTCGACAAATGGTATTGAAATATCGAATACTCTGCATAGAGCCGTTAAGTGCGTGGTAGAGAGTACGTCCCAGTTTTTAGAGCTTTTTCCCGTTCAATTCACGAATGGAGCGCGAGAAGAATGACTGTTTAAATGCCTCTGTGCGTGCTGTAATTACTCTCTTCTCGTCTTCACGGTACCTACGGGTTGCGATACGTAGAGGATTGTAATTTATTCCTAGAGTTTTCATTTAAGCCTATTATTAAAACAATGTAAGTAGGCTTTCTTGTGATGGTTAGCGTCTGTTTCGAGCGTGTTGTTTAAATTACATCAGCATCTCTGACACTCTCCCACGCGTCAGACAAACCTGTAGCCATTCGTGATGCCCTTCTCTGTATACTTCCAATGTCCCCTGCGAGTCCTATGTGGTATAGCTCACACACACACTTCAGCTGTGTTCTTAGTTATAGACTGAATACGTTTCCCTGATGTTCTACGAATAAACCGAAGTCTTCTATCCGCTTTACCCACGACTGGGCCTATGTGATCGTTCCACTTCACGTCCCTGCAGTGTTGCACCCAAGTATTTGTATGCGTCAACAGAATCCAATTGCGAATCGGTGATAGTCATTTTCGTTTTGTGAAGTGCTCAGTTTTACATTTATTAACATTTAAAGCAAGTTGCCAATCTTTGCATCACTTTGAAATCTTATCAAGAACTGACTGAATATTTGCGCAGCTTCTCTGACTGTTTGTTATAGGTAACTGCATGATGTGGAAAATCTCCGGTTACAATTATTTCCCGCAAGGTCACGCACATAAAACATAAACGGAAAGGGACACAACACACTCACCTGGGGCACGCCTTTAGTTATTTAATCTGTCGATGACTCTTGAGATCTTGCTGCGTCGTACCTACCAAAAAATCCTCAATCCAGTCACAATCCAGTTGATACCCCCATACGATCGTATTTGCGATAATAAGCGTAGGTGTGGTACCGAGTCAAATACTTTCCCTGAAATCGAGAAATACTGCATCTGTCCGACTGTCTTGATTCACGGCTAGTGAGAAAAATGAGAGTTGTTTCACAGTCTGTGTTCTTTCATTCGCAGATAGTTCTTGGAACGAACGACTATTTAAACTTCCGTATGAGCTCTAATTTATCTGATTTTCTCGTGGCTATTTCTCGAGAAATATGTGGGGGGAAGTAATACGCTGCTCTGCTCTTCCTGGAGCACACGCTCCTGAAACTCCAACAGCAAACACCTCTTGTAGCGTCTGCCACTAATATGTTGAGCATCTCCTCAACGCCGGCCGCGGTGGCCGTGCGGTTCTGGCGCTGCAGTCCGGAACCGCGGGACTGCTACGGTCGCAGGTTCGAATCCTGCCTCGGGCATGGGTGTGTGTGATGTCCTTAGGTTAGTTAGGTTTAAGTAGTTCTAAGTTCTAGGGGACTTATGACCTAAGATGTTGAGTCCCATAGTGCTCAGAACCATTTTTGAGCCATCTCCTCAACGATCACGCGTCGATTAGTTTACAGACTTGTTACGGCTTGAATTCACTGCTCCTTTGTAAGGAACACAGCTCATCTGCCTCATACGAGAGTTTTTCTTATGTTTGTAAATCTTTCAGTTGAAAGTTTTACTGCAGGAACCCCTGTGCTGTTAACGCAGGGTAAAAAGTTTAACAGCTGGTGAACCGCGTACCTAAATTGGTGTGTTCTTGTCTCATGACATCGTCATTTCTTTGCTCGCTGATATGACAGCACAGTAGAGTAATTGAGATCTACGTACAGATGATCGTCTCAGATTGGACATATTTTAGGAAAGTTCAAGCTGTCAGGCCAGGAGGCTCGAAACCGAACACACCTGACGCATGGATTCCTTATTTTATATCACCACGGGGTGCATTCGCTGATAAGACAGATGTGTGTGCTCCTAATAAGAATACAGAGCGGCAAACAAGATTTATCTTGTCATAAATGATCAACTCAGTGCATAGCCCGCAAATATCGTCTCAAAGAAATATTTTAAAGGCTGGCTTTGTATTTTAACTAATTTTGGAGTCATCAATTTTCCTTGTTTATGAGGTTGGTTGGTTGGTTTTGGGGAAGGAGACCAGACAGCGTGGTCATCGGTCTCATCGGATTAGGGAAGGATGGGGAAGGAAGTCGGCCGTGCCCTTTCAGAGGAACCATCCCGGCATTTGCCTGGAGTGATTTAGGGAAATCACGGAAAACCTAAATCAGGATGGCCGGACGCGGGATTGAACCGTCGTCCTCCCGAATGCGAGTCCAGTGTCTAACCACTGCGCCACCTCGCTCGGTTTGTTTATAAGGAACAGAGGTACTGCGTGAACTATAGATACTTTGTGGACTGCGTTGGTGTTCCATTGATACGGATTAGGCAGCTTAATACTTAAGTCACACAGCTGTATGTTAGGAGTGTGGGAGTATAGAGTTTGCATGTACCATTCTCTGGCGTAATGTTAAAAGAACGATCAGTCTGAAATGACTACACTAACGTAGCCGAAGTATTGTGAAGTCATCCAAAATATACTATTCCGCTACCCGTACGAGCACGGTCCTCGTAATACGTTGTGGTTATTGAATGAAATTGTAATTGATAGTTTAATTATTTTATTTCTGTGTACTCTATTCATTTACGAAATCACCTGCTGTTTCAGAGGATACTTCGGCTGCTTTAAAATTTTACTCACAGCAGTTTATTACTGATTGCGGAGACGTAAATCTCGTAGTCAAGGATTAAGTTTGAATTTCTCATTATCCACGAACAGATGTTTTCCCAAGGGAGTTTCCTGCCCCTAACGTAACGGGATGCTGCAAACTCACGTGCAGTGAGAGTAGCTTAACTGAGCACTCTCCGGAGAAAATGCAGTATGATGAAGATAAAGGCAGCGATGATTACTGTTTGAATTTCCAGAAAGCAAATAGACTGGTACCTCGTGTGCTAGTGTTAAAACTTAGCTGCTTTAGAAGGCGATCCAACACGCTAGTAACGAAACAGGCAAGAGGAGTCCCTCGAGCGGCAGGTAAGAATGACCACAACAACGTTTGCAGCAACCAGCATGTAATGTTTCCACGCAAATATCAGAGTTAGCCGACGCAGGTGAAACGCCAATTCCTACTGCGCAGAATTTCTCAGGCTGTGTCGTTATTTTGACATGAAAGAGCTCTTACTCGGCTTGGAATAGTCCTTTGTTTCCATTCATAAAGCTTTTCTGTGAAAACAGACGACAGAGCAGTAAAATGTGATTTTAATGTGCGTACCTCGTGCACTACTACTCGAAGCACTCTTTGTTTAACGTCAAGCAGTGGTTAGTAACGGTTTTTATGAAGAGGGTATGCAATCGTACTGACATTCCGTAGCCGGGCAAAAGAAGAAATAGCTCGCACGACAGTCGACGTGAAAAGGCGTGGATACACGTTAATAAATCTCCTTTAGTTGCCAGCAGAAAATGTCTATTATCACTGTTCACACTACTTCAAATAGTCAAAATGGGTTCCAGCTACTGTACTCGGTTTATGAGCGATAACGGGGAAGACTGTTTCTCTCTATGCTGCGTTCTGTGCCCGTAATTGTAAAAGTATGTATGTTTCTGAAGGATGTTAAAATACTTTCTAACACTTTCAGAAACATCCATACTTTTTCTCTTGTGTGCGCTATGGCTGCAACCTCTAATGTAGTGACAGCACGTTGACATTTCGTAATCCCTGAGGGTATCTCATCGAAAAAGTAAGGTTTCATTAGGCGTCCTTACTAAAATTTTTGAAATAATTTCTGCCATTTGTCTCTTTATACCAATGTTTATTAGCACGGTGCGTTTTAGCAGCAAGCTGTCATCAGATGTAGTACAGTTGCTTACACATTACATTATTCAGAAATGTCATGATTGGTTCCTGGGTATGCCAGTGAGGTTACGTACTGAAATCTAACCATATTTTCTGGAAATTTGTCTGGCACGCTGAGCACAGTAATATACACACATTAACCACTTAACACGTAAACACACTGACGTTTACGTCACAAAGACCAATGGAATGTAAACATCTGAATGTACACTACTGGCCATTAAAATTGCTGCACCAAGAAGAAATGAAGACGATAAACGGGTATTCATTGGACAAATGTACTATACTAGAACTGACATGGGATTACATTTTCACGCAATTTGGGTGCATAGATACTGAGAAATCAGTAACCAGAACCACCACCTCTGGCCGTAATAACGGCCTTGATACGCCTGGGCATTGACTCAAACAGAGCTTGAATGGCGTGTACAGGTACAGCTGCCCATGCAGCTTCAACACGATACCACAGTTCATCAAGAGTAGTGACTGGCGTATTGTGACGAGCCAGTTGCTCGGCCACCATTGACCAGACGTTTTCAGTTGGTGAGAGATCTGGAGAATGTGCTGGCCAGGGCAGCAGTCGAACATTTTCTGTATCCAGAAAGGCCCGTACAGGACCTGCAACATGCGGTCGTGCATTATCTTGCTGAAATGTAGGGTTTTGTAGGGATCGAATGAAGGGTAGAGCCACGGGTCGTAACACATCTGAAATGTAACGTCCACTGTTCAAAGTGCCGTCAATGCGAACAAGAGGTGACCGAGACTTGTAACCAATGGCACCCCATACCATCACGCATGGTGATACGCCAGTATGGCGATGACGAATACACGCTTCCAATGTACGTTCACCTTGATGTCGCCAAACACAGATGCGATCATCATGATGCTGTAAACAGAACCTGGATTTATCCGAAAAAATGACGTTTTGCCATTCGTGCACCCAGGTTCGTCGTTGAGTACACCATCGCAGCGCTCCTGTCTGTGATGCAGCGTCAAGGGTAACCGCAGCCATGGTCTCTGAGATGATATTCCGTGCTGCTGCGTACGTCGTCGAACTGTTGGTGCAGATGGTTGTTGTCTTGCAGACGTCCCCAACTGTTGACTCAGGGATCGAGACGTGGCTGCACAATCCGTTACAGTCATGCGGATAAGATGCCTGTCATCTCGACTGCTTGTGATACGAGGCAGTTGGGATCCAGCACGGCGTTCCGTATTACCCTCCTGAACCCACAGATTCCATATTCTGCTAACAGTCATTGGATCTCTACCAACGCGAGCAGCAATGTCGCGACACGATAAACCGCAATCGCTACAGGCTACAATCCGACCTTTATCAAAATCGGAAAGGTGATGGTACGCATTTCTCCTCCTTACACAAGGCATCACAACAACGTTTCGCCAGGCAACGCTGGTCAACTGCAGCTTGTGTATGAGAAATCGGTTTGAAACTTTCCTCATGTCAGCACGTTGTAGGTGTCGCCACCGGCGCCAACATTGTGGGAATGCTGTGAAAAGCTAATCATTTGCATATCACAGCATCTTCTTCCTGTCGGTTAAATTTCGCGTCTGTAGCACGTCGTCTTCGTGGTGTAGCAATTTTAATGGCCAGTAATGTAAAAGTGTTAAGTGACGTTTTGTTCATTACTGTGCTGAGTGTGCCAGACTAAATTCTACCAACAGTTGTTAAATTTCGATATGTAACTTCACTGGCACATCCAGGAAATAATCAACTTCACGCTTCAGATAAACGTACGTCTCACTGTAATGCATCTAACAGCATGCTACAATAACGCGCCGTGCTAATAATTATTAGTAAAAAGTGACGGAAACAGTAAAAAATATTCCACATATTTATAATACAGTCACCTATCTCAATCAGTTACAAGCAACATGGCTAAATTTATGTGTATTAAAACACAACAAAACCAACACTTGTTTCATCTACGTGGCTAAATGGTGTATGAATATAGATAGCCATCTGAATTTTCCGACTACTCTTTCGTTGGTATTTTATGGATAAACCACTCCGGATTTTGAATTCGACATTTTATTTGCTTCAGGGCAGAGTCATGGAGACCCCAGCGTTGTTTCCAACGCTCAGATGATAGTAGCAGTCACAGATGGCTCTGCCGTGAAATGGTCCACTTTCGGAGAACGATATCTGCCGGCTGTCTCGTATTTCGGAGTCTCCAACCGTACATTTACATTCATACTGCGCTACAAATGCATTCGTAGGCTGGAGGCAGCAGGGAGCCATCATTATCCCCAGCCCTTCGCCCTCATCTCCAGGCAGCACAACTCAGCTTGTTACATGAGCAAGCAGCAGCGCTAATGAGCAGTTGGTGACGTACCACTTGTGCGTTTCACAGTAGTAAATTATCACGGAACCGTTTCATGGTCTCATTTTTATTGTCAGTGGTTATGGATTTTGAAGACGTCCATCAAATTATTTTCCCGAAATTATCAGGTTGTTGAAAATTAAATGAAATTAAAGACACCGAAACTTCTAAAGTGATCTAAAGATGTATAAAATTCAATGAATTAGTACCTCTCAGTGAGGTACATTGTTATAAGCTCGGTGCATTAAAACTATTCTTGGAGGTAGGCCTAGCTTGAACGAATCCTTCAACAATTAAAAAATTACTTCGGCTTCCGTGGCCACTTGACGTATCACATGTTGGCTTTGGTTCAAATGGCTCTGAGCACTATGGGACTTAACTGCTGTGGTGATCAGTCCCCTAGAACTTAGAACTACTTAAACCTAACTAACCTAAGGACATCACACACATCCATGCCCGAGTCAGGATTCGAACCTGCGACCGTAGCGGTCTTGCGGCTCCAGACTGTAGCGCCTAGAACCGCTCGGCCACTCCGGCCGGCTCATGTTGGCTTTCGTCTCGGGATCTTCGGCTAGTGTTTAACGATTTATCTGACGTTTTGCCAACACGAGTGTCTGCCATGGAGCATGCAGCGATCGGTGGTGAAAGTCGTCAGCCACTCACGCAGACGAAACGCCAGAAAAATCGTCAGCCAAACATCGACCGAAGACGCAGAGACAAATGCCAACAGTAAATGCTTGATCAATTATTTTGCTGTGTTACCCCGTGAACGTGGTCGCGGAAGTTCGGCACGGGGAGATGGAATCGTTAGAAAATTGTTACGAAATTTATAATTTTTCACGGGATCAACGCGTGGTTCGAAGATTTCCGGCTGAATCTAGACATAAATGTATTTCAGTGCTTTTAAACAGTCGAGGAGATCTTTATATATATATATATATATAGGGTGAGTCACCTAACATTACCGCTGGATTTCGTAAACCACATCAAATACTGACGAATCGATTCCACAGACCGAACGTGAGGAGAGGGGCTAGTGTAATTGGTTAATACAAACCATAAAAAAATGCACGGAAGTATGCTTTTTAACACAAACTTACGTTTTTTTTAAATGGAACCCCGTTAGTTTTGTTAGCACATCTGAACATATAAACAAATACGTAATCAGTGCCGTTTGTTGCATTGTAAAATGTTCATTACATCCGGAGATATTGTAACCTAAAGTTGACGCTTGAGTACCACTTCTCCGCTGTTCGATCGTGTGTATCGGAGAGCACCGAATTACGTAGGGATCCAAAGGGAACGGTGATGGACCTTAGGTACAGAAGAGACTGGAACAGCACATGACGTCCACATGCTAACACCTTTTTATTGGTCTTTTTCACTCACGCACATGTACATTACCATGAGGGGTGAGGTACACGTACACACGTGGTTTCCGTTTTCAATTACGGAGTGGAATAGAGTGTGTCCCGACATGTCAGGCCAATAGATGTTCAATGTGGTGGCCATCATTTGCTGCACACAATTGCAATCTCTGGCGTAATGAATGTCGTACACGCCGCAGTACACCTGGTGTAATGTCGCCGCAGGCTGCCACAATACGTTGTTTCATATCCTCTGGGGTTGTAGGCACATCACGGTACACATTCTCCTTTAACGTACCCCACAGAAAGAAGTCCAGAGGTGTAAGATCAGGAGAACGGGCTGGCCAATTTATGCGTCCTCCACGTCCTATGAAACGCCCGTCGAACATCCTATCAAGGGTCAGCCTAGTGTTAATTGCGGAATGTGCAGGTGCACCATCATGCTGATACCGCATACGTCGACGCGTTTCCAGTGGGACATTTTCGAGCAACGTTGGCAGATAATTCTGTAGAAACGCGATGTATGTTGCAGCTGTTTGGGCCCCTGCAATGAATTGAGGGCCAATGAGGTGTTCGCCAATGATTCCGCACCATACATTTACAGTCCACGGTCGCTGTCGCTCTACCTATCTGAGCCAGCGAAGATTGTCCACGGACCAGTAATGCATGTTCCGTAGATTCACTGCCCCGTGGTTTGTGAAACCCGCTTCATCGGTAAACAGGTAGAACTGCAAAGCATTCTCTGTTAATGCCAATTGACAGAATTGCACTCGATGATTAAAGTCATCACCATGTAATTGCTGATGTAGCGACATATGAAACGGGTGGAAGCGGTGACGATGCAGTATGCGCATGACACTACTTTGACTCAGTCCACCGGCTCTCGCAATGTCCCGTGTACTCATGTGTGGGTTCATGGCAACAGCAGCTAACACACCAACTGCACCCGCTTCTCCTGTGACGGGCCTGTTACGGACCCGTTTGCGTGCTACGACCATACCTGTTGCATACAGTTGGCGGTAGATGTTTTGCAATGTGCGGCACGTTGGATGCTCTGTCCGGGTACCGTTCTGCGTACACCCTGCAGGCTTCAGCTGCATTTCGTCGACACTCGTCATAGATGAGTATCATCTCCGCCTTTTCAGAGTTCGAATACACCATGGTCACAGTTCCTACAACACTACATTATCACAGACGTCTGGTAACACGGTGTACTACAGTTGGTCTGCGTGCGGAGACGAATGCAGAATAACAATAGCATCAAGCGCTACAAATGGTTCAAATGGCTCTGAGCACTATGGGACTTAACTGCTGAGGTCATCAGTCCCCTAGAACTTAGAACTACTTAAACCTAACTAACCTAAGGACATGACACACATCCATGCCCGAGGCAGGATTCGAACCTGCGACCGTAGCGAGCAAGCGCTACATGCGGACACTGCGACAGCTAGACCAAACCACAACAGTGCACTACAGCCACACTCGTAAACACGGCCGTCAAAGTCAACATGTCCCTGCAGATGCTGCTCGCCGACCGTGACCCGTGTTGGTTACAACACGCAACTGAACGTCGGAGGTTTCAAGCGTCAACTTTAGGTTACAATATCTCCGGATGTAATTAACAGTTTACAATGCAACAAACGGCACTGATTACGTATTTGTTTATATGTTAAGATGTGCTAGCAAAACTAACGTGGTTCCATTTAAAAAAAACGTAGGTTTGTGTTAAAAAACATACTTCCGTGCATTTTTGTATGGTTTGTATTAAACAATTACACTAGCCCCTCTCCTCACGTTCGGTATGTGGAATCGGTTCGTCAGTATTTGATGTGGTTTACGAAATATATCCAGCTGTAACGTTAGGTGACTCACCCTGTATATATATATATATATATATATATATATATATATATATATATATATATATATATATATATATATTATATATATATATATAATGTATGTATGTATACACATACTAGGTGATCCACTATCACTCATTGCAATCAGTCTCAACCTTGAAGTACCCGAGCTTCTGCCGGAATAATTTAAGGTGGAACATTCACATAAACTTACCAGTGGAGAAGGCAGATATCAGACAGGTTTATTGAAAAAATCCGAAGAAAATATAATTCACGTACGAAATATGTTACTTACAAAACGCTCATTCGTCCAATTCTTGAATACTGTTCATCGGTCCGGTACCCTGAAATTAGATAAACGAAAAAAAAATGCAGGGAATAGTTGCATGATTCGTCACCAATTTGCTTAGTGTGATAGAAATGTCAAACTGCATTGGGAGTCGGTACAAGAAGGCGCCCTTTACACCTTCTGCGTCTTCTTGAAGCGGTAATTTACTGTCGCACTAAGTAGTTGGTATGTTCATGTCTGGAGAGTACAGAAACGCGAATTAACTCATAATTAGTGAACAGAGCACCATCATACGGGAGGCTGCTCGTGTGATCATAAGTAGAAACTTAGATGTTCTGATACCCTTAACCCAAATTGTTTTTAGACACTTCGTAGGCATGGGGTTATATTCTTGGACCCTTTCTCTGCCATATGCAGTTGCCAATAACTGTTTTCTTTTTCCTGGGCAATGCATGTGGTGACGGTATCCTAAAATCTCAGTCGATCGATCACGCCAGCAAGCTACTTCGTTTTGATTCCAGTGAAACATGTCTGGCATTTCCATGGCAAACATACAGTAACTATGACTAAAACACATACGTTGACCGTACGACAACCAAAAATTGCTTTACCTATTGAATGTCATGTAGTCATTCGGAAGGTATTCTACGCAAATGAGCAGCGGTGTTGGCTATTCGCTGTGAGGCACATCGTATTATACGACAGTTGTTGATGCTGCGCGCCTAGAATGTCTGCTACGCGAAGGACTTGTATTCGATCGCTGATGCTGTTAACGAATTTTCGCTTTTGCGAAGACTAGTGGAGTACGGTCCCCGCCTTGAGGTAAATTGTGGAACTACATGCTGGAGTGGTGGCTCTGACTGTGCAACATAAGCATTAATAGCTGGGAGAGCACAGTACTAAACCCTTGCCCCTCCGAGATAACACCCCATGACGTCTTTGGCAGATGACAGCGGTCGATCGATAGAGCGTGATCTGGTGTTGGTCGGTTAGTCAATTTAACTGTTTAAGCCATGCTGGATTCAGAGCTGTTGCACTGAAATAAATTATTCTCGTCCTCTAAGTAAGAATTTTGGAGCACTTACTAAAGGATATTTTACTGTGAAGAAGTGTTTTGTCCGATTCCATAGCTGCTCTGAGTAGTATATCCCTAGTATAGACACTATGTAAGCGCACTCACCTTTATAATTCATCCTTGTCACGCGATATTTCATATCCCTGTTCGCATTAAGATGGAACTACACCAAGGTTCTTAGTCTTGATTTTGATGCTGCTGCTGCTGCTGCTGCTACGGCTACGATGTGGACACATTTTAATCACGGAGTGAAGAATAATAGCTGCATAATTTGGGTACTCCTTGTGCCACTAGGACAGCAAGGTTTGTTATAGTAAACTGATATATTACTTAGGTACAAATATCGTATACAGAAACCAGGGTAACGTTTTGAGGTAATGCGTTGAGTCGAAAACATTGAAAAAAGAAAAAAAATCCGCCCTAGGCTGATTAAAACCAAAACCAGCAGAGAGTTAGTGCCTTTCGTGTTACTCCGAACCTAGTGCAAAAATTGTCTAATATGAATGAAATCCGGGCGCTAATGACCATAGCAGTTTTGCGCCCCCCCCCCCCCCCCCAAAAAAAAAAATGAATGGAACTCAGGCTCACAACTTTATTTTCAATTGCTTTCCAAATATTTATCCTGTCATACTTTAAGGGGTAATGCAGATATAAGCCTTTTAAAGCTCTCGCATGTGGTTGTTTCCCATTTATTAGGAAATTTACTTTTGAGTTCACATGTGGACGTAATATGTAAGGCATCGTGTCTGTTTGCAGGTTCACCAACAACATTCACACGTCTGTGTGTCAGGTAAATCATAGCGTGTGATTGCCGAGGTTGTTTTTTCAACAAGGCCGTGGCAGCGTTCTCACATTCTTGCTGAAAAAAGTCTGCAGTCTTTAATGACGTAGGTGCTGTGGATACATTAAGTCCTATGTCGAAAATCGAGAAGTCTTAAAGCACAATTTTTGATAAAATGTTTTAACTGTTTGCAAGAACGAATTAAGTTTTCCCTTGAGTCCTTCCATAAAATGTAGGCTACAGGAAGTCCAACGCATGATGGTTACGATCAGAGGCCGACAGAGCTGACCTAAGTGAATCGTTGGACTTAATCGGCAACACAGAGGGGAAGCAAAGTTTACTTACATACGATTCTGTTCTTGTTTTACGAAAACAGCTTAGAATGGAGCTTTATATTAGATTTTCCTTTTCAGCTATAGTCAGTTTTAATCTAAATGTGTGCAGAGAAATTTCTAGCAAAGGTTTCAGTGGGAAAGAAGGTTGTTCCCTGCTCCACCATAAAGTGGAAGCCAGGGAAAAAATACTGGTACCTCGTGCATTTTATTGTACTCTTGGCAGAAGCCTGCAGAGTACAAATGGAGACGTTGAAATAGAGTATAAACTGTCTCAGCTACTTGCACAGTCAGTCCATAAAGTTTACGCGCCAGGACGCAAGAGTTTACTTATATGTTTATGGACATGTTGTTTCGTCGCGTGTTTTAATTCCAGGAAGTTACGAGCGGTAAGGGCGCCTGTTAACCGTGCAGTTTCCATTTCAGTGACAGTGTCTCTCGTTGCTCAAACAACACTGAGGGTTAACGAGGCTCTTTTTTCCTAGGTCTTGTTTGGTTTTACTGTCCTAAACACAGAACGACAAACGCCTTCTACTTAAATAAGCATGTCATGTCCGTTTGAAACTAGGAGTTGGAAACGACTAACTTTGCAGTGGTAGTTTCAAGGCTACAGGACTTTCGGGAACATTAGGATACCGAAGCATGCTATTGGAATGGAATTTCGCTCAGTTCGTAAGCGGGCTAGCTTACTTTCCTTATAGCACACAGCTTGACGTATGTTTTTTTAACATAGCAACACTTAAATGACTAATGTATTTATGTATCGCTGCATATCGGTGTCTGATGCTTACTTGAACTGTGAAGTGTGTCAGCACACTGCACTATTGACTCGGAGGGGGGGGGGAGGGGGGGGGGAAGCAATGAGGGTTTGTTCGTCTTACGCCACCATCCGATTCGCGGTTCTCAGCAGCTTCTCTGTTCAGGGTAACACTACGGAGAGGCTTAGGGCTAAACTCTGTTTATAGATGCACACAGTAGCACTTAGCTGACAATTTCTGGTGAAGACATACTCCTCTTTGATTCAAACGGTTTAACTTAGGGCAGAGCGCCTCTGCGCCGTTACTCTAATACCAGCCACGATAGCGGCTCACAATCAGGGTAAGAACGATGTGTTTCTGCTGGATCATTGTCTGCGATTCAAATCTTGACCATTACTTCAGGTTATGAAGATACCTACACATCAGCATTCCGCAAGCTACCATACGGCAGGTGGCTGAGTATTCTTCTGGTACCACTATTCTTATCCCTTTCCAGTTACGTTCGCGAATGCTGCGTGGTAAGGAGAGGATTGTCAGTAATCATCTGTATTGGCACTCATTTCTCTGATCCGCTGTGATAGTTTCTCGAGACTTATACAGTAAGAAGTAAAATGTTGCCAGACTTTTTCTCGGAATGTATCACCTTGAAAATTCGACATTAAGCCTCTCCACGAAGCACGACGCCTAGCTTGTAGCGTCTGCCACGGGAATTTGTTGAGAATCTCTTAAACACTCTCGCTGCGACTAAACGATTCCGCGCGGAAAGCGCCGCTTTATCGTTGAATCTTGTCTTTAATCTGTCAACCCAACCTGGTAAGTGGGCCAGACAGATGGGAAGTACTCAGGAATTGGTCTAACAATATTTTGTAAATCTCTTCTTTCGTGGCTGAACATTTCCTTAAGATTCTTCTATCACCCTGCCATCTGTTTTTCCTTAAATTTGTTGTAGGGCCATTCCACTGTCACTTCCATGGCTATTCCTAGGTAACTGCATACTTCCATCATCAGAACATATTCTTCGCGGATGTCACTAATTCCGGATGAACTACCACCGGATTGAGGACTGATGACCTTGCTATTCAGTCACTTAAACACCAACCAACGTTTATACGTAATATTTCGACCACCAAAAAAGATTTTCTTCAGGTGCTGCGAACTATGCTGTTCTGCGTACTTACAGCGTGGTTGGATTCTAGGCAGTGTGTAAACATAACAGAGCAGTCGAAACTCATAGCACCTGAAGAAGATTGATTCGGTCGTCGAAATATTATGCGGAAATAATTACGCCGAACATGACAAAGTGAACCACTAAGCTATTATCTTTACTAAACGACGGTACGGAACTGTATCAAATGCATTCCTGAAGTCCAACATCACGGCATGAACCTGACAGGCCGCAAGTAAGCGCTCTGGGGATCACGGACGAACAGAACAAGCTAACTTTCGCAAGATGTCTGTCTGTGCGATCCATGTTGGCATTTATAGAAGAGATTTTCTCTCTCCAAAAACGTCTAAATAGAGTATAAAACATGTTCCGTAATTCTAAAGCACCGAGTCAGCGATATAGATCTCTAATTATAAACATGTCCTACCACCTATGTTGAAAACAGTAATGGCTTGTACATTTCTCCAATCGCATGGTTATATTTTGCTCCAGCGACCTAAAAGTACTGCCCCCAGAAGGCGGTAAGTTCTTCAGCATATATTCTGTAGAATCTCACAGGTCCCTCGTACCGCTCAGTGCCTTTCCACTACTAAGCGGCTTTAGCTGCTTTTCCGTTGCTCCATCATTTACATAAATATCTACCATTTCGACATTCGTGCAGTGATTGAACGTAGGGACAATATTACGATCTTACGCCGTGAAACAATTTCGGAAGACAGTGTCCAGTATTTCAGTCGTCGGTTATTCTTCGTTTCGGTAGCAGCCTGGTCACTGAGCGACTGAATAAGTGGGCGTACTGAAAATGTCTGAATTTTTATGATAAAATTCATAAAGCTTTTAAAAAAAAACAAACGTTATTAACATTCTACATGTTTATTCATGTCTATACAATTGCAACTAGAGGACCCCGAACTGCAGCATGTAAAATGGCGGTGTGTAACGTAACTACATCGGTGCGTGAGAAACAGCGTGCTGTAATAGTTTCAAAGTAAGAGTTCGTCTACTCATGGAGCTCCCTGTCCGTCAGCTAGACAACGGCAGACCACACATGAAGGCTGCGACAACTGCAATAATCAGACGCATTGGGTTCATTGTCATTGATCATCCTCCATACAGGCCCGAATTGGCCCTAACCGACTTCCATGTTTCTAAAACTTAAAGAACACCATCGAGAACTTCATTTTGATAGTGATGAAATGGTGCAAGCAGAGGTGAGGTTGTGGCTCCGTCAAGAAGTCAAACTATTGCAGTGACGGTATCAACGAACTTCTCTCTCGTTGGGAGGACTACGTTCGTCGCTAGGGTGACTATGTTGCTAAATATGTTGATATAAAGAATAAAGATTTAAAATGTTAATAACGTTTGATTTATTAAAAATATTTTCAGAGTTTCCACGTAAATTCTGAGGCATTTCTTTTCAGCTCTTCCTCTATCATTTCAGGAGTCTGACTTCATTCAAAACCAGTACCTCGTGGTCCCAAAGTCTGATCACTTGGCAGAAGTAAGCGTTGTACCTCGTACTTCTGTGTCAAACCTCAACAGCTTGCATAGGTCTTACAATAGCAGTATAAATTTTCCTTTCATTCGTCGACGCAAGACATACGTAAACTAATGAACACAAAGGTGCAAGACCATACTAAAATTCAGCGGTGATACTTTTAATCTTCAAAACTCAACTGTAGATGTTCAAAGATTTATTCACATTCGCTGACACAGCCATTGTAATGATATCATTCGCGGTTATTATCAAAGACATGACCACACGCGAAAGTTAGAGAAAATTACGTAATAAGATTAACACTTCAAAAGTTAACCTCATTTCGTATGATTGCCAGACAGTCATGCTTGTCATGGCTAGTACGTGTGACACTGATAAAATACATTGCCACCGTGGATGACGGGAGTGATCAAAGACTTGTTGAAAAGTTTATTTACACCAGTATTAAACTCAGTGTTCAAATAAATGACCTGTTCCTATCGGTAAAAGCCATCATCAGTACAATGATCATAAGATACGCATCACTGAATGAAAGTAGTAATTATTTATCATGATCTGCGTATGAAAACTAAAATACAGAGCCTTACTTAAACTGAAATTAAGTAGTTTAGCTTCTAAAGTAGTAGAACGTAAAACAATTAGTCTGCTATTCTGCTGACAAGCAAAGGAAGTATCACTGTTTTTACGTTAGACTGAGATACTACAAACTGCACCGGAGCAGCTACCTTTGTAAGTTAATTAGTGCTTTACAAGTAGATCAAAAATAAATCTTACTTTAACTAGTTACGACGTGTATGCTTGTAGATCAAAATACTGTTTTCTTAATGTTCCTAGAAAATTTAGTTGCTAAGGTGGCAGAAAGCATTCGTTCGCGTAAGTAAACAATACTGAAACCTTAAAGGCCATAAAAAATGCCTCCTTCCGTGGTTTTTGGACTCAGTAGCGTTACGCAGAGGGTACATGTGACAACCTGCTTCCATTACACATTTAGCCAGTACGGTGATGCGCATTTGCATAATTATCGTAAAGCAGTAGTGATTTGTGTCGGAAAGGAAAGTTTTGAACAGACTGTCTTAGTGAACTACATTTAGCAGCAGCAGCAGCAGCAGCTGTGAAGCCAGCGGAGTGCAAGTTTTCCACACATAGCATCCTTATTAGTAGGGATTCGGGTTGCTCGACACGAACAGGTGCCGGCTTATACCTTTTGGCGGATTTCGCGGTGAAAAGCTTCTCACTAACGAGGAGGGCATCTGACATCATAAGGACTCAGTTTTGACACAGTAGCATCTGACGCGACTGTAAGCAGCGTTTATTTCTTAGACGAGGAAAAAATTGCGGTTTTAACTTTCATTTTAAACTTCGCAGGGGAGACAGCGAGTTCAGTAATGTTATTTCATCACTTCTTTCTCAACTAGTGTCTTTATATGCTGACTCTAATTTCGTGGAATGTTCCGAATTTTTGAAATGGTAGTTTAGGTAAGTTGTATCGTATTCATTCACGCAGGTTTTTTAACTGCAAACAAGCGCTCCCTTCAATTTTACGGCAGCAGTCGATCCTTTATCTTCCGTAGCGGCCCGTCTCCCAAGGGGGCTCACACGCTTTGACTGTAACGGATCGGGAGTGGGGTGGCTGTGTGAGGGTCTGCCTCCGTCGCATACAAACCCCTGCCGACACCCGCCTTGCCCCACCTTCTTACTGTCTTCGTTATTTGCCTCGCCTTAATTTAATACTTTTTGCTGTCGGTTTAACTGATATTCGTTAGGTATTTATCTACTCCTACGTACATTCATAACTCAGATTACTGGCAGACAGCAACTAACTTAAGATCTCTCTCTTAACTTAGGGACTGGTGACATCGCCGTTTAATACCATAATCTCGAATCAATCAACTAATTAGAACCGATCTGTTTCATGGATTTAAAGTTTGTCACCTGCATGACCTTTCGGAGCCTGTTTCTCTGTTCTTCAGGAGTGTCAGGGTGCTACCGTTATGTACAGTGATGGCTCTAAAACCGTGGATAGGACGGGACATGCCTTTAGATGTCCCGAAGGTTACGAACATTCGTTGTCAGGAATGTGTACTATGTTCATGGCAGAACTGATCGCCATTAAGAGGTCCCTACGATAAATAAAACAAACTTCTCTCGACAGTATTTTAGTTCTTAGTGATTGTGAGCCGTCTCCAGGCTTACTGATAGATGTTACCCATGTCACCCTTTGTTATCGCCTATTCATAATCTTATCTCTGATCTTCGTCACACTGCCTGTTCAGCTGTCTTTCTCTGGGTGCCAAGTCAGGTAGGTATCGCTAGAGAAGCGATTCGATTATTCGACCCTCCCCCCCCCCCCCCATTCGCTTTGACGAACCCAGATGCGGATTTGTGGGTGCAGATATGACCTTTCCTCACTCTGAGATGAAGCATCTGGGGGGCTATTGCGCAGTCAAGGAGACTATTACTGCGGTGCGCCCCTCCTTCCGTTCCTATCTGAAGAAATCCACTTTCCTATGTCGTCTCGGCATTGATCGTAGCAGATTAACCCACAGCTTTATTTTATGTAATGAGCCACCTGCATGTTGTGGTTGCTGAGCCTTAGAGACAGTAACCTACATACTGATTCTACATGCTAGGTATTCTGGATTCTTTGCCTCATATCTGCGAACGACACACAGACAGTTGAGCTGCTTCATTTTCTCAGAGAAAGTTTTTATTCTCAGGTACGTTTTAACTACTTCCGGGTGGGCGGCAGAGTGGTTTGGATTAGCGTGTCCCTCACCGCACGCTGGGTCTGGGGGCCCTCGAACCCTGCCTTGTTCGCTAACTGCCTTTTACTCTGCTTTAATTTCTTCTAGAAGAAGCGAGTCCTCTTTTCTGCTGCACTCCATTTTCTGTTTTATGGCTGGCACTCCGATGAATATTGGGTGCTGTTCCCCTCATTAGCACTTAACGGATCGGCTGCGGGACGACAGTGGGAGGGTCAGCCTCGTCGCATGCAGAGTCCTGGAAGACTCACCTGGCCCCACCCACTTGCTGACCTGATTAGTTCTCTCACTTTATTTTATTTTGGTCGGTCCAATTGTTAATCATTGTTTTTAGCCCCCTTCACCTCTACTGTACGAATTTTCCGGCTTGGATGCAGTCTTTACTTTAACTGCGCCAACTCGATTGAGATAGTTGGCGTGGTGTCATATATAGGTGGGCTTTTTCTCGCCAGAGATGAGCACTGGGGAGCCTCGTTTGCGATCTGAGCTACGTACCGGTCCGAACTATATACCGGGTGGTTATAACGAAACTTCGCTTATTTAACACGTTATGGCACGGAAACTAATGAATTCTACCAAACTTGGTAGCATTAATGTCAAGGACAAGGGGAAGAGAAATATTGTAGAATCAGTTCAATAGAAACACTTTTAATGTGCTGCTACAGTACATCATACCATTACATCCCGGTACCATTACTGCTCCAAAGGGGTTCAATTTGGCGCCCATCAGTGTCCAGAAGACTCTGAAAGAGCAGGATTGCATTCTGCTTAGCAGAACGAAGTATGTCCGTAGGTATGCTGCCGAAATCTCTTTACATGCTGCGCTGCAGATCAGCCCATGTGTGAATGGTTCAAATGGCTCTGAGCACTATGGGACTTAACTTCTGAGGTCATCAGTCCCCTAGAACTTAGAACTACTTAAACCTAACTAACCTAAGGACATCACACACATCCATGCCCGAGGCAGGATTCGAACCTGCGACCTAGCGGTCGCGTGGTTCCAGACTGTAGCGCCTAGAACCGCATGGTCACTCCGGCCGGCATGTGTGAATGTTTCCCTGGTAAAGCATCTCCTCCAGGTAGCGCCCCTGCGGGTCCGGGGTTTACAACAGGCCTGAGGTATTCCTGACTGTCGTAAGAGGCGACTAAAAGGAGTCACGTTTCGGCCTTTATGTGATGGTTCCCTGTAGGGTTTGACGTCCATTTTTCAAAATTTTCCAGAAGAGCTAGCCAATTGGGAAAGGGCGCCTTACATGGTGCATCGTGTCCATCGTGCATTGATATCTTTAGCCCACTTTCTCGTCGTCGCATTGCAGTTCCGGCCATTCTCCATCTCTTGGGTGAGGACACCTTCCTGGGTACGTTTTCCACCATGCACTATGCAGTGTCACTTTGTGCCGACGATGGCCAAGGACTTCTTTGTACCTCATATCCAGCACGGTAGCCAGTCCGTTGTAGTGGGGCCGCCATGTACCCTGTTGGTAGTAGCCCCCTGACAACACAGGGATCGCTCTGCTGATGCCTGCGCCGCTAACTCTCCACGTATGTCAAGGAGTAGATGCCCGTCACCCTGGGGCATCGGAACTCCAGGCAATGGCCATCCTGCCAGCTGGCCTTTGCTGAGGCTGGGTGGCGCCCGTGAGGAGGGCCCTTGGTCGGAGTGGGTGGCATCAGGGCGGATGACACGCCATGAAGCGTAGTACGTCATCTCTTGCTGGTGGTCCGCCGCCAGTAGTCTCTAAGCGGGCAAAGCCTAACTTCAATACTACGAAATATGAGCCCAAGTCGTTTCCCTCCCTGGCCAGACCATGGGAGGAACGCCAGGCTAAGAACAGCAGTGAAGCTTATTCCCCCCAGTATATCGTATGTACAAGAGTCGATGGGGAATCTTTCATGTCCATGAAGCCTCAGTTTTTTGTGGAGCATTTGGAGGACAAGTTTGGGGAGGTGGATGGCTTGTCCAAAATGAGCTCTAGGTTGATCTTAATTAAAACAGCATCCTCTGCCCAGTCACGGGCATTTCACGCTTTTGGCAAGTTGCGGGATGTTTCTGTTACCACCACACCTCATAAGAGCTTCAATATGGTCCAGGGTATTATATTCCACGGGGACCTTGTTTTGCAGTTTGCTGGCCGTTGTGGCCGAGCGGTTCTAGGCGCTTCAGTCTGGCATCAGGGCGGATTCTAGGGGCTTCAGTCTTGAACCGCGCGACCGCTACGGTCGCAGGTTCGAATCCTGCCTCGGGCATGGGTGTGTGATGTCCTTAGGTTAGTTAGGTTTAAGTAGTTCTAAGTTCTAGGGGACTGATGACCTCAGATGATAAGTCCCATAGAGCTTACTCATTTGAACCATTTTTTGAACCCTTTACTATCTTGGCTTCGTAAGCGGCCCATGTTAACCTTGGCCTTCAATCGCTTCCTAAGAACACTACTCCAGCCTCTGTCTGTCTCCTTAAGTTTCATGGAACTTCGTGATAGTACATTTGAATACGCTGATGGCTCTCGGATTGACCGTGGGGTCGGGTGTGCCTTCGTCATTGGCAGGCGTGTCTTTCGGTGTCGGCTACCGGCACACTGCTCGCAAGGGAACCTCCCCATCGCACCCCCCTCAGATTTAGTTATAAGTTGGCACAGTGGATAGGCCTTGATAAACTGAACACAGATCAATTGAGAAAACAGGAAGAAGTTGTGTGGAACTGTGAAAAAACAAGCAAAATATACAAACTGAGTAGTCCATGGGCGACATAGGCAACATCATGGAGAACGTGAGCTCAGAAGCGCCGTGGTCCCGTGGTAGCGTGAGCAGTTGCAGAATGAGAGGTCCTTGGTTCAAGTCTTCCCTCGAGTGAAAATTTTACTTTCTTTATTTTTGCATAGTTATTATCTGTCCGTTCGTTCATTGACGTCTCTGTTCACTGTAATAAGTTTAGTGTCTGTGTTTTGCGACCGCATCGCAAAACCGTGCGATTAGTAGACGAAAGGACGTGCCTCTCCAATGGGAACCGAAAACATTTGATAGCAAGGTAATAGGTCAACCGATTCCTCCACAGGAAAACACATCTGATATATTCTATACGACACTGGTGACGGCATATGCGTCACATGACAGGAATATGTTGTCGACCCACTTAACTTGTACTCTTGGCGAATGGGTAAAAAGATTCTTCTACCTTGCCCGATTTACGTTTTCTTGTGGATGTGATAATCACTCCCAAAAAAGTGATGAAAACATAAGAGTGTCACATAAACTGAAAATAAAAAATTAAAATTTTCACTCGATGGAAGACTTGAACAAAGGACCTTTCGTTCCGCAGCTGCTCACGTTACCACGAGACCACGGCGCTCCTGCAGTCTCAGTGTCCTTGATGTTGCCTATGTTCCCATGAACTAGTCAGTTTGTATAATTTGCTTATTTTTTCACAGTCCACACAACTTCTTCATGTTTTCTCAATTGATCTGTGTTCAGTTTCTCGAGGCCTATCCACTGTGCCAACTTATAACTAAATCTGAGGGGGTGCGATGGGAAGGTTCCCTTGTCAGTATTTACAGCCGAGTTCTTCGCCCTGTTTCAGGCCACAGAGTACATCCGGTGACACAGCCTTTTCAATCGTGTCCTCTGCTCAGACTCACTCAGTGCCCTACAAAGTCTATGTGCGCTGTACACCACCCATCCCTTAGTGCAGTGGGTCCAGGAAAACTATCAGTTGTTCACTCTTGGTGGAGCCAGTGTCATGTTTCTGTGGGTCCCTGGTCACGTCGATCTGCCAGGAAACGAGGCTGCTGACGCTGCTGCCAAGGCTGCAGTCTTCGCACCTCAGCCCGCGAGTACCTATATTCCCTCTGATGATCTCTGTATTACCGTCTGTCAGGGTTTCTGTCCCTTTGGCATGGCCAGTGCTTCTCCTTTCACGGGAATAAGCTCCGGCTTATTAAGCCTCTCTCAGCGCCATGGCCGACCTCGTCTGGGCACTGCCGCCGGGAGGAGATTATTTTAACTCGGCTGCGTATTGGGCACTGCCTTTCTAGCCATCGTCATTTGATAAGTGGCGCTACCCCACCACTTTGTACATAGTGCGCCCAAATTTTAACTGTCCGCCACTTCCTGATGGACTGCCATTTTTTTAACCATTTACGTTCCAGCTTGGCTTTACTGTCTGATTTATCAGCCGTTTTAGCGAATAACAAGCGGGCTGTCTACCGCGTTTTACTTTTTATCCACCGAAGCAATATGGCGAATGCTATTTAATTTTGAGTTTTGGACCTCCGTTTCTGTATGGTGTCTTTTTAGCCCTTTTTCCACATGCCTGTTTTAAGCTATCTTCTCTTCTGTCAGTTGGGAATGACATACAGTCGTTTAACTCCTCTCTGTGTTCGTGTTCTATAGTTGCGACTTGGTCACGTATGACCACAGTTAGTTTTTGGCCCTAAAGCGAAACAAAACAAAACTTTGTGTCAAACCTTGTCGTCGGCGCGGTGATTGCTACGTGATTGTAAGAGACTGTGACATGTGGCGTTTTAGTCATCATATTGAGACGGTGACAGTGAAAATAAGTATATCTAACGCTATTGTAACGTAAATTTGATTTAGTACTGGTACGACTGGTTTCGAAATGAAACCACTGGAGCAGTATGTACTTTTAATGTAAATGTATTAAATTCTAGGCCCGTTTTTGCTTGTTGCTTAGGACTACAATTTTAGGCATTAAGAGTTTACCGAAGTTTCGAAATGTGTGATTGTGTCTACAAAAATGCCAAATTGCATTTAGGTGTATCTCATGATATCATGGGTCGTTGAAAACTGTCCCTGTGTCTCCAAAGTGAGACCACAACCTTAAAACAACTAATTATTTAGTTTTCGCCAATTTATTCTCTTATTCGTTGCCTACTATAAGTCAATTTTGTGAAAAATTTTAATTTTCTTACATCGTTGGATCTCAAAGGGTTAAACGATGCAGAATATACAATTAAAATTAAAAAGTACGCGTACCTTAAAGAGGATTCACTTTGAACTTAGGAAACGTGCAAACGAACCAATATACATTGCGTTAAACATTTTATAATGTACACTCCTGGAAAGGGAAAAAAGAACACATTGACACCGGTGTGTCAGACCCACCATACTTGCTCCGGACACTGCGAGAGGGCTGTACAAGCAATGATCACACGCACGGCACAGCGGACACACCAGGAACCGCGGTGTTGGCCGTCGAATGGCGCTAGCTGCGCAGCATTTGTGCACCGCCGCCGTCAGTGTCAGCCAGTTTGCCGTGGCATACGGAGCTCCATCGCAGTCTTTAACACTGGTAGCATGCCGCGACAGCGTGCACGTGAACCGTATGTGCAGTTGACGGACTTTGAGCGAGGGCGTATAGTGGGCATGCGGGAGGCCGGGTGGACGTACCGCCGAATTGCTCAACACGTGGGGCGTGAGGTCTCCACAGTACATCGATGTTGTCGCCAGTGGTCGGCGGAAGGTGCACGTGCCCGTCGACCTGGGACCGGACCGCAGCGACGCACGGATGCACGCCAAGACCGTAGGATCCTACGCAGTGCCGTAGGGGACCGCACCGCCACTTCCCAGCAAATTAGGGACACTGTTGCTCCTGGGGTATCGGCGAGGACCATTCGCAACCGTCTCCATGAAGCTGGGCTACGGTCCCGCACACCGTTAGGCCGTCTTCCGCTCACGGCCCAACATCGTGCAGCCCGCCTCCAGTGGTGTCGCGACAGGCGTGAATGGAGGGACGAATGGAGACGTGTCGTCTTCAGCGATGTGAGTCGCTTCTGCCTTGGTGCCAATGATGGTCGTATGCGTGTTTGGCGCCGTGCAGGTGAGCGCCACAATCAGGACTGCATACGACCGAGGCACACAGGGCCAACACCCGGCATCATGGTGTGGGGAGCGATCTCCTACACTGGCCGTACACCACTGGTGATCGTCGAGGGGACACTGAATAGTGCACGGTACATCCAAACCGTCATCGAACCCATCGTTCTACCATTCCTAGACCGGCAAGGGAACTTGCTGTTCCAACAGGACAATGCACGTCCGCATGTATCCCGTGCCACCCAACGTGCTCTAGAAGGTGTAAGTCAACTACCCTGGCCAGCAAGATCTCCGGACCTGTCCCCCATTGAGCATGTTTGGGACTGGATGAAGCGTCGTCTCACGCGGTCTGCACGTCCAGCATGAACGCTGGTCCAACTGAGGCGCCAGGTGGAAATGGCATGGCACGCCGTTCCACAGGACTACATCCAGCATCTCTACGATCGTCTCCATGGGAGAACAGCAGCCTGCATTGCTGCGAAAGGTGGATATACACTGTACTAGTGCCGACATTGTGCATGCTCTGTTGCCTGTGTCTATGTGCCTGTGGTTCTGTCAGTGTGATCATGTGATGTATCTGACCCCAGGAATGTGTCAATAAAGTTTCCCCTTCCTGGGACAATGAATTCACGGTGTTCTTATTTCAATTTCCAGGAGTGTAGATGAGACACATTGGAAACGTAAAGTGGCATGTAAAGTGCCCTCCGCCACACACCGTTGGGTGGCTTGCGGAGTATAAATTTAGATGTAGATGTAAATTTGATATCCAGTCTATACAGATATCATTAAAGAGAATCTGAACTGGAAAAGAAAATTTTCAGGAGTAACGTACTTAAAATTCCCTAGCGGGTGTCACGGTTTGTTGTCCACGGTTTCCCTAAAATATTTTAGACTAATGGCGCGATGCAGTCTGTAAAGATACCACAGTCGATTTACTATTCCATCTTTCTCAAACGCGAGCTTGTAGTGTTTCTGTTGACTTAGGCGAAAGGTGAACTAAGACTTATTTCTTTCCTAACCGTAGTGAGGTCTCGTGCCTTCATTTTCCGCAATGGCCTGTTAAGATCTTTACGGTGGACAAACAGTAGTTAAACTGCTCTCCTCCTATGAACCCTCGGCCTTCACAACTGTATAGCCTAGCTCGTAAGTGAAGTGCCTTCTCTCGTGTACCTTAGAGTGAACATCCTCTTTCCTACTGATCATCGTAGCGTTGCTCCTTTGTATCCTGAAGGAAACGGATCGAATATAAACTACCCAGAATAATCACTGATATATCATGTAAATGTATCTGTTTTAAGATTGTAGAAGATAGCAGAATATCGATGACTCATGTGAAGAGGTCGGGGTGCCATATTTGAAACGACTGTTCATAATCGCCTATCACCACTTCCACTCTTTGATGTTGCCTGTGAATTGTGATGTCATATGCTCTGCAGCTGCATTCTCTTACGCTCGTTGGCAGGACTGTTGCGCTTAACAATGACCGGTAAAATGGTCCCAACAGCTGCGTATAGTGTAGCAGTTTGTCACAGAAGACGACTATGTGAGAGCGGATTCTGCGTCTGCTGTAGATACTTGTCAATCGTCGTACGGTGCGAACTAAATTTTTCGTTTGTCATATCACGCTTAGTGATACAGACAGCATAAATATCTAAATTAAACCGATCCAGACTGTATATAAGAAGTAGCTTTTCTCATAATCAGGGGCACACTGTCATGCCATAGAACGTCTTCCCGCAGGCTACAGCGCTTCTTCCTTCACAAACAGTGTCGTTGCGTTTTACCTATTTCATCGCTTTAAGTTTTCATAGCTTATGCCAGCAGCATCGAATGCTACTACTGTGATAAGTGCAATGTTTCCTTAATGACTTAAAGCCTTTCACTAATGAATGCTCAGGAGACAAGTTACGTTCAATATTAACTTCCCAAACGTGCGAGTACGCAACGCTGGACAATATTAGTTTGCTGAATTCACTAGAAATCGTCGGGCGTCATGAACAGCCTCTGTGAGTTAGACACACATAGCATCAATTACGTGAATACTATGATAATACCACATTATTTAACTTTATATGTAAAACTGCTGAATACTGTAACATGGAACATGGCAGAATACAGCGTATACAGGCAGATGGAATGAAATGATCGGAAATAAAGCGAAATTTGTGACTGAATTCATGATAAGGAGCGTACTTTCGTGTGTGGACTGTATGGTCAACGACTGCGTGACTGCGTGTTGCCTGCTGCTGCGTCAGCACTGTCTCACTAACGGTCAAGGTGTCAAGTTATAATAATGCCAAGTGAGGGACACAACTTATTTCAAGTCGCTGCCAAAGAGAAACGCTATTACATCATGATTAATTTAATACTGAGTTCGTACGATATCCAACACTATACTTCATTGGACATTAGATCTGTCAGTTCATTGACTATGTGTTTAGGTGTCAGATGGGAAATCCACAGAGGTTCGATCCCTGTTGGTCCGAGAATTTTGCTTTCACTCAGAAACACAAAGTGATGTCCCTTGCATGTTTTCTGTTAAACCGAACTAGGTACTAGTACTATTATGTGGAAGATGGGGCAATTAAAATCCCCGTCTTGCCTCCAGAATTGACGTTGTACGCGATTATTCTACGTTGCTTAAGAGAAAAGCCTGTTTCTTCGAAGAGGACACGTTCGATATCCGTAGCGATACTTGTCAAATCCGTGCCTGAGCTCGAAGATCAACTGGACGATAAAGCCTTTTCTTCCTCACGGTCTCGTCTTATCTAATAACAAGAAAGTATGTCTATTGTCTTCCAAGAAATCAACAGGACACGCCGTGCTCCAGAAAACGGAAAGGCCCACTGGCCTACGAAAGGATGAAAGCTATTGGGGAAACCAGGCTGCAAATTAGATTCATGGCGAAACACAGAAACACGCCGATAGCTACAGAAAATTGTTACACACCAAGAAACAATCTGCAACAGCCGTCAATGAGCTAAAGGCTACAAATGATATTATAATTTATTGTTAGATTTAGCTGGAAGGTTGTTAAAATGTCGCCTTTCCATGGACAGACGGGTTATTCAGTATGAAGGACCATCTCAGTTATGGCTAACAGAGGATAAAAAAAAGTTCTGTTAACTTCGGAAGAATCACTGCAGAGATAGTCTGGTGTAAGAGATCATCAGACAGTGACATGAACAACGGACGAGGATTTGACACCTGCTCGTCCCAAAAATGTTCTCATGGAGGCTGGTGGACAATATGGTAAAGTACATACCAGGGTTCTACATATGGTTATTGCATTTTAAGAGTTGAATTAAACGAAAATGATTGATGTGAAAAATTGATTGCAAGAAGGACTTCCATAGAAAATACAGAACAGTTTTTTCGTCCTGAAAGGCAAACGAAACCGGTTGCTGACCCTGTGTATTGTTAACCTGTGGGAACACATACCTGTACTCTCCCTCGACTGGCGTCTTCACAATAGCAATGAGCGGAGCAACTGAAGGGCGTGAGATTTGAGCTTCTAAACGCACACTTCCTTCCTCGGTGTAACTGACAAATAGCCCTCTTCTAGTCAGTGTTCACATGTCTGTATACAAACTTTTCCAGGTTCGTACTTCGGCTCTGATAAACACTGCCAAGCCAAAACGTTATAACCACTGTCCGTCGCGGGACTGAATGTTGTCTGTAACGTCGCGGGCACGTGGCACGGTAAGGTAAGTACACAAGCGAAACATAGACGACGGGGAATCGCTGTAGCGACGATACTGATCGCAAATGGGCGAAAATGTACCTGCGTAATTAACCAGCATTACTTAAGGCGTGATAGCTTCCTCATACAGCTCTTATATTGCTATTTGGGTAGAACAAATTCTATATCATCGTGAGACGATTCCTGGGTTAACAAATAAATAAAATTATATGGAAATGCTTGTGGCTAAGGCCTCCCGTCGTGTAGACCGTTCGCCTGTTGCAAGTCTTTAGAGTTGACGCCATTTCGGCGACCTGCGTGTCGATGGGGATGAAATGATAAGGACAACACAAAACCCAGTCCCTGAGCGGAGGAAGTCTCCGACCCAGCAGGGGATCGAACCCGGGCCTTAAGGTATGACATTCAGTTGCGCTGACCATTCAGCTACCAGGGGCGGACATAAAATTAAATAAGCGAATTTGACAAAGGACAGATTGTTATTGCCCGGTGACTGGGTACAAATATCTCGGAAAAGGTGGAGCTGGTCGGCTGTTGGCGTGAACATCCATGGAAAGTTGTTAGATGGTGGACTCACGAGAAAGCGACAAGGCTTAGACGTCCATACCTCATCACAGAAGGTGGAGAACAGAGGTTAGTCTGCTCTGTAAAGTAGGATGAGGCGTGGGGGAGGGGGGGGGGGACGATGATCTGTGGCAGATCAGATGAGAGAACGGAAATGTGATGCAACTACAGTTGTTTCGGAGCACGCCGTTCATCGCACATTGTTCGGCATTGCATTCCGCAGCCGACGATTCTAACTTGTTTCTAAGTTGACCAAAGACTTCGTCAGTTAAGATTACAATGGGTACGGTATCATAGAGACTGGACCGTGGATCAACGAAAACTTGTCGGCTGGTCGGGTGATTGTTTCTCGTTACATCTGGTCGATGGCTGTGTCCGCTGGACACTTCGTCCAGTCGAACGGCTGCTCGAAACATGAGCCGCACTACGGATGCACGCTGGGGGGGGGGGGGGGGGGGCAGTATTATACTGTGAGAAACATTCTCCTACTCTTAAATGGATCTGTGATACTAATCGAAGGCATCATGATAGCCGATGACGACGTGAACATTACTGCGAACCACGTGCAGCCTTTCATACTGATTGTCTCCTCCGACGGCGATTGCATCTTCCAGTAGGATAACTCTTGGTATCTAGAAGTCAGAATCGTGCTGCAGTAGCTTGATAGTCAACTCACGTTGATGTCTTGGCCACCAAATTCACGCGATTTGAAGCCAGTGGAGCACATGTGTTACGCTTGTCAACTCTGCGCCCAGGTAGCGTTCTCGCTTCCCACGCCCGGGTTCCCGGGTTCGATTCCCGGCGGGGTCAGGGATTTTCTCTGCCTCGTGATGGCTGGGTGTTGTGTGCTGTCCTTAGGTTAGTTAGGTTTAAGTAGTTCTAAGTTCTAGGGGACTTATGACCACAGCAGTTGAGTCCCATAGTGCTCAGAGCCATTTGAACCATTTTTTTTCTGCGCCCAGAAACACCCGGGAGTTAAGGACGTCTGCTGCCACGTACATCCATGAACCTTATAAGGACCTACCGAATCCACGTCGCGCATAATCGTAGCTGCATTGCGTTCCAAAAGTGGACCAACACGCTACTACGCAGCTGATAATTTTGCTTTGACTCGGCAATGTAATCACCTTTTGTTTTATTAGCGATGAAACTACACTACTCGCAAACTTTAGGACATTTTACGAGAACACGTAACTTTAAATGTAGCCACTAATAACACAGTGAGGTACATGGCAGACATTACCTTGGACATGATACTTTCCTCATACAGCTGTTTCATTGCTATTTGGGTATGCTTTCTAAACTGGGGAATATCGAATACTGCATATATTAGTCTATACGAGGGCAGTTCAATAAGTAATGCAACACATTTTTTTTCTGAAACAGGGGTTGTTTTATTCAGCATTGAAATACACCAGGTTATTCCCCAATCTTTTAGCTACACAACACTATTTTTCAACGTAATCTCCATTCAATGCTACGGCCTTACGCCACCTTGAAATGAGGGCCTGTATGCCTGCAGGGTACCAATCCACTGGTCGATGTCGGAGCCAACGTCGTACTGCATCAATAACTTCATCATCCGCGTAGTGCGTCCCACGGATTGCGTCCTTCATTGGGCCAAACATATGGAAATCCGACGGTGCGAGATCGGGGCTGTAGGGTGCATGAGGAAGAACAGTCCACTGAAGTTTTGTGAGCTCCTCTCGGGTGCAAAGACCTGTGTGAGGTCTTGCGTTGTCATGAAGAAGGAGAAGTTCGTTCTGATTTTTGTGCCTACGAACACGCTGAAGTCGTTTCTTCAATTTCTGAAGAGTAGCACAATACACTTCAGAGTTGATCGTTTGACCATGGGGAAGGACATCGAACAGAATAACCCCTTCAGCGTCCCAGAAGACTGTAACCATGACTTTACTGGCTGAGGGTATGGCTTTAAACTTTTTCTTGGCAGGGGAGTGGGTGTGGCGCCACTCCATTGATTGCCGTTTTGTTTCAGGTTCGAAGTGATGAATCCATGTTTCATCGCCTGTAACAATCTTTGACAAGAAATTGTCACCCTCAGCCACATGACGAGCAAGCAATTCCGCACAGATGGTTCTCCTTTGCTCTTTAAGGTGTTCGGTCAGACAACGAGGGACCCAGCGGGAACAAACCTTTGAATATCCCAACTGGTGAACAATTGTGACAGCACTACCAACAGAGGTGTCAAGTTGAGCACTGAGTTATTTGATGGTGATCCGTCGATCATCTCGAACGAGTGTGTTCGCACGCTCCGCCATTGCAGGAGTCACAGCTGTGCACGGCCGGCCCGCACGCGGGAGATCAGACAGTCTTGCTTGACCTTGCGGCGATGATGACACACGCTTTGCCCAACGACTCACCGTGCTTTTGTCCACTGCCAGATCACCGTAGACATTCTGCAAGCGCCTATGAATATCTGAGATGCCCTGGTTTTCCGCCAAAAGAAACTCGATCACTGCCCGTTGTTTGCAACGCACATCCGTTACAGACGCCATTTTAACAGGTCCGTACAGCGCTGCCACCTGTCGGAAGTCAATGAAACTATACGAGACGAAGCGGGAATGTTTGAAAATATTCCACAAGAAATTTCCGGTTTTTTCAACCAAAATTGGCCGAGAAAAAAAATGTGTTGCATTACTTATTGAACTGCCCTCGTATTTAAACTGCGTCTTCTTCCTTCACGGGAGAGAGAATTATTTTGTTGGAAGAGTATTCAGATTCAGTGAAATTTACATTGGCTTTCGCGGAGTCAGCGGAAGGCATTTGTACATTAATAGAGAGTACTGCTAGCGTTCAGTAAAACTGGGCTGCGAATGCATAGCAAGTGATAAAATGGAGACACACAGTGGTATGAGACACAACTGTTGCAGTAACTCGACAAAATATAAATATTGAAAGGTTTTGCCACTGTGTGGTAATGTAGTAATTGCAGAAAATTGTGGTATGGATTTTTTTATGTGAAATGATTGCACGAAATTTCAGCGTTCATGCAGAACTGTAGCTAGGTCATGATGTACTGAAAATTGATAAGGAAGGTAAAAGTTCATTACGTTGTAGATAAAAGCTATCACTATTACTGAAAATTAGTATGCCATATTTGATTCAATACATGCTGTTAAACTTGCATTAGCGCCACATTGCTGGTCGAAGTTAGCGTAGCAGCATTTGGCTTAAAATACTCAATTAATTTAGGGAAAATTTTTTTTAACATGGTGGACATAATAGAGTTGGCGGGGGAGGAGGGGGGGTTAACAAAACAAGTGAAGGCCTCTGATGTGAGGGATGTGAGGGATGTGTTGAACACACATCCCACAGATGTACAAGTAATTTGCACCGGAGCTGTAGCTCGTCAGTTTTCAATTACTAAAAGAAGTGGTCATTTGTATGTACCACCGTGTTAGTATCCGCCAGTATCCAAAGGTGTAGCATAACCAAAACAGGAGGATATCCCCTGAAGGCGTGTGTTGGGTTAAGGAAGAGTGAAACTTAATCAAAAGTGATAGTGTATAGAATGATTAAAAATTCGTAATTTAGAATAAATCGGTAGTAGAAGCCATTATTATTTAAAAATGGATAACAATTCGTTGCTCTCCCACAAGGACAAGTTATGGTTACCCAGGTTATCCTTCGCTTGACAGCGACTTAGGATAGTGGTATACCCTATTATACAGTCGGTTGTGTCAGATCTCGCTTTTTACACGTTTCAAAAATTGTTTTGCGTTTCAGACTTCCTACTAACTTGTTGCAGACATCGTACACCAGATGTCTTGCGATTAAATTCTGCCTCGCCCCGGAATTACATTATTTCTTCTCAGTTTATAGGTGCAGGCTTCAGAGAGATATGTAAGAGTGTTTTCGTTGTTGAAACCACGTGCTTGCCCTTGAACGAAGACTGGTGTTCTTGGGAGAGTGGACAAGTGTTGGCTGGCAGCAGTATTGGTTACGGTGTTGCTGTGACTGCTGTGTTCAGAACTTGTTGCACTGGTCAAATTGACATCTTCAGTTTGGCGACTTCAATGCCCATCATCCCCTTTGGGGCTCTCCTGCATCCTGTCAGAGAGGCTCCCTCTTGGCGGATGTCTTCAACCATCTCAATCTTGTCTGCCTCAATACTGGCGCCCCGACTTTCCTCTCGGACTCTACTCATACCTACTCCCACTTGGACCTCTCGAACTGTTCTACCACTCTTGCCCGTCGGTTAGTGGTATGTCCTTTCTGACACCTATTCGAGCGACCACTTCCCCTGTGTCGTTCGTCTCCTGCACCACACCCCATCCCCACGTCCTTCGAGCTGGAACATACCGAAAGCTGACTGGGCACTTTACTCCTCCCTGGCGACCTTTCCGGATCACGATTTTCTCAGTTGTGACAGTCAGGTCGAATACCTCACGGCTGTTATCATCAATGCTGCCGAACGTTCCATTCCTCGTACTACCTCTTCTTCACGTCGCGTTTCCGTCCCCTGGTGCAATGAGGCTTGTAGAGACGCTATCCGTGCTCGACGACGTGCTTTACGCGCCTTTCGCCGCCATCCTACGTTGGCGAATTGTATTGGATACAAACGACTCCGAGCGCAATGCCGTAGAGTCATCAAAGACTGCAAAAAAGCTTGTTGGGCCTCTTTCACCAGCTCCTTTAACAGTTTTACTCCCTCTTCTGTCGTCTGGGGTGGCCTGCGTCGGCTGTCGGGCATTAAGGCCCACTCCTTGGTACCTGGCCTGACTTCAGGTAATGAGGTCCTTGTTGATCCTGTGGATGTCTCCAACGCCTTCGGCCGCATTTTCGCGGAGGTTTCAAGCTCCGCCCATTACCACCCTGCCTTCCTTCCCAGGAAAGAGGCAGAAGAGGCTCGGCGACCTTCCTTCCACTCGCTGAATCTGGAAAATTATAATGCCCCCTTTACTATGCGGGAACTCGATCGTGCACTTGCACTGTCCCGGTCCTCTGCTCCGGGGCCAGATGCCATTCACGTTCAGATGCTGGCCCACCTTTCTCTGGCAGGCAAAAGCTTCCTTCTTCGTACCTACAATCGCGTCTGGACCGAAGGTCCCCATGCGTTGGCGTGACGCCGTCGTTGTTCCTATACCGAAACCCGGGAAGGATAGACACCTTCCTTTTAGTTACCGCCCCATTTCTCTTACAAGCTGTGTCTGTAAGGTGATGGAGCGCATGGTTAACGCTCGGTTAGTTTGGATTCTTGAATCTCGACGGCTACTTACCAATGTTCAATGCGGCTTTCGTCGCCGCCGCTCCGCTGTTGACCACCTTGTGACCTTGTCGACATTCGTCATGAACAACTTTTTGCGAAAGCGCCAAACGGTAGCCGTGTTCTTCGATTTGGAGAAGGCTTATGATACCTGTTGGAGAGGAGGTATCCTCCGCACTATGCACAGGTGGGGTCTACGTGGTCGCCTGCCCCTTTTTATTGATTCCTTTTTAACAGATCGAAAGTTTAGGGTACGTGTGGGTTCCGTACTGTCAGACGTCTTCCTCCAGGAGAACGGAGTGCCTCAGGGCTCCGTCTTGAGCGTAGCCCTTTTTGCCAGCGATCAATCCCATTATGGATTGTATTCCACCTAATGTCTCCGGCTCTCTTTTTGTCGATGACTTCGCGATCTACTGCAGTGCCCAGAGAACATGCCTCCTGGAGCGCTGCCTTCAGCGTTGTCTAGACAGCCTATACTCATGGAGTGTGGCAAATGGCTTCCGGTTCTCTGAAGAGAAGACGGTTTGCATCAACTTTTGGCGATATAAAGCGTTCCTTCCGCCATCCTTATATCTCGGTCCCGTTGTTCTCCCATTAGTGGAAACAACTAAGTTTCTAGGGCTCACATTGGACAGGAAACTTTGTTGGTCTCCGCACGTCTCTTATTTGGCGGCCCGTTGTACACGTTCCCTTAATGTCCTCAGAGTTCTTAGTGGTTCATCTTGGGGAGCGGATCGCACTGTCCTGCTTCCCTTGTATCGGTCCATAGTCCGATCAAAGCTGGATTATGGGAGCCTCGTCTACTCGTCTGCTCGGCCATCCCTCTTACGCCGTCTCAACTCCATCCACCATTGGGGGTTACGTCTTGCGACCGGAGCATTCTACACTAGTCCCGTCGAGAGTCTTTATGCTTAATTACCATTGACCTACCGGCGCGACGTACTGCTTTGTCAGTATGCCTGCCGGCTGTTGTCAATGCCCGACCACCCCTCTTATCAGTCCTTCTTCGCCGATTCTCTCGACCGACAGTATGGGTTGTATGTGTCTGCCCTGTTGCCCCCTGGAGTCCGCTTTCGTCGCCTGCTTCGACAATTGGATTTTGCCCTCCCTACCACCTTCAGAGAGGGTGAGAGCCCGACACCACCGTGGCTCCAGGCTCCGGTTCATATTTATCTCGACCTCAGCTCGCTCCCGAAGGAGGGTACTCCGGCTGCAGTGTATTGCTCACGGTTTGTCCAACTTCGTGCGCGACTTGCCAGTCACACCTTTATTTACACTGATGGCTCCAAAACTGACGATGGTGTCGGCTGTGCCTTTGTCGTCGGGGCCGGCACCTTTAAATACCGGCTCCTCGACCAGTGTTCCAGCTTTACGGCCGAGCTTTTTGCGCTCCATCAGGCCGTTCAGTATGCCCGCCGCCACCGCCATTCATCGTATGTACTCTGCTCTGATTCACTCGGTGCTCTTCAGAGCCTTGGAGCTCCATATCCGGTCCATCCCTTGGTGCAACGGATCCAGCAGTCGCTCCATTCTTCTGCTGCTGATGGCTCTCCTGTCAGCTTTCTGTGGGTTCCCGGCTATGTAGGAGTGCCTGGGAATGAGGCTGCTGATGCTGCGGCCAAGGCTGCAGTCCTCCTGCCTCGGCCAGCCTCCCACTGTGTCCCGTCATCTGACGTTAGTGGGGTTGTTTGTAAGAGGCTTGTGTCTTTGTGGTGGGATACTTGGTCATCCCTTCAAGGAAACAAGCTCCGGGCAGTAAAACCGTTCCCAACTGCTTGGACAACCTCCTCCCGACCATCTCGGCAAGAAGAGGTCCTTCTGACCAGGTTGCGGATTGGGCATTGCCGGTTTAGCCACCGCTACCTGCTCTCCGGTGACCCAGCCCCGCAGTGCCCTTGTGGTCATGCATTAACAGTGCGCCATGTTTTATTGTCGTGTTCCCGTTTTAGTCAATATCGTGTTGTCCTGTCTCTGCCATCTACTTTACAGGATATTTTAGCTGATGACGCTCGAGCAGCTGCTCGTGTTCTTCGTTTCATTAGTTTGACTGGCTTGTCCAGACATCTAATTCCTTCACTTATTTTATCTGCATCTTTGTAAGAACTTACTGGTGTCCCCCCCCCCCCCCCCCCCTCCCTTGAGTTTTACTAGATTCTATGTGCTCTAACAATTGTGACTGGGCGCTAATGACCTCAGTAGTTGAGCGCCCTTAAACCCCAAACAAACAAAAAAACCAACCACTGCTTCCATTTCATGTCCCTCGACTCTTATAACTGCTATCTGCTTTCTGTACAAATTGTAAATAGCCTTTCGCTCCTTGTTTTTTACCCCTGCCACCTTCAGAATTTGAAAGAGAGTATTCCAGTCAACATTGTCAAAAGCTTTCTCTAAGTCTACAAATGCTAGAAATGTAGGTTTGTCTTTCCTAAATCTATCTTCTAAGATAAGTCGTAGGGTCAGTATTGCCTCACGTGTTCCAACATTTCTACGGAATCCAAACTGATCTTCCCCGAGGTCGGCTTCTACCAGTTTTTCCATTCGTCTGTAAAGAATTCGCGTTAGTATTTTGCAGCTGTGACTTAAAACTGATAGTTCGGTAATTTTCACATCTGTCAACACTTGCTTTCTTTGGGATTGGAATAATTATATTCTTCTTGAAGTCTGAGGGAATTTCGCCTGTCTCATACATCTTGCTCACCAGATGGTACTTTTGTCAGGACTGGCTCTCCCAAGGCTGTCAGTAATTCTAATGGAATGTTGTCTACTCCCGGGGCCTTGTTTCGACTCGGGTCTTTCAGTGCTCTGTCAAACTCTTCACGCAGTATCGTATCTCCCCTTTCATCTACATCCTCTTCCATATCTATAATATTGTCCTCATGAACATCGCCCCTGTATAGACCCTCTATATACTCCTTCCACCTTTCTGCTTTCCCTTCTTTGCTTAGAACTGGGTTTCCATCTAAGCTCTTGATATTCATACAAGTGGTTCTCTTTCTCCAAAGGTCTCTTTAATTTTCCTGTAGGCAGTATCTATCTGACCCCTCTTGAGATAAGCCTCTAAATCTTTACATTTGTCCTCTAGCCATCCCTGCTTAGCCATTTTGCACTTCCTGTCGATCTCATTTTTGAGACGTTTGTATTCCTTGTTGCCTGCTTCATTTACTGCATTTTTATATTTTCTCCTTTCATCAATTAAATTCAATATTTCTTCTGTTACCCAAGGATTTCTATTAGCCCTCGTCTTTTTACCTATTTGATCCTCTGCTGCCTTCACTATTTCATCCCTCAAAGCTACCCATTCTTCTTCTACTGTATTTCTTTCCCCCATTCCTGTCAATTGTTCCCTTATGCTCTCCCTGAAACCCTGTATAACCTCTGGTTCTTTCAGTTTATCCAAGTCCCATCTCCTTAAATTGCCACCTTTTTGCAGTTTCTTCAGTTTTAATCTACAGTTCATAACCAATATATTGTGGTCAGCGTCCACATCTGCCCCTGGAAATGCCTTACAGTTTAAAACCTGGTTCATAAATTTCTGTCTTACCATTATATAATCTATCTGAAACCTTCTAATATCTCCAGGGTTCTTCCATGTATACAACCCTCTTTCATGATTCTTGAACCAAGTGTTAGCTATGATTAAGTTATGCTCTGTGCAAAATTCTACCAGGCGGCTTCCTCTTTCATTTTTTAGCCCCAATCCATATTCACCTACTACGTTTCCTTCTCTTCCTTTTCCTACTGTCGAATTCCAGTCACCCATGACTATTAAATTTTCGTCTCCCTTCACTACCTGAATAATTTCTTTTATATCATCATACATTTCATCAAATTCTTCACATGTGGCGGTGTAATCATGTGGCTAAGACGTTAGAACAAAAGTTCAAGTTCGAATACTGGCCCTGTAGGTCTGCTAGGAAGTTTGATGGTAATGCTGTCTCAAAATGCGCGAATTGTATCCGAATGTGCAGCTATCGGTGCGTCAAACTGCAGAAGTTTGCCGTACTGTAATCAGTGCGATTATATTCAGTCCGCGTATGTGTCAGCCGATAACCTAGCGTTTCAAGCCCGAGTTACGAGCAGCTTTCACGCAGGGACTTTCACGGCCGGAAGGAACGATAAAATGAAGTTTAACATTTTCTTAACAAAATTCTTTCTTCGTTCAACAGTCTTGGTGGTCTGCATCTGTGAGGCGGATCTGACAAAGATGTAGATTTGAGCCTAGGCACGACACAAATGGTAGATTGCAATTACTTAAAACGCGAAAGTCATTTTAAGTATAGAGAACGGTTAACGAAATCGAAATTCTAACTTCACACAGATAACAAATGGTGCCGCCCAAAAGAAATGCGTGCACTCAGCAACGTGAGATGACCATAATTAACTACCGAAAGCTTCAGAGATGTGTCCAACGTCCCATCGACGGTGATGTTCCTAGAGCCGAGACACAGGCCCAATTTAGGAAAAGGTCGGCCTGGGAGCCGTCCTTACGCTTCACGCGGTGACCATCCTGGTATTCACCGTAAACGTTTTAGAGAAAAACGAAAAACTTCAATCTGAATGGTAAGACAGGATCTGAATCATTCTTACTGAAAGCGAATTATGAAGCGTGGTGAAGTGGTAGTAAGAAACGGTATTGATATTCGTCCTGTAGTAGAGATAAGTTTTCTGTGATCTCCCCAAAATACTTGAAGTTAATTTCGCGATTATACCATTAAAGGGTACTGCCGATTTCATTCCTGAATCAGAGATTGCGTTAGGTCCCAACAGACGTTGCCGTCGAAAGGGATTTAAACAGTACCTTCCTTCCTTATTCATATTTAATTACATGCCCAGTGATGTTCTCGGACAAATGTGACCACCTCACAACAGAATGGGCATCCGGATGTCCTCTACCACTACCATTACCATTCGCAAGTCCAGATCGACATCCTGACCCCGTGAAGATACGGAATCAGGCCAGAAGAAAGAAGAAAGGAGGCGGCATTAACGTACAACGTGATGAGTACCAGCTGATTCACCCTGAAACAGGCGTACTGGTTGGTCTGATTAGCAACACGTAATTTGTTTAGTAACTGCAACCCATCCGTTAATACTATAGTCTTACATTTTCTAATTCAGTTTTATCTGAGGTTGCTGTGGGTAAAAGTACCCAAATGATGTTCCAGATCACAGAAATGCTTCAATTCTGTTCTTTTTAAAGATCCTGGTTGCGTTGGACATTTCTGACGGTGCATGTGTTGGAAGTGCTCGATGTTCGCCTAGAAGACCTGTTTTCGCCGAAATTTGTGTCTGAGTCAGCCGCAAAGGTTGAGAGCTGGAGTGAGCGCAGCAGCGATAGGTGAGGCAGCTTGTGCAACAGCCTGCTGCGGCTGTGGGGCAGACGGGGAAGCGAGCCGTGGCGGGGAAACCAGCTGCCGTAACCCGGACCACAATGGCATTACTTTCTGCACCTTTCGCGTCACACTGAGCCCAGTGGGAGCCGTCGCTGTTGGTAGAACGCTACTCCAACAATTACTACTGTACAGATCTACAGGAGGTAGACAACAGTATGGAAACACCGAAAACACATCATTTTACAGACTAGGAAACCCTTTGGCATTCATAACAGCTTACAGCCGTCGCGGAATTGATAAATACATGCCCTGAATGGTTTTCGAAGGAATCTTACGCAATTCGTCCTGCAAAATAGTTGCAGTTCAGGTAACGGTGATGGGGGTGGATAGCGACCACGTACCCATCTCTCTAAAGTAGACAACAAAGGCTCAGTAATATTAAGCTCTCGTGGCTGCGGTGGCTAGGGGAGGTGCGAAAATTCATCCTCGTGCCCACAAAACCGGTCTTGAGTAATGTGCGCTGAGTAAACAGGGGACCTGACCCCTTGGAACACAGCATCACCATTGGGGAACAAACATTGTATCAGGGGATGGAGCTGGTAAGCCAAAATGGTCACATAATCCTTGGCAGTAATGCGACTTTGCAGAGTAGCCCTGGGGCCCGTGGAATACCACGATATGACTGCCCAAATCAACGAACCCTTTCCGTGCTTCCCTCCTGGGACGTAGACTCGGCCAGAAGTTGGAAACAGCGTGAAACAGAGATCTGACCAAACTATCTTTCTTCCATTGTCCAGGTTTCATGTCTTCGGCTCCACATTTTCCTGTTACGGGCATTTGCACCACTGATGAGCTGTTTAGGAATTCCAGGTCGCGATACAGTTATGTCTATGGAGCTCCCTTCGTGTTCTGATGCCCACATCGTTCATGAGAGCGACGTTCACTTCTGCATTCGCTTTTTCTTATGTTGACCCCATTTTTTGTCGCAATACTCTGCAATGACAGTATTTCACGATCACCCAACACGTTTTAGTCCGCGTTCTGACTTACTGGATATGTTTTTACGCTGTCTCTGTATTCGATATAAGCCTTCGATATGGTTTCTATTAAAACCCTACACACACACACACACACACACACACACACACACACACACACACACAGTGCGTATATCGATGACTCTGTTGGATAGTTCAGCTCATGCGACTATTTAAAGTAGTAGTCGTTTGTTTTGGCTAAGTGGATAAACTGAAACACCGTAACGACAAAATTTATTATGTTGTGTGCTGTGTTGCTAGAGGAGGCCGAAATGCACGCGTTTAATTACACGCAGACTGGCGTGAGGTCTGGAACAGTTAAGGGAATTTTTAGTAGCAAATAAAGTACGTAGTTGATGTAATACTTAACTTTAATCCATAACTGTAGAACATCGGTCTGACGGTACAGTAATAAGAAGCTCAATATAAATTGGTAATGGCGCCTTGCTAGGTCGTAGCAAATGACGTAGCTCAAGGCTATGCTAACTATCGTCTCGGCAAATGAGAGCGTATTTGTCAGTGAACCTTTCCTAGCAAAGTCGGCTGTACAACTGGGGCGAGTGCTAGGAAGTCTCTAGACCTGCCGTGTGGTGGCGCTCGGTCTGCAATCACTGACAGTGGCGACACGCGGGTCCGACGTATACTAGCGGACCGCGGCCGATTTATAGGCTACCACCTAGCAAGTGTGGTGTCTGGCGGTGACACCACATTGTACAGATTATCGTCAACACAATTAGTTCGGCCAAGATGGCTTAAGAAATCTGTGATTGAATTTTTACGTGGCAGTTAATCTCTCGAAGGATTCTCACGATGTGCGCCCAGAAACAGCAGCTACAAATGGAAACACAAAGTGCATAGTCTGATATTGGACGATCGATGATCAAAGGTTTGAGATATTTGACGCCTATAGCATACAAGAAGGAAGAATAAATTACATTTTATCCAAAGAGTGAACAACAAGAAAGATTTGTTCAAGGTGGGAGCAGCATTTGTTCAGTGCTGGCAAAAAGGAAATGCCGGAAAGAATTTATTAGCAATAGTTTTGAAGACTAACAAAACTGAGTTAATGAACGGATTTGTTACTATGGAAGGGATGTGGGTCGACCAACAGACACCAGAAACGAAACAGCTGTTAAAGCTGTGGAAATCGGTGGCCCTGTATCAAGAGACGAAGTCAACTTCACCTCACGGAGAAGATGGTTAGTGTTTATTGGGAAGAAAAAGGAAGTCTTTTCATGGTTTACCTTGAGAAGGAGAAAACGATAATTGGCGTAAACTATGAAAGTCTTCTAGACCAACTGCACTGAATATATCTGAAGAGATCCGAACTGCTAAAGAATGTCATCAGGACAAAGAAAAGTACTTTGGCAATGTGAAACGACGGAAGACACCCTTCTTAAGAGTTCGATCACCCAACATCTCTCGTTCGTGTAGACTCCAGAAATCAAGATCGTGGTTGATCGTGCAGTCGGGAACGAGGATATTAAATGATATGAAAAAGCTCTCTAATGATGTTCACCTTAATAGATCTGAGGAAACCACGAAAAACCTGAGTCATAAAGGCCGGATGGAGATCTGGACCTCCGATCGTCCAGTGTACTTAAGTATACTAACCGCTATTCTACTTGTTTCGAACTGAAGTCTGAGTTCCTGGAACATCAAACCTTTTCTCCTCGCTTCCGCCTGCTCCCACATCTAAAGAAGCATATAGTTTTAAACACTTTGAATATAATGATCTAATGCCAACAGTAGGTGAGTATTAGGCACACATTCCAAAGTCTGCAGCTGAGGGATGGAATCTCCACGCTGGATAATTTTTTGACAAAGAGTTGATTTAATGGGAGATCGCATCGTTATTGGTGTTAAAAACTGTTTCGTACTGCCAGTTTTACAACTCGAACTTTGTCTTTTGCAAGAGAAATTGTCGACAAGCGCAGAATGAAACTAAAGCACGTATTCTAAGCTGACTCGTATTCGCTGCAAAGTTCTTTGTAGAAATATTTCGGCGAGTTCCTTTTGAGTAAAGGGAAGAGCATTCTCAGACCATCTAGTATATCGTACAGATGAAAGCGTTCTCATGATGTCCTACAACAGTCTGTCATAACTAAATATTTCCTTGCTTATCAGCTAAAGATGATTTTTTGCAAAACGTGTATTCAGTTAGAATGCATATTGTTAAATCCCGTATAACTGTACCAGTGATGGCCATATACATATGGAGAACAAAGATACAGTGATGTTGGGTCAGTGGAATAGTAATCTGGCTACAATGAACCATAAAGGTAAAAATCACGTATATACAACCAATAAACTGATTCGTTCCACATAGTTTCGATAAACTAGGAAGTAGTTTAACTTAAGAGTAATTCACGAAACCATGGCTATATGAATAGCTTAAAATTATTACAAGTGAACATATTACTCACGGACATTTATCACGTTACATGTGAAACAAATTTAACACGAAGCAGTTTATCATACTGCCCATGATATCACTATTTAATTGCGTGCCAAACTTGACTGAAGTAGCCATAGGGCAAAATAAACGGAGATTGCAAATAAGTAGTTACAAAGCAACTTGATTCCTGCGGATCGTGCTGAAGTATCGAACTGTCTCTGTTTGGCGACTCTGTGTAAGCACACTCCCGCGCATCAATATTCGTGTGCTGTAACTTTATTTATATGCATTCTCTTCGTCTATAGTGTTCAGTATTTCATATCAAAAAACATTTGGACTTGAACCAGATGAGAAATGGACCTTAGTTTTCTAAAATCTGTAACATGGATTTAGAGATTTGACGGAACTACGTACAACTTAAACCAAACAGCAAGGGCTTTATTGGAATTGGTTATCTCCATTGAGAGTGCCGCATTCCCGTTTTAATTTCGCCTTTTAGGTTGTTAACATCTCTTCCTTACTGGCTGCTTAGTTTGTTCGTACAAAGGAAAATTCTATCCTCACCTGAACTCATTTTATAGGGCTATCAGTGGACCGACGACAATAAAAATATGGTACCTCGTTGGCATCAGTCATTCCATGTGAAGGTGGTGATAAGGGAACGTAAGGGAGGAAATAAGAGGGTCGGTTACTAAATTCGCAAATGAAAAGGTAGGCTTTACCTAGCCAATGGTTGCTGTCGGTGATGCTGGTCACACAGTGGTAGATATAGGCGACGCAATTCTTCATCAATGAGTTTAAAGCGATCAGAATTTACCACTATTAGACATAACTTCCATTACTGAGATGCGTGCCGGCCGAAGTGGCCGTGCGGTTAAAGGCGCTGCAGTCTGGAACCGCAAGACCGCTACGGTCGCAGGTTCGAATCCTGCCTCGGGCATGGATGTTTGTGATGTCCTTAGGTTAGTTAGGTTTAAGTAGTTCTACGTTCTAGGGGACTAATGACCTCAGCAGTTGAGTCCCATAGTGCTCAGAGCCATTTGAGCCACTGAGAAGCGTGGACTGTAAAGATACAACCCTTAACGTAAAGTCTACTTCCCAAATTTATCATTGTGCGCGGTGCTATATTTCCTCTCTGCAACCACAAACGTTAAAACTGTCAGCATGAGACATTTTTCTTCTTGTGTCCGCCTTCATAGCTGAACTGTCCATACGTATGACTGACTTGTGGAGGACCTTGGTTCGGTTCCCAATACTGGCAGAGACATTTCCTTGATACGAATGGAAAGAGATGCACTCAGCCACATAGACTAGTTCAATAGCCACTTGAATGAGAAGCAGTTATTCCAAAGTCTGGTTAGCTGACAGGCCGGGAGAGCAGTGTGCTGACCCCATGTCCCTCCGAACCGCATGGTTGGTTGGTTGGTTTGTTTGGGGAAGGAGACCAGACAGAGAGGTCATCGGTGTCATCGGATTAGGGAAGAAGCGATTTAGGGAAATCACGGAAAACCTAAATCAGGATGGCCGGACGCGGGATTGAACCGTCAACCTCCCGAATGAGAGTCCAGTGTCTAACCACTGCGCCACCTCGCTCGGTCCGAACCGCATGCAAATGACTCCATGTGGCTGAGACGACACGGCGGCCAGTCGGAATCGCGTGGTTCTTTGGGCTCTTTCTAGGGTTAATACCTGTAAAGTCTCCCTCCATTAGTTAAATGTAGACATGGTGATACACGATCATTCACCTGGCGATGGTGAAAATGTCAACGTGGAAAAAGCGCCTGTCAGCAATCTAAATTTCTACCTTCAACATTTGTTTCGCATATATGTGTAGATCTGGTATAAAGCGGAAGTGTAATTATAAAAAATAAGTCTTCCGGTATACAGTTAGACACCAATTGTTCAGTGAGTCATAGGCACAGTAGTTACGCTACATGAGGAGGAACGAGTTTCAGATCGCAGTTTAACCATACGGATTTGAGTCTCCCACGGTTTCTTTGAATCACTTCGGGGTCTTACCAGGGTGGCTCGTCAAAAAAGAAAATGATTGTATTTGTGCTCCGATTAAACTGCAATGCACTTCGTATCTGATGACCTCATCGTAGACGGGGCCGTAGACCTGCAGCCCATTTTCTTTATAGGAATCGTTTTAAAAATGAAATATGGAAACGTTAAGAGTGAAATACTCTAACGTGGGCACAACAAAGGCACGCGAATGCTGATAACTGAAACTGTTCAAAAACCAATACCTTTGAATGACCATTGCATTTGCTGTTACAGGTTCCTTCTACGCTAATATCCTGAAATACCGCCTCTAGCTTTGATAATGACCACGTTTCGGTGAGGAACGAGTCAGTTTCTTCATATGCTATAGCCAGCTGCAGCCACTGATCGACAACATACTGTAGGGCTACCACAGTTTTGGGCTATTGATTCCTCCTTTTCATCCGCTGTTCCAAATGGTTAGATTTTGTGAGAGAACAAGATCGGATGGTTTCGAATTGAGGTGCGATAGGGTATTCGATACGCGTGCAACCCTGTGAAAATGGCTGTCGTTACCTTGGAACACGGGTGTGTCCACAGCATACTCAAGAGGATGCAGGCAAAGGGCAATGTTTGGTAACCAAGAAATCAGAAAGAGAACTTTTATTCGCGATTACTTGAGTCAGTGGGCCCAAGTGCTACGAGAAGCATCGCCAGAATGTCACAGTACTACATCCTGCTTTACGTACTCTCTCTCAATACACTGAGGCTTAAACACTTAATTGAGCCATCGGTGCGTTCGATATCTTGTATCATTAGGAAAGAAAATAGCGACGCATAGGATCGCATGTTAGGGCCATTGAAGAAGTGTCGCTGCAAGCAATGTCTTTTTGCGAGGTACTAGTCTCCAAACGTCCACTGCATGCAGTTCCCTTAACAATGTTTCCTCGGAAAATACCTCATTACATGTCTGCGACCAGTACTTACTGTAGGCACGTTGGACATACTGCGTTGATACACCAATAAATCGGTTTACTTTATTCACGCTATGGTCATGTGCAGGTCTAATCGACCATTTCGCTCTTTTAAGGAGATTCCTAACGTTTTGTCCGGTGAACTTACCATGGATTATTGTAGGGTAAATGTAAAGTAGATGTTTAATAGGGCCGTGTTTAGCTAGTATCAAGATAGTGATGACACCATCCCGACAGCATGCCGGAAACGCTTCGTTGGGAGGGCGCTCGTGCGAGGGAGTTACTCTGAATTGTAAAAGATTCACCAGGAGATAACTTTGCCAGCACGTAATGCACAACGTTTCGAAGAACTACCATCACGAGGGGAATGAATTTGACCTTCCTACGCAAGCGCCAATTTAACTTCGTTTTTTCCCCTAGCTGCGTTTGCCGCACAGCGAAAAGCAACGTGACGACCCGAGGTCTGCTGCCAAAAAATGTTAGCGCTCTCACGCCAGCTTTCACTAGTGGAGCATTAGCTATAAAACTACATTTCAGTTAAATCAACGAAAAAATACAGAGTGATTATAATTAAAGTTCCAGTTTCAAAAAGTTGTACAAAACAACCGATGCTCAAAGTGACTTCAAATTCAAACGGAATACTATCGAAACCGACAGCTGTGGGCTGAGTTGCACATCAAATCAACCGTACTGTGCAATGTTCATGACCACGCGAGTTTAGAATTCAAAAGTTGTGGCACTGTTAAGACAATTCACGGCAACGTCGTACCACATTGGATGGGGAAAACAGGTTTTTAGTTGTCCTAAGACAAAAATATCATAAAGAGCAACAATGACAACTTATGCATATGTCTGTTTACAACCCCATCTATTCGTAAAATTTTCGTAAAATTTTGTTTCCATAACGTTTCCCCCTCTTTTGATAAAATTACGTTCAGTTTAGACGTCAATCTGAGCAATGGTTAGTGTTTTTACAGCGTTGTGAAACTGGAATTTGAGTTATGATCACCCTGCACATTCGGAAAATGTTTATTTCCCCGTTGCATATCAATTTACTTTAGACGTGCGGTAAACAGATTTCGTGGAATACTGCTACTGGCTAAATAAATCGCAAAAAAGGACTGTTATATAAACTAGCATTTTCCACTTAGCTTTCTTCATAACAAACACAAATGAACAAAAGATGCTTTAAGTGTACTTACTGTGTAGATATGAATGGTCTAGCATAACACAAGAAGAGTGGGCGAACGTATCAAATCAGCGGACAGAACAGAGTACTTAAAAATGGAGTCTGAGCACAAATTTTCTCTCTATTTAGATTGGTTGGAGGGATAACAGTTGTTACTGAAACTTGACAGCCGCGAATTTGTTCATTAGTTGATTTTCCATGTCAAGGCGACGAAATTGTTTCTCATTTAAAAAAAAAGGTTTTGCTTTAAGCTTAAATTTTTAACTTTTCCCAGAGTACATACTTGGGGTAAGGTTTGAGTATTTGGATAGTAGCTTGACTACCTAGGTTTGAAGTTCGTTCCCTGTAAAGAGGTATTTCTGAATACCAAGTGACCATACAGTACTTCTTTATGGTCAGGCGTACTCTGTGTAATTGTTTTCCAACGGCTACAGTTTCAATAAAAGCATGTGATTTAGTGAATAATTTTCCACTTCTTTTTGTAAAGTATTATGTACGCAATGTTAAAACATATATCTGCGATTTCATATCGTTGTCGGCGGAACTATAACAACTGATAAACTAGAAGAGTGAAGCTCTAACGAGGTTTAGAGGAATTACAGCTTGAGTTACAAGGTGTGTGCTAGAAAGCTCTGACCGCACTTGTCGGGTTTGGACGATGTCCTAAATTAGACAGTCGCTTGACTGTGCCGCCTTACATAATTCCATTACAGCCGCTCAGTAACACTAAACATTGAACAGAGTCTCATGTTTCCAATTCTCCAACTTGCACCGGAAAATATGGGAGCGTTTCATAACAGACGAAGTCTTCAAACTCAGCACTGTTACGTCTAGATCAGACAAAACTGAGACACAACTACACTTTGTGCTGTTTCACAAAGAATAGCACAGTCAATTTACTCACATTACTGAAGAGTTCCTAGCATTCCTGTTGAGTATATAGCGGATTTCATTTACGAAAGCTATCAAGACTGTAAATCTGGCAGAACAGACAGTTCAAACTGGAACATTAAAACACTCGTAGTTACATAGTGTTTCAAGGAAATTGCCACGTAATTCGCAAGAAAGCGGGCTATTTTACGATGAGTTTTCATATTGTATGGTATTAAGAGGAGAGATCTTGTGGGATTATTGGCTACATAAAGCAATGCACGCAAGAACGCTCGTCCTCCTTACTCCCAAATAAGCCCTTCACTACAATCGGCAGAGCCGTAGTTTGCCACCGGGCAATATAAAGCTCCCTTCCTAGATACATTTTAGGTGTGAGGCACACATGGAATAAAGGACACATTTCAATATTCGTATAATAGCAGTTGGCCTTCAGTCCAGGCTTTAGGGCGATGGGTAACAGCTGCATGCAGATTTGAAGTGCGCCTGCCGACAGCAAGTGGTACTTATCGCAGCTAGAACTTGGCTGCCACTGACAGCTTACTTCTTCGTCGCAGTAGTATGATGTAGACAAACCACTACTTCACTCGTACGGATAGCCCTGGGCAAAATTTCAGCGATACGTTCTGAAAGAGATCGGACTCCACGTAGTCTGCTTAGTTGCTGTTGTGCATTGCTCATGGTTTCACTTTTCACCTCCGACATTACCAATGGGCGTGCCTCGCTGCGAGCGCGTTCAAAATGAGACATCGCCCTCAGAATTCCTGCAACAGCTGTAAGATCCCACGGCACGACGACAGTGCCTAAGCTTAATAAAAGTCTCTCCATCCTCAACAACAGATTCAACTAAGGAATGCTTCCTCTTGAAATGGTGCTTAACCGACAGCCTGAAAGCAGATTAAGAAGGAAAAGGGATATAGGAAATTACCGATTTCCTTATTTCCTCGTGTATTTGTGGTTCGCGGACAATTTCTGCGTCATTACGCTCGTTAAATTCAGAAATGTATGGAATCGCCAGTACTGAGTGGCTGTCGTGGTTTTTCTTAAACACAAGGAAAACGGAAAAAGTCCATGTTACCTACTGTTCTACCTAGTAGAACACAAGAAACGATTTTTGTGTGTTAAAAATTCTCATTACGTTACACGATTAATTGCAAGTAACGGTTTGTTCCTGTTCTGGCTGGCTGTCGAACTGCCGGTGGTGGTTCATCTGTGCTGCTTTTCTTATGTAATTGTTGAGGTGGTAGAATAAAGGCCATGAAATTTATTGATAGGAACATTTTGCTTGGCTTAAGAAAATAAAGCTGGTATCCGCGGGCACACACTATTAACTCATGTCAGCTTCAGTCCGAGGACTGGTTTGGTGCAGCTCTGTACACGAGTATATCCTGTCAAAGTCACATCATCTCTGCATAAAACTTAGATTTGAACCTGCGTACTGAACAGAGGCCTTCCTCGTGATCCCCCCCCCCCCCCCCTCCTTGCCTCTCTTCCATGCATTATCAAACTGGCAAGTCATCGAACTAGGTGGCGCAGTATTTAGCGCACTGAACTCGCATTCAGGAGGAAGGCAGTTCAAATCCCTGTGCAGCCATCATGGTTTAGTTTTCTGTGATTTCGTTCAATCGCTCCATGAAAATGTCAGCCGGCCGGAGTGGCCGTGCGGTTCTAGGCGCTACAGTCTGGAACCGCGTGACCGCTACGGTCGCAGGTTCGAATCCTGCCTCGGGCATGGATGTGTGTGATTTCCTTAGGTTAGTTAGGTTTAAGTAGTTCTAAGTTCTAGGGGACTGATGACCTCAGATGTTAAGTCCCATAGAGCTTAGTCATTTGAACCATATTTGAAAATGACAGGATGGTTCCTTTAAAAAGTCATCCCTTCATTATCCGAGCTTGTGCTAAGTCTCTATTGACCGCGCTGTCGACACGACTTTTTTCTTACTGGCGATTCCTTCATTATGCCTCAGTAGGTCCTACTAACGCATCCCTCGTTTTAGTCCAGGTGAGTCACAAGTGTTTTTTCTCCCCCACTGGATTCCTTACCATTTCAGTAGTGACTACGATCTACCCATGTAATCTTCGGCATTGTTCTGTAGCAACGAATTTTAAAATCTTGTATGTTCTTCTTACTACCGTTTATCATCCTTCTTTTACTGCCGTGCAAGACTCCACACCAAATACTCCCAGAAATGACGTACTCACATGCAAATTTCAATGTTAAAAAAATGCTTTACCGCGAAATGCTTTCCTTGCTATTGCCAAGCTGCATTTTATATCTTTACTTAAGTAGCCATCAGTTATTTTACTGCCCAAGTAACAAAACTCATCAACTTTTAGTGTCTCATTTCCTAATCTAATTCTCTCTGTAACGCCTAATTTAAATTCAACAACACTCCATTATCCTTGTTATACTATCGTTGACACTCGTCTTACAACCACTTCCAAAAACATCCATTCCACTCAACTGATCTTTAAAGTCCTTTCCCGTCTCTGACAGAATTAATAGAGGCGACGTAAATTCCCGTTTGAGGGCGTTGCTGCAGCGTATATACAACGTATATGCACCCACATGAACGGGAGGGATTAGTTTGACATTCGTGCCTTTCCGACGTGCATGTGGTAAATGCGGAAACGTGAACTGTAGTGACATTATTATCAATTGCGTCCAGACAGGACCAACGTTTTGTTCTTTCCTTGACCGCCGAAGGACAAACATCGGTAGATGGTTCAAATGGCTCTGAGCACTATGGGACTTAACTTCTGAGGTCATCAGTCCCCTGGAACATAGATCTACTTAAACCTAACTAACCTAAGGACATCACACACATCCATGCCCTGCGCAGGATTCGAACCTGTGACCGTAGCGGTCGCGCGGTTCCAGACTGTAGCGCCTAGAGCCGCTCGGCCAAAACACTGGTAGACAACCTTCGAGAAATGAATTGTGTATATGCCACTAACATCTACGGCGTGCAATTAAGGCGAAACGTTGGGGAAAGCTGTGAAAGGGGTGCTGCTGCTTAATGTGACGACTAACTAAACTAAACCTAAAACTAAACTATCGAAAACGACGTAACGCGGAAGTTGGCCCACTCAAGTGGAAGACACTCGAGCACCTGCCCTATGTTCCTGATCTCTTCCCACCATATTACTGGGCCTTAGATCATTTAATAAAGGCGTTGAAAGGTCGGCGATGACTGTCTAACGAGAATGTGTTGCAGGCAGTTATGGACTTCTTCACGTAGCAAGACACAGCGTTTTATGAAATGTTTATCTTCAATTTGTTGTATCGGTGGAAGTATTGCCTCAATGCTCACGGCGATTTTGCGTGGCTGGTATACCGATTCTGAAACGTACGGCCTCGAACAGAAACTTTTTGATCGCCCCCTTGCACAACTTCATTGGCCAACTTAAATATTTTTAGACCACCTCCTTGAACTTTAGTTCCCTTTCCAAATTTTTCTTAGGTTAATTTTACTGTTTGTTAAATACACCTTTAATGATTGTGACTAAAAGCTGTACTGGCCTCCAACTGTGATACAAGTCTCATCTGTCTCATCTGAAACGTAATGAACTATCTACCACGGAAGCCGGCCGGAAAGGCCGAGCGGTTCTAGGCGCTACAGTTTGGAGCCGCGCGACCGCTACGGTCGCAGGTTCGAATCCTGCCTCGGGCATGGATGTATGTGATGTCCTTAGGTTAGTTAGGTTTAAGTAGTTCTAAGTTCTAGGGGACTGATGACCTCAGAAGTTAAGTCCCATAGTGCTCAGAGCCATTTGAGCCAATCTACCACGAAATGAGCACTGTGGCATTCTACATGGGTCCCCACCACTTTCTCATCCAAGCTTATGCTCTTCTTAACGACCTTATGGTCGACAGTGTTAATTTCTTTCTCCCCATATCTCCTTCCCTTGTTTGATATTTCCTACTGCTCTTGCCGGAAAGAAATGGAGTTAAGTCAACGGGATGCGACACGCAGAAACCGTGACTAAACGTTTCCTCGAAATTTTTTGTCGTCTGAACTCGGTGACTGTACCCAGCAGCCTCGTCCGTTTTCCGCAATGCTCGCTTGCGCTATCACATGTAACTTCCCTGAGAGCAATCTAAAAACCCGCTCCCGTGGTTTAGTGCCGATAACGTCGTGTTACTGCACTTCCCGTCGTCTGCGGGTATCACTAGAAACACTTTACCACATGCTAAAAAAATTTAAAGTAACCAGACCAGTAATTTATGTGGAAAATGTGATCTGAGTATCGCCAAGAGACGTTAAAGCGTTGGAAGCGCATTCGGGAGGTGAGGGTTTTAAATGCCAGTCCCGTCATCCAAATGGTAGTTTCCTCATGGTTTTCGAAGGTCGCGTAATTCAGATGTCTTATTCATTTGAAGAAGGCACGCCCGATCGTCTTCCCTATCCTTGAGAGGCCAGAGCACGAGTTATGCCTGCAAGAACCTAATCGTCGACGTAATGGAAAATGGAAGTTCTCCCTTTCTCCAGATCTCCATGGCTATTGGTGCAGCATAAATGCTTCGACCTTCGGTGAAGTGCGGTGCAATTTATCCCAAATAACGAGAATAGTAAGTTATCATTCGTTACCATGAATTCGATTTTCCAGAATTTAGTCGCAACTAAAATATTTACTCCCGTTATTCATCACAGTTCAGAGGTTACATTGATGGTGCTCTTCAGCAGTATAGAAACAAGTTTTTCGAGACTTGTCTTTGGATATAATTAAGTTCTTGGCCTTTCATATTTAAATAAAAGCAGCTTCAGTCATCGTCAGTGTTTAACAAAATTTACATGGACTTATCTCAAAATACCGCAAGAAATCAAATGTTTGTTTCGTCAAATGTTCAAATGTATGTGAAATCTTAAGGGACTTAACTGCTAAGGTCATCAACCCTAAGCTTACACACTACTTAACCTAAATTATCCTAAGGACAAACACACACACACACACACACACACACACACACACACACACATGCCCGAGGGAGGACTCGAACCTCCGCCGGGACCAGCCGCATTGTTTCTTCAGTTTTAAATGTTATCCGCATCTCAGGCGAGATTTTAAGTGACTGAATAATAGGGTTACACGTTCCAACGATATGGAGCCCAAGTTCGAAATGAGGAAAGGAATCGGCGCTATTCTTTCAAAAGATATCAACCAGGCGTTAGCCTTAAGCGATTAAAGGGAACCACGGTACACTTAAATCTGGATGGCTGCTCCTCGAGAATAGAAGTTCAGTGTTTTAGTTCTCTCTCTCCTCGCTCAGGAAGGCTAAGGTCGAAGTACGGTTGAGATCATAATAACGCTACAGTAACAGAATTCAGATCCATTACGCGTCTCATCTTTCAGTAAACAAAGACAGGTGGTACAGTGGTTCTGACACTGGAATCTTATTCGGGAGGAACGGCGTGCTGACCCAGTATATTCTATCTGATTGACACTTTCTCGTAGATTCCGAAAATAGTCCGGTGAATACTGGGATCGCTCCTCTGAAGTGACGAAGACAAACTGTTTCCTTCATTCGTTTCCTAAGGAACTAATATTAGGTCTCGGTACTCGGTAGAACACGCTATCAACGAGAAATAGTCATGTTATTTTTTATATTTGTTTTAAGCTGATACGCTGAGACTGTTAACAGTGAATACGGTTCCTAGGAATAGCCAACGTGCGGAGGCGGTTTCCACGCACTGCTATGGACCGCGCAGGTAGGTTCAGGTTCAGGCTGTGGACCCGGACCGCCGGTCTCACTACCAGCCTAATGGAATTCCTTCCCCTTTCATTAAAATTTTTTCGTCTGCACATCTGAATCAGTGGATAGCATTATATCTTTCCAGCTGCGACCTCGAGTTGGAAGAAAAATTATATGAATTTATTGAAATTTTCCGCCTCCGACAAATCAGCATTAGCGTGAAAAATGGTCAGATAGCAACGCTGTATATAATGCATTAGCGATATATCGAAAAAATTTAACAATCTGTTTACAATGTTAATTATTATACTGACAGTCCGTCTAACGACGGGACTTTGAACCATGATAATACCTCGTTAATGTTCGTACGGGTTTCCTTTCTCATTACTGTGTAAAGCGAACAGAAACGTTATAAACAGGAATGTCTAACCATCGTCACATGTTTTACAAGCAGTATCGTGCTATATTTTTTACCGTCCTATAAAATTTCCAATAGCTTGCATCTCGAACTACTCTCTAAACGGTTAGCATCAGTGATATAGATTCTTGCAACAGAAGTAATGCCAGAAAACCAGTTGGTAAAGTAACACACAATCTTAGATTTCAACGCACGTGTATAAAAAGTAATGTCGCTCTTGGGTAGTCAGCTATATCTCCTTTTCTGGTGAAGATGGGACGAAGAGGAGGGGGCGACTGTCAGGTTACATTTAGTGTCTTTCGTATCGCAAATATTAAAGATTTGTTCTACGTTTCAGTATCTGTGAAGAGTGAAGTGTCCTTTATGACCTTGTGCTTCCAGTGAAAAAAAATAACAGGCAACGTCTGAGCTTCTTTAAAAATGAAATGAATGTAGAGAAATTGTGCTTCAGGTATTTCCAAACGTCTCGAAGCAGTGGAAACATTTGTAATGGTGCACTGACAGTGCCTTTTATGTGTTTGTAGCAGGCGTGGAAACAGCCAAGGGCTCGTAAATGATGATAAATATACAACGAAAATTCAACGACTCCATTGTTACTAAGAGTACAGATTTCACTGAAATGTAGGAAAAGTAGCTTGAGCGACAGAACGCGCGTAAAAATAGGTAGCTGTGTCTAAAGACCGAAAAAATGATTCCAGCGATGTGATACTCCAGTGAACCCCGTGAGCAAGTGTCATCAGTTATTACGTAACACGACAATGTACTTAGAGGATGGTAAATATACAAATCCGATCAGTCTTAAACAGTGGGGACCTGTGGCTATATGTGCAGCCAGACTGTGACGGGAAAGAACGTAGCTCTGACACTGTGTACAGACTAAAAATATTTTGTGCAATTTAGAGGAACCAAAAAGATTGAACTAAGGAACAGAAGGTACTTAGTTTTGTTCTCTCCTATTCCGATACGAAATTTTTCAGTATTTGTGCTGGGGTTATAACATTTAATGGTTCGAAAATATTTCGTTATTTCAGCTGCTATTTTCAATGACCGTGAAAACAGGGTCGTAACAGATTCTACATCGAATTAAGGAAGTAACTGTGCTACGTTTAGTCTTTCTTAAAATAGCGAACGGTCATAGTTGCACACTGATTCGTGAAATTAAAACCGACCACCATTGTCTAAGAAGTACGAAGTTTTAGAAATCAATGGCAAAATAAAGCGTGACGCAACGAGTGAAAAATTCTGAATGTACAGGGTCATTACAATTAAAGTCCCAATTTCAAAACGCTGTAAAACAAGAACTATTGCTCAGAATGACGTCAAAATTGAACAGGATATTATCGAAGACGGGGGAAACGTTAAGGAAACAAAAATTTGCAGATGGCTCTGGAAGCATCATAACAAATAGGTTCGGCTACATTTCTGTGTATTGGCAAGTCGTTGGGGATGGAAATGGGCTTCGTCTGTCCACAGAATGTTCCATGGAAATTTACTGTCCGCTTCCACGCGAGTAAGAAATTCTAGGGCAAATATTTCTCACTAGCAGAGCATGAACCAATGCCTGAATATGTGATTTTGTGTCGATGGCATTGCAGGATGTTCCGTAGAACTTCAGACACCGTGCTCACAGGAATGTCCAAAGTTCGCGCAATTCCCTTTGCACTGCACGTGTCAACACCACCGCTAGACTCCTCCTGCAATGCTGTGGCCACATTTATACTGACGTCGGATCGTTTTATTCCTCCTGTCACATTGCACTTCTAACGAATCTGTCTTTTCCAACTTAGTAATCATTTTCTCCAGAGCTTTTTTTTCCATATCCGGAACGTATCCAGAGCTACTGGCGCAAACTCACCGTTCTTGTAAAAGAGCTTTATTAGCAGTGCGTGATCCTTCCTTGAGACAGTCATGCCAAGTGTCTGAGACACAAACAGCCGTGTGTACCCCGCGTCTTTCATTTTGCATATTCTGCCGCTCATAGCCCCATGTAGTTTTAAAACTTTTGTTAATTTTTTTGTTATCGTAACGTTTCCCCCTCCTTCGATAATATGTTCAAATTTGACGTCAGTCTAAGCAGTGATTCTTGTTTTACAGCGTTTTGAAATTGGAACGTCAATTACAACAATCCTGTATGTACACTATGCATGTCTCATGAGTGGTTTGATGCAAGGAAGTCGTGGAATCTAGTGGTCAGCAAACATCTCCGAAACTGATGAATAGGGCTGTTGTTCACAGTAAATAAATAAACTGCTTCTACACATAAGGTGCACATGTTAATATACAATGCGTGACGGACGGTTCTTCGTACCAATACAACTTTCGTCCCATTCAAATCGTGTATTGAGCGAGGGACAGCATGAAAGTCTGTCTCAGTACACATTCCAATCCCTCACCTTCTCATCCACTCAACGCTATCCAAAAGACGGAGGCAGCACAGTTGTCAGTTTTCTGAATTCAGCTGGGATCTGAGTACTGTACAGCGACGCACAAACTCTCAAAAAGTGCATGATCAAGAACCCCCAAGAAAGTCTCGTACTTGTGTTGCAGTACACAACTTGTTCCATAAAACTGATGTTAAACACCTCGACCACCATTATCACAGCTCTGTACAGTGATGTATTAACGACTCAAACCATTTCAGTAAGGTTCCAGAGGAATAAGCAAAATTTTACGCGGTTATGACAATCCCGAAGAACTAGCTTTAAGCGGCTGTGTACTTCTCTCTTCGAACTTCTTTCAAACATTTCGGTCTTTGGTACGAAATCCACTGTTGCCGAAACAGTTGGCAGAAAATGCTTTTTGAATTCATAATGGTGTACAAAAGTAGCAATGAACTCGGCCAAATTCGGTTGAGGTTCGCAACAAGAATTGTTGCGCTCTCCATACAAAAATACAGAGTATAGTCCACGAGACTGGCATGGTAACATGTGACAGTAATGTTACCTAGTCGCATGAATAGTATTTAAAAGCGAGCTTCAGTTGTGTATGGATCACGGAAACTAAAAGAAGTACTGAAAGCTTCTGTAGCGCAATTAATCGGCTTTTAGAGTTGACGAATAATGCAGTTGCGAGAGATCTGTTCGTGGTTTCGCAAAATTGAAGCACACGTAACTTGTGATGTGGTGTGGAGACCGTAGTAACAGGCGCAGGCGCTCTCCGGCAGGGTTAGCTGAGCGACTGAGGACGGACTCTTCAGGGCGGCCCTGACCGAGGGCCGGAGATCGCCACAGTGGCCTCCCGTGTCTCTGCACGAAGCATAAACAATAGTTGGCTCCACGTTTCCGTCCCAGTGTTCCCATAGTGTATTTGTCATTGAGAGTGGTTCATTGGCTACATCGCAGGTGTAGTAAACAGGGTGAGCAATCGAGAACTGAGATATGAGTATTTAGGCGTCAGCGGGTTCTATCCTGGACAGAGAGATAGTCGTTTTCGTGTCTCTAGATGGTCTAGTAAGTGGTGCGCTCCCACCGTTCAGGACTGACATCAGGCGCTATGGTAGGGGAACAATCAAATGCACGTCACGATCGCTTCCACCATCGAATAAGGAAACAATGATGTGTGGTCGTAAATCCTTAGCTACCTCTCATGTCCTCCCACCATATCTAGTCGCGTATGTGTGCACGCCTTACGGCCCTTCAATTCCTCAGACTCAAGACTGTGGACCTAGTTGGCCGGCACCGGTTTTCCAGTCCCTCACCGGGAACAAATATCGTCTAACAATTAAGAGAAGCATACATCCAACAGGTCACAAATTATAATTATCTATGATAAGACTGTAATACATACGTAATATAGCGAAAGCTGCTCTAGTAAAAAGTGCTTCTGAGGCGATTTTGAGAAACCGTGGCTCAAAAAGGGGCTTTAGCATAACCAGCTAATGCAGCGTGCAATTTTTTAAATTCTAGTTTTCCACAGAGCACTTACTTCGCAGCAACGAATCATGCGTCTTCAGAAAGGAACAGTAATAACGATCTTTGTTGTACATTCATGGCGAGGTATAAGAGACATAAGGGATCGTGACACAGTTGTCTGCCTTGCAATGTGTGTTTCTGTAGCCAAGTTAAATATTGCCTAAACAGCTTACATAATATTTTTAAAGGTGTCGCGGGCCGTATAGACATACCGGATCGTGAAGACTACATTAAAATTCTTTTCCTGGTACTGCACGAAATGATGGCACCGGTATTCACACTTCAAGCTAAAATACTTACGTTTAGAGTCAAAAATTAAATCTGACATGACTTTGTTTTTAGGTGTTAACAAGGGGTTTTCTGATATGATTATTAAAGATTAAATGCTCATGTCGGAACGCGGCATTTCCAAAATTTGTTTGGAACGATAGAGGTTTGAAATCTTTGGAATCCGGTCAGTACTATACCGCAGCGCCACCCGTCTGACACCGACGTCAGCCCAACCGGCCCACCACAACTCCGCACGTGCTGCGTTCAAGTCGCACTGAATCTTCATCTCACTGCAACGAATTGTTCCTTCGGTAAGGAACGGTAGCAAAATCTGTGACTTAGTGTGTGTACCGATGTTGGACACTGGGGGCTAGAGCGAAGTACGTGTTCTAACTCGTCCCAAAGCTGGTGCATTGGGTTCAGTTCAGGACTCCTGGCAGGCCAGACTATTTCAGGGCTATAATTGTTCACAAACCATCACCTAAAAGATGCTGATTTGACAGGGTGCCTTTTCATGTTGATGAATCCAGTGTCCGAACTGTGCCTCCACTGCACACGGTACAGTACTGTACAATGTATTCGTACCCTTCCGCATTTAGCATTTACTTAAGCACAATAAAAGAACCACATGCTAACGAAGCATATCAGCCCCATACTGTATCTGGTGGGACTCTGCACTTCTGTTGGCACTACACGTCATGGCAGGTAACGTTCTGCAGACATTCACCAAACCGAACGTTTCCACCGGACTGCACAGGGTGTAGCGTGAGTAATCACTGCGAATCACCTGTTCCGTCATCCACCTCAAGGATCGCTTACCACTGACTATAGATACGTGGTTTATGGGGAGCTGCTCAACCATTATACCTCATTCTTTTTAACTCACTAAATATAGTAATTGTGCTTGTTGGACTGTTGGTAGCACTTTAGAATTACCGAGTGTTTGCTTCCAGTGATTCCATGAGATTTTCTGCAACCACCCTCTGTAATGCTCTACTATCCCTATCCGTCATTGCGTAAAGTTTCATAGTATCAGTTATCTGTGGATGCTCCTCCGTGTTCCACTTCAATCAGCAGACGACTTGGGTAACTTTAGAAGGGTTTAAATCTCCCTGATGCATTTGTTACCTAGGTGACGTCCAATCAATAGACCACGTTCGAAGTAACTACGCTCTTCTGACCTACCCATTATGCTGTTACTGCTCTGCTAACAGAACACCCCTCGCTTCCTTTCATACGGGTGGGTCCACTTCGCCAGTAGTGAGCCCGCTCAGAGTGGCCAGTCACCGGTTAGTTCTAAACTCGTACTGTACAAATGTGCCACTCAGTAATAAATATTGTTTCATGGTAGCCGTAGTTACTGTTCATGGCGGAACACGATGAAATGATGTGAAACTTCATTAAGTCTATCAGCTGTATTACAGCGTTTTAGATAACCAGTCGATGCTCTGATAAAGCTATGCTTCAAAAGGTGCATTTATTAAGTAAATACGCTATTGAAATAACAGTAAAGACTTCTTATTGTTCAATTCTCTAATACCTTAGATATTGAACGAGTTGTTTCCTAATCACTGCTGCAGGTAGGATTTATCTCGACGCAGATAAGCACTGAGAGATGCTTAGTCTGCTCCGACCTACGTACCGACCCGGCCGATATACCCTTATTTATCCTGACTTATTTCTCAACTCTGACAACATTTTTCTTCAGTGCCGCTAACTTACCATTTATACGTACTATCATAATTAGGTTAAATTTCTGGCGAATGTCACTAACTCCTGACAGAGGTAATGGTGACCTCACTGTTTAGTCCCACAACCCCCAAACAACCATCCTAATCATTGCCACTTATCTTCATTATATGGAACATAGTGTATAGCAGTTACATAACATGTTACGGTGAGTTAAACGAGCTTCCACCAGTGTATCACGGAAATGGTGATCCAGGAACTGGCTAGGGCAGGGGCATTCCGCGCATGCCAGTTGCGGCGTAGGCGGTGGTAGCAGGTAGCCAGTGGCTGGGCGGCGAGCCAGCGCCGTAATTGGTACGGAAAGTGAAACCTGGGCGGAGCTCAGCCGTGGCGCATTGTTTGCTCCCTGGCCAGCTTTCTTTTTGTTTCCCTTGCCAGCTCTTTACGGAGTCCGTTGCTAGCCGCTTCCTGCCGCGACTGTGCGCTCTAACTAGTTCTCCACCTCGCTCTAGTGAATTCCTTCCAGCGTTGTTCCTCCCCAGGCATCGGAGTGATGGGTTATAGCTTTCCTATGAAGTACACTGAGTGGACAAGTCATCCTATAGCGATATACACATACAGATGGCGGTAGAATCGCGTGCACAAGCTGTGAAAGGGCATTGCATTGGCGGGGCTTTCATCCGCACGATGGGAATTAAGACTTTGAACGCAGAATGATAGATGCAGCTAGAAACATGTCACATGTCGTTTCGGAAATCGTTAGGGAATTAAATATTCCGAGATCCACAGTGTCAATAGCATGTCGAGAATACCAAATTTCAGGCATTACCTCTCACCACGTATAACTCGGCTGCCGACGGCCTTCACTTCATGCAAACGCAGCTGCTCTCGGTCGTTAAGTTGTCAGTGCTAATAAACGAGCAACGCTGCGCGGAATAACTGCAGAAATCATTGTGGAACGTACGATGAACGAATCCATTAAGACAGTGTGTCGAAATTAAGCGTTACAGGGCTATATAGTAGTATACGACCTTCGCGAGTGCCTTTGCCAGCAGCACATCGCCTGCAGTGCCTCTTCTGGGATCGCGCCCGTATTGTTTGGACCCTAGACGACTGAAAAACGGTGGCCTGGTCAGATGAGTCCAGATTTGAGTTAAGAGCTGATGTTAGGGTTAGATTGTGGCGCAGACCCCACGAAGCCATGGACCCAGTTGTCAACAAGGGAGTGTGCCAGCTGGTGATGGCTCCATAATGATACGGCCTCTGTTTACATGGAATGGGATAGATTCTATGATCCAACTGGGCCGGTCATTGACTGAAAATGCTTACAGTCGGCTACTTGGAGACCATTTGCAGCTCTCTATGGGCGTTGTTTCCAAACAACGCAGCGCGGAGTGACCGAGCGGTCTCGGGCACCATGTCACGGACTACGCGGCCCGTCACGCCGGAGGTTCGAATCCTCCCTCGGGCGTGGGTGTGCGTGTTTTTCTTAGCATAAGTTAAAGTAGTGTGTAAGACTAGGGTCCGATGACCTCAGCAGTTTGGTCCCTTGGAAATTCACACACATTTGGAAATTTTTTCTTATAACGATGAAATTTTTATGCGCCAAATCACCGGACTAAAATTGCTGGCAATTAGTTTGAAGAACGTTCTGGACATTTAGATCGAATGATTTGGCCACCAAGATCGTGACACATGTATACCATTAAACATTAATGGGACATAATCGGGAGGTCAATTCGTGTACAAAGTCCTGCACCAGAGACACATTCGCAATTACGGATGGCTGCAGAGGCAGTATGGCTCTAAAATGGCTCTTAGCATTATGGGACTTAACATCTGTGGTCATCAGTCCCCTAGAACTTAGAACTACTTAAACCTAACCAACCGAAGAACATTACACACATCCATGCCCGAGGCAGGATTCGAACCTGCGAGCGTAGCGGTCACGCGGTACCAGACTGTAGCGCCTATCACCGCACGGCCACACCGGCCGGCAGAGGCAGTATGACTCAACATTTCTGCAGGGGACTTCCAACGACTTGAGTCTATGCCACGTAGAGCTGCTGCATACGCCGGGCAAAAGGAGGTCCGATAGGATATTAGGAGGTATCCTATGATTTTTACTATCTGAATAGCTTCTCAGGTATTACACCTAACCATGTCTTAAGATTTAATTGTTTCAAGCAAATCTTCCTCAGTTGCTACTTCAATTGTTTTTGTTAGATCAAAAACGTTTCGCCTATTCAAACTAAGCATCATAGGTAGTCTATTGTGTAAGGAAAATTAATTATACACATGTTGTTCAGAGATAGGGTATCATGGCAGCATATTCAAATTATGTAACTCTTGGGAATGTTCTAATTGAACCTTACTATTAATTCAGCCCAAATATCCTTGGTAGCAGAAAAGTGGCTTACTGCTATAGTTCTACAAATGTGGCCGATTGCATGCTTATTTATATTTACTTGAACGCGAGGCGCTAATAGGAATGTGGCAACACAATAAGAAATAACAAAATACCACTTACTAAGAGTACGTTGCAAAATGGTACTAAAATTTGGTACAGTTTGACCCGTTCTAAATCTAATACAATGAAGTCTAAATAACTTTATCGTCTCTTGTCAGTCTGTGATATTACAAAATGGTTCAAATGGCTCTGAGCACTATGGGACTTAACATCTGAGGTCATCAGTCCCCTAGAACTTAGAACTACTTAAACCTAACTAACCTAAGGACATCACACACATCCATACCCGAGGCAGGATTCGAACCTGCGACCGTAGTTGTCGCTCGGTTCCAGACTGTAGCGCCTAGAACCGCTCGGCCACCCCGACGAGCTGTGATATTACAAGTGTGACTGAATATAATATTGCACTCGCCTGGTTGTCCCAATACACAATAAATAGCGACTGCTAAGTCAAACTGTAGTCCTAAAGGAACTTCATTGAATTTGGTGCAGGCGCAAAACTTTTAACTGCTGTTTCGGAACAGAACTCTGTCAAAGGCGCGAGTTTTGTGACTGTCGGCGGCGGGATTTCCATGTCTGCCAGTACAAGGCGGAAGCAGTGTAGTCCACGGTTCACAGAGGTTCCTTTGGTACCTGGCCACACTGTCCGCAATCCGCCTCGATAACTCCGGCGTCAGCGCGGCAGATTGGTAACAGACGGACCTAAGTTCGATTCCCGGCCGTGTAGGAGATTTTCTCCGCTCGGGGACTGGGTGATTTCCTTATATTCGTATCGTCGTTACTGACAAGAAAATGGCCTCACACACTGTCGTGTCGTCTTTCCTCTATTGAGAGGGCTGCATGGGCGCGAAACGAAAAATCACCGTCGGTGGACGAGTACGATGCACAGATGAACATTGTGCGGAAACAGAAAGTGATTCAAATTTTGAACGTCATCTTGGGGACAGATGCACGGAACTGAGGCGCCAGACAAGGGGTTGTTACTATGTGGTGGTGTCCTCGTGATATTTGTTGCCTACCCTGTAAGCCTGGTGCATGACACTAGTTACAAATATATGGTATAATTCATCACTTTCATTTATTCTTTTTGTGTGTCCATTGGGGCTTATGTAGGCACTAGATGCCCGCGGTAGAGGTTTCCAATTGGAAGGTCACATTTACGCGTTTCATTACACACAACCTTTGCTGCCGCACATTGTTCATGGTCTTGATCACTCACTGTAGGGTTGACAGCAAGATCATGTGCAGTGTGGGACAGGAAAGGTTGTGTGTAGCGAAAAGCGTAAATGTGAGCTTCCAATTGGAAACATGTACTGTGGGCATGTAGTGCTTACAGAGGAACGAATGACGTCAAAAAAACAGAAAAGTGGAAACCACTGAGGACGCCTAGTGTGAATAGGTAAGGCATGTTTAGTTGGAAACAAAATAAACATTCAGTTGCAAAATATGAAATTTTTCTAATGTAAATGATTACCATAATAATGATTGCTCGAAGTTCTAGGCCATTTCTTAACTGCAAGCAATGCTGCTCTTACCCAGAAAAGTATTTCGTTCCTTATTCGGTCTCGTAATTAACGCTCTTAAGTTAGCTATGGTAGACAGCTCAAGTATTTCTGGGACAGTTTAAAAGGTTGCTTTTTGCCTGACTTACTATACTTTATTCGCGGACATTTCTGGCTGATTCTTGGTTTTTCTTTGTCTCCCAAGTGCCCGTATTTGCTTCGCAGTCACCAAAGGTATTGAAAATCTGTCTTCGCAAATGCGAAGAAAGATACTTGTATTTATATTAATGACGCGTTTCGTTTTATTGATTTAAAATTCGTCAGTCAGCACTGAACACACCAATTTGAACTGTTTGTGGTAACTTCAAGTCGTCCCCCTTTCCTCCTCCTCTTTACTCATTCTCCCCTGTACTCCCTTACTTTGCCTTTACTGTTCACGATCATTCATCTTCGGCGCCATCCTCCTCCCACCCCACCCCCACGTCTCCTACCCTCACATGTACTCGCTATTTAAAGCAACTGCCACACTATGTTTTAGTCTATATTAAATGATCTTTCCGTGGCAGATTAAAATGATGAATGCTTTTACTTGGCACTAGAACAAAGGGGCAACTGTTGCCGGCAGACCGGCAAATAAGTTTGTGTCCATGATGGCCAGTAACACAATCAGTAATTTTCGAAAAATTCGAAAAGAAAAAACACTATAGAAAGTCCAGGAAAGCCAAAAACCCATTTTTTGTCCCGATAAAGACCAATAACACATTAGCAGCACTTGGTTCACAAAGTTCAGATTCTCGTTTTTGACTGGACGTCGCGAACTTCTCTGCTCCACTCAACCAAGATTACATTTGAGAATATCATACACAAAACTGTTTATTAATAACAGTATAAAAATCACCAGGTACTGGATTATGGGGTCATTTCAACACATTTGTTTCGTGCGTCAGGGGAGATAGCGATACAATTAAGTATGCCTTTGTGTCTCAGTAAATGAGTGGAAGGGCAACGAACCATAAGAATTGGTGTACAATGAATAGGGTCTGAGTCGATTTATAGACTGTTCAAAGAAAACTATTCAGATTTTTTTACAAAACAGCATTTACAGTATCAGAATCTGACTCTGACTTACCAGTCACACCGAATTTCTACCTTCAGTTGCTGTTGGACTGCTTCAATCGATTGAACCTCAGCTTCTAGATCCTTGGACTCTTCGAAAAAGCTTCTGTCACCATCACGCAGTCTAGCCACCAACAACTTTTAATAAATTTGACTCAGTTGTACATTATCCACTTATTAATACTTTTCCCTTTCACTCCGTCTTTAATGATTTCGGAACTATTGGACGTTAAAAAACCGCCGACATATGTACACTCTTACCTGAATAATTTTGTAACCAACTTTCTACTATTTGCCGGCCGAAGTGGCCGAGCGGTTCTAGGCGCTACAGTCTGGAACCGCGCGAAAGCTACGGTCGCAGGTTCGAATCCTGCCTCGGGCATGGATGTGTGTGATGTCCTTAGAACTACTTAAACCTAACTAATCTAAGTTCTAGGGGACTGATGACCTCAGAAGTTAAGTCCCATAGTGCTCAGAGCCATTTTCTACAAGAGTACCTTAGCTCTGTATAACTGATGCGGGGACCTAGTTCACTGAAATATCGTGTCCAGAGCAGTAGGATGTTTGTGTACATCAACTAACAACTAATTGGTTTTAGGTTACTTCATTCAAAAAGCACCGTTACCATTTCAGAATCTCTACAATTCGTCATTAGACGGCTTTCATGTTTTCATCAAAATACTTGATTCATTGCTTGACTGGTGAGTTGGCCTAGGATAAACAATTATTCACAGTTACAAACGTGTAATAAAAATGGTTGCGCTACAGTCTTGAGGTAGAATGCAAATTAGGTGAAATTGCCGTTTGGAGCATTTCACGTAAGGTGCAGTTTTAACTTACAAAATCGAGATGAAAATACACGGACGGAAAAGGAAAGTTACACTAGCAAGCTCCAGTCTGATATTTATCAAACTTATCCATAACGGATATTGAATGATGACTAAAGTCCATTTTCATGAGTATGAGTCAGTGCCTCCACGAGCACGCATATACTCCCGTATTCGTTGAGGCAATAATCAAAATAGCCCTCGCATGTTATCTTGAGGAATGCACGCGCTGCGTTAGTTTCTGAAGATAGCTGGCTGGAGACGAGTTATGAAAGTATGGTATGTGTTCTCATCACACTCCAGTCGTGCCCTACGGCTCATGAAGGGGCCGGGCAGGCCAGGGAAGATTCCGTATCTTCCTCAAGACGTTCCTGATGTGAAAAGTGTAGTTTACCTTTTTGCCACAAACTGGTGAGCATTCAGTCTCTTCGGAATTATCAAATCAGTCCTGTTAAGATATCCCCACACCCAACAGCTCCCCCACAATGATAAAAGAAATTGGAGAGATATTGTTCTAAAGAATCATTGCTCGTTGTGACCATTCAGCAGATGGCCTACGAACAGATTGGCGTCGATCTTACCACCACAAACAGAAGAGACTCATCTCTAAACATCACAGAATGGCACGCAATGCCCAAGATTCGGGCTCTGTATGTGATACGTCAGCGGGCCGGAATGTTCGTGCGGTTCTAGGCGCTACTGGCTGGAACCGCGTGACCGCTACGGTCGCAGGTTCGAATCCTGCCTCGGGCATGGATGTGTGTGATGTCCTTAGGTTAGTTAGGTTTAAGTATTTCTAAGTTATAGGGGACTGATGGTCACAGCAGTCAAGTCCCATAGTGCTCAGAGCCATTTGAACCATTTGATAGGTCAGTGGTAAACAAGACATGGCAACTCGGTGATCTAAACGCAGTACACAGTAATGCTACAAACATTTCGTGGTAATGTAAAGTAAGGTAACGTTCCGCGTTCTGGCCATAGACTTGTCAATCAGGCCCAACCGACCGCCGCGTCGTCCTCTGACAATTGCATCATTGGATGTGGTATGGAGGGGCCCGTGTTTAATACACTGATCTCAGGTTGTTGTCGGCGATCTTGACTTTGGAACCACTACTAATCGGTTGAGTAGCTCCTCAGGTGGTCTCACGCGGCTGAGGAAGCTCCGTGTTAGTCGTCCTACCAAAAAATCGCTTTCAGTAACGGGAATCTAACCTGGGTCTCCCGTACGGCAGTCAGCCCCGTAGATCGCTCAGCTACGCAATCTGACGATAGTTAATGGTGACATGCCCTAACTGCAGCTGTTTCGTCCGACTTCTTGTCGAAGCCAGTTGAATAACCCAAAGGATTTTTGGTGTAGTCCTTGCCACACTGTTGTCCTGGGTCCATCTCGTTAACAGTCGGTCTGTAGTCACTGCACAACAGCCAGCTCTCTGCCAGGATGATGTACCCTTGTGACATTAAAGTTTCCATGTCTGAAAGGTGGCGATAAGCTCCACGTCGGTACCCTCTGGAAATCCTGTGTTGCGATATCGTCCTCAAAAGGTCCAATAACGTTAAATGCACCCAACAGCCATTATATAGCCGCAAAATTCTTCATTTATAGGAACGGCATTTTCCTGTACTGAAAGTTAGCATAAGGAGTAAAATTCAAGCAACATATCTCACGGGTATGAAAGTATTACAATGTACTGGGGTCACGAAAGTCGTGGGATTGCGATATGCATACATATACAGGGTGTATCAAAAATGACCGGTATATTTGAAACGGCAATAAAAACTAAACGAGCAGCGATAGAAATACACCGTTTGTTGCAATATGCTTGGGACAACAGTACATTTTCAGGCAGACAAACTTTCGAAATTACAGTAGTTACAATTTTCAACAGCAGATGGCGCTGCGGTCTGGGAAACTCTATAGTACGATATTTTCCACATATCCACCATGCGTAGCAATAATATGGCGTAGTCTCTGAATGAAATTACCCGAAACCTTTGACAACGTGTCTGGCGGAATGGCTTCACATGCAGATGAGATGTACTACTTCAGCTGTTCAATTGTTTCTGGATTCTGGCGGTACACCTGGTCTTTCAAGTGTCCCCACAGAAAGAAGTAACAGGGGTTCATGTCTGGCGAATAGGGAGGCCAATCCACGCCGCCTCCTGTATGTTTCGGATAGCCCAAAGCAATCACACGATCATCGAAATATTCATTCAGGAAATTAAAGACGTCGGCCGTGCGATGTGGCCGGGCACCATCTTGCATAAACCACGAGGTGTTCGCAGTGTCGTCTAAGGCAGTTTGTACCGCCACAAATTCACGAAGAATGTCCAGATAGCGTGATGCAGTAATCGTTTCGGATCTGAAAAATGGGCCAATGATTCCTTTGGAAGAAATGGCGGCCCAGACCAGTACCTTTTGAGGATGCAGGGACGATGGGACTGCAACATGGGGCTTTTCGGTTCCCCATATGCGCCAGTTCTGTTTATTGACGAAGCCGTCCAGGTAAAAATAAGCTTCGTCAGTAAACCAAATGCTGCCCACATGCATATCGCCGTCATCAATCCTGTGCACTATATCGTTAGCGAGTGTCTCTCGTGCAGCAATGGTAGCGGCGCTGAGGGGTTGCCGCGTTTGAATTTTGTATGGATAGAGGTGTAAACTCTGGCGCATGAGACGATACGTGGACGTTGGCGTCATTTGGACCGCAGCTGCAACACGGCGAACGGAAACCCGAGGCCGCTGTTGGATCACCTGCTGCACTAGCTGCGCGTTGCCCTCTGTGGTTGCCGTACGCGGTCGCCCTACCTTTCCAGCACGTTCATCCGTCACGTTCCCAGTCCGTTGAAATTTTTCAAACAGATCCTTGATTGTATCGCTTTTCGGTCCTTTGGTTACATTAAACCTCCGTTGAAAACTTCGTCTTGTTGCAACAACACTGTGTTCTAGGCGGTGGAATTCCAACACCAGAAAAATCAGCTGTTCTAAGGAATAAACCATGTTGTCTACAGCACACTTCCACGTTGTGAACAGCACACGCTTACAGCAGAAAGACGACGTACAGAATGGCGCACCCACAGACTGCGTTGTCGTCTATATCTTTCACATCACTTGCAGCGCCATCTGTTGTTGAAAATTGTAACTACTGTAATTTCGAAAGTTTGTCCGCCTGAAAATGTACTGTTGTCCCAAGCATATTGCAACAAACGGTGTATTTCTATCGCTGCTCGTTTAGTTTTTATTGTCGTTTCAAATATACCGGTCATTTTTGAAACACTCTGTAGATGGCAGTAGTATAGGGTACACGGGTTATAAAAGGACAAAACATTGGCCGAGCCATCATTTGTACTCTGGTGATTATGGTGAAAAGGTTTCCGACGTGATTATGGCTGCACGACGGGAATTAAGAATCCTAATGCGCAATGGTAGTTGCAGCTAGACGCAAGGAACATTAAATTTCGGAAATCGTTAAGAAATTCAATTTTCCGAAACCCATAGTGTAAAGTATGTGTCAATAATACCAAATTTCAGGCATTACGTCTCACCACAGACAACGCAATCGCCGACGGCCTTCACTTAACGATCTACAGCAGCGGCGACTGCGATAAGTTGTCAGTGCTGACAGACAAGCAACACTGCGTGGAATAACCTCAAATATCAATGTGGTACGTATGATGAACATATCCGTTAAGGCAGTGCGGCGAAATGTAGTGTGAATGGGCTATGGCAGGAGAAGGCCGACGCAAGTGCTTTTCCTAACAGCACGACATCGCCTGCAGCGCCTCTCCTGGGCTCGTGACCATATCGGTTGGACCCTTGACGACTTAAAAACAGTGACCTGGTCAGATGAACCCCGATTCCATTTGGTAAGAGCTGATAGTAGGGTTAGTGTGGCGCAGAACGCACGAAGCCATGGACCCAGATTGTCAACAAGGGACTGTGCAAGCTGGTGAGGGCTCCATAATGGTGTGAGCTGTGTTTACGTGAAAGGGTCTGGGTCCTTTGGTCAAACTGAACAGTCATTGATTGGGAAAGGCTTTGTTCGGTTACTTTCAGACCATTTACAGCCATTCATGGACTTCATATTACCAAACAACGATGGAATTTTTGTGGCTGACAATACACAATGTCATTGGGCCACAATTGTTCGCGACTGGCTTGAAGAAGGTTCTGGACAAATCGAACGATTGATTTGGCCACCCAGATTGCCCGCCATTAATCCCTTCGAACATTCGTGGAACGGAATCGAGGTGTTAGTTCGTGCACGTAATCCTTCACCGGCAATACTTTCGCAATTATGGACAGCTATAGAGGCAGCATTACAGTATTTCTGGAGGCGACTTCCAAAGACCTGAGTTCATGCCACGTCGAGTTGCTGCACTACACCGGACAAAACATTGACACGATGTTGGGAGTTATCCCATGACTTTTGCATCCTTACAGTTATTTGATAACGTTCGGATGAAGTTTTCATGTCACTTCTCATTTCCGTCAGCGTATTCTTGATGGGAAACACTTCGGATTTAAATATGTTTGCTATATGCCAGGGCATACTACAGTTAAATTGTTTATTGGACTTCTCACCTAGTTTTTAACGTGGCTGCTCTTTTTATTGAACTAGTGTACGTAGAACCATCAGTCCATGAGTTAGTGAAACTGTATCATCTTATAAACAAACTAGTGACCCAAAAATCAGTTACAGAACGCTATCTACGATACGGAAAACAGTTAAATGAGGAACTTATCTAATTCGTGTTACTTAATAAATAGCAAGTATTGTATGGAAATAGAACATCAATGAGCATAAAAAACAACAAAGTGTGATGCTAACAACTTACAGGCGAACAGTGTGCAATGGAGAGCGACGCCCGTAATGTAACCAACATACTCACAGCCGGCCGCGGTGGTCTCGCGGTTCTAGGCGCGCAGTCCGGAACCGTGCGACTGCTACGGTCGCAGGTTCGAATCCTGCCTCGGGCATGGGTGTGTGTGATGTCCTTAGGTTAGTTAGGTTTAAATAGTTCTAAGTTCTAGGGGACTGATGACCTTAGAAGTTAAGTCCCATAGTGCTCAAAGCCATTTTTTTAATTTGTGCAACATGAACAAAAACGCTTCACAGAATCAGACACATCATCTCTCAGTTCAGCGACCGACGTTGAGACTGACCTTTTCTACTGAAATAATAGTGCATAAGAACGTGGTACATACAGTTAAAAATAGGGGAAATTCTGACACATTAAATATTGCAAATTGTAACGTCTGCAATAGTTAGTTGAGACAGAGGTAGGGCCTTGTAAGACATGATCACGAAATAGCGATAGACAAGGGATATGCCACTGCTTAAGGGGAGAAACCACATTAGGAGGCTGTGTGACACCGATTTCTTGGGAATTTGTTTGAGATGAATTAATGAGAATTTAATCAAATTTTGACATCATTTCATTCATACTTCGAACAGTTTTTTTAAAGTTTTTTTGAATAATTTCAGCCAAAAATAACAAAGTTACGCTGTGATGTCCGCTGAAGTTTGAGAGTATAGTTATCCCACTGCGTGCAGTGTAGGCATTCCGATTTTCATTTGAAATCAGAAAGTTTTGATTTTACATTAGCAACTTATTTTCTAAGAATATGAACCTCAATGCAGATGAAAATAATGAAAATTTAAAATTTTGCAGGCGTTGGAACAATTTACTTCGATTTTCACGATTTTTTGTCTAATTATGCAAAGAAAAACATCTCACAAGTTGGTTCATCTAATTCGTAATTTTGTAAAGAATCGTGCTATCAGTCTTCATAATGATCGGATCTATACTTTTTGAGTTAGACTGCATGCAAATCTGAAAGTCATTTCGAGACAAACGCGTTAGAAAAATAAATTCTCGGAAACTAGAAATTAAAGGAAGTTAACAATAATGTAAAATGCTTACCGATTAATCTGCGATTACAGCACCATATAATAATCCTTCATTTGCTTGGTTTTGCGCTTGCAGCAGTGCTTTCCGAATTTTGCGACCTTCCTTCGACTCCAGTGAACTACGTCGATTCTGCCGGCTCGCGCGCTGGTTATCCATTTGTTCGGCATAATTGAAGCTTTGGGTGCCTACTAAAATTGCTGCCTTGTTCATGACCATTAGAAGGGATGAATTTCCTTCATTGAATAAGCCAGCAGCTAAATACGATGCCAATTCAACGACTTTTAGTACGAAGTATTTAGGAGCTAATCGCCAAATAGTGGAATCCAAACTTTCATTCGCATTTTGTGTGTGGCCACCTAAACATCTCTCCAGTAATTCATCCCTTGATAAATCTTCATATATTAGAAGAATTACCGTCAGTACTTTGGGGTGCAATGGAGTAAGGTGTGGTTCATGTTCCATTCCAAGGGCTTTCCGTTTCTGCCACTCGCACCAGCTGTCTTCTCCCTCTGGGCAATACTCGTGTCGAGGATTTTCATCCGTGGATATCATAATTGCTTTTTTCATGTCTTGCTCACTATCTATATGTCAGTATTGAGCTTCTTCACTATTGACTCTGTGAGTTCGCCTTTTCAACCAAGCTTTTTAGTTTTTCGAATGTTTCGGAGTAGTCCCCATTCTTTTCTGGACGTGACCTATACATTCGCTTTTCAAAACTTTTTGAGCATCACCATAAAGATCCTATGCCCATAAAATCTAAATGAATGCGAATTTTGACAGTGGATTCTTGGTTAGTTAAGCTAACGATATATGCAATAAGAATATCTGATGTTTTGAACCTCCTAGTGAGGTTTCCCCCCTTAATCGAATAATCAGTAATAAGTCATTCAACATTCGAAAGACTCGTGGAACGAAAGTCGAATATACGAGGCAGTTTAATTTTAACTTTAGCTACTTGAGGGTCCCCTTGAAAAAACGTGAGATTATAGGACAATGAAACTTCGTGGACACATTTGTAAGGACATGAGAAATAGAAATAACAAATGTCACTGAAAGAAACACAATTACATTTCCACATGAGAGGCTTCAAACCTGGTGATATTGTTGGCCTCGCCGTTTGAAACGTTCGGCCAATGATTAGATTTTCTCCAAAAGTGTTACGGAGTAACAGAGTGAAAGACTTTCAGAAAACCATGAAACAAAATAAATTGAAGAAGACTGTGACAGAACTGAAAGCATAATAATTCGGATTAAAAGAGAAAAGCAGGTGTCTGTAATCAGCTACAAGCCTACTGAATTCACAAAGACTAGAGACCTTTGGAACACCACGCCCATGGAAACCAGTTAAATTCCGCAATTCACAGCAAGTTCAACATACGAAATTAGTGAAAAGTAGCCGTGGGATACGAAAAACACACGAATGATTTAATAGCAAACCAATCGCCTGTACGCTGATCGGCCCACTGCCCGGAAACTGGTGACTGAAGGCTTCCGAACATCTGACGACTCAATCTGTCCTTCATATATCGATATTGGCTACAGAAACAGCTTCAAAAAGTATTATACAAGACACGTTCACGCGTTACTGAAAGTTCATCATTATATAATGAAAAGTTAAAGGTGGCCGTTCAAGAGGCAACGTTAGTTTTTCTCTCGCCATACCTGAAAATACCCTGTCTGAAGTAACACTTCGATACTACTAGGTTAGAGGTGTTGTAATGAGGGTCGTAGTGGTGCGCAGAGAGCGCTGAATAATTCATGGCGGCAGGGCAGGGCAGGTCCGCAAGCCCCGGACAATCATATTTGTCGGCGGCGCAGCGCGGCCTTGTGCCTCTGCGTTGGCGCTGCATACCGATGGTCGCGCGTCTTCGCATTCCTCCGCGGCCGCACGCTCGTGCCTGGACTCGCTGTCACATAACCCAATTCAGGTTCCTTCTCCATTTCACAACCCTCTTTCGGAGGTCGTTGCTATGACTTAGTGAACAGGAGCATTGACTTCTTACGACAGAATCCTAGGGTCTGGTCCTAATTTCACGTGTGTTGTAACATCATTCACTGGCGGCGACCGTGTATTCGTCCTGCTGTGGACAAAAATTTCAGATTTCTGTTTCCAGTGGCCGGGAGAGAGGGAGCTTTGTTCACAATGGCAGATATTTTCCAACAACTTCTGAAGGTCGTGGCAGGAAGCAACGACTTCTAGAAAAAGCTCTATTAGCGGAAGCAGGTAACGGGGCAATGAGAACCCCTGAACTCTGCTGCTTAGACGTAAACAAAAGTTGGTAGACGTGTCCCTCCATCTGAAAGTTGATGATTGTTCATATTTCACGCCAGTCGTATAAGAGTTGCGCTTGTAGCGCCACTAAGACCATGCAAATCATATGCGCTTTAAAATCGCACTTTAACAGTCGTAAGCGTTAGTTCAGTTGCCTGTGAGATTTCTCGTGATGAGTTGATGCTAGTCAAGAATGCCTGTAAGGTGACAAAGACGCTATTCAGAATTAGATTTTCACTCTGCAGAGGAGTGTGCGCTGATATGATACTTCCTGGCAGATTAAAACTGTGTGCCGGACTGAGACTCGAACTCGGGACCTTTGCCTTTCGCGGGCAAGTGCTCTACCAACTGAGCTACCCAAGCACGACTCGCGCCCCGTCCTCACAGCTTTAATTCCGCCAGTACCTCGCCTCCTACCTTCCAAACTTTACAGAAGCTCTCCTGCGAACCTTGCAGAACTAGCACTCCTGAAAGAAAGGATATTGCGGAGACATGGCTCGGTCCAGCACGCAGTTTTAATCTGCCAGGAAGTTTCATATCAGCGCACACTCCGCTGCAGAGTGAAAATCTCATTCTGGAAATATCCCCCAGGCTGTGGCTAAGCCATGTCTCCGCAATATCCTTTCTTTCAGGGGTGCTAGTTCTGCAAGGTTCGCAGGAGAGCTTCTGTAAAGTTTGGAAGGTAGGAGGCGAGGTACTGGTGGAATTAAAGCTGTGAGGGCGGGGCGTGAGTCGTGCTTGGGTAGCTCAGTTGGTAGAGCACTTGCCCGCGAAAGGCAAAGGTCCCGAGTTCGAGTCTCGGTCCGGCACACAGTTTTAATCTGCCAGGGAGTTTCAAAGACACCATTATCAACAACTCAAGGAATTTGAACGAGGTCGTGTAATAGGGTTACGAGAAGCTGGATGTTCATTCTGCGATACTGCAGAAAGAATTGGCAGGAATATAGACACTGTACACGATTACTGGCAGCGGTGATCACGAAAAGACCTGTTTCTGGATGGCCACGTGGCACTACCTAGACGGAAGACAGTCATGTTCGGTGTATGGGTCTGGCGCATCGTACTGCACCTGCAGTAGCAATTTGAGGAGCGGTTGGGAACACAGTGCTTAAACGACCAAATACCACTCGGTTACCTTAAAGGCAGCTCCGAGCCAGACGCCCTGTAGCGTGCATTCGACGAACCCCAAACCACTGCCATCTGCGAATTCAGTGGTGTCAAGCGAGCGCTCACTGGATGGCAGAGTGGAAGTCTGTTGTGTTTTGTGATGAAAGTTGATTCTGCTCGGTACCGGTGACGGCCGTGTGTTGGTTAGGAGGAGGCCAGTTAAGGACCTGCAATCAACATGTCTGCGTGCTACACACACTGCACCTCCGCTGGAGTTAACGTTCTGGGTTGCGACTTCTTGTGACAGCAAGAGTAATCTCGAGGTTATCGCACGCAAACTGTCTGCAAATTTGTACGTTAGTCTGGTAATTCGCTCCTTTGGGTTGTCATTCATGAACAGTATTCAAAGGGTATTTCCCAACAGGATAACGCTCGCTCATATACTGCTGTTGTAACCCAACATGATCTGCTGCCTTGGCCTGCTCGATAACCAGATCTGTCCCCAATTGAGCCCATATGGGATATGATCGGACGTCAACTCCAGCGTCATTCACAAATAGCATTAACCGTCCCTGTATTGATAGACTAGGGTCAGCAGGCATGGAACTCAATCCCACAAACTGACATCTGTCACGGGTACAAGACAGTGTATACACGTTTGCATCCTTGCATTCATCATTCTGGCGGTTACACAACTTACTAATGTAGGAGCATTTCACATTTGCAATGGCTTATCTCGCTGTTACATTATCCTGTGATCTTGTGTTAATAACTTAGATATGTTACCTAGGTAATTGTATTCGTGAAATTTCTTGAATGTACATTATTTTTTGATGTTGCGATTTTTCTCCGTCAATGGAATTTCAAGGGGCTATTTCGAAATCACGAAATGGGAGGTGGCCGGCAGCCCTGCTGACGATTATAAATAGTGTACCTTAGGGGGAGTGATTGGTTCCTGGTCATCAACCAATTTGGCTGTGGGAGGGATCACTCCAGTCGCATGCAGAGTCACGGGGGACGTTCGCTCTGGCCCCATGTGCCAGCTACCTTATTTATCTCACTTCGTTTTATTCTTGAAGAACGAATTGGTGTCCATTCGGTTTTTAATGTCCATTCGGTTTTTAAACTTCTCACTTACACTGTTGCGAATCTACCGACAAGGAGTTCTCTAATGAGTAACGGTCTTCGCTCTGATCGGTTCGACGGGGTTCGGATACAGATCATATTCCTCTTGTCACAGATCAGTCCTGAGAGAGCTCTAGACTGCCCTGACCTACGTATAAACCCGATCGATGTAATTTTACTCCTCCGTAAATTATTTCTTAGTTCTGGCATCAGAAGTGCCCTTAGTGCCTAGATTTTACCACTCCTGCGTACTTCCATCTTTCAATCCCTTTCCTGGGGGACGTCACTAACTCCAGCTGAACTGTCTTGACCGACGGACTGATGATCTCGCTGATAAGTCTCTTAACCACAACCACCAATCAAGCTAGTTTCTAAACACAGAAAGATTAAAAGAACTGGAAGTGCGATCCCATGCGCAGGCATAGTACAGTTTAGTTTTCTTCTGTCTTTTTTAGGTTACTGTAGAGTTTGAGTAAGCGCGTACTTCCTAAATCGGCACAGGTCTTAAATCTGATTGCGGATACAGTAGCTAGCTGGGGTTAGTGTTTATTAAACAAAGCGGAATTCGCCAGATTTATATAAAGCAATCAGTTTATATTTATTTCGCAGAAACCTGAGTTGCGTTTTTGTGAGATTTCTCCCTATTAGCAGGACTATATTCTTGTTTCGTTGTTGTTGTTTGTTGGCGTAGGTAAGAGCGGCGATGTATGAATCGTAAGCGGTGTAAATATTCCAGGCCAGGGGACGGATTTTGGAATCTCACAGAGAGCAGCCTGATAGTCGTTTAATTATTAGCGCTTCAAATCAGCGCTGGTGACCCTTACTTGAAATGACGCCACAGGCCCAGCTCAAATTGGGCATTTAGGCAGTGGTAGCAATTATGTGGAGTGTTTTGGCAAGCTGTCAATAAAAGTAGCAAGCAGACGTGTTGACAGTTGCAGATGTTGTTGTTCTGTTTTTTTTGTTTTTTTTTTTTAGGCGGCACTGTATTGTTATTGCCTAGCGTAAATGTGAAGACACTGTTGCAGCGAGGTAGTTAAGTACAGATCACTAGTCTCACTTATTTTGGAAGCAAAATAAACATTATTTAAAGTTTTTCTTTGTTAATTAAAAATTTCAGAAACGTCATTCAGTATGTAGCCGTGGACCTGCAACGCCGGAAAACAAACGGTCACAAGATACGTGTATCCACGAGAGTTGAAGAGTTGGGGCTCAACACTATTAGTAAGGACGCTAACGCCATTTCAAATAAAATATAGGTGTGGTGAGCTATTCACGAGCTCCGTATCCGCGCTATTAATAACTTTGGGAACCAACCGATAACCGCAGTGCGCTTTGCAGGCAAGACTGAATGCGCCTGCGTTAAAGTCATTGAACCTAATCGCACGCTGCGTACCCCTCTCCAGAAGGAAGGGACGACCACTTAACGCGCTTTGCTGGGCCTGCCGACACGACGTGAGCGGAAAGCAAAGTGTGGGCAGACTTCCTTGGCTGGGGTCATGGCTGACCGGATCGGTCGCGCCATGTCTGAATCACGCCTGTATAGTTCGGCTGGAATGTGACGCTGTCCTAAAAATGTGGCACACTTGCCCACCATGCGCTACGCGTATCCGGCTCTGTATTCGTCGCCTCCATGCGGGTGGAATGGAGGGACATTGCTTTCTCGCACTCCCCTATACGCTGCTGTTCCAGGAAAGTGACTAGCATTGCCATATCACTTTCCTTTTAATACCAGCGTTGTCCACAGGATGCAGTAAAAGGTGAAGTCACGCTAGTGAGAAGCACGTCAGACAATAGCCTTCCTGACATAAGCATATTCCGTCTGCTTTTATTGACGCGTTATTTCTTTACACTGCTTCTTAAAGGCCCCACTTCCATTGTCCCCCTACTTCTTCTATTCCAGTGTCTGAAGAGTCTTGTCGCAATCGACTTATAATTCGCAGTAGGCGTATTACACACTGCCCTCTTTGCGAGCATCCCGTTTTTGTATATGAAACTTACATTTTCTTAAAACGCGCACGAGAGTTTTGGAACGGTTGTAGCATTACAGGTTTCAAAATTGACTCTAAAGGGAAGGCTATCCTCAACTTGAAGTTTGGTTTGAACACCACAATACTTTACTACGTATAGCCGAAATTGTGGTACGCCCTTGCCTTCCTTGTTTTTGTAAAGGACTTATCCAACCAGTAAAAGCTGTGAGAGGGAGGGGTGTTCTAAAGTTTGACGTGCTACGGGAATCACTGTGCAACTTCTCATTTTCACATTAATAAGTCTATAAAAGCGATAATGAATAGAAGAGTGATGTGAGAGGAGCGTGGCAACTTAGGATTTGTAGCATGATATTCACCCACACTTCTATCTAGATTTAAAAGAAATCTAGCGAATTAAAACTGAAATTAAACGCTAATAGGTATTATTATCTAGAGGTATTGATCAAGTCAAACTTCGTGCAACTACATAGTCTGTATGAGCGCTGCATGCATGTATTCGGTGCGAAGGCGAAAGTAGCGTAATACCTTCTTTTAGTTTACAGTGTTAAGTGCTAACACCAACCAGAGGATACATCCGTTAGTTAGATTTCTGGCAGTTTCGAAGTGCGATGCAATTAAAATAGTTTCGCTCGCTTACGAGAGGCCGACCAGTCCACGGCTGAAGTCTCCCACGTTACGTTACAACCAATACTCCAGCCATAAAATTGGCAACAGATTTGATTTATTAAAAAAAAGTGGAAAAGCCCTTACACTGTAGACACCTTGCATAGTTTCATTATTCACTACTTGTTTTCTTTCTTCATCTCATTAGCTAGCCTTAACCTACGGGGGCTCACTGAAAAGAAATGCCTCCGAATTTTTGTGTGAAAACTCTAAAGTTTTACAAAAAGAAATGTTGTTAATAGTCTAAATCTTCATTCTTAATGTCTACCTGTTTGAAGCCCTCTGCCGCTAGAGGGCTCAGAATTGTAGCATGTAACATGGCGCCGTGTAACGTAACTATGTCTGTGCTTGAGAAAAAGCGTGCTGTACTGGAGTTCCGAATCCGAAGAGTTCGTCCAAAAACGGAACACCTCCATCATGGAAACGCCGGGCAACACACGAGCGCTGTGACATAGGCAACAATCAGACGCCTTGGGTTCATTGTCATCGATCATCCTCCAAACAGTCCAGACTTTGCCGTATCAGGTTTTCATCTGTTTCCAAAAATTAAAGAACTCCTTTGAGGACTTCACTTCGATAGTGATGAAGCGGTGTAAGCAGAGATGAGGTTGTGGCTCAGTCATCAAAGTCGAACATTCTACAGTGGCGGTATCTAAACTAACTGGTTTCTCGTTGGGAGGAATATTTTCGTCGCCAGGTTGACTATGTTTAGAGATCAATATTTAGACATGGAGAGTGAAGATTTAGAATATTAATGTTTGTTTTGTTTAAAAAGCTTTCAGAATTATCACAAAAAAATCTGAGGCATTACTATTCAGTTCGCCCTCATTATTTCTTCTCCAGACTTGATTACTTACGTTTTTCTGCCATACATTTGATGTTGCATACATGAATGTAGTGAGGAAATTGCTTAACACAAAGTTAGAAAGACTGAAAATTCTGAAATAATAATTATTCATTACTATATTGTTAACAATAATAATAATAATAATAATAATAATAATAATAATAATAATAATAATAAAGAAAACACTACATGGCAAGCACCCGTATCATCTAACACAACCACACATCGATCAAGACGCATCCAACACATGGCTAAGAAAAGGCAATATATACAGTGAGACGGAAGGATTCATGATTGCAATACAGGATCAAACATAAATACCAGATATTATAGCAAGCAAATTATTAAAGATCCCAATACCACAACAGATAAATGCAGACTTTGCAAACAACAAATAGAAACGGTAGATCACATTACAAGTGGATGTACAATACTAGCAAATACAGAATACCCCAGAAGACATGACAATGTCGCAAAAATAATACATCAACAACTTGCCTTACAACATAAACTTATAAAACAACACGTTCCCACATACAAGTATGCACCACAAAATGTACTGGAGAATGATGAATACAAATTATACTGGAACAGAACCATTATAACAGAAAAAACAACACCACATAACAAACCTGACATCATACTCACAAATAAAAAGAAGAAATTAACGCAACTAATCGAAATATCCATACCCAATACAACAAATATACAAAAGAAAACCGGAGAAAAAATTGAAAAATACATCCAACTGGCTGAGGAAGTCAAGGACATGTGGCATCAGGATAAAGTTGACATTATACCAATTATACTATCAACTACAGGAGTCATACCACACAATATCCACCAGTACATCAATGCAATACAGCTACATCCAAACTTATATATACAATTACAGAAATCCGTAATTATTGATACATGTTCAATTACCCGAAAGTTCCTAAATGCAATATAACATATACCGTACAGTTAAAAGGAAGTGACGCTTGATCAAGGTCCGCGTCACTTTCCATTTTTAACCAGACTTAACGTCTGAGAAAGTAAAGAAATAATAATAATAATATAGTAATGAATAATTATTTCAGAATTTTCATTATTATTAGTACCTGTTCACTTAATATGCATATTGCAATGTTAACTGAGTAAGGGCGTGGCGTCTGTTTAGATGTAAGAGGGCCTAGAGGCACGTATCTTTCCCGGAGAAATAAATGAGAAATTCTTTAACACGATGCACAACAACGAGTTTTTCAAACAGAGTGCAACACGGTACGCGTTCGTACATGAAGTAAGTTCACGTTGATTCGAAGTCGGCAATCTCGATGGCCGCGTCACTACGGTCCGCATTCCTCCAGAGATACATTTTATAGCACACGTGGGTACTAGAACCTTTATTAGACCGAGGAACATTAACTTGATGAAAAGGACCTCTAGAAAACGGGTACCATAGAGTACAAAATGTCTACTCCACGAAACATTATAGCATCAGTTCAGCTTCGTTGAAGATAAATTTTGAATTGAAGTCTGTAATAGTTACTTTATTTCTAATATTTGACATTTTCGAAAATAATTAAATTTGTAAATAGATTTTTATCGGGGCTGTTGAGAAAAGGTGTAGCAGAAGAAAGATGGGCAATCTTCGTATGGCTCACCAAGGCGTTTTACAAGGTCATTAAGCGCACGTATATTTCATTCCATGTAATTTATACAATGTTCTCATTTGTTTCCGTGATACGAAACACTAGAAAGACATTCATAAAGAGGCTGTGTAGCGTTGTAAAATTGTGGGTAACGCGCAATGACGTCATAGGTAAGATTGCTGCAGTTTCCTTCATTAGCTATCGCACTTCGTGAGTGGTTACTGATGCGTGCTCATCCTGTTTACGTTATTCTGTTATCGTACTGTATAAGAGTTTTTTTTACATCTCCGTTACATGATAAGTTCACGAATTACGTAAAGTTAAATGATTTTAGTCATCCGTGGCTAATTCTGTGATTCAGTTTTAACTAAAATGAAGTGAATGTCTCTTCTTTAAGTACGGAGCTTACACAATCTGTGCCAGCATTTAGTGTTTACTGAATTGTTTGCAGAATATGCATGTGTTATTTAAAGCTGCTACAATCAGACCGGCCTATGTTATAGGATTTATTTCAACTGTACTAAGTTTTTCTCGAAGTTGTAGCAAAATGCTTTGACATTTTGTTGTTTAATTTTCTGAATGAAATTAACACTGGAGTCGTTTACAGTTAAATATCATCGCTCAGTACATACAAACAGCTTCCAATCACTGTTAATGTTAATTTCCTGTCCATATTAATTCATAGTGGCGTTTACTTATGCCACGTGGTGGTTTTGTGTTAATGTAATCTTACAGACGACAATGAGAAGCTGCAAAAAAAAAAAAAAAAAGAAAATCGTGTCAGTATAGGTCTTTTACACTTCAGGGCCTAAAGCAAATTCAAAGGGCAGCAACAATAGACCGGAAAACACTATCAAGAATAATTGTATTGCTTCAGACATTTGCATGAAATAAAACAAAATTTGTTGTTGTGGCTGATAATTATTTATTTGTATCCTGCATCAGAAAACTTGAGTTCACCGATGTTGGTCTGTAAAAATTAGCGTGTGGTGCAGTACTGCAAGTAGTCCGACAATGTATTTGGTTGTATAAAGTTACTTCTAACGAGTGAAGAAATTACAGCACTGGCATTCGTGATGCTTCACAAACGACCTACTTGTGGTTAGGCGCGTGCCAGCTGAGCCTTTCGCATGGCCGCCTTAAGCTGTACCGGCTGCTGCGCAAACCTCCTGGCTCTTAGAAGTCTCTCTGAATGGGCTTCTGCAACATAATCTGAGATCTAATTTGTTTCTCCGGAAGAGCTACCTTCGAGCAGACTGTAAGGCGTCAGTATTCCTCTTGGGCTTGGACGGAGCGCTCATTCGGAACTAGCAGTGTCTGTTTCCCAAACAGAGAGACCAGTGTCGAATGGAAATTGGCACCATGTGCGGCCGGTCCCACAGCAGGCCGCATTCAAAAAAGTTAGCCAGTCAGAATTTCCGCCTACAGCCACAGTGTCACTCTAAAGACTGGGAGCTACTCTCAACATAAATCAGTGTACTGAGCATAAACGAAAGGAAGGTCTTAAATAGTAAACTGCCTCACAAAAAAATGAAGCTCCCGGAAAGGAAAGAGGAAACAAATCGAAACTTCATGGGCTGTGAGTGTGTGTGGCGATATTTCAGTGGTTACGAGACGGAGTGAAATTTACGAAAACTTGGTAGTATGAGACCACTTACCAGTTGACGTAGCACGCCCTCTGGCCTGGTTGGATTTGAGTGTCATAAAGCCGTTGCAGTCTTTCCTTGGGCAAGCTGGCCCACATATATTGGAACTTGCTCTTGATATCATAAGATATTGCTGGCCATGGGAGTAACTCAACATCACACACACTTGCCATGTGTGAACGAGCATTGTCCTGTTGAAAAATTGCACTAAGATACGGTCATGACTCGGATTGTCCCTAACGTACCGTTGTACCATCAGAGATCCGTCAATCCAACCAGCCGTGACCTGAAGTCATACCTGATGGCACCCCTCACCATGACGCCAGAAATAACACAGTTGTGCCTTTCTGGATCATTGGAAGAATGGGACGTATCCCCAGGCCACTACCATACTTAACGGATGTCATCTGAGGGAGTGCAGAATCGTGATATCTCTGAACACAACCCTATGCTATTCTTTAGCAGTCCATGCTTGTCAATCACGGCACGGCAGTGTTAACAGCAATCTACGCATGCGGGCGGTAATTTCATATTCTGGCTGCTGATAGCCTTCGACCAATAGTGCGGGATGACATAGAATATTCCAAGGAGACCATACTTGTTCTTTGATGGCAGGTACAGATACGTATAGGTCACGATATGCCTGGTGCACAATAAGGCGAACGTCCCTTGCTGTGGTCAGATATGGTCAACCGAAATAGTGAAGGTGGGTTTGTCTGTCTCCTCGTTCCCATGCAGTCAAACTGGCCATTGCCATATCCAAACGTTCCACGAATCTGGATAATGAACGTTTCGACCAGCTGGACAACTCGAAACCCACAATGAGGCTCCTTTCGAACTCCGTCAGGTGCTGATAACGCTGTCTCGAAATAGTACGCGGCATCTCCGTCTCCTTCAGGGATAACTCAACATATTACGTTGCTCACGCCTTTATATACCCTAACAGGTCTGGTACTAACACTAAACACGAGCAACACGCCCCATCATGTGTTCTGGGTGCTTCATGTTGTCAGGCAGTGTGGCTGGGATTCACGAATGTCGGTCAGTCCCTGAAATCGTCAAAAATATCAGTTGTCACAGGACGTATGACCCAAGCGATTTAAAGTGGACGACGATATAAACTTGGCTGTGGGAAAGTATGTGCCTGGCTGAGATGGTTAGACAAGAAACCTAAAGAAGTGTTGTTCATCCACGATGGAGTTACCGTATGATAAAAACTGTAGCAAAAGTTTCCTTGAGTGTTTTCATGGGACCCTTGCAAACTGGATCAACGGATAAAATCATCTCAAATTTCACGCTTTGTAGAGAGTTTACTCATAAGCTCCTCCTCCAGTAGGCAACACAACCTATGTTTTAGTGTTTCCACGGAACAAAAATGTGCACGAAGGAGCTAATGATAAGTCAAATACTATGTGTTATCGAAACACAACATTGGCAACGAATATCTCCAAACCACTGAGGCACGAAATCTCCCCACCGCTGCCGACTGTATCGATCAGAACTGGGGAGCCCATACGCCAAGTTACATTATTGTAATTTAGCAACGTGTTTGCAAAAAATGAATGCAACTAAACAGAGGAAGAGAGAAAACTTTCATGGTGAGAGGTAAGAACAGTTCTTTCGTTAAAATGCGTAAGGGTAGGGTCGTATGTCTGATATGCTACTTCAGTTATTCCTAAAAAGGGAAATACTGAACGCCATTTTACAACGGTTCACAAAGACCTTGACTCGGAAGCAGCAGTTGGTAGTGAGTTGAAGAGGAAAAAACTGTCTGATTTTGAAAGTAAATTAGTCACAGCAGTCGTTCTTTTTTAAAGCGTGTAGAAAAGTCTTTCATCAAACATACCATCGTTTCGTGTATCAAAAGTACTGATGAAACATGCAAAACCATTTGACAATGGCACGATTGTTAAAGTGCATTCTCGCAGCTAGTGAGTCCTTGTTTTCCCCATTGTAATAATAAAAAAAATCGTAACATCACGTATCAGACACACGCTTCTGTCAAGAGCTACTATAACAACTATGGAATTAATGGCGAAAAATATAAAAGTCAACTGATAGATTTGCAGTCTCACTGCAGTTGAACAAGTCAGAAAATGAAGACGATTCACCTCAAGTTATGATTTTCGTAAGCTTGATTTTTTCGCAGATGTACTTAAATTTCGTCGTGGAAGTAAATTTGCTTAAAATTTTAACCTTGAAAGACGTCACATGTAATCATTTTTACAGCGTATCCAAATCCTTCTGTTCCGAATATGATTCGCCAGTTCAGAAACTTGCGTCCATTACTACTGACTAAGCACTTTTCTTGGCAGGCAGACACAAAGGAGTTGATACCTAGTGCGCGAATGACGAATCTCTGCCGCCTTTCTTAAAGTATCTTTGCATCGTGCACCAGCAAGTACTTGTTGGCATATTTTGAAAACGACACACGTTATATTTTCACAAACTGTTAATTCAATTTGCTCACAATCATCACGGAGAAGAAAGTTTAGAGTGCTATTAGGAGAACTGCATAGTCAGTATGCAGACATGCTGTTGCACACAGAAGTTAAATGGCTGAGTGGAGGTATGATTGTGAACAGATCTAGAGAACTTCTACCAGCTATTAAGTCTTTTATGTGAAAGTAAGATAGGTTACTCACAACTGTATGATTTGAGGTGGTTGACATCTGTAACTGATACTATAGTTAAACCAAATAAGTTAAACAATGAATTTCAAGGAAAAACAAAATCGTCTAAAGTCATGTATAATGGGTTTCATGCAGAGCCTTCACCTTTGGCTAGCACAGTTATAGAAATTGAGAAACACTTCCCTTCAATAGTCGGAACTGTCAATTCAACAAACAATTTGATCAATAAGCGTCAAAGTAATACACGGTCAACCCGGCAGCGCTGAAGACAGAAATTGGATACAGATTTTCAGATTTCAAGGCAATTGAGCCTTTTAGAGCTTTCGTAGCTCAGTCTTTCAAAAAGTGGTTGTGGAAAATATTTCAAGTAAAACGAGTAATATTTTCTCTTGCAGTGAGAGTGAACTTAAAGAGGAAGTAATTAGATTGCAAAATAGCGTCTCCTTAGTCAGAATACAATAAAGATAAATTTCGGAAATTAGTGAGTGTAAGACCTACCCTAACATTGTAAAAGTGACAACGAACGTTTCATCGTTTTTTTGGATCATCTTACCCGTGAGACAGCGTTTTAAACGATGAGCATAGTGAAATCTAAACACAGGGGTTGGGTCTGATAAATTATTAATCAGTTATAACAATTTCCCAATGATATGCAAAGCCAGGTATCTCACTAACCTTTCAATCAACATTTATGATCGTGTGTTTCTTTCGAGTGTATTAGTAGGCTACAAATTTTGATGGAGAGAGAATTTTATCTACTTTATGTAATTAAAATTTTTGATTTTTGGGTATGATTTGTGCTTAAGCCTGTACGAATTTTTTAGTCAGATCATCTCTAAGTGGACTAAATTGCATATATTAGATCTTAAGCCTAAAAAGTTTGAGCACCCTTAGTTTAAATAATTGCAACTTTAGCAATCAAAATTTAGTTTTCAGACACTAATGATGACTTTTTCAATCGTAGACGATGGTGATTCGGACCCTCTGATCAATAATCCAATGTTCTGCCTACATTCTTGTTGATAATTCTTTTACGCCTTTTAACAAGGGTTCTGTAGAACACTAAATTCCGCAATTAATAAAGCACAACCCATGTTCTTACAAATTGTAGCACTGAACCTAAGGATGCACACTAGACAAAAATTGACACGGAGCAGGATTCAAAATATTAGTAAGTGAAGACGTAAACTGTGTAACCTGCTTTCATCTGGCTTTCTGTAGTTTGTCCGTACGCTCGATTCTTTTACAGGCTGTAAAAGGAAACTTAAATTTTTGGAGCAAGTTCCGGATATCAAAACAAGGGATGAAATGTAAACAGTTATCCGGAAATTCATGACTTTTAAGTAATTATGAAAATTTCACGTTACGTGAATTTATGAATAAAGGTAGACATGCTGACGAATCTTAACACGTTCCACAGAATCTTCGGGGACATTAAGAAGCATAAGGCTTCCACATTATGGGGCTGCAGAACATTTTATTCAGATTTTTTTGTAGCCAGTATTTGACGCCTACCTCACCAGGTAGATAATAAGTACTAGTTGAACCAGTCCTCGCAGGTTGTGTATTAGCTAAATTCTGTGAGCAGAGGAATTAGTTCATGGAACGGGAATTCCGAACACACTTTATCAAGACGTCACGGACAACTGAGAGAGCTTTCAATCCCGTTTGGGTGTCTTTTAAAATTGCCCTACCGCCCATGAAGAGTTAAGACGTATGCAGAATAAAGACGATGCCATTTTGAGATAGTTCTTAATCTATTTGAGCTGATGACACTTGTAATAGTTACTGTGAACTGATTACTACAAATGGCAGATGTTCCATCGTAGAATGCCATTTCAGCAACTAAAAAAATAAAGCGTTTCTGGACATCTTTTCGTGTCATTTACCCCCTTGATTTAGGAACATCCTTCAAAATTCAAATAACTTCTGAAACCCCTTTTAGAGTCGGCTAATTCCACAAAATTCACTAATACTCTTATTTCACGCCATTAATTACTACATGTTAAGTTTAGTGTTAGGCCGTATCGAAGAAACGGAAGTTAACAAGTCGGTAGCTTTTTGTGATTTTAGTTTAGTATCTGGTTTTTCAATGTTGTTGGAAATAATATTTCGTCGGATGAATCTGTTCTGCCTCGTATACGGTGCCTCTCATCTGTCTGTCAAGCATATTCGCCAGTTCAGTGTCCCAGCAGCACTTCATCACTAAATTCTTTTTTCCGATTAAAATAAACGCTTCATTCAGGACTAGCATCCGACACTGTCCGCAAGAGGTTTCGTAGAAGCAGCGTATCGCCGTTTCCTGCTGCGTACGAGATAATGCGTCACAAAGTCTTCTTTGTAAGTGCTGTTGCTCTGATTCATACACAGTACATCTGAATGGAATTGACCGCGCGATGTAGGAAGCGCTAAAAAGGCTTCAGGGAAGTTGCGACCTTTTCACACATTGACGCCAACACAACCTCAGACGATTAAGTTTGTACAACGGAGACCTTTGTGCTAAATGCTAAATAACTTACCCTCTTCACTTTTTATTTCATGCTCGAGTGCAAAGGTATTTTTAATAAACATTGTTACTAGATAAACCTTACGAACTTTGAGAGAAGATCCCGTTCCATTTCGGTTGTCTCAATTACGAACTTCTGGAGCTGATAACTTCTAATACGCAAACAGGAACAAAATACTACGAAGAACTACTACCTCTCTCCTCAGCAGTTTGTTAAACTATCGGAAGACTTCGCCTGATTAAAGTTTCACAGCTTCATATCTAATAAAAAATGTCGGAGTAGGTAAAAATTAAACGAATAATTAACTATCGCACATAAACCCTTGTAGCGTTTATGATAGATTTTGGCCTTTTTAATAAGATTTTTATACCTACTTTCTCTGTCCGGCCGGGAACATCTAAACACTTTTCTTCCAAAACTCTGCTGCCTTAATTGCATTTTTATTGCATAAAATGTCTTCCGCTGTGTAAACAAACTCCATTCTTGGGTACGCGAGAAAATGTTCAAACGTCTGTTTCCCTGCATTCACACTGGTCATCTTCCGAGTAGCCCCACTTACCCATGTCTACTTCGCATTTTTGCAGCTCCTGTACTTAATTTATCGAGTGCTCTCCCATGTACTATACTGTAGCTGCCACCTTTGTTTTATTTCCTCTTTGGGTGCAGATTTGTATTTTGCACAGCCCAACCATGAAGGTACGTGGCGGGTCGCAGGTCAGCCTTGTAACAGTACTGTCAGATGGCTGAAATTCATCCTTGATTTAAGACGAGTTGGAGTTCTTCGGTTGCTATACATAAAGTGCCGTGTGTCGGCTTTGTTCTTTTTTCCCCTCTGTTTCACAGGCTACTTTGCGTCTGATATTTCGTGGTGCTATTGCCGCAAGTGGGTAAATTTTGTGGACCGGTGTAGGCCTTAGACATCCGGTGACAGTCCTGACTCTCATTTAAAGCGATGTCTACTTGATTGGAGTGGCAAGACGCCTTCGATGCAGGTGCTGCACACTATCCGGCTGCAGAGCAATCCGACTGCTGCTGATCGGAGAACTTCAGCCTGCGGTCCCCATGTTGATCCTGTCAGTTTACGTATAATATTGTTTCTTGCATATATTTTTCGTTTTAGCTCGGTGCAGTGTTTTTTAAGTGGCAGATTTAGGTTGACTCTAAAGTATTTTGTGCTGTCGCAAACCCAACCCCTCGATTCTGGTTCCAGCTGTCTTGTGGCTTCTCTATTACGCAGATGAAATTGGCATACTAGTTTTTCCTGGATTAGGTCGCATATGATTTCCTCTCAATGGTTCCACAAGATTTCCAAAGCCTCTGTCAGTTTTCTTTCAACCTCTTTCGATGTTCTTCCTTGAGCAGTGATGGCGATGTCTGCGTATATGAGTCTGTTAATTTCCGGCTGGCGTGTATGGTCATTTGTGTATATATTGTACAGAATGGGGGAAGATCCCTTGCGGTAATGCAGTCTTCTGGTTTCTCCATCTACTTTCTTCCTTTGGAGGGTTATGTAGAGTCTTAGATTCTGCAGCATGCCTCTGAACGTAAGCTGGTCGAATGTGTTATTTTATTTCATAGAATTTTGAGAGGAGTCATTGGTGATTCACTGTATACAGATATTTAAAAAGATGTTATACTCGTATTTCAGATCTAAACAGCCTCTCCCGTTTATGATTAAAATTCAACAGCTCGATTTGGTAATAAGTTTTTGTTTACTCCACTTTCATGTTGAATTTGAGATAAAGCGCCGTTAGTGTTGCTGAATAATATCGTGACACTGCAATGCACGTTATACTAAATGAAAAAAAAAACCTTAATGAATTTCTGTAACAGCAGACGAACGCGACGCTGCTTTTTAAAACAAAAACAAATTGGTTTGATCCCCCTCTTCGTCACTAATTGGTTAAATATGTAATGGTTTCATTGTCAGTATATTACAGAGTCCATACAGGGTGCTTCAGGAGGTATGGTCAGTTGTCAAGGATATGACAGAAACAATCATTCAAAACAAATTCTAGTAAATATGGGCTCTAAATTGCATACCTTAAGAACGATGAGCACTTCAGAGCAGAAGACATTTGTTTCACAGTATCGATAATGGAAAAACTGCTCATAGCTCTTAAGGAATGCATTTTTAAAGCCTATGTTTACCAGTCTCTTTTTCTTCAAATGATCGTTTGTCATACCACTGAATACTGCCCATTCCTCCTGGGACACCGTGTATTGAGGATTTAGGATCATGACGACACAACAGCAGTGCGTACATTTCTTCCAGCTGGGTGATTTAATAATGGAAGAATTAGTACATTTTATTACCTTCTAGCATTATTAAATACTTTTTATAACTTTTGAAAAGTGGCTTAGTACAACTCTGGGTACACAACCGTTGCAGGTAGAACACGCTCGTCAGATGGACTATAAAACTACACGTGTCAGAGGCACCTGAACATTTCCTTGTCACTGGCTCGTTTTCCCTCTGCCCTCACCCGCGCGTCAATCTTTCATGAGGAACTTAAATTTCAAATAAAGCAATTTTAGTTGTGCTGCTGTTTGTGTTGAAAAAATTGCTCGTTTAAAGTAGCTGGTAGACGCTATTCCCTCTGCAAATAATGAAACAGTTTTGTCTGAAACAGAGTTAAAAGTTTGAATAGGCAAGATCAAACTGTCGTGCTGCGCAGCGGAATGGGGTCGCTTGTAACTTTTAATGGGTGACATATTCCTTATCTGGGGAAGCGAAACGACCCAGCGCGCTGTAGAGCATTGTACGTAATCTTATCAGAGCTCGTATATTGTTACGTACATTGCCTGCCACCTTAGTCTTGCTGTGCGAGTATCTCCGTTACGCCACACAGTGGTAAGATTACCAGCGGGGGTTCCATATACGACGAAAACTGATCTCTACTTCGTGGAATGGACTGAATGCTCGATATGTTAGTTTCCAGCTGCGTTAACGATTCAATTCTTTCTCAAAATATTTCTTAAACTTACTTGCTTTCAAGAAGTAAGTTACACAAATTATCAGATCAATTGTCTTCTGTTGTTTGCGGATGACGCTGTCGTTTATCGACTAATAAAATCATCAGAAGATCAAAACAAACTGCAAAACGATTTAGAAGAAATATCGGAATGGTGCGAAAAGTGGCAGGTGGCCTTAAATAACGAAAAGTGTGAAGTCATCCACATGAGTGCTAAAAGGAACTCGTTAATCTTCGGTTACACGATAAATCAGTCTAATCTAAAAGCCGTAAATTCAACTAAATACATAGGTATTACAATTACGAACAACTTAAACTGGAAAATGGTTGGTTGGTTCAAATGGCTCTGAGCACTATGCGACTTAACTTCTGAGGTCATCAGTCGCCTAGAACGTAGAACTACATAAACCTAACTAACCTAAGGACACCACACACATCCATGCCAGAGGCAGGATTCGAACCTGCGACCGTAGCGGTCGCTTGGCTCCAGACTGTAGCGCCTAGAACCGCACGGCCACTCCGGCCGGCTAAACTGGAAAGAACACACAGAAAATGTTGTGGGGAAGGCTAACCAAAGGCTGCGTTCTATTGGCAAGACACTTAGAAAATGGCCGGCCGGAGTGGCCGAGCGGTTAAAGGCGCTACAGTCTGGAACCGCACGACCGCTACGGTCGCAGGTTCGAATCCTGCCTCGGGCATGGATGTGTGTGATGTCCTTAGGTTAGTTAGATTTAAGTAGTTTTAAGTTCTAGGGCACTGATGACCACAGATGTTAAGTCCCATAGTGCTCAGAGCCATTTGAACCAGTTCAAAGAAAGGCAGCACGTTTTGTATTATCGCGAATATGGGAGAGAGTGTCACAGAAATGATACAGGATTTGGGATGGACATCATTAAAAGAAAGACGTTTTTCGTTGCGACGGAATCTTCTCACGAAATTCCAATCACCAACTTTCTCCTCCGAATGCAAAAATATTTTGTGAGACCGACTTACGTAGGGAGGAACGATCACCAACATAAAATAAGGGAGCTCGTGCGGAAAGATATAGGTGTTCATTCTTTCCGCACGCTACACGAGATAGGAATAATAGAGGATTGTGAAGGTGGTTCGATGAACTCTCTGCCAGGCACTTAAATGTGACTTGCAGAGTATCGATGTAGATGTAGAAAACTGTCCGGGCACCCTGTGTAATGCATAATTTATCACTAGTTGTCACGAGAGACTAACCTGTCAGTATAAAAAGAGGGTTGTGTTGTTAGTCTACAAGCACTAACAACAGAATGGGTCCTTCAGGATAGCTCAGTGGCTTCGAACGTAGACCAGTCATCGGATGTCACCTGAGAAACAAATACATTGGGAACATTCATCCCTTCTAAAGCTGCCCAAGTCGACTGCTGATGTGATTATGAAGTGAAAAACGAAGGAACAAACAACGAAACCGGGGCCAGTCAGACCTCATGTACTTAGGGACGGGGATCGCCCAGTATTTACTATCGGTAGTGGAAAAAGAAATTGCATGAAATCAGCTGAAGATATCACTCGTGAGTTCCTAAGTCCTACCAACGATCCAGCTAAGAAAGTGATTGTGCATACGGAATTCGAAAGAACAGCTACAATAGCCGAGCAGCGCTTGAGAGGGTGTAAAGAACGACGCCAGTGGACACTGAATGACTGGAAACGATGGATTTGGAGTGGTGAATCTTAGTATACCTTGCGTCAACCCGATGGAAGGGCCTGGTTTCGGCGAGTGCCTGTAGAAACGTTATTTGCCATCAAATGTAGTGCAAACAGTGAAGTACGGAGGTGGTGTTCGGCTATGGGAGAGTTTTCGTGGTTACACTGTGATTTCCTTATTGCGCTTAAGAAACTCCTATATGCTGAAGGCTGTGACACATATTTTACACCACTGTGCACTCTGTACAGTAGTGGGACAGTTCATCAACGATAGTATTAGCATGTCCATGCAGGCTGTCATAAGGCAGCACATGCGAGGCAATGGTATGTGGACAGCAACATCACTGAAACGGACTAGCCTGCCCACAGTCCCGATCCGAGCCCAGTGGAACACCTTTCAGAGGAGTTGTAACGTAGACTTTACTCCACACCCCAGCGTCCAACTTAACTACCTCCTCAGCTTTTGGCTCTAGAGGGGGAGCGGGCTGCTATTCCTCCAAACATAGGCACCTCATTGAAAATGTTCCCCAGCAGAATTCAAGCCGTCTAAAAGGAGAAGGCTACACGCCACATATTAATTTCCACTAATTTGTGTCCTGATACTTCAGATGGGGTAGCACATTTCGTGTTACTGGTGTAAGGTGTAATGTTTAAATTTCAAATGCAAGACAGAATCCTTCGTTAACTGATAAATTAATGTAGTGGAACCTGAAAGTCCTTCTGAGGATTCTTTTTAAGAAATATTTTGAGCATAATACACAAACGCTTGCATTGTAATCCCCAAAGCTTGCTCTCCTGCTGCCAAATGCACAGTATGCTTCCCTTCATCACATATGCGATATAAGAATTGGATTTAGTTAAACTACTAAAAGATGTACAAAATTACTCAGAGAACAAATATAAACACGGTATTTGTCAGGAACCCTTCAGTGTGACGTCGCAAGTTCGGTCTTTACTAAGGCTCATTTGAAAGTGTTGTGTCAACAATTATGGCATGAGAAATACTAGCTGCTAATGACTTATCATGTGCATGGACATCGTCGACGTTCAAGAAATATTCAAAGCAAACCATTAACTTTCACCATGAACACGGAATGAAAAATAGCGTGCCACAGTGATCACATAGGTTCGCACCATCAAAATCAAAGGCGAACTCGATCGGAGTTGAAACAGTGAAAGACGTTCAGCTAGGAATCCACCCTAATGCATGTAGAATAATGTTGGTGTAACGGGGTGATGAGAACTGGAGGAATGTGATGGCATGCAACCGAATGCGAAAGTCTGTCGTGGAGCTTATCGCGAAACTGGCTATCCTGTAAGGCATAGCTGCAGATAGTGCTATAATAAGTTTTGTAGGCACGGAAAAAACAAACATCCAGAGGCTGAATTTTCCCTGCGTTTCCAGGTGGTATGAATTACAATGTCACACTCTTTTTAGGAGGGATAGTTTGCTCTAAATCAGTATGCTTTTCGCACGCGGACCAGGAATCAAGCAAAAGCAAGTTATTTTGGCCAACTATTAGTCAAAATCAGTGCTCATACCATAGTTGTAGTTCTCTTACGACCATTATCCCACTGCTGTTTGTTGTGACGTGAATATTCCCTACTGCCCTTGAAAGATCACGCACACGAGGAAGAATCTTAGGGGGCAGAGGACCTCCAACTTCTTGCAGCACAATAAATAACTTTCCAGCCAATTTGCCATCCTGATTAATAGTTGGCATAATTATTTACGAATGCGTTAAGGCACTGATGTTAGTTGATCTTGATAAAACTCTCCTGGTACCTCTAATTTCCAGGGTTCCTTTGTTATGCATTTCCTCTCAAATCCCAATTGGTCACAGTTGAAAATAAATCCCTTACCGAACGATGGGATACGTTCATTTCTCTCTTCCACAAATTTTTCAGGCCGATTCCGCAGTTTGCTGTGCATCGTCAAGTTGTTTCGTTCGAAATTTCGTTATCTTGCGTCTTAAAATTCTGTAGTACTGTTTGAAGTTACGCAACATCCACTACTTCCCTTGAAATCGTTGTAATTTGTTGCACCAAATTTGATGTGCATAACGTAATAGATCGCTATCGTGCACGTCCTATAAACTGTATCGAGCGTCCTTGAAACGAGCAAATACCAGTTTTTTTAACAAGTGCGTCATGTCCTCCCTTGACTATCCGCGCCGGCCGGAGTGGTCGTGCGGTTCTTGGCGCTACAGTCGGGAACCGAGCGACCGCTACGGTCGCAGGTTCGAATCCTGCCTCAGGCATGGGTGTGTGTGATGTCCTTAGGTTAGTTAGGTTTAATTAGTTCTAAGTTCTAGGCGACTGATGGCCTCAGAAGTTAAGTCCCATAGTGCTCAGAGCCATTTGAACCATTTGACTATCTGCAGTTTTTCTTCTGCACTACTTCGTAATTATGTTTAGTACCCGCTCCTTGGACAACAAATGTCGTTGCATACGTTTCACTGGAAACTGGATTTGTGTCTCCCGTCTGACAAGGATGATGAACTACATGGCTCGATGCCTGTTTCAGTATCACTTTCAATTGTTAAGCGCTTATCGTCGCCATTGTACTCTTCATGTACATTGTCCACACACTCGAGCGTATAAGACACCACACGTTCCACTGACTCATCTTGCAGATATTCAAATATTTGATCTGCGAAATTCCTTGGGTTCGTTTCTGACGAATATTCATTTTCGGCAGCTGTTGCATATGTAATGCAGTGTTTGCTTTGTTTATGTTTGCTATTGCTCTGCTTTGTATCAACATCACTAGCACTGTATACTATTGTAAGTCACTCGTCGACTAAGCAGTTCGTCTAGGCTCCTTAGCCTGATTCTGTGCTCCCCACTGGAAACCACCAGTCCCGCCCCCTGTTGCCAATAGCAGCCAATATTTTGGTGGCATGGCAGACAATATGTGGAGGCGTCGAATGCCGAAACAGCGACCTCGCACTCAAGGGGTTCATTGTTAGTAGCAAAGATGATTTATAAGAAATAAAGCTACTCGAAATCATTTTTGGAAGGACTCTAAAATGCAGAATATAAGTAAGAATGAACAACAGACCTGGATAAATTTACCTGGCGAAGCGGTGCAGAAGTGGAACAGTGGACTTGTACTTTGGAGGACGGCTGCTTTCAAAAGTCAAAGTATAGGGCCGATTTCTCTCTCTCTCTCCCCCTCCCTCCCTCCCTCCCTCCCTCCCTCCCTCCACCTAACTCACTCATGAGATCGTCGTCGAACTCTAATCGTCTTTCTTTCGCATCAGTTAACCAAAACTAACATCACATCGTTTTCAGTACAGGTAAGACAGTCTATAGCTATATAAATTATTTACATATATAAGGGTGTGATCTGTTGCAAGGTGACAAATCAGGCACTTCCAAAAATTGACGAAGAATTCATCGGGACTGCACAGACATCTCCCAGAATGCCCTACGTCCTACATCCCGTGTGTTTCTCTTTATGGATAGTTACGTTCAACTGGATAGGTGCGAGTTCCGGCTTGCTTAGCACAAAGAATGCAGCGACCGGTGGCGGACACCGTTAGGACTTAGCGATAAATTGTCCGGGTATGCGGGTAGCATACACAGCCTTCCTGCTGATTGTGCGGGTAGAAACCAATTGCCTTCGTTCCGAGGACGTGGCTCCATCAGACATGGCAAGCAATTCGCAGCCAGTTAGCCAGTATTAGGGTCAATGCCGCGTCGGCCCCACGCACTGTAGGGGAAACAGCTCCAGCGACAGTTATTGCAGCAGTGGCTGCCAGCTATTATTCCTGATATCCTTCACTCATACCATGGTTGTGTGTGTAGTTCTTTTAAACGTTGTTGGGTTCTGTAGGACCCTCCTTACCTTCTTGCTTGCTTCACATTATTGTTTCTCATAAAAGTTATTTTAAAAGTAACCTTTCTCGTGTCTGTGCCCTTCTATTGTGAAAATGCACACAGAACACTGTACATGTGTTTAGGGAACTCTACTCCCAAGTTACACTTTTGCACTTCGTTACGCACAGTCCATTATTCCCGAAGGAATATTGCATCGTACTTCGGAATAACACACTCTGCAATGTCGTATTTATCCGCCGACACTGGGCAAGAGACTTTAATTTAAAATGTGTCCCTGTACGGGAATACACATGGATATAAGAATGCAGATAGTAGACACAGTTCACGACATGTGAAAGTTTGGTTCTGGCCGTGAGGCGTTCTCGGAGAGCCTAATGCTAAGGCGATCGCTCTCCATAAACGAGAAATCTGGTTTTGAGTCCCTCTCCGGCAAAGTTTTTCATTGTCACTTTATTATACAGCTAATGGCTGTCCGTCCATACTCGCAACTGCGAATACATTTCATGCACAGTGTTTATCACCTACGTCACAGTTACTCCGACTGCACAGTCCTAAAACTGTAGCACATAGCTGTCTTCCGATCTTCAGTAAGTCTACATTTACGTCTGCATCTGTATTCTGCAAACGGCTGTGAAATATCTGGCAGAAGACCACGGATTCGGATTTCACCCAGTTCCAGTCAAAAGGGGAGCAGAGGACGCAGCTGTTTAAATGCCTCTGTATGCGATGTTGTTAGACAAATCTTTTCTTGGCGGTCCCTGCGGAAACAATTCATAGTTGTTGTGTGTTCCTAGATTCCTCATTAAGTTCTAGTAAGATGAATCGCGCGGGATAGTTGGTGTCTACCTTGAAGCAACTACCAGTTCAGAGTTTTCAGCATATCCGTGAGACAATTCCATGAGTGAAACAAATTTGTTACGATTTGTATTGGCCTTCTCTGCGTACGTCCAATATGTCGTATTAGTCGTTTTACGTGTGGGTCCCACAGACTTAAGTAGTATACTAGAATGGGTCGCAAAATTTTGTAATCTCCATGGTAGAAGAATGATAGCATTTTCAAAGTTTCTTACCAACGAACCGAAGTCCGCCATTAGCTTTATCTACGACTGAGTCCACGTAATCATTATATTTAATAGCACAACAATCTGTTGCACACATTTATCTGAGTTGACTAATTTTCATTGTGACTCATTCGTATTATGGTCTTAAGATACTACTTGATTTCGTTTTGTGAAGTGCACGATTTTACATTGTGAACATTTGAACAAGTTGCCAGTTTTTGCACTACTTTGAAATCTTTTCAAAGTGTGACGGAATATTTGTTACTTCTTTCGGAAATCACTTCGATACGGATAACTGAATCATCTGCAGGAAGGCTGAGGTCGCTATTAATGTTGTTCACCAAGGCACTGATAAAAATATAGGTTCATGGATAATTACGTTCTTGAAACATCTCGGGCAACGGACTTGAATGTGCAGCTACCTCAAAAGTTTTCAGTTGTTACGTCACGTTATTCATAAACATCACGATTTCCATTTCTTATGACCTTGTCATTACGTTATCGTAACGTTGCTTCATTGCGGTGTTACATTTGAAGATTGCAAGTAAAGTAAAATAGGGGGAGGCCTACACCTTTAATAAAATTACAGAGATACTGTTCATTCTTAGACTGAGTCTACTCATATCAGAAACTACTTGTCGGAAATGGTCATGAGGTAGCCCTAAAAGATCTTCAATCAACAATGTACTTACGAGCTCCTCTGTTTGAAATCAAACACATGACTAATTGGCGTTCGTAGCACGACCTCGAGAAAGCATGGAATGTATGATGCGGCAGGATGTAGTGTCTGGAAAATAGGAAGAATGGACGGAAAAACATACAAAGAAAGTGTCATCTCAGCTGGAAGAAATTTATCACCAACGATTGGAAACGGGGACGTTCAAGTAAGGGCGGCTGGCACAGCTTTCTCATTAACAATTTTTCCACATTGGAATAACAAGGGATGGTTTTCGATCGAGTGAGAGGTGGTCGACTGACAAGCATCCGTAAGCTTCCCCGTGAACTGCGCGGTTCATAGAACAGTGTGGAGAGTATTGGAGCAGCGATTGCACCCCCCTTACGTTCAATGTGCGCAAGTAATGGGGCCAAATGATTCTGAACCTGGACTTCAGTTGTGTCGATAGATTATGTTGTAGTTCATGTACTGGAAGTTTTGCAGTCACTTCGAACAATTGCTTCAGTGATTGTTATAAGCTGTAATTCGTCAGTTAACATTTAATTCATTGCCGGTTATTAATTCCTTATCCTGTAGTACTCCATTACTCGGTTAAGGATCCTGTAACATTTTGATATTAAACCTTTGGAACTCCCTGTACAATTATGGAAAAGCAGACGAGAATGAAAATCACTGTCAATTTCATCGGAGCATAACGTTGGAAGAGGGATATAAACCAACGCGTTAAGGAACTCGAACGCTTAAGTGCTGGAGGAATTTTAGCGAGGAAGGTTTTAACAGAAAACGTGGTCAGCTGGTTGTAGAATGACTACAATAATTGGACAGGAACTAAGACATCAGAGCATAAATGAGCAGATCAAGGAGTGTAGAAATAAATGGGGAGCAACTTTCACAAGAATGAATGAATGAAAATAGAATGCCTGACACACACACACACACACACACACACACACACACACACACACACACACACACACACACACACGTAGAGAGAGAGAGAGAGAGAGAGAGAGAGAATGAACATGAATATGAACCAACCGGACGCAGTGAACAAGAGGATGTGAGAGGGAAATTCCTAATGCTTCAAGAAGAAGAAACATAACAATTATATGTCCAATAATGAAGTAGATTGTTTGATGGTCACTAGTATTCGCAACTAATTGTTCTTATTGCTTCTCTTTACTTTAGGAAATGAATTCAACACAGTCCAGTTGAGTCTTGTAATGCATGTCGTTCCCCGCTAATGAGGTTTTTCTCCTGTTTCAGATCAAACTTCCGGAGAAAGAGACGGAGCCCACAAAAGCAAGGAACCAAAGGGTGAGTGTCAACTCCTAATTTTTAACTTGGTTATTTAAACGGTTACAGTTCAGACTTCGTGTTCTTAGAATTTATGCTAAATACGAAAACGATATTTCTCATTTCGATTTCGTCTTAAAAAATTTTCGGGCCACCGCTTTTCCGTACGTCTGTGTCTGCAGAATTTCTCAGACTTCATATACATGTCATAGTAATAAAATACCGACAGCAATAGAACAGAACAGAATGGCTCTCTCGTTGGGAACAGATGCGTGCGTAAATTTCATAAAGTCCGCTAATCTCACTAAGCCCTCTTCCCTGCAATTTTGATACTGATTTAGAGAGGATCCTAAAATTCACCGTGTGCATTTTGGATTCCTTCTCCACCACAAGCACAGCTTTCACAAACTTATCAGCTATGGAGCATAGTTTGCTCAAGAACGTTTGAGGTCGGTTCCGGGAAATTTCGCTCACGAAGTGACCAAACGATATTGAATTACTTTCGAAGGTTTTTGTTTCGTTTGTCAAAAAGACGCAAGGCGTTAGTCATCATTCGACAAAAAAGGATAAAGAACGTCGAATAAGACAAATAGCCGTGACGGTTGGCCGAGGTGGCTATTTCCGCAGAGGCTGTTTACGTAGGGCTGCGGCGCTCGTGACAATGAGCGGTTCCTTTGGCTCGGCTGGCGCTTTCTGTGTAAGGCAAGCTTTCGCAATTAGGAGCCGGCCGTCGCCCGCCTGACGTCAGCGCACTGTGTGTTTGCCTCGCCAGAAAGACGGCCCGCCACAGTAGGCGAGTTGCGCAACGCCGGCGCCGTACTCGCGTGCCTCGCTTAATACCGGCCTGCTCGCCCCTCTCCGTAATTTGGGCGGCGGCCTTGCTGCGCGCACGCCATGCTGCCGCACTCTCTGCCGACTACTGAAATCTAAGAAGGAATTGCAAAGAACTTCCCTTGTTTCGGATTTTGGTCATTAAATATTACTCTTCGACTAGGCTATCTGAAAGCAATATCCCTTGTGTCGTTCGTGACGGAGGGTCAGAAAAAAATGGCTCTGAGCCCTATGGGACTTAACTGCTGAGGTCATCAGTCCCCTAGAACTTAGAACTACTTAAACCTAACTAACCTAAGGACATCACACACATCCATGCCCGAGGCAGGATTCGAACCTGCGACCGTAGCGGTCGCGCGGTTCCAGACTGTAGCGCCTAGAACCGCTCGGCCACTCGGGCCGGCGCGAGGGTCAGAAGACGGAATGCATAACCTTACGAAGAATACCGGTGGGTAAGGAAATCTGCAAAGTCTTTCTCAAAAGAATCAACCAGGTATTTTCCTTCAGTGATTTAGGGAAACAACGAAAAACCTGAATCTGGATGGTCAGATGGAGATTTGGAGCCAGATACTCCTGAGTGCAGTTCACTGTACAAGCTGTTACTTCTTTTATATTCATACGACGTGTGATTAAAATGCAACGGAAATTTTTTCGTTTCACGGGCTTTATACATCAGATTTTGAAAATGTTTTTTATCTTGTTGATACACGTGTTCCTGATGCATGATTGCATTTTCAGCTATTTGGAATATTTTATTTATTGTTAAGTCAAAGGATGCTCGGCCGAGTGCTCGGCGAATTTTTACTTTCGAAAAAGATGGATCAAAGAATTTGCATTACATTTTGCTTCAAAAATCGAATAAAGTGCTACACTGCATTCGAAATGTTGATTGTGGCTTTTGGCGAATCTACTGTGATTAAGACAGTGTTTACGAGTGGTATAAACGTTTCAAAGATGACGACGACGACCGCCCTTGACGCCCTAGCACACAAGTTACTGACGACGTTGTGGAAGAAGTGAAGAAAATGCTTCTGGAAAATTACCGAATCGCTGTCAGAGATGTTGCTGATGATACTGGCATATCCTTTGGCTCATGCCGAAGAACGTTTTCGGATATTTTGGTCATAAAACGTATAGCAGCAAAGTGTGTTCCGAAATAGTTGAACTTCGACCAAAAACGTCGCGTACAAGTCGCTCACTAACTGCTGAATGAAGTCAACAACGATCCAGAACTTCTTTAGAATGCTGTAAAAGGGTATGAAGCATGTGGTACGGGTATGACGTCGAAGCAAAGGCTCAATCTGCCCATTGGAACATAGCCAAGACCGAAAGAAGTAGATAAGTTCGAGCACATGTGGATGTTCTTCTGTTTCTTTCGATTACTGTGGGATAGTCCATCATGACGACATGAGTTCGTGCCTTGTGATCGTACGGTCAATAAGGAGTGTTACCTAAAAGTTACGCGTCACTTGCGTGAACAAATCCGAAGAAAACAACCAGAACTGTGGCAAAACCAGTCGTTGAAATTACATCACGCCAATGCTCCCTCCCACACCTCAATGCCTGTTCGTGAATTTTTGGCAAAAACAAAACCGTTATATTGCCTCAGCCACCTTATTCGCCGGACATGGCCCTCTGTGATTTCTGTTTCCAAGGCTGAAGAGAATCACGAAAGGAAGTCATTTTGCCACCATTGATGAGATAGAAACAATCACTGAAGGAACTGAACGCCATTACGATTAGTGAGTTCCAGAAGTGCTTCCAAGAATGGAGAAACGCTGGCAGGTATGTATTGTATCTGATGGCGGGGATTACTTTGGAGGCACCAAAGTTGATGTTGATACAGATTCTTTAAGAAAAACAAATATTCCTATTACTTTTTGATCACACCTCGTAGTAATTAATTTGTCCAAATATTCATAAAATTTCGTCAGATCAGTGCCGCTCAAAGACAGCTATGTCTTCCTCCACAATTCAGTGCGAAATAGAATTTATATTTTAATGATGTCGATGTAGACTGAACAGCTGAACTGTATTCAAAAGTTACTGCAGAGGAATGTGGAAAAAAAACTGAACAGAGAAATCAGGTCCAAACGGCTGTCAAGTTACCAGATAGTAAGTCTAGCACAACTGACACGTCCACGAACATGTTTCTAAAAAGGCGTTTGCTCAGCTCGCTAAAAACGTGGTGGTGGTGGTGGTGGTGGTATGGTAGAGAGATCACTTAGCTGCTCTCTGCTAACACAGTCTCTGTAAAAAAAAAATGGTACACTCTCACGGGAAGACGCCAGCCAAAGCTGCACTGTAACCCCCGCAATCAAAGATGAAACGTCTGATACTTGTTGTTGAAGACTATCCAGACCACACAGCCGTATGTATAACACATCCCATGCCGGTGTGACCCCTCGCATGTGAGACTGCCTGGAATAGTACCGTGAAATGTGCTAGGACAATACCAATATCACAATCTGTATCGTGATCCAAGAGCTGTGTAATAAGTTAGTCTAAGTAAGGATATCCATGAACAGGGATAATGAGTTCTATTTAATCGAGACTTGGAATAGCTCAGTCCATTATTTCGCTAGTTATCGCATCAGACAGATCTAGTTAACACTACAGGAATATGGATTTTACGGCGTAGCGGTGTGAACGTGTAAAAAACACACATAAAATATAGTAGCAAACAGACGAACTCTTCTATAAGTAGGAGCGCGACACAAACAATATCTGACATTTAAAACTGAGCACAGAAAGTACACTAAACCACAGCTCGCAGCACTTGATGGAAACGAAGTTCCTCATGGAAAATGTTTGGCATAATAACGGAGTCACCCGACGCCTCGAAACCAGAACGTGAGATATACCGTCTTTAACTCGAAGAAAATCTCAAAAATAACGTCCAATCGTTGATTGTACTCTAGACTGTCGATCTACAGCCCCAGAACGATAAAGGAGTAGCGTAAGGGTCTTTCTGAAGGCAAGGAGCGTTAGTTAAAGCACTTCGCGGAGCGATTTCTTGTCAGCCAGCCACTCATGTGTATTAACACACACGTGTAGAACCCTTCCGAGTGCTGACATTTCCTGGCAGATCAAAACTGTGTACCGGACCGAGACTCGAACTCGGAACCTTTATCTTTCACGGGCAAGTGCTTTACCATGTGGGCTATCCAAGCACGACTCACGACCCAGCCTCACAGCTTCTATTCTGCCAGTACCTAGTCTCCTACCTTCCAAACCTCATAGAAGTAGTGTTGTTTGTACCATAGACCTAGTCAAATCGTGACAATGAACGAATCGATTCCCAGCACCATAACTTCAACGCGAGGTGAGATTAGATTTCTGTAGACGGAATACTTGAGGTCTTGAGACATTTATTGCAGATACTAGTGAATGACTGAAGATTACGTGCAGTGTTCTAAAGTGATGGTCAATCTTTAGCAGCACTGATATAATCATAGACATGTTTGCCAGATTTTTTTCTCAATTAGCACAAGTTCGTACAAAAAGCAGTACATACCTTGCTTGATCAAACTTTCATTCGTCACGTACAATGAGCATTATGATGGTAAACTCTTCACTAATTAATCCTTAATGCCCTCAGTCTGGCAGAAATTTCCTGGAGTCTCATGGTTGACCACGTGAGCTGATGTCAACATAAGATTAGTACGTTATTGTTCAGAGCAAATGGAAGTAATAAATATATACGATAAATTACACTTGTGTCTTCTATTTTTTTAGTAAAATTTAAATACCATCTTATGAGAAAACATTCAGTTTTCCGTGGGTGAAAGGTATATTATTTTGCCTACGTGCATTATATCTTCCTCACCGTCGTTTGGTATTTCCACTGAGGAATTGCCTTCCTTACTTTCCCTTTAAAGAAAAGGCAAGTCCTGACTATTTCTACTTCTATAATCTTACATACCAAACTGAATTCCCTTATCGCCATATTCATCGATGTGCCACTGTTACAGCGTATACTTATATTTGCGGCACTTGATGTGCAATAGTAAAATTAGCTTAAAACGGGACGGACAGGCAGCCGGTAAGAAATTTTCTCATTGCTGTCATTAGTAAATAAATCATTTCATCAGAGGTGAAAAAAAAGAAACATCAGCTTTCGTGAGAAAGGAACAGTGATTTTGGAACAATGAAATATGAGAGCTGAGCGTCTGTGTAAAATCGTTCTGTGAGTGGACAAGTAGCACCAGTGGTGATACTACAAACAACTGAGCTCCATGATCTACTTCTGGTAATGTTGATGACGTAGGCGCGTGTATGTCAGTCAGAATGCTACAGTGGATCAGTTAAACATTCGAATAAATCGGGGCAATGCGACTCCTGTCAAAGAAGTTAGCGAACACTTGTGTGTGCGGGACTCAAAATTCTATAGATAACGGTCTGTATGGAAATAACTGCTTTTTATTGACCGACGGATCACGATTTCTGCCTAACATAAAGGATGGAAGTTTGGGTGCCAGCGACGAATCTCAGAAAATGCCTTTCGTAACCCAAGGGGAAGAACACAACGCGTTGCGACAGCGTTGTGGTCAGAATGTTTTCATGGTATTTCCTATAACATTAAAATGTGAGGCTTTCCTGTTCATGTAGTCTTTCCTGAGAACGGAATTTTTCAGCAAGACATTGTCTCCTGTCGCATGGCTACAAGTGTCATCGGATGTTTGTAACAACACGTTCAACGTTTCAAAACTACTTCCCTGGCCCCAAAATTTCCAGTTTCTGAACTGAACCGAACATCTGTGCGGACTACCAGAATTCCTACACAAACTTGCAAGTGCTATTAAACTGCTATGGGACCACTCCAACACGTACCTGACATTCAATTCAGCCCGAGACATACTCTCCAGAGAGGATACTAAAAAATGGCTGGTGTGTTAAAATGCTTCTTTTGTTAAAGCGGAGACTCATTCAACCCCACCTCCATCCGGATTTTTTGTGCTTCCTCCCCTGCCCTGCCCCCCCCCCCCTCGCCGCCCCCCTCCCCCAAGCAAGAATGAACAGAACCGGGATGATTCCTTGATTCCTATGATCTCTTTTTCTTACCTTACTGTAGCCCATCTGAAGTCCTCACTCTGTAATGAAACAACTTTCAGCGGACTTATGTTTGTAAAATGTATCTGATGTGTACGAAATGCATCAAGTCAACTGTCATGGATCTTGAATAGTTATGAGCGTTACGTGTGGGGCAGTTATTCTCCTTGATTAGATTTCTTAAAGCTTGTATTTTGGTAGATCTAGTAGTAAAGTTTTGCAGCAGATTATGCAATCGATACATCTGGTTATTAGAATATATTTTGTATGTCGATGAATCACATACATTGTAATATGTCTACTGTACAGCTACACGTTTGATATCACATTCTGGTCCGCATCTCGTGGTCGTGCGGTAGCGTTCTCGCTTCCCACGCCCGGGTTCCCGGGTTCGATTCCCGGCGGGGTCAGGGATTTTCCTCTGCCTCGTGATGACTGGGTGTTGTGTGCTGTCCTTAGGTTAGTTAGGTTTAAGTAGTTCTAAGTTCTAGGGGACTGATGACCATAGATGTTATGTCCCATAGTGCTCAGAGCCATTTGATATCACATTCTGAGAATGCCGAACTGCCTTTATGTAAGTCACATTTACGATACTGCTTTGCCTCTGCTTGGAGTTTTGGGCCAAAGAAAAGTAACGGTATCGTATACATCAGAGTAACTGCTATTGCTCTTAAAAATTAATCACGAGAGTATAAAGTATAAATAAATACTATTGTGGAAGGTTGGTTATACAATATAGCGTGAGCCTGCTGATGTAGCGTAAATATGATACCGAGCGCAGGACAGGAAAGAAATCTCTAGGAAATGAAACAACGGTTTATTATACGAACTGAAATGAAGACATGTCTTGCGTACTAGTTCCGTAAACCTAAATTCTGGCGAGGTAACGCACACATAATCTCATAGGAGATGAACTGCCGACAAGCTATAACGGAGATAATCATGATGTTCCTGTCCTTTGTGAATTACTCGTATATATAGCAGAGTTATAACCATAACAAGGGCACTGTCTGTTAGACAATATATATTCTAGAAACGTGTAGCGAGATGTTCGAATCAGGGATTATAAATATGCAAATTCAAAAAAGTTCCTGTGCTATTTTGCATAGGCATACGAAAAACTAGGCACTTGGGGGTTTTTCGGAGGCTCCTAACACTCGAGTGCTGGGATTAAAGGAATCAGCAAATATCTCTCTGGGTGACAGGATGGGGACTTGCAAATTGCTTATCCGTAATAGGTTCGCGCTGTCTGCAGAACTATGTAATCGGCCAATCGACAGACTAGTCAGTCCGAATGTTTCCTGGAAAAAACTTTCAGCAAGTGGTTACCACGGTTTGCCTCTTGCATGTTGCTTGCGTCACTTCGTTAGATGCCTTCGCGTTTCTCTTTGCCAGAGTTTTACAACGGGACAGTGATGTTGCGAGAGCCGAAATACATGTGAAGCCCATTGTCCCGAGTACTTTTATTATCGCTGCGCTAGAGCGCAGTTCCTGTTGTGTACGGATGGAATCTTACCTTTCATGAAACCGCAGTATAGTTTCGACGTCACCTCCAAAGACCATCGTTTAATTCATCGTTTGACTCCGATTTTCAAGCGAAATATTTTTTAAATGCAGCTTCGTACTACTATTCTTAACTGTTGTGGTGTCTCGAATCTTACTAAACTGCATTCTTAAAGGAATTACGTAACACGCTTACGTCATTAAGCGCTAGCAAAATGTATGTATGGCCAAAATTTGTGTCTCGACACAATTTCATCTCTGAAGAGGCTGCATAAAGCTGTAAAATATAGATAAACATGACAATGTGACTGAACGTTATTAATGATTTGGTGTTTTTCATCTTTTGTTACTTTTTTGTCAGTTAACTAAGAATTTTGATCCGTTCTGTGCTAAAAAGTGTGGCGACGTACTAGTGATTTAGACCAGACAGATGGGTTTCGCAGTCAGTTAGGGTAAAGTCATGAGACCTGACACAGCTTAGAACTTCTTATTCTCGTTTTCATCTATTCGCGTGCTATGGTTTGCTGGTTAGCGTACATAAGTAGCTGATAATTAGCTTTTCGTGTAAGCTGCAAGTACTACTGCATGAAGACTTGGTGTTGCACTTGTAGTAGTAGTAGTAGTAGTAGTAGTAGTAGTAGTAGAAGAAGTAAGCTAGTGAACACAACCTCCTTGGGAAGCAGTATAGTCCGTTTTTGACACTATGAAAGAAATCTACGCTGCACTTCAGTAACCTTTCCCTTTAATAAGGGTTTGGTGTTACTTGACTCGACGGTTATTCAACATATTCAGACATGATTACCAGTTTGTGGTAGATCATATTACGTACGTGTAATATTCATTCTCATATTCCCAGATTTCACAATATTTCCTAAAAAATTATATGCAACGAAAAACAGTGTCGCTGGTACTCGAGCAAAGGTGAACTGATCATTTAAATTATAGTCCCTGTGACAAATAGTAAAAAAAATAAAGTCCTTTGAGTCTCATTTAGTGCAGAGTAAAAGCTGTCAAACTGGAAAATATGCGCGGATGTTCCAAGCTTCGTTTTTGATATGCTTTTTTTCCCAAATATCGTGGCGTTGACGTAATAAATTGTAAATTAATGGTAGTAAGTAAGCGCAAACAAACCGTTGAGAACATTGTTATTCAGTCTTTATTGAATTCTGAGAAAGTCTTTCGTATTACTAAATGTTTACGACCTCTAAGATTAATGAAGAAAGACACTGTATCCAGACACATGGTAGCGTTATCACTGAAGATTCTTGAACTATAGACGACGTTATTCAGACAAGCCTGCTGGGTAAATTAATAGAACCGGTGTCATAACTATTGTAAAACGATTTTCCTGTTCGGTTATTTATTTGCATAAGTGCGCTAAAGACGTACTGAAAAGTAACGTGACCATTTTCTTCATTCAGAAATGTATGGAGATGTTTTACTGCTGTTAAATCTTTCGCATTCATTGCAGACGAAATTAACAAATCGTTCTTAACTGATCTTAAGCAACTCCTACTTGGCAACGGATGTGACCGTTCGCAGCAAGCCACTTTCATGGAGCACTTAGTCAAGAAAACATGCCATATTTTCGTGTCTTAAAGGAAAAATTTTATGTTGAATATCTTTTACCTAAAATTAGAATTATTTCGTTGGATTTCTTGTTGCAAACATTTCGGCAAGTAAGCCTTGAAAATGCCAGTAATATCATCTTAAAGCTAAGAAGAAAAGGACACGATGGAAGGGTGATTAAAATAAAGATTAACTTGATCGGGCTGAGAGTCGAGGTCTGTTATTGTTTTTCTGTCAAGTGTAATGGCATGGTTTGTTAACTATAGCCACGACCTATGTAAGAGGATATCCTACATCAGTTTGCTATGGCGAAACGCTTACGTAGTGTGGCGGCCAAAAGAAAACTGCAGAAACACTATTACATGTATACCGAACAGACTGTTGTTAGTTAGTGCTAGAAACCCACTCCAGCTAATCTAGTCACTAATTAGCTATTACAGCGCCTGCGGCCAGGATTAAACACGAGTCAAACAACTTCTCTGAATAAGCATGATGCAGTTAGTGATCTTAAGGAAATCTGTACATCCCAGTCAAAAAGATCGCAACGGCTGCAGTAACAGTACCAGTAAATTTTGAATAGTTGAATTATCTGAGAAATAACTTCATTTAAATCGGGGCTTCAAGTGTACTTAAACTGCCCCCATCTCTCATTCGTTTAACAGCTTGCGCAGGAGAGCATGAGCTGTGATATTTAAGGTCACTTTTTCTTTCTTTGAATTTGTTGTTACCTTGCCATACATTTTAACGCTTCGCGTCTTTTGACTAACGTAAAGGAAATATCAAAATATTAAATCGGTGTCTTATCCACATTTGCATTTTATTTAGACGTAATGTCAGTAAATACCATTCAGAATGAGTTAACGCGCTTACGGGTCTGTAACTGAATACGTTAAGTTCAACATAAAGTAACATTTTCGCAGTATGAGCTGAAATTCTTGTGTATGTCCTAGGAAAATAGACAAGAGCCCCAGGATTGCACAAGTTGCAGAGTACAGCGAACAGTCAGGAATATTTCTATCGCACCTACGGTATAAAGATAAGCAATAGTACATTAGATTTCGTGGCAGTTTAGAGCAACAGAGTGATTATACATAATTTACAATAGAAGCAGTATTAGTTACGAAATGCTCAGTGAATTTCTAAAAACCTTATTGGTAACTACTAGACTGAAATAATGTGGTGGTGTTGGTGAGAACTGCCGTTTCTGTAGTTTAGTGGAGGCGCAGCATTTCAATGTCAATTTTTTAAACACTTCAGTATCTCGACCAGCTATTCTGTTTCAGAATTATAATGAACTGTAAATTTGGTTGTTGTTGTGGTCTTCAGTCCAGAGACTGGTTTGATGTAGCTCTTCATGCTACTCTATCCTGTGCAAGCCTCTTAATCTCCGAATAACTTCAACAACCTACATCCTTCTGAATGTGCTTAGTGTATTTATCTCTTGGTCTCCCTCTACGATCTTTAGCATCCACACTTCCCTCCAATACTAAATTGGTGATCCCTTGAAACCTCAGAACGTGTTCTACCAACCGATCCCTTCTTCTAGTCAAGTTCTGCCACAAATTCCTTTTCTGCCCAATTCTCTTCCGTACCTCCTCATTAGTTACGTGACCTCCCCCGTCTAATTTTCAGCATTATTCTGTAGCACTACATTTCGAAAGTTTCTATTCTCTTTCTGTCTACACTGTTTATCGTCCATGTTTCACTTCCATACATGGCTACACTCCATACAAATATTTTCAGAAAAGACTTCCTAACATTTCAATCTATACTCGATGTTAACAAATTTCTCTTCTTCAGAAACGTTTTCCTTGCCATAGCCAGTCTACATTTTATATCCTCTCTACTTTGGCCATCATCAGTTATTTTGCTCTCCAAACAGCAAAAATAATCTACTTTAAGTGCCTCGTTTCCTGCTGGCCGTTGTGGCCCAGCAGTTTTAGGCGCTTCAGTCCGGAACCGCGCTGCTGCTACGGTCGCAAGTTCGAATCCTACCTCGCGCGTGGATGTGTGTGATGTCCTTAGGTTAGTTAGGTTTAAGCAGTTCTAAGTCTAAGGGACTGATGGCCTCAGATGTTAAGTCCCATAGTGCTCAGAGCCATTTGAACCTCATTTCCTAATATAATTCCCTCGGCGTAACCTAATTTAATTAGACTAATTTCCATTATTATCGGTTTTATTTTGTTGATGATCATCTTATCTCCTTTCAAGACACCGTCCACTCCGTTCAGCTGCTCTTCCAGGTCCTTTGCTGTCTCTGACAGAATTACAATGTCGTCGGCAAACCTCAATGTTTTTATTTCTTCTCCATGGATTTTAATTCCTACTCGAAATTTTTCTTTTGTTTCCTGTACTGTTCGCTCAATATACAGATTGAATAACACTGGGGATAGGCTACAGCCCTCCCTCACTCCCCACTGAACCACTGCTTCCCTTTCATGCGCCTCGACTGTTTATTAGGTACGATCTGTAAATTCTGAGAGACTAATTTTGTCCAGTGTTTGTGTAATAGTATTCAAGAAAGCATACGGAGTTCATTAGTTTTGGATTTTCCGCGCTCTGGCCATAGGCGGGGCAATCGGTCCCGACCAGCCGTCATGTCATCCTCTGCCCATGACATGATTAGATGTGTTATGGAGGGGTGTGTGGTCAGCATACCGTCCTCCAGGTCGTTGTGGGTTTCTTGACCTTGGAACAGCTGCTACTTGGTCAAGTAGCTCCTCAGTTGGCCTCATTAGTCTGAGTGCACCCCGTTACACTTCTCCCACCGAAGAAAAAATCCCTGGAAATGCCGTGAACCGAACCCCGGTCCCCCGCATGGCAGTCAGCCACGCTGACAACTCAGCTTCTAATGTAGAAGTACCAAAAGTTAAAGGGAGCCACAGGCTGCAACATTAACGCCATACAGAATGTTAGAAAAAGTCTCATGTTGCTACAGAAGGTATAATTGGTCAAAAGTAGCAGAAAGGTTCCTGTAATCATGTGTCTGGATACACACATGTTGATATATGGACCAAACTGACTTCATTCCTGACACTAGAGACACTGCTGCATGTGGTTATCACGCATCCCGACAGTGAATCACACTTTTTCAAATACACCTGGCTCCATTCTAATTGAGTCACACGCATTTATCGCAGTGTTCTGTAACGTATGCACATCATCGATGGGCTGGGCATAAAACGATACCTTCAAATTTCTCCACAGCCAGAGTTACAACGGATTCAGGCCCGGTGAAGGAGACCATACAACCAGACTTCCTCGACCAATCCATCGCCTATGAAACGTTGCGGTAAGGTGCTGACGCACGATGTGTAGAAAATGGGGTGGTGACTACTCGCGTATAATCTACAGCTGTCCCTCTGCAATGGCAACAGCGCAGGCAATACGCACCACCTGTGAATCTGTATGCTACAGTTTACGACCCTACACTCTGCCAACCTCCTCAAGATCAGTGGCCAAGGGTGCTATGCGTGCCATTATAGTTTCTCCTTCTCTGCTGTTCCATTTGCTAATGGCGGACGGGATGAACGACTGTAAACAACCCTCAGTAGCGGCTCGAAGATGTCTTGTTTTACAATCTTAATTTATTTCTCGAGAAGTAACAAATAGAATTAGTAAGTTCCTCTACTGCTCTCGGAATCTTGCGTTTTAATAGGAATCTACAGTGTCATATTCAGAATTTGCCGCATCCTCCACTAGAATTGTTGGGGCATCTCCGTGGCACTTCCGCGTTTGCTAAAATAAGAAATGTATTGCACGTTTTCGTATCTTCCCTATCCCATCGGGTATGCATAACATACTGAAGAGCAGTATGAGGTGGTCGTAGGGATGTTCTGTAAGCTAATTCATTCTTAGATAATCTCGTGGTCGTGCGGTAGCGTTCTCGCTTCCCACGCCCGGGTTCCCGGGTTCGATTCCCGGCGGGGTCAGGGATTTTCTCTGCCTCGTGATGGCTGGGTGTTGTGTGCTGTCCTTAGGTTAGTTAGGTTTAAGTAGTTCTAAGTTCTAGGGGACTGATGACCATAGATGTTAAGTCCCATAGTGCTCAGAGCCATTTGAACCATCTGAACCATTCTTAGATAAATATAATTTCCTCAGAATTACTAGTTTCACTGTGTCCGGCAACCACTATTAATAAAACTAGTTTTCCGCTGACTATCTATATTAAATCGCTCAAGACACTCTCTTAGGCGTATGACGGTTTCTAGTGACTGATCGCCAATCGTGTATTCAATCAATCAACGGATTTTGTGCCTAGTATCAGAGTGAACAAATACACAAACGGTGAAAAGTAATTGTGAGCTGTTGCTAGTGACATACTATTTAAGAAAAAGTATCCATTATCTATTAGTGGACATTCATATGGGGTATGTCCATCCTTCGCCTTTATAAAGGCTTGAATTCTGCTGGGGACGCTATCAATGAGGTGTCTGAATGTCTGTGGAGGAATGGCAGTCCATCCCTCAAGGGCTGAAACTCGTGAGTTCCAAAGTGCCACTAGCGGTCCACATAGCTTGATGAATGTGTAGGGAGTTAAAAGAATGGGGTGCAATGGTCGAACAGCTCCTCAGAACGACGGCATTAGACTGAGGATGACTGGAAACGAGTGATGAGTGATGAATCGTAGTATGCCCTGTGACAATGCAATGAAAGGTTTTGGATCTGATGAACGACTGGAAAATGTTCACCTATCATGAGTAGTGTCAACAGTGAAGTGTGGTGGTGGTGGTGGTGGTGGTACGGCATGGGTGTGTTCATCGTGATTACAGCACTAGAGAAAACTATAAATGTGGACGGATATGAACACAGTGTACGGCGTACAGAAGAGAAACAACTCGGAAAAGATGATTGATTGTATTAGCATGACAATGAATCCTGTCATAAAACGGCATCTGTGAGGCAACGATTTGTGGATAGTAACGTTCCTGAAATGGACTGGGCTGCGCAAAAACTCGACCTAAACTCAATGAAAGGGCTTTGGAATGACATAAATTATTATTCTCTGCAGACCCCAGAGTTCTAAATCACTACCTTCGCTCTTAGTGAAGAATGGTCTATTCCACCAGACATTGACATCTCACTGAATATCCCGTACAATGTCCACTAATAGCTGTTCAGATACTATTGATCACTTACCTACAAAGTTCAGAACGTAGGAGAGAGATAGTGGCGGGAGTACAGCCATCAGGGTGGGTCGTGAGTCGTGGCTTGTTTCAGAAAGACAAGATTCCGGGTCCAGAGTCCCGGCCTGGCAGAGTATTTGTCCGGCAGAAAGTTCCAAACCTGCCCTCACTTCGCTACCGGTGCACGATTCTTACTGATAACTTGGATTTTTTTTAAAGAGCACTAATTTTTGTGCTCCAATTCGTCATTTGCTCCTCCAGATAACAACCGAAAGGAGTGACAATGAAACTAGTTGCTGAAAGCTGCTGGCTGTGTACAAAAAAAAAAAAAAAAAAAAAAAAAAAGGCGAAGACTGTCATCTGCCGGCAAGTTTAATGCCAGCGTTATTAAAAAATAACTGAACGAAGTTCATAGACATAAAAAGAACTACCTCTATAAATGTGCCTTTTAAACTTAAGAGACCTCGTCAATAGCAGAGTACTTCTCACATTTTCCAGACTGCATAAAGACTCGGTAGGAAGGAGTTAGTCCCCCTCATATTCTTGTGATAAGCGGCTCAAAAACGTGGCACGGAGTGCATACAGACGGTTGCTGGCTCAGTACTAGGTCACTGGCTGTGGAGTGGGAGGGTGGAGGCGCAGTAAAGCAGTGAGCTGTAGCCGACCGGTTTTCTTTCGACAGCAGTTTACACACCGGCACCCAATGTTCTCTTGCACCGCCATGGCGCTCGTACGGCTTTCGGTTTCCTCCGGATCCTCAACTTGAATTACGGCTTCAGTAAATCTCTTCTGGCTTCCTATTCGTGTTGGCAACCGTATAAGTTGTGCTTACTGTCACGTTCCACGGAGTTCCAATGCATCGAGAAAAGAATGTCCTCAATACTTAAGCTGTCCCTCGTATGAAATGTCGTTGCTGCTTAACTCTATTAAGCTCTGTCGTGGCAGAAATTAAGCCATACAAGTGTTTTCCCTCCCATATCTGACATATTTATACTGACTACATCTAAGTACAAGAATTTATACATATTTTAATGTTTCTAAGGAAGCTAAATAGATGCGGCTTCTCTTAATTGTAGTAACTAAGAAGTATTGTAATAGTTTCCATGTAAAATTTGAATACACCGACGATGTCGAGGTCTCAAGTCTGTTGAACAAAGATGAACGCAGATATTTGATAGGTATTATATTAACGTCAGCATTCGCCTGGTGTGGTTTAGAAAATCTATGAGGACAAAATGTTTTGTCTAGCCGCTCACACGCGTCTTCCTTCTTTAGAGAGACCACTAAATTGCTGCAAAAACGGACCGTCTGTTTGCTCTAATTAGTAAATTAATAGTTTCAGCATTTAAAATGCTGTGGGCTTTAAAGAAGGCTAGTTTCTATATAAAATTTAGTTTTGCGAATAATTCAGCCTTGTATCCGTATCTGCTCAACCTGGCCTATCTTCCAGTTGTAGAGCATAAATTTTCCCCCTTTGTTAGTTAACTTAGGAATCCTAGATTTACTTGACCCAGAATGGAAAAATTTTTCTCGTTGTGACTCATGGCTTGTATTCCGGTTTCTAGCATTAACTGTTCTGTTTCTACACGCAATATTTAGACGACTGGCCTACTTACCATCCACAGATGTTGCGCGTGGGTGTTTTTTCTAAACTCGCTGGCTGGACCTAAACCAGATTTTCTTAAGACATTGTGGGTGTCGCGCTCGCATGTGGAACAGAGTTAGTTCCGGCGCCTCCTATATGCTTTGACGCGGTTTTGTGTATTTTAACATAATGCTGTCATTTCATTAAATGGATGTTCCATTCGATGTTTTCGAGCTTTAATTCATTAGGTACCCGGCGAGGTATTATGGAATTTGGTACCGGTTTTCAAGCCTTCTTTAAATTGAATTCTTCGTCCCGAAACCCTAACTTTATTTGGCTCGTTAAATACGCTGTTCTTGCACCACTATATGAAGCTTAAGGTATCTCATCTCACGGTAATAGTTTGGGCAGTGCTCAGCGAGAGCTGATTTACGTGATGATTCGTCAGGTGCATCGCTGATCTCTCTCGCATCTCCCCTAATGACTTGTCTCGTGTACAAGATGCCGCTTTGGTACATAATAAAGTGTTCAACTAGGTTTCTAGGGCCAAGATAGTCTTTAACACCAAAAAGTAGAAAAATTATATTTGGTGGTCGGAGCTGAGTGCACTGGATGCCACATTTAAGTAGAATGCTCCCAATTTGTTCTTAAATTGGGCCAGGACAGGGCAGCTAAGCAACCTTTTTTTCCTTCTTGCAGCATCTCTTCCGAAGGCGTAGCTTTCCGCAGCGTCACCAGTTAGATTTGTCAACATGAGTAATCATTTTACTTCAGTGTAAAAGTGCTTTTTTTTGTAGCAAATGTTTACTGTAATCGACCTTATTAGACAATAATCAGAGTATCATTAAAAAGTAAAGCAAAGCAGTCGATGGTTATTTCAACAACTCACTGTTCAGCAAGTTGCGGGCCTGTTAAAAATGATGTACACTTACTTACTCAGATATATGAACTGAGCTATCCAGGGGGTTAAAGGGGGACTTATAAGTTTACATGTATTCCGAAACATGGTCACGGTACAAACTGGCTCTTCTCAATAAAAAGTGCCTAATGTTAAAGAAGTGATACAGTGCCGATCAAGTTCTCGCACTTAACTTAGCAACAGAGCCAAAAAATAAAATAAAATTAAATTAAAGAACAAAATAAGTCGGAGTAAAAGTTCACACAGATTTAAACGGTATAGCTAACGGACTCGAACCCAACGGTCTTACCGGCAACAACCATGCTCGTACGGGTCTACCATGCACATGCACTGCAGAAACGTCCACTACAGCACATACACACAAGTTTGTCCGCAGATAAAACAAAGTGGTCATTATTTTGAGAGCAATTGTCCGCAGCAGCTCCTAGGCAAAGATTAAACTGCAGTCTACTTCGTCTCCGATTATACTTACTTCTTTCTTACTGATTACATCAGCGTTAGACATGGCACAAATTCGCAGTAAGACTGAGTCTTGGTTGTAGCGAAGGAAGGGCCCAAATTTGTTAGCGCAGAATGACTACTCGCTCGTTTTATGAACGTCATGTTTTGGTACATTATAATGTATGAAGATTAACAAGCTACTGACGTATAAATTAACCGCAGTGTCCCATAAATTACACCATACTGCATCGATTTTGTTCAGTTTCCGAATTTCTCCAATAAAAACTAGATTTTCCACATCACAGGTAAACACGTGTCTTGAAACCATTAAAGGATTTTCGGTGTTTCACTATTTGTTGGCTCTTTGCAGTTGAGTGTTAAATTGGCATTACACGAATTTGATCCCTTCTTCGTATTTAGTAAAAAAGGCCGTAATTCGGTGGAACTGGAGAAAAGAAACAGCTCTATGAATGTCAAGAACATAGCTAGGAAGCAAGTAGTTGGCAAAGAAGGAAAACCAGAAAGGTGGAAGAAATACATAGAGGGTATGTATAAGGGAAACTAACTTCAGTGTGATGTTGTAGAAGAGGAAGTAGTTGAATATGACTGACTGGAAGATACCATACTGCGAGAATAATTTGGCAGATCATTGGACGACCTAAGTTGAAGCGAGGCCCCTCGAGTAGACGGCGTTCTCACAGAATTATTGAGACCCTTGGAAGAGCCAGCCATGATAAAATTATTTAATCGGCCGTGCAGGATACGAGACGAGCGGTATACCCTCAGACTTAAAGGAGAGTAATAATTCAAATTTCTAAGCAAGGCGGAGCCGACAGGTGTGAATACTACCGAACCATCCGTTTAAGAAGTCATACTTGCAAAATATTGACACGAATTATTTACGGAAGAGGTGGGGAAGATCAGCTTGGATTCCGGAGAAATGTGGGAACATGCGAGACAGTATTTACCCTACGAATTACCTTAGAAGACTGGTTGAAGAAAGGCAACCCTACGTTTATTGTATTTGTAGATTTAGATAAAGTTTTTGACAATGTAGAATGGAGTACACTCGTAGATAAACATACAGGGATAAAATACATTGAGCAGAAGATTGTTTAGAACTAGGTACAAGAACCAGACTGCAGTTAGGAGAGTCAAGGACATGAAAGGGAAACCGTGTTTGAGAAGGAAGTAAGACGGTTTATTGCCACTTCCTGAAAATATGCAGTCTTTAGGTAGTAATGAGTTTTGATAATTAAGAAGTAAAGTAACTGATCATGGCCGAAGTAGAGAGGATATAAGACGCAAACTGCCAGTAGCAAGAAAATAATTTCTGAAAAAGATGAATTTATTAACATCAAATATAGATTTAAGTGTTTGGGAGTATTTCCTGAAGGGGTTTGTCTGGAGTGTAGCCTTCTATGGAAGTGAAACGTGGACGATTAGCAGTACAGATCGGAAGAAAAAAGAAGCATTTGAAATGAGGTACGACAGAAGAACGCTGAAGATTAGGTGGGCACATCGAATAAAAATTGAGGGGGTACAGAATCGGCCTGAGGAAAAAAGAATTTCATGGCAGAACCTGACTAAAAGAAGGGCTCGGTTCGTGCGCGGGACATCATGAGGTTTCATGGAATTGTCAATATGGTAATGGAAGAAAGTCTCGGGGTAAAAATTGTAGAAGATATGGATTGAATACAATAAGCCAGCTGAAACGGATGTAGGATTTGGTAGTTAGGCTGGGATGAATAGGCCTATGCAGTATAGACTAGCGTGGAGATCTGCATTAAACCAGCCTTCGGACTGATGACCACTACATGCTTTTCCACACTTCGAAATCTAGCCAAGTTGTTGTTTCTTGGCCTTGAACAGAGAGAATGCCATCAGTTTTGTGTCAACCACATTTTTTCTATAGAAGGGGGAATATTCAGAAAATGATGTCCTTGAGAAAGACAGCTGAATGCACAAAGTATATTTTGATTGGGACCAGTTTGCGGGCCTTCAGGTTCAAACGGGCCTACTTGCAAGAGGTGCACCGTTGCAGAGGCTTGATTGCTTCTTTGCAAAGGCCACGGCCAAAGCCGTCAATGTCAGTAGCCACGCCGCTACAATGCTACGCGTCAATTAACCTCGAAGTGAACGGGACGCAGTCTGCTGCGGCGCCGGGCACGTCTGGTACGTCAAGGAAGGCCGCTGGCCGACAAACGTGGTCGACCGTGGCAGGAAGGAGGCGCGCCATCAACTTGCAAATCAGGAAAGCCGGCCGGAAGTGCGTCTCAAGGCGGAATGCAAATTCCGGAGCAGAGCCCTAGGCTGTGTACCAAGTTAGAATGGCCGGTCTCCGTAGTCTCGGGGTAGCGCTGCTGCATCGCAAGGCGGAGATCGCGGTTTTGTGTAGCGTCTCAGGTGTATTTTTAGTGAGGCGTTCCTTTGTACGTGCTACATGTAGATACCGGTGTCACCCCAATAACTACATACACTACCTGACAAAAAAAGTGAAACACCCAGAAGGAAAAGAGGAAACAAAATGAAAATTCGAGGTTGCGTGGGTATGCGAAATTACTACAAGAATTACAAAATAGTCAAATTTACAAAGAACTTGGCAGTATGAGCCCACTTACCATTATGATGTTGCACTCCATGGACGTTGTCTGGATGCCTAGACTGGTTACGTTTGCAAGGCTGTCTTAAAGCTAAGGCCATTATATCCTCTCCTGAGACAAGATGGTCAACAACTGATGAATCTAGTCCTTAATATCTGGGATGCTACTACTGGAAAGTCCGAGCTGGTTCATACATATCCTGTCGAGGACAGATTTGGGAATTCTGCTGTCCACAGGTGTACCTCAAAATCACGCTGGCAGTTCATAGACACACGTGCCATGTATGGTCCTGTTGAAAAATGACTCCACGATACTGTCGCATGTGAGGTAACACAAGAGGTCACAAGTTGTTCATAACGGACCGTTGTACCGTCTATTCCTCCAACCCCTACCAGACGTGACGTAGTCAATGCCCAATGGTTCTCCACACCGTGACGCCAAGACTAACATTGGAAGAATGGGATCTCCCCCAAAGTCGCCTGCACACTCGACGACTGTCATCCGAGATAATGCTGAACAAAGATCCATCACTGAACATTCTGTGACGCTGTTCATCAGCAGTCCATACTTCCCAGCCATGCCACCACTCCAGACGCGGCTGTTGGCATTGTGGTGTTGACAGACCACGTATGGGACGGTAGTTCCCTAGTGCAGATGCTGCTGGACTCCGAACCATAGGGCGGGGTGACAGTGTGTTGCAGGGATTGATTACTTGTGCTCGAATGGCAAGCACATATGTGAAATGATTATGATGTACTTCGTGCACAATACAGCTGTCCGCGCTTGTGGTGGTCAGACGTGATCGGCTGGAACCTGGATGACGAGTATGTTTGCCCATTCCCATACTGTCAGACATCCGGCCATTGTCACATCGGAATGCCCCACAAAGCTGCATATTGCACGATTCGTTTAGTCGACCAAATGGAGACTCAAAACAAGGCCTCTTTGGACTTGTCAAGTGGTGATAATGCTGCTTCGCAAAAGTATGCGACATTTATATCCCTTTCTCAGTTATCACTTAACATCTGACAAATCCTTTGCATATCCTACCAGGTCTGATACCAATACCAAGTGCGAACAACTCTAATGCATTCTGGTGGCCGTTTCTACCTTTTACAGAAAATGGTTACTGCCATAATTTATGTAGCCGCCACTGTTGTGCACCTGCACTTCACACTGACATCCGACCGTGTCTTCTGGGTGACACTTTTCTAGTCACGCAGTGTATGGTATACTGGACAAACAAACAAAAAATACAAAACATTTTAATGATCAGAACAAAAAAAATCTCAGCTGTAAATGAAACGCCCCATTAACGGTCCGTTTTGGCCAAAGCTACGTAAACGCCGTCAATTTTGAAAATATCTTCCGAACTGTCACAAAAAAGTTAGACTGAATCTCTCTCCAGATTTGATTCGATAACACGTTCATGGCAGTTGGGATTAGTGTGTCAAATCAGTAAATTAAGATACAGTATGGGATTACGTTACGTATTGTCAAGGTTTCAAAGTAAAGTGTCTTTACAAAAAATTGTTAAGAGTTTATAGTTTCACCTTTGAGCAAAATTGCAGTCAGTAACCAAAACAAAAGCAAATTCGTTAAGTGTCTCAGTCGTCCACTCATGGAGTCTTCCTTTTTGATTAGTCTGTTGCTGCAAAAAAAATCAATCAACTGCGCGCTGATACCACTGCAACCTCGAAAATAGGTGAACATTTGGATTTGATTTTAAAAAAGTATTCAGTTCTAATAATAGTTCAGCAATACGTAACAAGTAGTCTAAAATTTATTTTATATATTTTTCGAATAGTTTGAGCCTTTAAGCAAACATTGTACTTGTCGATTACTTAAGATGCATTTGTGCGAAACGAATGAAAGAATAACCTAGACTTCATATCAAATTTTCGTGTAGGTTTCAGTCTGCATGTGTAGCTAGTTAGCATGTTAGAAGCTGTCGTTAGGAATAGTTACTAATAGTATTAGATTCTTAATTAAAAGGAAGCTCTCCATTTCTAGAACGCTATCGTATCTTTCTGTCACACTTGGTGAATATGAAGGATGCCAATTAGCACCGCGGTTTTTATTCGATGTTACAGTGACAGTCTGCTACGCTTTACACTCTTCCCCCGTCAGCTGGGTGAGCTACGTCTCAAGTGAAAGGAATACTCTGGTATTACTTGCGGAAGGCTTCCTATGCAGCTCTGCACTGTCGCCCAGTGAATAAAATAAGGGTTCACGGAATAGAGGATCGACTGAAACTTATGTAAAGATACAGGCTCCCATTTCCACGGATACGAATTTTGTTTCGTACAAACTTGTAATTTTACTTGAACCTGCAGAGAAATCTGTATAATCTTTATAGAAATAAAAGTAGCGTCTAGTCTGTGCTGCTCCCTCTAGGGAAAACTGTTAACTTCATAATAATACGTAAAAAATGATTCTGAATTGAATTAGTAATTTTTTTATCATGTAACTGAGTACTGACTTGTCACGATGTGCATTCTTGGGTAATTTACATGAGGGTACAGAACTTTATTGTATAATTTGGCAGGTGCATGACGCAAGGACGTATCTATAAATACATAGATGTGGAAAAAGCCCAAACAGCCGAGATGTCACCATCGGAAATACCTGATGTTGCGTATGAACGGAATGAAAGGAGGAAAATCGGAATAATCGGCTAAAGATCGAAAGACAGGTCTGTGATGTGAACGAGGGAGACTGCCCAACATCCAACGAAAATGTTATCAGGTGATATATGCTTTAAAATGGCCTCTAAGAAACAATTATTCAACTGCACCCTCATCGTTATCGCTTAATGACAAATTTCTCAGAGATTGTCGAGATAACTCTCATTGAGTTCAAAAGCTGTTACTAGTTTCAGCCATTTATATTGCTTTCTTAAGGAGCAGTCTAATTATTGTGGCAGATACTTATCAATGGTTAAGAGAGATTGTGTGAAAGCAATGAAACAATGAATCGGAGAGTATACTAATGATCTGATTTATTTTCTTTTTTATGTATCGCTGTTTCACTATCGTATTGATTTGCAAGTAATGGAGGCACGTGTAACTAAAATGTCAGTGCCATCCATCCTGTAGTCGACCAGTAATTTCAAAGGTTACTGAGATAGTGGTAAATTCTGTCGTTAGTCTCACTACTATTTCGTTGTTTTAATGAGTACAGTACTCATGGTAGCGAAATAATCTCCTTTGCATTTAGTTGTCAGACCGCTAAGTCATAAAAAAATCATATAGATTCGCAGAACAGATTTGTATCTCCGCATTTATTTTTAAATAAATTGGTTGTGACGGCAGTGGAGACAACGTTCATTACGTTCTAAGTGCCATATTTTCAGACACGGCGTTTTCAGAGCTATTGTGTTCTCGATACTCTGTTGCATGTCTCATGATTTGTCCAGAGTATCGTATCGTGGGGAAAACGTTCCAAACATTGATAGATGGCGAACGATCTTTGTGCCAAGCGCTGCTTCCCGCTGGAGTTTAAAAGTGCCATGCGTCGAGGTCTCCTCCATTTAGTTCATGCAAGGTTTGTGGGATAAGCAGAGCGCATTTAAGCTCCTGTTTGCATCAGTAAAGCAGCTTCTTCAATGACAGGATATAATTTGGGTTTCAAAAATATCTGGAGAAGTGACAAAAAGTCTGTAAAAGTTACGAAAAAGAGACAAGAGTTCCTCAGTAGGACAAGGGCTCTTCAGTAAACTTCGCAACATCTGACCCAAAGAAAGTAATGGTGTAAGAAACAGGAGTTAATACTGAGAAATTTCTTCTTCAATTTAATTTTGTTAATCTCTTACAAAAAATTTAAAAGATAAGAGAAGCGGTTTTTGTTGACTGCAGTTATGCTAGTTAAAGCACTACTGCTGAATTTTTGTTCTCGTTTTATCACAAATAAAACTTGAGGCCTCAGTATTAATGGCACTTCGAACAAAAACGTTCTTACTAGCACTTAGAACTAGTCAGATTCTTGGAATGGCACTCAGAAGGTTCTCAACAAATCGTTTATTTTATAATTAGTTTCATTATTTTTTGCAGTGACGAGGTGAGCAGCATAATTCGGTATTATCAGATAACATCAGTTCTTGATACAAATAGGTTAGGTAAAAAAGATGCGTTCTTTGATTTTTCCTTAAAATGAGAGCTGACACAATATTTCCACTCTTAATGTAATCAGATACATAAGTAGCTTCGGGTGGTCCCCTGAGGAGTGTTACGAACCGTTGATGTTGACTATAAACTTAAACATGGCGAAGTTGTTACTGCATGATGCTGTTGTATACAAGGAAGTCGCAAAGGAGGATTATTTTTGGAAGACATGCATCCACTTCGTGCAGGGATTTCCAATTGGCCGACAAAATAAACAAATGCAATGTATAGCCCGCAAATAGGCAGCTCACTGATCACATCATTCATAAGTCACTACCTTCAGTCAATACAGTTAAATATCAGAGCACACACCTGGGTTGATTTTAAATAGCACTCAGTCTTCAGGCCACAAGTGCCCCATCGGGACCATCCGACCGCTGAGTCATCCTCTGCTGAGGATGCGGATAGGAGCGGCGTGTGGTCAGCACACCGCTCTCCCGGTCGTTACGATGGTTTTCTGTGACCGGAGCCGCTACTATTCGGTCGAGTAGCTCCTCAATTGGCATCACGAGGCTGAGTGCACCCCAAAGATTTTAAATAGGGCAGTCGAAAAAACTACTCGCAGGGAAGATTAAGATTACTTGAAAGAGTGCTAACCAAATATAATACATTCACGATGGAGCTTGCTTACCAAACCATCAGTTAACTTACAACTGACCAATGGTAGAGAGTCTGGTACCCTGGAGCCGGCCGGTGTGGCCGTGCGGTTCTAGGCGCTTCAGTCTGGAACCGCGTGACCGCTACGGTTGCAGGTTCGAATCCTGCCTCGGGCATGGATGTGTGTGATGTCCTTAGGTTAGTTAGGTTTAAGTAGTTCAAAGTTCTAGGGGACTGATGACCACAGATGTTAAGTCCCATAGTACTCAGAGCCATTTGAACCTGGTACCCTGGAGTAGACGAAAAAAAGCAGAGAAGAGCAATACGTTTTGTCCTAAATCTGTTCAGTATTCGCGAGAGCGTTACCGACGTGCTTCTCTCAACACGGATGGCAGGCGATTGGTGTGTCTCCAGGCAGTCTGTTTCGTCATGTCGTAAAACAAAGCAAACGCCTGTGAAAATTTTCTTGTCGCCAGTTGAAGCCATAATATCGTGCGCACAACTTAATTTCTCTGTCATTAATCCTATGGGTAGCAGACTCTGTGGATTAGGGGCGGAACAAATCATCTGCAGCAGATAAATAGTTAGTAAAGGTCACTTGGCTCTAAAACTGCCAGTAAAGAATCTAGTAAAAGGTTATAAATGGCCTTAACAGCAGTACAGATATACCTACGAAAGCCACTTTGATAGATTAAACCACTCTCATTATAATTAAGAAATACATTTGACTGTTAATAGACTACTATTTAGCAAATAATAGAGATCATTGCGTATGTCGTCCATAATGCTTACAGAAAAGTTACGCCAGATTTATTAAAGCATTTATTCTTCACGAAGGTTCACATGAGTACATAAAAGCACCAGGTACTACAAAGTAAGCGTTCGCGACCATTATTCTGTTCCACAAGACGTAACGTTCATGACATTGACTGTACGCTAGTAGTAAAAAGAATTCTAAAGGATTACCTTTAAAGCAAATGATGTACAGTACTGGATGTGAATGGACACTTAACGGAGGGGTTACGCTGAAGTTGAACGTAATTTTAAACTAGTTCCTGCAACCATGTTTTTCAGGAATCTACGTTGTCAGTGCTTAACTGAGTGTTTACAGACTAAGATAAGGTCTGCTCTCGAAATACAACGAAATCTGTTAGGTCCGGCCGCTATGTGTGAATGTCACGGTTGGGTTGGATTGTTTGGGGGAAGAGACCAAACAGCGAGGTCATCGGTCTCATCGGATTAAGGAAGGATGGGGAAGGAAGTCGGCCGTGCCCTTTCAAAGGAACCATCCCAGCATTTGCCTGGAGCGATTTAGGGAAATTACGGAAAACCTAAATCAGGATGGCCGGACGCGGGACTGAACCGTCGTCCTCCCGAATGCGAGTCCACTGTGCTAACCACTGCGCCACCTCGCTCGGTGAATATCACGGACAATACTCCATGCCTGCCTCTGATTCCTACTTGCTTCGTAGTAGTACTTCCTTCGAAATCGGCTATAGAGCTCATTCCATGTATTTTCGACGGAGATGGCATCTGGAGACTATGAAAAAATAGGGCATTAAACAGCAGCCTCATGCTGATTGTCTTACGTTCGAGATGGTTGTCCTCTTGGAAGTAGAAATCTTATACTCTGTGCTTTTGTTTCTCCGTCCTTGTTTCTTAAAACAAAGGATGTGATCGGTGTTTATACAGGGTGAGTCACTAACTGTTGCCACCAAGAATAACTTCAAAAGTTGAATGGGACAATGGGGCCATAATATGACGTTGGTTTTTTGTTGCTAGGTGGGGTCACTTCAGAGATATGAAAGTCAACTTCGTTTTTTTAAATGGGATGCTATAATTTGATACTAATAAGAATTCAACGCGATGCATACAATCCGTACCAGTTAATTCTTGGTGTAGACTGATATGGTATGGATGATATTTATGGCGATGCAGAACCCGAACAACACTACTCTGGCTCATGCCAGATTCCCTTGCGATTTGACGCGAACTAACACAAGGATCTCGAACCACAGTAGCAAGAGTACCAATTTAAGTTTCCTTATTACTAACTTTCCTGCGCCGTATATGTTTCCGATGCGTTAAAGATCCGTTCTCAATTTATCAGACACACATTTAAATGCACAACGTGTAGGGTGAGTACGTTGAGATATCTTTCAGCGTACAAGCCTCCAGCTCTCACTGAATTTCGTTGACATTCTCCGTAAATGAGAAGAATATTGACTTGTTCTTCGAAGGAATACATCATTTACATTCGCTTTATTCGACGATATTAGTCTTACCGTTACTATTAGTGTTATATTGCGAAACCGTCGAATGGTGTTTACATGCCAATGGCACGTTAGATGGATACGCCGTATTCGGCGAATATTGACTATTTGCACGATATACGAGAGAGAATTGTCAGAGCATATGCTTCGATAACTGCTGAAGTGATGAGGAATATCCCTCGATCCATGATAGGAAGATTGCAGTACTTCGAACACATTCTGTAAATGGACGTTCATGCCACTTTTTTTTATCTTCGTTGACCTTCAAAGACCTTACTGTTACACATCATTGGATTCGTCTCGATAGCCGCTATCAGAAAATAAGTACCAAAGTATATCATCCCATTTAAGAAAACAAAGTTGACCTTCATATGTCTGAAGCGACCCCACCTAGCAACAAAAAACCAACGTCATATTATGGTCCCCGTTGTCCCATGCAACATTTGTCCCACAAACTTTTCAGCTACTATCATACTTCCGGAATTACTCTAGGTAGCAATAGTTAGTGACTCACCCTCTATAATGGAGAATAATTTCCCTGTGCTGAAGACACACATTAACCACCATACAGTCACACCAGGGGCTGCATTCTTCGATGTTTCTAGTACATTATTCTCGTCGTACTCATCCTCTGGTCATTTGAACATCAAATTCTACCAGTGAGAAATGTTTTCAGCTTTCATATTAATCATGTGACTTGCTCCTAGTTGTCTCGTAGGTAAAGTGCTTCATATTTTATTAAAGCAGACTAAATGTAGCGTCCCTTATTGCGTAATTAGATTTAAAGTCCAGGATCAGACTTCAGACTTCATTCGAATAATCTCTTTTGGCAGTGCGAAGCTGATTTGCTTCAGATAGGGCTAAGCGATGAAGCTACGAAAAATGCTTAGCATATTTACGAGTTGTTAAAAGTCTAAATGTAGTTCACACACTTGTTCAAGAATGTGTTTCACCGTTAATTTCTGCTGACGTGCGTGAATAAAAATTGATCAAGCTTCAAGCAGTCTGCGTAAACTTAGCCTCAAGCAAACTTCCACAAAAGTCTTAATCACGCATACTAGTCAGGCGTGCCATTTACGTTAGCCATCCATAACGTGGTGTCATTTGTGGCCCTGAACGTTGAAAAATTCGTGGGCTCTGTTTCATAATAGTGGCGCCCCAAACCGATACGTTGCAGAGGAGCGCCCACGCACATTTGTACTCACTATACCATATAAGTTTTAGACAGAACATCGTACGCGCGCGTTAACAGAGTGGATCTCCCACCATAACCCGATAACGATCCGGGTACAATGAAATCGAGCTGGAAAGAAATGTTCCTGCTCAAGTGACAGATGATGCGCAATAAATGTCTCAAGAGTCAAAGCGCTGTTAATTTTGAAATATACCTGATACCTACTGCGACAGAATATTTACGGCGACTTTGTGAAGAGGCGCAGCCGGCGCTGGGCCGCTCATCTGTTAGGGGCGATAGCATCGCAGTGCCGTGCGCCCTCCTAGACAAACGGCCGCAGTCACAGCGCCCGCCATTGTCCCGGCCGCCACTTCGTCCACAATACCGCTCCTAATCACACAACACGGCCGAGCCACCTATGCCTCAATTAGTGGCCAGCGAGAAGTATAACTGAGAACAACTTGACTTCGATGTTTCCCCTGATTTCTTGTGGGTCTATACCTGCTTCATCTGTACTGAGTTACTGTGAAAAGCGTGGGAAGTCTAAATTACTCTCCTTCACGTGTTGACGCCGTTATTTTGTCAGTCAAATGGCAGGTAGTTTCACTTGCAACGTTTTGGCTACGCGTAATAAGTGTATTGCAAAACAGTGGGCTAAATATTTGTCTACCACGTAAGATACTAGCATTACTGTCCAATGGTTCCGTGCAAAAGATGTCGGACGTATAGGCTAAACACACTGTCTTGTGACCGTCTTGACAACGAATTTTATAAAAATATATTTTCCTGCCTCATCTCTCACATATAGTCATAAGAGGTTTAGATTTCTTAGCAAGTCACCAGATCTACCCAAACAGAAAGACAAAATATACTGAAATACTGGGAAACTAAATTACAAAATAAAATTTCTGTTCACAACGATAAGCACTGAAATACTGCCCCTATTAACTCGTTGAAGTAAAACTGAACAGGCACCTCTCCCAGTGTGTTCAATTGGAGAGTATTGAAGCGCGTATAGTGATGTATAGTAGTAGTTTGATTTTTAGGCTCGGACTACTTCACTGCATTAAAAAAAAAAATCTGGTGACTTAATAAGGAGTCGAGACAGGTTGACGTGTGTGACCTGAGGCCGAAGACCGTAATAAAAAGGGTCGTAAAACATAAACGGCGCCCAAAGGCCCTGGCCGGCCCGTCGGTACCAACCGACCACCGTGTCATCCTCTGCCAATGGTGTCATTGGATGCGGTATGGAGGGCGTGGGTCAGCACGCCGCTCTCCTCGCCGTTGTTAGTTTTCATGACCTGGAGCTTTTACCACTCTGTCAAATAGCACCTCACAAGGGAACCTCCCCATCGCACCCCCCTCAGATTTAGTTATAAGTTGGCACAGTGGATAGGCCTTGAAAAACTGAACACAGATCAATCGAAAAAACAGGAAGAAGTTGTGTGGAACTATGAAAAAATAAGCAAAATATATATAGTCCATGTGCAAGATAGGCAACGTCTAGGACAATCTGCGTTCAGGAGCGCCGTGGTCCCGTGGTTAGCGTGAGCAACAGCGGAACGAGAGGTTCCTGGTTCAAATCTTCCCAAGAGTGAAAATTTTTCTTTCTTTATTTTCGCAAAGTTATGATCTGTCCGTTCGTTCATTGACGTCTCTGTTCACTGTAATAAGTTTAGTGTCTGTGTTTTGCGACCGCACCGCAAACCCGTGCGATTAGTAGCCGAAAGGACGTGCCTGTCCAATGGAAACCGAAAACATTTGATTGCAAGGTCATAGGTCAACAGATTGCTCCACAGGAAAACACGTCTGATATATTCTATACGACACTGGTGACGGCATGTGCTTCACATGATAGGAATATGTTGTCGACCCACCTAACTTGTACACTTGGTGAATGGGTAAAAAGATTCTTCTACCTTGCCCAATTTAGGTTTTCTTGTGGATGTGATAATCACTTCCGAAAAAGTGTGAAAACATAAGAGTTTGTCACATAAACTGCAACAAATGAATGCAACAGTTTCACAGTCGCACAGTTTTGTCTGTGCTCTGTCAAAACATATGTTTTTAACGTTTTCAAATTTTTCCGTGTGTAAACCGTCAAATCCTGCATATGTCCAAGCAAATCTGAACATGTCCTGGAATTTTGGAGAGCGAAGATGATTCTATGTGAGTGCCTGAACTTTGATAGTTGTCTGAAAATAAAAATTAAAGTTTTCTCCCGAGGGAAGACTTGAACCAACGACCTATCGCTCCGCAGCTGGACACGTTAACCACGGGACCACGGCGCTCATGTGTTTACACCCACCTGGATGTTGCCTATCTTACACATGGACTACTCAGTTTGTATATTTTGCTTATTTTTTCATCGTTCCATACAACTTCTTCCTGTTTTCTCGATTGATGTGTGTGCAGTTTTTCAAGGCCTATCCGCTGTGCCAACTTATAACTAATTCTGAGGGGGGTGCGATGCGGAGGTTCCCTTGTCAGATGGTATCAAGAGGCTGAGTGCTCCCTGTTCCAGTCCTCCTACAAAGTACAAAGGAAAAACCTCTAACACTTTTCATCACTGGAGGTACACATTACCACCATCTCAAAAGATTGTTTATGTTTTAAAGTTTAGACGGTGATGGACGAAATAGGCCATGTCCGATAGCTTGCCTACTCTAACCACTGTTAATTTTGTAATTCAACAGTTACTCTTTTTCAAACTGTAGTTCAATGGATATTTGATAACGTTTTCATTGACAGAGGAACAACTAAATAAAAATTCAATAAATGACATGTTTTGGTTGGCAGGAGAGCCAACACCGTGATACTAGAGGAGGCCGATGGGCACGCGTTTTAGCTCACGCAGGCTGGCGTGAGGTCTGGAACAGGACAAAGAAATTAGAATTTAGAAAAAAGGACGTAGCTGGTGGAATACTTAACTTTAATCCGTTAATGAAGAACGTCGGTCTTGACGGTACATGAATCAATACCAATAATAACTGATAATGGCGCCTTGCTAGGTCGTAGCAAATGACGTAGCTGAAGGCTATGCTAAACTATCGTCTCGGCAAATGAGAGCGTATTTTGTCAGTGAACCATCGCTAGCAAAGTCGGTTGTACAACTGGGGCGAGTGCTAGGAAGTCTCTCTAGACCTGCCGTGTGGTGGCGCTCGGTCTGCAATCACTGATAGTGGCGACACGCGGGTCTGACGTATACTAACGGACCGCCGCCGATTTAAAGGATACCACCTAGCAAGTGTGGTGTCTGGCGGTGACACCACATGACATACAACATGTAACGAGATACGTGCTGAGCGCAATTGGTGTATGGGTTTAAGAGGCAATTTCCAAGTGATCTCTATCTCGTTCGAAGTCCATACGAACAACTTTGCGTCAGAGAATGCACCTGTCGTAAAAGAGGACACACTGGCAGACTAAGTGTAAGTGAAGATAGTCTTCTTAATGGAAGTTCCCTATGGAGCCGCCGCAAAAGTCGTACTAGTATAAATCCGGTAGCAGGTGTCATGAACTGAGAACAAGGATGTACTGAAATAAATTCAGTAGATTCCTCAATACCTGCAGCACAATCCTGTAAATACGCAGATTTTGTGATAATGTGAGTGGGGGTGGGGGTGGGTGGCCGGTCGGAAGTAACAACAGAAACGAGTTGGAAAATTTGTCATTTGCAAAAAATAGAGACGCTGTCTAGATATTTACGTTAGAAATACTGCTCTGTCACAGTTCTAACTAAGCAAACTGGTCCGGGTCGATGCTAAGGAACTAAGTTCACATTCCTCCACTTCTAGCAACGATGCCAGAAGTGAAATGGGCATTACAGGAGAACGCTTTATCAGGTCATCTACAGGATTGGCTGAGACAGGGACTATCATCTGGAGATCTGAAGTGTTACACACCGGGCGCACGTAACGTGCATCGCCGAAGGAGAGGGATGGGGTGGGAGGGAGGAGGAAGAGTGGGAAAAGAAACAGGTTCGGTGATATGGTGGAAATGTATTTGAATTCAGGGCTATTGTAAGGATGTTCCTCTCCTTAGCTGCCGAGCGTTCAGCGTTTTATCGCCGCGCGGGGGACCGTGAAGAGGTACCCTGTAGTGCAAAGGGTTTTTACTATTTTTTTTTTTTTACTGGAATAGGTCTCAATCAGCCTCGTAAAGACCACTGATTTACGTTATGTAGTAGTGAGGCTGATACAGAAATCTGACGTTAACAAGGAGAGCAATATACAAACCACATAAACCTTCAATGGTCCCTCGGCGGTAGGGGATTAAACAGCGGTCAGTCGCGTCCCGCGTCCACCTGGACTTGGAGTCTAGTGTGTACAATAAAGTTGAACCAAATCTTCTTCCGATAACTCGGTACAGTCAAAAGACACTGTCTTACTAGAATACCTGAAAATTATTTTAAAGTAATGTGGTTCCCTGATTTTGAAACTGTAATTTTAACTTAATCCTTAAAAGTCATTAAATGAACTGTGCATGAACTGTGCATGAACGTGATGAATTACTATGTGTTAGCAGAGAAATGACAAATAATTACCAATGACCTTAGACAGGAAATAAGGAAGACAGACAGATTGCTATCCGTAGAAACGTATCAGTGAAGACGAAGCGCTGCGGTCTCAAGATTGGACCACATCAAAAACGAAGAAATAAGAAAATGGTCGAATTGTAAGGGAACATAATAGCTGTGGACAGGAAGAGGTAACAATGGTATGGCCGTTTACAAAGAGTGGTTGACAATATCCAGACAAAGATGATGTGAAGGTGGATCACAAAAGGAAATAGGAAACTATGTCTCCTGCCTAGGAGATGGATGGCAGGTGTGAAGGAAGACTTCGGACCCCAGGAATGTCGGGGGAGAGTCCGACAGTCACCAAAATCGGTAGCATTACTGTTAAACTTGAGACAGTTAAAAAAGAATGCCAATGATGTGAAAATTTACCAGGCATGTAGAGTAGTGCATAAAATGAAAGTGCATGTTCTTGAAGGTATTTGGACATTGTCAACAGTACAATAACAGGTAAAAGTTCAGCTCCGAATATTGTGGAACACGCAATACCAACTAAAGCAAGATAATGTATCATCGATCGTACATCTGTCTGCAAGGAATAATCATCCTGAGTCATTCAATTATGAGCTGAAGGCGGTGCAGTTGCTGTTGTTCAATTCCGGACGGAGATGATTTAGTTTATTATGTTAACTACGTAAATTGGTGTTCCATTAGTACCCCTTAATATTGCACAATCATGTGATGTAGAGTTCTGTGCGACACCTTATTAGAGTGAATAAATGTCATCCATTAGACACGTCAACAGTGTTAAAGATGGACACATGTAATTACAATTTTTAATACAAGTAATTAAATGCTTAGCTTCATTCTGTGCTCTCTGTACTTAGTCATTGACTTAGTGATTTTTCACTCTGTTTATCAAACTTAGGATCTCTGCAGTTGATTGCCAGCTTAAAGTTCCGTTGACCTGAAATGTGATCACATCTTAAGAGCGATTCTAAGGTAATGCCTAATTATGGAATTGTACTAAAATCCATAGCTTAAAATATATGTCTGATTCGGAGCCTATGCCGGCCGCGGTGGTCTCGCGGTTCTAGGCGCGCAGTCCGGAGCCGTGCGACTGCTACGGTCGCAGGTTCGAATCCTGCCTCGGGCATGGATGTGTGTGATGTCCTTAGGTTAGTTAGGTTTAAGTAGTTCTAAGTTCTAGGGGACTGATAACCACAGCAGTTGAGTCCCATAGTGCTCAGAGCCATTTGAACCATTTTTCGGAGCCTATGTGTGGCAATAAATTTCTTAGTCTTCAGGTTTGTGTGCCTCTCGTTGAGCTGAAGGAAATGATTCCTTTTTTCGTGAGCGGTTCTATTGTGCCTAAACGCACACCTGCTGTAAGTACGCGAATATACTTTAAGCGAAAACATAGTCCAGATTCTAGTGAATGTTTTTTAAGTACAGAAGTACCTCCAAAATTTAAAGTTGAAAATAAATGGGCTACGGTAGCGTGTTCTTCTCACGCTGCAAGCGTATACGGTCCAATAAATGAAAAGATTTTAAAATTGTTTTCGTCTCTCTAAGGACACTTTATAATAAAATACAGGTCATATTTCGTTTACATTTCGAACCGAGAAGTTTCAGAATACTTTTTTTTTTCTTAGACACAAATTCGAAATACACAACAATAGCCGTTCCGTGGTTAGTAAATCATTTGAATAGCTACAGTAAGATAAGTAAAAGGCTGTGAAGAATCTTTGTATATTCTCTGCCAGCTGCAAACCTAATATGCTAATTCAGTCCCTCGTCGACGCCAAATGTGGCAGCTACGAGCAAAAAAACTGGAAGAGGCCTAACCCTAGCGGAGGAACAAAAAATAAGACATCAGTACTACACGACAAAAAACCACGAGGTAGTGGGGGGACTATAAACTTCCACCTCATTTGCTGCTCTGCCATGTGTTTCCATTGTTTGTCTCTTTAGTGCCCAGCCAACTGCTACGCTTAAGACTTTGCTCAAGATATCGCTGACATTATACTGTTCAGTCTACGGTGGAGCGTGTAGTTTGGCAACAGTCTGTTACGGTTAATCCATCTCACGCTGTGGAGTACAGTAATACATGGTAGTACGTAAAACACATCCATGTTATCCAAAGTCATACGGAACGAACACGTGGCGCGTTGTTTCGTAGCACCATTACATACAGTGAATGATAACGAATTGAATATAACTCCTCCAAATAGAGACAGAAACATTAGGGAAGATGGTACCCTTCTATAAACACAGGCCGGCCGAAGTGGCCGTGCGGTTAAAGGCGCTGCAGTCTGGAACCGCAGGACCGCTACGGTCGCAGGTTCGAATCCTGCTTCGGGCATGGATGTTTGTGATGTCCTTAGGTTACTTAGGTTTAACTAGTTCTAAGTTCTAGGGGACTAATGACCTCAGCAGTTGAGTCCCATAGTGCTCAGAGCCATTTGAACCATTGTATAAACACAGTCTCTCCCCCCCCCCCCCCCCCCAAAGAAAAAAAGAATTCATCGACAGTTTCTATCTCTATGTATCTCCTCCATGTCCGAAGAACATCGCTTTGGCTCACTCCGGGACGCCTGGACACTCTCCCTTGTTGAGAGCCCTTCCTGGCACAAAGTAAAAATGCGGACGCGATCGAACCATGGTATTGACCGTCTAGTCATGGTTGAACTACAGACAACACGAGCCGTGTACCTCCTTCCTGGTGGAATGACTGGAAATGATCGGATGTCGGACCCCCTCCGTCTAATGGGCGCTGCTCATGCATGGCTGTTTACATCTTTGGACGGGTTTAGTGACATCTCCGAACCGTCAAAGGGACTGTGTCTGTGATACAATATCCACAGCCAACGTCAGTTCCCAGGATTTCTGGGAACCGGGTTGATGCAAAACTTATTTGATGTGTGTGGAATAGGTCCACAGGTAAGCGAGTGGCTCTAAGACTTCACAAGTTATAGAACACAGTATGTTGCCCTCGACGATGAATTTCATCAGAGTCAAGGGCATCGTCAGGAGTGCCCCAGGCAAATGTGATTGGACCGCTATTATTCTGTATATACATAAATGATTCTGTATATACATAAATGATTCGGCGGACAGGGTAGGCAGCAATCTTCGGTTCTTTGCTGATTGTGCTGTGGTGTATGGGAAGATGTCATCATTGTGACTTTAGGAGGCTACAAGATGATTTAGACGATATCTTTAGTTGGCATGATGAACGGCAGCTAGCTCTAAAACTGGGAAAATGTTATTTAATGCGGGTGAGTAGGAAAAACAAACCCGTAATTTCTGGATGCAGCATTAGTAGCGTCGCGCTTAACGCAGTCACCTCGTTCAAATATCTGGGCGTAACGTTGCAAAGCGACGTGAAATGGGACGAGCGTGTGGGGATTGTGGTAGGGAAGGCGCTTGGTCGACTTCAGATTATTGTGAGAAATCGGGGAAGTGTGGTTCCTCTGTAAAGGAGACCGCATGTAGGACCTCAGTGCGACCTAGTCTTGAGTACTGATAATGTGTTTGGGATCCGTACTAGGTTGGATTAAAAGAAGATACCGAAGAAATTGAGGCCAGAGTTGTTCTCGCAGGTTCTAACAACACGCAGGAGTTACAGAGATGCTTCGGGAACGTAAATAGGAATCTCTGGAGGGAAGGCGACGTTATTTTCGAGGAACACTATTGAGAAAATTTAGAGAACTGGCATTTGAAACGGACTATTGAACGATTCTGTTGCCTCCAACATACGAGGTGTGGCTAGAAAAAAACCGGACTAGTACTGGTGAAACAATAAAACGAATGCAATAAGGCTGAAAGTCGCGTGGCCTGTCACGTGACTCTCGCTCCGCCTACTGCTCGAGTTTCAGCTACCTCCTGCACTCAGTCTGCCCGTGGCGTCTGTTTCAAGTAGTTGACGTTTTGTCTGTGCGTCGGAAAATGTTGAGTGTACAGAAAGAACAGCGAGTTAACATCAAATTTTGTTTCAAACTAGGAAAATCTGCAAGTGAAACGTTTGTAATGTTACAACAAGTGTACGGCGATGATTGTTTATCGCGAGCACAAGTGTTTGAGTGGTTTAAACGATTTAAAGATGGCCGCGAAGACACCAGTGATGACACTAGCACTGGCTGACCGTTGTCAGCAAAAACTGATGCAAACATTGAAAAAATCGGTAAACTTGTTCGACAAGATCGCCGTTTAACAATCTGCTCTGATTTACATTGATTTCATAGTCTATCAGTGTAGAGAATTAATCCATTACATGTTTCCTATTAAACACGGAGAGCAGTATGTCGCGTAATCTGTCTGCCACTTCGCGCATCGCAGAGAGTGGGTGGTTTCAGACCACCGGCGCGAGTGTACCTCGGTGCGACGTCACAGCAGCACAGAGGCCAGGACGAAAGTAACGTGTCAAGAGAAGCTAGTCATCACCAGCTACTTCATTTACGCAGCTGGGTGTCTTACGGAGATGATTTAAAGTGTTATTAACCGTTCGACCTCTTAAAACGTAAGTCTTTGTGCTGTAATGATTTTAGTAGAACGAGATATAGACGGAATCTTCCACTGAGCCACAGCGTAGTAGCTGCCTTTTCACTCCGGCTTCTTATCCCTTGGAGCCCCAGTGGCTTCTGCCTCAAACCACCATTTTATTAGGTTTATTTTTAAGAACCAGTGTCTTTAGCATGAAACTACCGATGCAAAGGCTTTCGTAGCGTCAGTGGTTTCATGCTAAGGCAGTGGTACTTAAAAACAAAATAAATAAAATTGTGGTTTGAGGGAGGAACGACTGGATCTCAAAGACAAAATGTGTAAGCTTGAAGAAATGAGCTGTTACCACATGGGATGTGTAACAGAAAAATCATTTGGAAGTCTGATAACGTTAGTCTCATGTTGCTCTATTAAATGTCGTGATAAAAGTTCTGTACCAGTAACAATAAATTTCTGGCTATAGTTTTGGGAAATACTTAGTTTTCATTATTATATTTTAGTTGAGACAGCTCACTGTAGTCGCGTTAAAAAGGAAACACGTCAATTATTGACGTAACATGTGGCATATACACTTCATCGTGTCACTTGACGCAACTGGATCAATTCACTTCCAAGCAGTATACTTTTATGGAAACCTACGCTCAATCTTTACTGCTGTAACTAACTTAGACCAAAGATTTCATCTTGTGACTAGGCGTAATCTCCTTCGTATGTTTTATGCACGCACATCATCGAAGATTTACATGTGCACGACTAATTCATCTTCAGCTAAATCATTCTCTTTCCCCACCAACGTTTCATTCATATGAAAAACACGTCGCATAAGATTTAACATGCGCACGTCAGGCATTGGATAAACGACTGAATTTTATTCATTGGCGATTGGTGGTGTGTTACCTAAGGTCGCCCAACAGGTTTACAGATATACCGCAATCGTTTAGACAACACTTTCATCTCAACTACCTAAAAAAAATAATAAGTCTAAACTTCTACACTGAAGAGACAGCGGAACTGGTACACCTGCCCCCGCGAGCACGCTGAAGTGCCACAACACGACGTGGCATGGACTCGACTAATGGCTCTGAGCACTATGGGACTTAACATCTGTGGTCATCAGTCCCCTAGAACTTAGAACTACTTAAACCTAACTAACCTAAGGACATCACACACATCCATGCCCGAGGCAGGATTCGAACCTGCGACCGGAGCAGTCGCGTGGTTTCGGACTGAGCGCCTAGAACCGCTAGACCACCGCGGCCGGCGGACTCGACTAATGTCTGAAGTAGCGCTGGAGGGAACTGACACCACGAATCCTGCAGGGCTGTCCATAAATCAGTAAAAGTACGAGGGGGTGGAGATCTCTCCTAAACAGCACGTTGCAAGGCATCCCAGATATGCTCAATAATTTTCATGTCTGGGGAGTTTGGTGGCCAGCGGAAGTGTTTAAACTCGGAAGAGCGTTCTTAGAGCGACTCTGTAGCAATTCTGGACATCGGGGGTGTCGCATTTTCCTGCTGGAATTGCCCAAGCCCATCGGAATGCTCAATGGACACGAATGGATGCAGGTGTTGACACGTACGTGTCACCTGTCAGAGCCGTATCTAGACGTGTCAGGTGTCCCATGTCACTCTAGATGCACACGCCGTACACAATTACAGAGCATCCACCAGCTTGAACAGTCCTCTGATGACATGCAGAGTCTATGGATTCATGAGGTTGTCTCCATGCCTGTACACTTCCATCCGCTCGATACAACTTGAAACAAGACTCGTCCAACCAGGCAAGATGTTTCCAGTCACCAACAGTTCAATGTCAATGTTGAAGGGCCCAGGACAGGCGTAACGTTTTGTGTCGTGCAGTCATCAAGGGTACGCGAGAGGACCTTCGGCTCCTAAAACCCATATCAATGATATTTCGTTGAATGGTTCGCAAGCTTACACTTGTTAATGGCCCAGCACTGAAATGTCAGCAATTTGCGGAAGGGTTGCGCTTCTGTCACGTTGAACGATTCTCTTCAGTCGTCGTTGATCCCGTTCTTGCAGGATCTTTTTCCGGCCACAGCGATGTCAGAGATTCGACGTTTTACCGGATTCCTGATATTGACGGTACACTCGTGAAATGAAATGGTCTTACGGGAAAATTCCCACTTCTTCGCTACCTCGGAGATGCTGTGTCCCATCGCTCGTGCGCCGACTGTAACACCACGTTCAGTCTCACTTAAATCTTGATAACCTGCCATAGTGGCAGCAGTAACCGACCTGACAACTGCACCAGACACTTATTGTCTAATATAGACATTGCCGACCGAAGGGCCGTAATCTGCCTGTTTACATATACAGGGTGTTTCAAAAATTACCGGTATATTTGAAACGGCAATAAAAACTAAACGAGCAGCGATAGAAATACACCGTTTGTTGCAATATGCTTGGGACAACAGTACATTTTCAGGCAGACAAACTTTCGAAATTACAGTAGTTACAATTTTCAACAACAGATGGCGCTGCGGTCTGGGAAACTCTATAGTACGATATTTTCCACATATCCACCACGCGTAGCAATAATATGGTGTAGTCTCTGAATGAAATTACCCGAAACCTTTGACAACGTGTCTGGCGGAATGGCTTCACATGCAGATGAGATGTGCTGCTTCAGGTGTTCAATTGTTTCTGGATTCTGGCGGTACACCTGGTCTTTCAAGTGTCCCCACAGAAAGAAGTCACAGGGGTTCATGTCTGGCGAATAGGGAGGCCAATCCACGCCGCCTCCTGTATGTTTCGGATAGCCCAAAGCAATCACACGATCATCGAAATATTCATTCAGGAAATTAAAGACGTCAGCCGTGCGATGTGGCCGGGCACCATCTTGCATAAACCACGAGGTGTTCGCAGTGTCGTCTAAGGCAGTTTGTACCGCCACAAATTCACGAAGAATGTCCAGATAGCGTGATGCAGTAATCGTTTCGGATCTGAAAAATGGGCCAATGATTCCTTTGGAAGAAATGGCGGCCCAGACCAGTACTTTTTGAGGATGCAGGGACGATGGGACTGCAACATGGGGCTTTTCGGTTCCCCATATGCGCCAGTTCTGTTTATTGACGAAGCCGTCCAGGTAAAAATAAGCTTCGTCAGTAAATCAAATGCTGCCCACATGCATATCGCCGTCATCAATCCTGTGCACTATATCGTTAGCGAATGTCTCTCGTGCAGCAATGGTAGCGGCGCTGAGGGGTTGCCGCGTTTGAATTTTGTATGGATAGAGGTGTAAACTCTGGCGCATGAGACGATACGTGGACGTTGGCGTCATTTGGACCGCAGCTGCAACACGGCGAACGGAAACCCGAGGCCGCTGTTGGATCACCTGCTGCACTAGCTGCGCGTTGCCCTCTGTGGTTGCCGTACGCGGTCGCCCTACCTTTCCAGCACGTTCATCCGTCACGTTCCCAGTCCGTTGAAATTTTTCAAACAGATCCTTTATTGTATCGCTTTTCGGTCCTTTGGTTACATTAAACCTCCGTTGAAAACTTCGTCTTGTTGCAACAACACTGTGTTCTAGGCGGTGGAATTCCAACACCAGAAAAATCCTCTGTTCTAAGGAATAAACCATGTTGTCTACAGCACACTTGCACGTTGTGAACAGCACACGCTTACAGCAGAAAGACGACGTACAGAATGGCGCACCCACAGACTGCGTTGTCTTCTATATCTTTCACATCACTTGCAGCGCCATCTGTTGTTGAAAATTGTAACTACTGTAATTTCGAAAGTTTGTCCGCCTGAAAATGTACTGTTGTCCCAAGCATATTGCAACAAATGGTTTATTTCTATCGCTGCTCGTTTAGTTTTTATTGCCGTTTCAAATATACCGGTCATTTTTGAAACACCCTGTACCTGTATTTGAATACGCATGCCTGTACCAGTTTATTTGGGGCTTCAACGTGGAAACCCAGGAATAACTAGGGGAAACGTCATGTGGTGCGACGATACCATCCAGCCATTCTGGCGGATGAGTCGGGTTGCGTGGTCTTCACATCCTCAATGAACGATTTCCTGTAGTGGCACACGAAGCGCTCGATGTAGCGTGCCCGAAGTGGAGACTGCAAACGGACTGAACGGAATTGTGGCATAAGATGATCTTATTCGGAATTCTCACCACAAACGTTTCTGACAGCAGTACAGTTAAGAAAGTCTTGTAACTGTAGTGAGCCGGTGAATGAATACGTCCAGATCGTGGCTTGAATGTACCAAGTGATTGTCTAACATGTATCATTAGTTTCCAGCTCCTTTACGTTCGGTGTTCCCACGTATTTTCAGAAAGACGTATACTAACAGAATTTTAAGTAAAAAAATGTTTGTTGTACTTAGCCCGGATAGTGACGTAGATTCCGCTGAGGAAAATATTGACGTTATCCAGGTAGAGAAGTTGCGAGATCCTGGCAACTCACGATAGGCGGTGCTCTCACTACGTCACCTGGTCACGCCACGTATAGGCAAAATTGCCTTTATAAGCAAGGAGCCGCACAGCCATATCGTTCGCCGGCTGGAAACTGTGCATCATCATCGACACGTACTATTAAAACATGGTTACCTGCCACTGGACTGCACCTCGGTACTTCGTAGTACCATTCGTTCACCATAAAGTTTGCTCGCTCACACCAACCCAGCTCATTCAGGTTAAGCCCTAAAAATCTGAGCATAATCGTAAAAAGGGAATATAGTGGGAATATCAGAAGTCATTGAAACTAAGTAAAGGTTTAACCACACACTAGAATTTTTGTGTTTCTATGGAATACGGCTTCAGATAGAAACGCGACTTAAAAAAATGAGTGTGTGGTGTAACTGCGACAGTATGTAGTGAACATCAAGACACCATGTGGATCATGTTCTGCAAGACAATCGCTGGACATCTTGACACAACTGATTAGCTCGCAATCTTGACAATGACGAATGTGCTACGGTGACATTTCACACCTTTGGTACCGGATCCGAAATACGGGGATATCAACCGTGGTCTCCAGAACATAGACGAAAAGCAACATCAACCATCGGATGTATATCTGGCGTTAACCACACAACAGAATCCAACAATGTCGGGAATAAAATAGTTTGGAGAGCTTAGTTACCTGAGGAGTGACTGTTAGTCATTGTTTCATAAGTTTACAAGTGAGTGTCCGTTCACTGTTGTACGTCTATGGCTATCCATGCTTACTGTAAATCACCAACATGGGGATTGACAAGAGTGAATGGAGGAAAGTACTCCCCACATATGAACCCCAGTTTCAGTTTATGGATGACTGATACCGCATTTTCGCCCACAGTGAAACGACAACTTGTACAGTAACAAGAATATCCTGATAACTCACTAGATTGACCTTTATTTTCCTCGCCTTTTTTTCTGTATCGTCACGGGGTCGGCTTGTTAAGATTTGGATTTGACTTTGGCAAATATGTCAGTGCTTTAAGTAACTATCAGCAGTGGTTAGGTATTGGAGACTTGAGATTACTCAAAAATGTTGGCAGCTGCTTCGTTATACAATATTGTCTTCGACAAACGATCAACGTACGTAAAACACACTTGCAGTAAAATAAACTTGGTTACGAACTGCATCAATTCGCACGGTGCCCACGTCTTCTGAGGAAGTACATTCTGTCCCCAGAGACGCTTAGCGAGGTATGGCTAGTAAACTGTTAGCACTTTCTAACATTGATACGTTTGTTAATCCTTTATGTGCACAACATATCATTTAGTTAAGAGATGTGTTCAGCACAATGGACAGGAAATCTGTTTATATATGGAGAACCTGTGGAACACTCGAGGCCTCCTAACTCTTAGTAAAATAATAGTTACGTCTGTCAGGAATGTAGCGTCAAGTGCTCGGCGTTCCACTCGTTTACATAACAAGAGCAGCACGTCTCTAGGCTCCCTTGTTCTTCGGTTTAAGGACGGTTTTCTGTATGTGCTCTTGGGTTTCATCAGCATGTCGGCAAAAAAGAAAAGAAAAAAGGCAGCTTCGGTTATGATGTAATATCCGTTTAACGCAAAGTGTACAGGTGCACGCAAATACAAAAAACGAAGACTCCAATACACACACTTAGACCAGCCGTGATTAAAGTTGGCAAGGTTCACAGTAAAGAAAATATCTAAACGTACTTAGCCTGCAAAATTTTTATAAAAGCACAAACTGCGCAATAAGGTACATACATTGTTACTTCCGTGTCATCGCTAATTTGAGACATGGAGTGCTCGTACTTACTACAGGTGTCTATTAATAAAAACTTGCCCCGACAGAGATGATTAAAAATCGAATCATCTGATCAAAATTGATTCATATGTTAGAGGTTTTGTTTAAGAGTAGTATGTTCTAAGAAATATTTCGTTTACTGACCTGTAATAACCATACGCAATGCTCAATGCCGAAATTCACTCATTTTCCGCCTTTCCACGCTTGACGATTAACACCACTGGGTGTAAGTTAGTTTTGGTTTGTAATTATAAAATTGATAGAACCTCGGTTACTGATAAGCGTTGACGTGTTTTTGGTTTAAAGTTTTTTGTGCTGCGTTACTACCTGATTTCTCGTACTAAAAAATATCGTATGTAGCTTGTAAGAAAGGTCAAGTAAAGATCGTTTTTTCTCCTTTCACTGATTAGGAAAAACATTACGACCGTTGGCCACAGCGAGACTGAATGCCGCTTTGTGATGTGGAGTACTTGACGCGGTTAAGAGAAGTGTATAAGTGAAACAGTAACGAAAGGAGGATCTTGATAGCGACGATACGGGCCGCAAATGGGAAACACTACTTATTAGTGACTTCGACAAACGCAGATTATTATGAGCCGGTGCCTGGAAACGAGCGTCTGGCAAACGGCGAAGCTTGTTGGCTGTAGGCGTGCCACTGTCGTGATCATAAATGGAAAATCGTCGGACGGTGAAACCATGTGTCGGCCGGAGTGGCCGAGCGGTTCTAGGCGCTACAATCTGGAACCGCGCGACCGCTACGGTCGCAGGTTCGAATCCTGCCTCGGGCATGGATGTGTGTGATATCCTTAAGTTAGTTAGGTTTAAGTAGTTCTAGGTTCTAGGGGACTGATGACCACAGGTGTTAAATCCCATAGTGCTTAGAGCCATTTGAACCATTTTTGAAACCATGTGTGGGTGACAAGGTATCAGACTTTCAAAGAATGGGGAGGTCGGATGTTTGCCAGCTGTGTAAGGCAGGATGGGCGGCGATCCGTCGCAAATCCACTGACGGAGTACAACGCTGGTGCAGGCACAAATGCTTTTCATTTTGAACCTACGTCAGTTATCCTCAAGCCATTTTATGGTGTGTGACTTCCGGTACCACTGATCTCCACTCCCTCCCCCCCCCCCCCCCCAAGCCCTCGCCCCCATTCACTGTTCCACTCAAGAATGGCGCGTGGGAAGAATGATTGTCGGTAAGCCTCTGTATTAGCTCTAATGTCTCTAATTTTCTCATAGTGGTCATTTCGCGAGATGTATGTTGGAGGAAGTAACATGTTGTCCAACTCTTCCCGGAAAGTACCCTCTGGAAATCTAAATAGTAAACCTCTCCGTGAGGCAAAATACAATTCTTGTAGCGTCCGTCCTATCTCTCTCTCTCTCTCTCTCTCTCTCTGTGTGTGTGTGTGTGTGTGTGTGTGTGTGTGTGTGTGTCTAGCATCTGCTTTTTATATTGTGCGATGATTAAATTTCAGGTTGCTCTGGATAGTTACTCATAAATATTTTACAGCAGATACTATTTCCAGCAAGTTTTCATCAATAGTGTAGTTGCACAGTAGTGGATTGCTTTTCTTGTGTATGCGCAATATGTTTCATTTACTCGCATTTACGTTTAAGATCAACTGCCTCAGCCTGCACCATACATCAATCCTCAGTAGACCATTTTGAAAATAGATTGCACCATTCAACGTACATTACTGGACAAAGGTCTCCGTACCAGGCGACACCTTGCCTATTCCCATGATGACCCAACATCATCAATAAAGATTCCAGTGGGCACTGGATCACTGAAACGAGACCTTGGATATATAGAAAAGTATTCCTTGGTTGGCTGAATGTCGTTTCTTGTCACACCAGACTCGTGCTGACGATCCACAGTTCCATAAATTGTAGAAACCTGACAGAGTAAGAAAACATTAATACCTTAGTACCTTAAAACACCAAACAGCGATGATAAAGTTGCCTTTGAAATCACTACGGAGACACCAAGTTGCAGAGTAATATCGTCATAATTTGTATATTCGCTGAGGTGACAAGCACGGGATAGCGATGTGCAGACAAGGCAGAAAAAAGGTCAGTGCATTGGTTGAAATGGCTCTGAGCACTATGGGAATTAACTTCTGAGGTCATAAATCCCCTAGAACTTAGAACTACTGAAACCTAACTAACCTAAGGACATCACACACATCCACGCCCGAGGCAGGATACGAACCTGCGACCGTAGCGGTCGCGCGGTTCCAGACTGTAGCGCCTAGAACCGCTCGGCCACTCTAGCCAGCTTCAGTGCGTTGGGGGAGCCGTCGTTTGGTCTCATGTGATTCTTGTGAAGAGGTTTCTGACGTGATTGTGGCCGCACGGCGGGCATTGACAACTTCGAACGCGGGGTAGTAGTTGGAGCTAGACGCATATCGGGAATCATTAGGGAATTCAATATTCCGAGATTCATAGTGTTAAGAGTGTGCCGAGAATACCAAATTTCAGGCATCGCCTATCACCATGGACAACGCAGTGGCCGACAGCTTTCACTTATTGACCGAGAGCAGCGGCGTTTGTCCAGAGTTACAGGGCTAACAGACAAGCAGCACTGCGTGAAATAACCGCAGAAATTGTGGGACGAACGACAAATGTATCTGTTAGGACAGTGCGACGAAATTTGGCGTTACTTGGGCTATAGCAGCATACGAGCGACAAGAGTGCTTTCACTAACAGCACGACATCGGCTGCAGCGCCTCTCCTGGACTCGAGACCATATTGGTTGGACCATAGACGACTGGCAAACCGTGGGCTGGTCAGATGAGTACCGATTTCATTTATTAAGCGTTGATTTTAGAGTTAGTGTGGCGTAGACTCCAAGAAGCCATGTACCCAAGTTCTCAAAAAGGCACTGTGCAAGCTGGTGGTGGCTCCATAATGTTGTGTGTTACGTTTACATGGAATGAAGTGGGTCCCCTGGTCCAACTGCACCGATAATTCACGGCAGTTGGTTATGTCGGCTACTTGAAGACCAGTTTCAACTGTTCGTGGACTTGGTATTCGCAAACAACGATGGAGTTCTTATGGATGACAATGCGCCATTTCACCGGGCCGCAAATGTTCGCAATTCATTTGAAGAACATTATGGACATAACTAGTGAATGATTCGGCCACTCAGATCACCCGAAATGAATACAATCGAACATTCATGTGAGAAAGACGAGAGGTCAGTCCGTGCACAACATCCTGTTTCAACAACACTTAAATCGCAGTTTTGGACGGCTATAGGGGCACCATAGTCCAATATTTCTGCAGGACTTCCAACCACTTGAGTCCATGCCACGGAGTGTTGCAGCACTGCACTGAGCAAAACGATGTTAGGAGGAATCAAATGGTTCAAATGGCTCTGAGCACTATGGGACTTAACTGCTGTGGTGATCAGTCCCCTAGAACTTAGAACTACTTAAACCTAACTAACCTAAGGACATCACACACATCCATGCCCGAGGCAGGATTCGAATCTGCGACAGTAGCAGCAGCGCGGTTTCCGTCTGAAGCGCCTAGAACCGCTCGGCCACAACGGCCGCGGAAACTACGTTGTTCTAGTATTTCGGCACACACCTTTTGGCCACTTTGAGAGTGAGCCGACAGACGGAAGCTACAGTACTCTTTCGTCGTTTTCAACCACGTGGGAGCGCCAGAGACGTCAATAAGCAGCATGGATTACTCATAAAGTGAATCTGTAACAGTGTGTAGACACATACTGCGATATCGATGTATCACTCTGATGATGGCCGTAAGGGATACGACCGAAGTATAACAAAGAGAAATAAAGATTCTGAGGCTGCACTCTCAAAAATTTTACGTACCAATTATCTGGACGCTAAGACTTTAAGATGCTCAGTGACACCGCTATTTGGTTAGTTGAGGAACTAGATAGAAGGCCAAATAAAATAGTTTGCAAAAACGGTTACAGTTTATCCCGGATGACAAAGTTGTCTCACTTGATAATGTAACGAAAATACCGTAAAGCACTCTTTTTTTTGTACGTATGTTGCGAAAATAATTGTAACTAAGTCTTTGTCGCTGGTAAAGAAAATGTTTAACGCGTAGTGTGTCAGATGGTCTGTGCAGTATATCTGGCGTTTTCGTCTGCGATCTTACTTCAGTGGTAGAACAAAGATTTTCGTCACTGATTTCGGTCCACGCGCAGGGACGTGTGCTGTCCCTGACACGTGGTTTCCCAGTTAGTGCATCCCGAAAGCGGAAATGTGATGTGCAGCGACCTGATATTGGGAAAGAGGGTTACGGTGACCAGACTGGGCTGGAGAGAGGCGGGTTGCGGCTAACTGTACCCGCGTCACGCACTCTGACCCACTGACACGGGCGCATTGCTAACCTGCCAGACGCCTCGCCTCGCCCGCTTCCTCGCCGCCGCCGCTGCGGCTGCGTCATACCCGCCCTCGGCCAGCTGCTCCTCCCGCGCAACGCCACTCTCAGCTGCTCCCAAGCTAGAGCCGGTTTGCATACACTTCACTGACGGTGAAACGTGCCATGCCGTGACGAAATCATTAAAAATGATAGACCGTACTGATATAAATGAAGTATAAGCGGTGATCAAAAAGTTTCCGTTCGGTCCAGAATCGGTATGCCAATCCGGCAAAATCGCCGTGAACATTGTGGCAATCATTCCACCAATGCACCTGGCTGAAGATATCAGTTTGTGTTTTAACAAAGTTCTGCTGCGTGAAGTAGTCCGCAACTGTCTGCTGAAAATCTTTGTCTGACGAGAATCCTCGACTCTTCAGGGCCTTAAGGGACCGAAGGCGTGATGATCGCATTGGGAGAGATCAGGAATATAGAACGTGTACTGGAGTATCTCCCACTAGTTGGCGTAATGGATGGACCGGCGTCTTCTGTCGAATCGCGTCAGGCGCGGAACCAGACGCACTATTATAAAATGGTGGTTTTCGACAGACATACTGCCCCATGTATGTTGATGAATTTTCAAATGTATGTCAACATATACATAGCAGAAAGGCGGGGGAGGGGCATCCATCCCCCCCTCCCTCCTGGAGCGGGCTCCCCCCTCCCCCAATTGCATTAAGTGCTCGTGTTTTGTCTGTGCCAGTAACTGGAATGTTTGGGGTGAATCCTTTGCCACGACCCAAGGGGGTTCTTTTTTGCTGTATGTCAAACAAATACCCAGAGTGACCCAGAAAGCATCCCAGAGTGCCCCATACAGCTACAACACTAAGCGCAACACTAACACACTTCTTAAATGATATGCATAGCTAACCATATGCAAGCTTTATATCTTCATTCCCTGATGTATGTCTACCGGTGTTTGTCCTTCAGCAGCCAAGAAAAGAAGAGCAACACGTTGGTCCTTTTTGGACACACTTTGTAATGACGTCGCCGTAGTTGACGCTCCAGCATTTACGGCGTACACGCCGAAAGAGACGGATGCCACACAGATCCCTTGCCTACATGTCTGTGCTTATAGAACCACTTCGGAATCGCGCTATGTTGCATATACGCTGCAACAATGGCCCTCAAACGGAATCTTTTTGATCGCTCCTTATAGCTGTTAAGTATTTTTCTGTACTTTATCGCCGGCCGGCGTGGCCGAGCGGTTCTAGGCGCGACAGTCTGGAACCGCGCGACCGCTTCGGTCGCAGGTTCGAATCCCGCCTCGGGCATGGATGTGTGTGATGTCCATAGGTTAGTTAGGTTTAAGTAGTTCTAAGTTTTAGGGGACTGATGACCTCAGATGTTAAGTCCCATAGTGCTTAGAGCCATTTTAACCATAACCTGTTTTTCTTTCCTCGGAAAACATACTTTCTCTCCTACTTAGTACATTCTTGTTTACGCTTTTCATTGCTAAGATCAGTTTGTGCCGAGAACTTCCGCTCATTTCCAACTCAGTTCAATTTTATTCGTATTAAGAGAATGTAATCTGCTAAGATATTGTAAGTCATCGTAAACTCATTCACTTATTTGGTCACTTTTAAACTGGTGGAATTGACTCGAGACCTTCAGTCTCGACTGAAGCGAAGGAAAAATTAGGCTATTTACTTTCCACTACATTCTAACTTACGGAGCGGCTGACCGGCAGTACTAAAAATGGCTCTGAGCACTATGGGACTCAACTGCTGTGGTCATCAGTCCCCTAGAACTTAGAACTAGTTAAACCTAACTAACCTAAGGACATCACACACATCCATGCCCGAGGCAGGATTCGAACCTGCGACCGTAGCAGTCGCACGGTTCCGGACTGCGCGCCTAGAACCGCGAGACCACCGCGGCCGGCGCGACCGGCAGTACTGCCGCATGGCGGTGGCAGAGACAGATGTCGCTGTTGGAGTACTGGCTGTTATTCGTGTTGTACGGCCCCTGTTAGTACATAGCGATAAAAAGAATATCGCGTTAGACCAGTCTGGGACCGCGCTATCGAATGAGCACCCAAAATTCCGCTTGAAAAACTCATTTTGTTCGCAAAGCGAGACAAACCGACGCTTCACTACGATACGAGGCGCTGCATGAAAGACGTGGTGAGTAATACTTGTTTGGTCTGACTCAAACTACACACTGAAAAAACCAAATTGGATATATCTGCCGAAACACCAGAGGATAGGTGCCTGATCTCTCTTAGGAGAGACAGCCCCCATAAAATGTCCAACGCTACCATCCAGTGCGTTCTAGCTTCCGCGCTGTCGCTGCAGACAGTTCGTTGATCACTGGCTTTATAGTCTGATGTAAATTAGTTACCATTTGACAGTGAGTTGGCTTCGCTGCTACACCAATGACAGTCGGGCATCGCCGCCTACCACTATGTTACCACCTCCGCTGCGAAAAGCGTTTGGATATTAGCTCTGAGGTGGGGGGAAACTTTTCCTAATGTGACAGTTTTATGTTTCAAGTAAAACAATTTCTGCCATCATTAAAATTAAGAGCAGATTTCTGGAATGCATACACACACGAATTTCGGCATTATTTGATTTCTGTAAAATATGGACTTTCAAGCGATTATCCATCGCCGCAGATTGGAGCGCTGTTGTGGCTTCCTTGTTTGCAATAACGTCGCAACTTTGGACCGTAATCGTCTGGTGCCAACTAATTCAAATCACATTATGAGTTGAAAAATACAGTCTGTATCGCTGCTCTGCATCTAGTCAAATCTGTCGGAAAAAAAATTATCGTGTGTAAACAACAAAACATCAAACGTCACTTGCAGATTTTTCCTTTTTTTCTTTTGGTAAACTGAAGTGGTTGGTTGGTTGGTTGATTTGGGGGAGGGGAGGGTTGGGTTGTTCGGGGAAGGAGACCAGACAGCGAGGTCATCGGTCTCATCAGATTAGGGAAGGATGGGGAAGGAAGTCGGCCGTACCCTTTCAAAGGAACCATCCCGGCATTTGCCTGGAGCGATTTAGGGAAAGCACGGAAAACCTAAATCAGGATGGCCGGACGCGGGATTGAACCGTCGTCCTCCCGAATGCGAGTCCAGTGTCTAACCACTGCGCCACCTCACTCGGTAAAGTGGTTATAGCTGTTTAATATCTGACACTGACTGTATTGTTAAAACTATTTTCCATGCCTCTGGATCTATACATATTCGCAGGTGAGGAACTGACTCAGATATATTTCTGTTGTGTCCAAACGAGAGCGCTACTGTAGAGCAAGCATTTCAGATGCAGGGTCACTCCATCTCCGTAACCATCCTCAGGACTTCGCACGTGTCGTCGTGTCAAGGGTGCGCTACGAGTACCTCAGGTTGAGGAAAACTGCAGTTACCAGAGTAAACTGCAGTGGACGTTATCGTGCCGTTGGCATGTGCAACAGACTATTGCGAACAGTAACAGCGAATGTACGGACCACAGCGCAGCAAGTAGCTCCCCATTTCGTCTTAGGTAAACAATAATCAATCAGTCGTACATCCAGAACCACCACCTGACTATGGGATGTAGAAGTTATCCCCTCCCCCATCACCCCCCCCCCCCCTCACACACACACACCTGTTCGAAAGTTTCCCCTTCAATAGGCAATAGGACACTGTTCAAGCAGATGACGTTGGTGTTTTCGTGTGGGGGAATATTCGCATGCGGCCGGCCGTAGTGGCCGTGCGGTTCTAGGCGCTACAGTCTGGATCCGAGCGACCGCTACGGTCGCAGGTTTGAATCCTGCCTCGGGCATGGATGTGTGTGATGTCCTTAGGTTAGTTAGGTTTAATTAGTTCTAAGTTCTAGGCGACTGATGACCTCAGAAGTTAAGTCACATAGTGCTCAGAGCCAATATTCGCATGCGATGGAATGAATCGCCGATGTGTGTGCTGTCGGAGCGCCCTAAATATCACCCACACTTTCAGAAAGACAATGCACCACCTAATCGCTCTGGAATTTCAGCAGAAAAGATACTACCGAGCGCAAATCGTACTGAGCTGCGGCCAGTCTCCGTGAGCTGAGCTGAGCTCTAAATTGTCATCCAGACGTTTTCGTTCAGTGAAATTCATGCACCTTCGCAGACGTCAGTGCAGCGGAAGGGGTTTCTACTCCGTACTATTTAGTCTCCATTGCTTAGGGCTGTACGCTCCAAGCCCACAAACAGTTTTTCGAGGAGGGTATGTCGTACTATTGTTAGTCATTCTGTCTTCCTTGTTTCGTCAGTGTAGCAAGGCAAATAAAATTCGCCATGCCACCGTATTTGCCTTAATCTCACTGCTCGTATGTGAAATAAATGTGGGGGCAGTTGAATTGTTGCACGGTCTTCCTCATATGTCGGATTTTTAACTTCACGCAACAGTGTTAAGCGAGAACGTTGCTTCTCTTCAAAATATTCTCCGTTTTAGTTCCCGAAGCATCTCGTTTTGGGTGTACCTACCTGTTACAACCAAATAAGAGAGCATCAATGAATCCGCTCGGTCCTTGCTCTTTTAACTACTTCATAAGCACTTTAAACACTGGAGTAGGACCCTACATTTTTCATATTGTCTTGTATGTAGTTTCCTTAATCAATGTCTTCCATCCGTCACCCCTACTGCTGATTACACGCTTTCCATACGTTTTAAATGGCTGTGGTATTATAGTAAGATATCAAAGCGATGTGACCATCTGCAGAAACTTGGCAACATTCTTGAGGTCGTAAACTGTATTCTTTCCCTCTTCAGAATGCGCTAAACGCAAATAATTCAAGAGATGGTTGTTTTTCGAAATAATCTGACGTAATTATCTAGAAGCATAGCTGTCTTTGGACAATAAATACTACGAAAATTAGATGCTAATTTGCGAATGAACGCACAGAGGGAGAAACAAGATTCAATAATAGGTATGTGATAGTTTTTCATTGGAACCCGTGGTGTTTCTTCTTATGTTATCGAGCAAGTCACACACGTTTATTACTTCCACAACTAATTTGCTGCGGGATATCCTTCTCAAGGACGTTATCTACATTGTATCTTCCACCTAATGTGCTTTCCTCTCGTTTCCAGCTGAACTGCATTCTTCCAGTGGTTAAGACGATCACTGAAATTATCTGTTCTCAAGAGTAGCGGTGAGCGACCTGGGTTGAAAGAAATCTGGTGCAGATAATAAATTCATTAAAGTGTTAACGCCTCTGATGTTAGTCGTTGTCGACCGCAACAGAATGCAGTCGGCGACCTCTTACGTGACTCATAGAACCACTTTCTCTTGGATCATTAAAATCTAATTTGCTCCTAATTACTTGATCGGTTCAACAAAAACACATCGCTAGGTGGAATTCTCAACATTCAGGCACACGTTTGAACTGCCGCATCGTCGAGACTGCCTTACTACTAGACTTAAAAGCGAATGGTTTCTAGATTAATGATCTAGTTCCTTATTTCTAATATTGGGCTGTGACACTGGCAGAAAACGTCGTCAAAGACTAAGGTTAAGCTTATCTCGTTCCGTTGGACACACAGCATCGCAGAGCCAAACCTGCATCCTAATATCAAAGAAGTCTTTGCATACAGACTGTCGAGAGCGGGCGAAGTAAATCTACATGTTGGCATTCACAAAACAGATTGCAGCACGGAAGAGGTGTATACTTCCACCAACAAAAAATAATTTAGGTAGGAATTAAAAGTGAATCACACTGTCACTGTGTCTCTAAATTTTCGATAAATTAAATAAATTTGGATAGTGATTAAAAGCAGAAAGGATCGTTAAAATTTACCGGCTCGTCGAGATTGAAGTCATTAGATGTACTTGGTCAGCTGAGAGAGGAAGATGGTTGGAATCGGCGGTGGCCATGTAGATTTTTTCCTTACTCCATTGAATCTGTTTCTGGTGACTGGTATTTAACTCGGTTTCTTAGCTATACTAGGCCAGCTTGAGCTACTGGCTCAAAGACCAGGGTTACATTAAAATCTAAAACGAAAAATCTTTGATCAGGTGTAGTTAGAGGATGAGATGCTGATAAAGAGCCGTGCTGGAAAATGGTAATTACTTTAAATTTACAACTAGCCCTGTTCCAAGAGCCACATCGTACTTGACTAACTTTCGAATCATTTCACTGTTACTGGATTCCTTAAGATTATTTACTGTGTAACTGTCATCGTTTATTACAGTTAATTTCCTCGCCAAAGAACATAACATTAATCGAAGGTGCATGATCGGTTTCAGACAAAACAAACACATTAACACTAGAGCTGCTCTGACTTCGCAGGGATAACACTAAGTATCTTTAGTTTGGCGACTTGTCTGGCGTACCGGTAATATATTATGCATAAAAAGCTTCATTGTGAATCGGTCTGTCTCAGTGAATCCTGTGACGAAACCCCTCTCAGTAGCTCCTGAGGTTAGCCTTCACGTACAGACACAGAAACGCGATGCGAAACGTTATCATTCATATAGAAGATGTAGTACTTCTCCAAGATTTTTTTAGGAAGTTCGAAAAGTATATTCGTTTCTGGTAGTCTCTTACGCATGAAGAGTGAATTTTCGTTTCTATTAAGGGTCATTTCCTTAATAAAAGCAGGTCCTCTGCAGTTTACCATAGCAATTGACACGCGAGCTACGATAAAATAGTTCTCGAAAACAAATAGATCACACAAGCATGAAACTCCACAGGAGCATGGTGACAATCACGTAGCTGCCTAACAAGTGTGATGATAAATGAGATTATTAAATCGATGTATTTAGTTCTCCAGTGTTTTTCGTATTCGCCACCAGTTACGATGTACTTGTACGTACAGTACACCTTTTTAAGAAAGGTGCGTAAAACATAAATTTAATGAGAGTGGTACGCTTTAGATTATTGTTCTTAAATAATTTGTTTTGGCACCCTGATACACTTCGTGACAATTAATGAAGATTTGATCACGATATGCTGAACTTCAGATACGGACTTCTTGCTAGCAAACTCTAATTTTTCTGGCGGATTTCTTCAACAGATATTATACAGTTCATTATTTCTCTATAACAGGTACGTAAATCTGTGACTCTTAAGTTATGAACTGTAACGGACGGCAGCTGTCCATTGATAATGAATTCTGATGAGAAGTCTGGACGTATTCTCAAGTTCTGCTTTGTTATTTGCAGCAACTTACACCCAAATTTTTGGAGCTGTAAAATGCTGCTTTTTTAAGTCGTGTCCTCAGTTTTCAGGCTTCTTTTCTGAACGCAAAATTTCGTGACGTGTTATGATTCGTTGGGGTTGATTCGGGGAAGGGGACCAAATAGCGAAATCATCGGACCCATCGGGTCACGGGAGGATGGGGAAAGAAGTCGGCCGTGCTCTTTCAAAGGAATCATTCCAGCATTTGCCTGAAGCGATTCAGGTAAATCACTGAAAATCTGAATCAGGATGGCAGGACGCGGTTTAAATCGTCCTCCTGAATGAGTCCAGTGTGCTAACCACTGAGGCACCTCGTTCGGCGGTGACGTGTTACAATGCAGCTGAATAATTGTAATTGCATGTGGTGTCTAGAAGAACATGTCCTATGACGGCACTGATATAACGCTGGAGTCAGATAAGCAGTTGCTTCACCTGAACGCAAGGTCCATTGAACTTGGCGCCCAAACTTTATAGCTATGAAGCGGTCATAGCAGCCCACATCTTGTAGGTTGCTGTCGACTCAACAGTCGGGCTAGTGTTGGAGTTGCTTTCCCGAGAAACAAGAATACCCAGAGAAAACACAACCTCTTACTTTTTGCAGCATACAAGGGTAGGAGGAAAACTTTTCGGGCCGAATGTTAGAGGCTGCATTAAATTTCTTTAAATAAGTAATTTTTTTGTGTTCAGCTGTTTTTATTTTAAAAAATCTCATTGTTTGATTAGGGAATAGCCAGTTTCAGCCCTCTGGGCATTATCTACATCTGTACTCCGCAAGCTACCTTGCGGTGTGTGGCGGAAAGTATTGTGTGTACCACCGTCACTTCCCCCTTTCCTGTTCCAGTTGCGAACGGTTCTTGGAAAGGAAAAAGATTGCCGGGAAGACACGGTGTGGGCTCGATTCTCTCTAATTTTTTTGTTCGTGGACTTTACACGAGACACACGTAGGAGGAAGCGATACATTTTTTGTTTCTTCTAGGGAAGTATACTCTCAGAATTTTAACAGCAAAACACATCGTGATGCAAAACGCCTCTGGCAGCATCTGCCACTGTAGTTGGTTGATCATCTCCGTGATGCTTTTGTGGTTAATAAATGAAACTGAAATAAAACGCGCCACTTTTTTTTTTTTTTGGATCTTACCTATTTCCTCTATCAACCGTATCTGGTATGGATCCCATACTGAGTGGCTGTTTCCTTTTTGGAACTAACGTTGTCGCCGATTAGCCGTTTTCAATCTCTTGGGCATTACTTATCAAGCAACATCAATCAAAAATTACTTTGTCAGCTGTATCCATCTACATAAAATCACAGAATTTAAACTGAGTGTTCTTGCTTGACTTCAGCAAGGCGTTTGATATAATTAAGCACTGTTGCCAAATGAACAAAATACGGGCGTGCGGAGTAGCAGACCAACTGTGTGACTGGACTGACGAGTTTCTAGCAAATGGAACACACCACATTGTTTTCAACGAAGAAAAATCTTCGGACATACCCCAGGTCCATTACTTCTAACTAATCTACACACACACACACACACATATATATGTATGTGTGTGTGTGTGTGTGTGTGTGTGTGTGTAGATTAGTTAGAAGTAATGGAGCTGGGGTACGTCCGAAGATTTTTCTTCGTTGAAAACAATGTGGTGTGTTCCATTTGCTTGATAAGTAATGCCCAAGAGATTGAAAACGGCTAATCGGTGACAACGTTAGTTCCAAACAGGAAACAGCCACTCAGGAAAATGACGTCCTTCAACAAAGTATCTTAAAGCAGTCCCTGTAGTTCCCCTTTCGTTAATGTTTCTACACTGAATACATTCAATTCCTGAACTGCACATTCTGAGAAGTCATCTATTCACCCTATTCACTGGTCCCGAAACGACTGCTACCCACAAATTTCTTTGCATCGTTGGATAAGTGGGTTTCAGGGGCGCAAAATTCTGTGAATATTACCGTTGAAAGAGATCAGAATCTGAACATTGCTTTCCTTAAGTTAAGAGTGCACGAAACAGGCCAAAAGCGTCTGGGAGCAGTTCAGTCTATTCAGCGCTACGTTTCATAAGTACAGTTTTTAAACTGTAGTTGAAGAGAGAGATTCTAAGCAAAGAATTTACTTGAACACCTGCTGAGAAACGGAACTCGCATTAATCTAGACTTATTTCGGGTAACCCTCGGAATTCTGTTGACGCAAAAACAAAATCTGAGGCCGTAAAAAATCAATCTAATTGTGCGCTTTGGCGTGGCCAGCCAACATACGGTTGTGGGTTTAGTAACGTCTTTGCTTGGTGCTGTCCTACCGTAATGTAAAATTTACTTGATACTCAGATGATCTGATGTTCCCCAGTCGCACCATGCGTCTATTTTTGTCCTAAAAAATGACTTATGCGTACATTTCCTCTGACTTCCAGATATACACTGCGCCATCCGTTCAGTTCTTGGTTTCTTATGATTGTTCACTAAAATCTGTCAAGCGGATAACTCATCTCCGTAGTCGTGGTCGCCTATGAGGTGGCACTAAACTGCACGCTCACACCCAACTATCACATAACAGTAAGCACCATTGAACGCAGAGAGAGAGAGTGAGAGAGAGAGAGAGAGAGAGAGAGGACCCCTCCTGCCAGGCGGCTGAACCCACCCCGAGGGAAATCCCAGCCAACAATACCATACGACGTTTAATTTAATAATGTGTGGAGAATTCGGAAGCTGAACGGCAATATTCCTGATACGCATTGACCCTACGAATATTGCCGGTTTGTGTCACTGCATACAAGAGCCGTGCTGGTCGATCGAAGGAGCGGAGAGATTGTAGGACGCGTGGTATTGGAAGGTGATCTCAGTAGTACTAACCATACGGCGGAGGAATTGGCAGTGTCCATCTAAGGAAGCATGTCAGTATTTTCTGCATAAATGACTACGAAGAATAAAACAAAGTTAAGTAGTATGGCGAATGCGGTGTTCGGTTAACGCTTCCCTATTAGTGAGCCCAGTTCTTGCGCCTATTATAATTCTAGATAGGTCTAGTGTAACCTGTACCCGAAGTCTTTCATGAAACTGGATATCCATCGAACTGACAGGGAGAGACCAGCATACTAACTATGTAGGAGGAAGGTAGTGACACACATCCCCGTAGATGCGGAGGCAGGATGCGTTGCGGTTTTCCACGGTGCAAGTCAGCATCAGTCATGTGTGAAAAAGGCCTGCTTTCCAAGTGACGTGTAACGTGATCATGCCAAATAAGGTTGTGGGTTTAGTAACGTCTTTGTTTGGTGCTGGTGCCGATGCAATTCACACTAACCAACTACACGTAGATGTTTTGAACTAGAATCTAGTACGGAGATTGGAAACGGTTGCAGTGGCTCAGGACTCTAATAATGTGAAGGAGGCAAAATTTGAAAATTAAAGTTTCTGTACAATTTGACTCGGGTAAGCAGTCGCCATTAGGAGCTTAGTCAGAATCTCATGGGAATATTAATGTATCAGCATAAATGTGACTGGGGCTGTAGACTACCCATCTGACTCAAACAACAATGTTCCGAGACTCGGGCGTCACTCCAGAGAATAGTGACTAATAAAACTAAGAGTAATGAATGTTTCCAGCTTCACGCAGTAGTCACTAATATAAAGAAACTGCACACTCTGCAATTAATTAAAAAGAAAACTCTCACTTTCACTTCATTTAGTTAGTAAATGAAAGCGAAGTACTGAGAAAAAAATTAAATAAGTCTTCTAAAAAAATTACAGGTATTGCGCATCGTAATATTAAACTTTGCTGTTAAACAACTGCTTGGTGAACTTAAGTCGCCTTAGCTTGACGCAACCATAAATATGTCAGCCAAAATGGATACAAAACGAAGACTGAAGTAGACATTTTATGATTTTTGTTTCGGCATTGCAACAGCTGTCTGACTAGTCGTTCGACGTATTCACATGTTCTTTCGGGTACTACATTACCTGGAACTCGAAGTTCGGTGATGTTTCGGAAATTTGGTTCAAAACCTGAAACAGATTTATTGAAAAAATCTAATATAATGATTCTTCCCCACATACTGTCCTTCTCCCGCCACTCAGAAAAAGTGGGGCAAAATATTTCTTCTCACTTATATCTGAAATTAATACTTGAATGGCAATAAAAAAGACAAGTGTAACTAGACCATAACAGAGTTACTCGGAAACTAAAACAGTGGCACAGGATGAAGTTGCGAGAAACGCTATATTTCGAAGACTATTGAAGTGAGTTTTGAAAAAAGCTAGAAATCCCACTTTCAAAAAAATGGTTCAAATGGCTCAGAGCACTATGGGACTCAACTGCTGTGGGCATAAGTCCCCTAGAACTTAGAACTACTTAAACCTAACTAACCTAAGGACAGCACACACATCCATGCCCGAGGCAGGATTCTCCCACTTTCAGGTTGTTGATAAAATAACTGACTGCATCAAGGCAGTGACTTAAAGGATAAAACACACCTGGTAAGGCCACATCTGTCCAGACCAGACCTCACCACAAAGGAAGAGAGAGCAATAAAATTAATCCTTTAATCCTGATCACATTCGAACTCCAAATAAAATTCCGATTAAAATGACTCCTAACTGAGACCAGTCGATTAATTAACAGTTCACCAAACTTAATGATTTATACCACTAAATTAATTTTCCCAATTCCACAGAAGCAATCGAGGTATTGTCTGCATAGAAGACCACCGGTTTGAGGGGCGGGGCAAATTTAACATTCCCCGTTTAGTTAACACAGAAACGCCAAAGAGGGCGAAGTCTAGCTTGGTTTTCTGGGCGTTATTTCGAATCTTCGATGAAGCCACGTGGTAGCGGAGGCACACAGTTTTCCCACGTTCTGAGAATTCGCGCCAGTTCAGGTCACCCAACTTGACGGCCGAAACTCGGTCACTCCAGGCGGCCGAGACAGCAAGAACGATTCCACCTTCCCCCCCCCCCCCCCCCCCCCCCCCCCTGATACTTCGGATACAAGGACCTTTTCGTGTACCGCGGAGTTCTACCGTAGCTCATCGACCGAGCCTATAAATAACCTGGGGAGCTGCTCTCCAGCCAATTCCGTTCCACTTGCTAGAGATGTCAACATCGCGAGGTTCGGTGTGCGGCAGTTACCGCCATTTAGTGGCTACTGCTTCTCATTACGTTGGGAACAGCCTAGGATAGTAATCAGCGAACCACTTACGTTGTTTAAAGTTACTATGAAAATTGCAGTTAGCAGTTACAATGGTTGCGATTGTACTACCGCTACGTCTGCGCCGCAAGATACTGGCGCTGCAGGTCGACATGTGGCGTGGTGGGCTGTTTTGGCCGGCCCCCAGTTACTGTTACAGTGAGAGAGACAGATGGTTAGTTTCTTCTGTTACAGTGATATCCATTACTTCATTTCTGTGCCCTCTCTCTGGGGACTGGTCTTCAGAATGAAGACGGTTTTGTTGTGACAGCCGGTATACTTTCAACTTGTCCTACATAAAGTCCATTACTCGCCCGGACTCTACATTCTGATAGTGAAAATTTTTGGAAAATTGTGACAGGGCTACCTCTGATTTATGTGCCCATTTTTGAATATATGTTTCCCACGTCGACTTTCGTTGTCTGTAGCTTCCCTATTGCCCCTTTTGTAAATAGTCATTACTAGGCGATGAAACGCCTGCCGTGAGGAACGAAGTCTGGCGCGTGGGACAGAAGCCCTGCAGGTGAGTGATCTGCTAGGGAAAAAAGTCAGTCGGCGATTCTTTTGTAATCGGCTACAGTTATATTCACCAACACCCAAAAGCACAAGCAAACATTTTACACTGGCATTCGTTTCATGCATCAAGAAAACTCGAAAACCGTTGCACTATATCGACTTACTGCAAAAGTACATTTGGTGCCATTTTGGCTCTACCTACTTAGTTTTTATAGTATTTTAATCCGTTCAGCACCATATCCTTTCTGCCAAATTTCCGTATGTAGCTCTTCACGCTAGTACATTCTGGTTCAAATGGCTCTGAGCACTATGGGACTTAACTTCTAGGGTCCTCAGTCTCCTAGACTTAGAACTACTTAACCTAACTAACCTAAGGACATCACACACATCCATGCCCGAGGCAGGATTCGAACCTGCGACCGTAGCGGTCGCGCGGTTCCAGACTGTAGCGCCTAGAACCGCTCGGCCACCCCGGCCGGCAGTACATTCTGTCCAAACCTCTTTATCATTGCTGCAACATACAGCCACTGTAACCTGCCCACTGTACTCAAGCCTTGCTCCCCCTCGTCCTCTAAAATTTTTACCATCCCCCCCCCCGCCCCCCACCCCCACAATTTAATCAATAACCAAATTAATTCCTTGGTATCCCAAAATGTGTTTTACCAACCGATCCCTTCTTTCAAGCAAACTGCTTCGTACATTTATTTTCTCCTTAGTTCGATTCAGTACTCCCTGGTTTGTTATCCGATGTACTTACATAACCTTCAGCATTTCAAATGCTTCTATTCTCTACTTCCACGAACTTGAAACGCCGACGATTGACAATCCAGACAAGGCTACACTAAAGACAAATACCGAGAGAAGACTTATTTATTCATAAATTTGTGTTAAATGTCAACAAATTTCTCTTTTTCCCAGAAACGCCCTCTGCCAGCCTGCATTTTATATACTGCCAGCTTCCGCCCTTATCAGTTACTTCGCAGCCCAAATAACAACTCATCTAGTATTCTTACTGTCGTATTTCTTACCCTAATTCCCTCAACATAGTTCGACTTGTTTATATTACATGCCATTACGTTCGTTTTACTTTTGGTATTCATCTCGTAACGCCTCATTTCGGTGTAAATGAAAGTCTTTTTAAACTGTCTCATCATACGGTACAAAGGTGTAAAACTGATCCCACTACTCAGGCTTGCCAGTGTCATTGGTTATTTATTTTCGCAGCTTCAATTAACGTTGAGAGGTTGAGCTTACCCATTCCTGAACTTCACATCACAGCAAACCTACACGATTAGGCAATAAAATGGTGAACACACTGACTCGCGTTGTTAAAATTAAGAAAAAGCTTTGTGTTGCTGTGTATGATAGAGGGATGGCAGGAGAAGATACGAAAAAGTATGCCAACTCGTTAATTTCTTCCACATCAGAGACAAGGAGGAACACTGGGCCAACGCGGAGCAGCAAAAGCTTATTACCGCTGTCTCACTGTATTGGTCAGCAGCAGCATCTAGGCAGGTTATTTGCGGCCGGAGACCGACAGCGCAGTCCGTAACGAGGAGCGCGCCATGGGAACCGGCGTACAGTGGGACTGCAGCCGGCCGAATCATCTATAAATTACGGCCGCGGTGGCGTCGGCGCCGGCTGGGAACCGGTCTGCTGAGGCATTGTCCGGCGAAACTCTCCGCCATCTTGTGGATTATCAAAGCGGGAAGGGCCCGAGGTCACTGTCAGTCCTCGCCGTCTCGCTGACAACGGACTTAAAAAACACGTTGCTGTTACGAATGCTAATAAGCCGTGATCTCTTCAAATAGCTTTAACATCTACATCGAAAGTATGCTCCAGCCTGTTTGAGCAGCAAATTGCTTTCCCGCGCTTGGTCCAGTTGGAAATGATATATTCTTGCTTAACTCCGCTCAGAGAACCAGCTCATCGAACCATTTATGTGGGGGAAGGGACTCGCGCTTTACTTTCGAGCGTGAATCGGAATTTCTCTCTAACTCGAAGTACTGCAACGGTTCAGCCACATTAAATAACAGAAAAAAATCTTGGGACTGACTGAATTAGGTACGGTCAGAAAGTTTGTACTCGCCAAGAAGCAAAACGTCACATTAGAAAACAAAATTGTTGAACTAAAATCGTCATCCGTACACGTTTTGCCAGGTTAAATAAACCCATAAATAAAACATTAGATACATCTGTATCGATATAAAGGTTTGACACTCGTGACAAAAATGACTAATGAATCAACAGAAAAAAAAATATGTAAAATGTTTTCGTCATGTCTGACAGTTTGTTTCTATGTGTCAAAAATGAGTTTCAGCAACATTTTAACTCTTCTGTATTAAGTCAACACACCGCGCTATCGTTTATGAATACGCAACGACTGGAGATCAGTAGTAGCGTATGCATACGATAAAGACGACGGCAACGCAGAGTTTACTGTAATCATATACCAGTTACATAGCTCTTTGAGATTTATTGGGTAAATCGCAATGAGCTCATTTCGGCAAAGCAGGAAAAAGCGTAAAATAAACAAAGCAGAGATACTAAGTAACACATTCATACAAACGGAATAAATACAGTACAACTAACCTATAAAAAAATCACAAATTATAAACTACTAGAAATTAACACGTAAAGATAAAAATGAAACATAATAATCTCAACACAAATCAGAAGAAATTTCAGGTAAAAAACATAAACAGAACCAAACTTAAGAAAAGAATAAAAACATACCCGAGTTTCCACGCATTACTTCTAGTGGTGACTATGTAAACAATTGATATCACTCATTCACTGTCATCCAAGCTATCAAGAGAGAAAAACACGCAAAACTGACTAATCTATATCTAAAAATCACATAACAGAACATCTATAACGAACGTCCAAACTAACCTCTAAATACAAATTCCAATAAGGAGAGCAGGTGGCAACATAGATATGACACGTAAGGTAAAAACGCCAATGGAATGTAAAATACTTTTATGATCATAGTTACGGTTTTCAATATTAAGACTATCACTTATTAACGTATTTACGGAACACCTGTTGATGGAGACATGCCGAAATGAGCTCACTGTGATTTGCGCAATAAAACTCACATAAAGAGCAGTGTAACTCGTACATCGTTATCGTAATTTTCAATAAAAGACATATTTTGCACTGTGAGCTCGGAGAAAAAAAAATTCAAAAGATTTGAACACCACAATGCTTCACCAGCCACTGTTCTGTTGGAAGTAGAGCATGCAGTTGCCTTCTTCCGATACTTGAAATAGTTTGCCCCCACAACAGCATGAGGTAACAGTACTACAAATAAAAAGGTACACGGTTCAACTCTCTCCATCCTACGATATTTGACTCGTAGCTATCGATCCGCAGAACTCGTCATGAAGATTTACAGTTAGTGCATCGTTGGCGTGTTCACTTCTAAGTTGAGATTACAATGTTTGTAACAACCAATGTGATGAAAATTACACGGAAGCTTTGTACATAACTTGTATTGGCACATCAAAAGTCCGTTGCAACTATCGCAGCTGATATGATCGTTATAAGAACGGGGATTTCAATAGCATTGAAAACGTAGTCTGTATCTGACATGAAACTTTTATTATCTTACAAAGTAGTACTCCGAAGTTGGCTAAAATCATAACACGCAGTCGAAGTCCCGAATGAACCCAAATCTAAATTTGTGTAGAACAATGTACCAGCGATAAGTGATTCAGACTGTAGAGAGATAGCGTTCGCCAAGGTCCAACAGTGGTCTATATTAAAATACCGGAAAGATCTCGTTAGACAGAGGTTAATCAATGAAGAGCCGTCATACTAAATGGAAACGTGAAAGTACAGTACGCCTCGTCGACGTTTAAATACGTAATATTAGCGTAGGAGTTCGGGCGGGTTGGAGTAACAAGTCTTCAGACAAGGATTGGAGAAGTTGCGTTTAAAGCGTGTAGCGTTAATGAAAAATTTGAGTTAAGTTTCGTTCTATGGTTACCTGATATTAACGTAATTTCTGTTCGCGAAGGCTAGTGTTATTTATGTAAAGTGTGACGTATGTTTACATACAAGGGTAACTACGTTGCAGAGCTAATGGGTAGCAAGACAAAGTTCGTCGATCTAGTGGACTAAGCCGTGTTTGATTGTGAATAAACAGTAGTCATAAAAAAATATAAACTTAGTTAATTTAGATGGTCGAGAAGCTTCCTAAATTTTCTAAAAGATTCCACAATTGGTTCGATTCTTGTCCCTGTAAATTCATTGTCTTTTCTTTAGTACAGTATCTGCAATTAAGCAAAGTGACGCACAGGAACGGTAGGCCCTAATTCTGGAGGAGCCCACAATCAGTTCTGGTCTACTGTCATTTAAATATTGTATCATTCCTAACCTTGCATGTAAATGCACTCTTCAGCCATTGACTTACTCTCCCGTGCCCAAATAACACGTTGTCGGTATGTCGTTCAGCAGCTGTGTGTAACATAGAGCCAGTCACTATACAGCGGTGACCAACATACTTTGTAACCAAGTTAGCCAAGCCACTGTGTGCAGCATACCGTTCGCATATGAAGCGAGGGATACGGAGACGACGGCATGTGCCTTCGACTCTGGTGTCGCTGTCATAGCAGTAGTCTATACTGAACCCAAAGATTTTACCAAGAACTGTATCGTCTTAGAGATTGCCGCAAGTTCCCTGAACATATTTTACGCTTCATATTTTACGCTTCATATTCTATGTATAGACATAACAGAATTATGAAACGCATTAATTGCACTGAAAATGATACATCACACTATAGGATTAGTTTCCGAATGGCCGACCTGAAAAGGACCCCCACACTCTGTAACGGTATTCCGTACAGTAATAGGGAAACATACAGGTATTACAACAGTAAAATTTCGAAAATTAAGACCGACTTTCGAATTGAAGCCCTGAATTTGGCAATATTTTCCCTTCAAATAGTTAAGTTCACACATTAACACTAAATGAACTTTTGAAGCCTCGAAAGCCTCCTCTTTCCTCGAGTCCTCCATAGGTCGTTAACGACCCACGCGGGAAAGCTTTAAGTATCGTCGGTAGGCCATTTAGTGAACGCGGTCAACGAACACAGGTGTGCGACAGTTAATGGTAGATCTTTGGCTGAAAGGTCGGTGCCTCCTTCCACCGTTGGATTACTGCCCTACAGTAAGTCACTGAACTCTAAATGGAATGACTCGTCGCTCTAGTGTCCAGTTTGTAATCTCCCAGAACGTGTGGGTTCAAAGCATACCAGGTGACGCAGTGCTTAGACATTGGATTCGCATTGAACTGGAACAGCAGAAACCCGCATCCGACCATCATCTCCCTGTACCAGTCACAGCGAATTAAATTTCCTTTGAAAATGAAACTGCTATCTTCTTTGTCTTATCGGAGCTTTCTCCTTTTCATGATATTGTCTACAGGATGATAAACTCGAATCTTTCGGTTTCTCCTGTGAATTAAACTTATTTTCCACTCTCATAACGTTCAAATAACTGTATCGCTACCATGAAGGTCCTAGTTGATAGATTCTACCATAGTGTGAGAGAGTTTACTGTTCAGGCAGTATGATGCTTCTTTTGGCACTTTTCTGCATGTAAGAATCTGGTCGGATGAGATGCGCATCCATAACTGTGCTATACACAAGAAGACCCTGTTGTCCACAAATTATATGATCCTTCAATCTTTTTCTAAAGACCTACTGCTGATTTTCTAGAAGTGTGTAGTATTTAATACAGCTCGCACCCAAGTAATATGAAATCAATTACGTAGAACGACGTGTGTGTGTGTGTGTGTGTGTGTGTGTGTGTGTAAATTCTTTATTCCATGGTCTTAAGCGTCACAGGCTAACCACTTCTAGAGCAGTTTTTACGAGTACGTCTCAAATAAGGGATTTCTCCTAAAGCGGGAAAAGAGTACACGCTGCACCAGTTTATAAAATACAACAGAAATCGGCTGCAGAGCTGCTTTCATATACAATCTTAAAGAATTCCGAATGAACCTATCAAGTTACACTTTGTAAGGAAAACAAGGATAGCAGGCAACAAAGTGCTGCCATAAATTGTCAAATTTCTTACGAATTTTGTCTTGTGACATATCTTTAAACAGATTAAATCTGAAGTATAACTACGAAGACTATTTCCATGCTCTTCCAAACAAAAGGATTAAAATAGACCCTCCGTATGAGAGCAGACGACGAAAGAGGAGTTTTTGCTCCACTTGCTGTACCTAGTGTTGCTCATCTTCACGCCGGCGTTTCCTGACGTTCAAATCGACTGGGACAATTTTATTGTAGTAGCAGTAGGAATCTCTAAAATTTAGTATAATGTGTGTTGAACATGCGGAAGTGATGCAAACGAATGCATTAAATTTACGATCCAATGGTCCTGCAGCGTTGAAAATCTCTCTTAGAGACTTTACATAAAGCAATCCAAATTGCTGCTACAGGAGTTTAGTGTTTCATTGTGATGGATCTACGTCGGCTAGATTGTCACCTTCAGTCCATCTGCAAAAGTACATAATATTTTTATTTTATAATAATGTTGGTTATCTTATTTTCAGATATACAGATTTTGTATTTAGGGCCATATATCATCAGTGGTACTGTCACTCTGTATTCTATTACAGCGTCGTGTAGATTTATGACCCTTAAGTTATAAGCGGTTTTGTGGTTTGCTGCTGTTAATCGCCCTTTTTTGTAATTTTTATAATCTGACGTTTTACCGTCAGTTCTGACGGAATGACAGCTTACAGTTGGACAAAGATGCTACACGGTCACAGTTGCTATGGTGTGTTCATGTTGTCATTTTAGGCTGCATGTTTGACCATTATAATCGGTGTGTCTGTAGGTTTGTCTCTATGCATTATCTATGGTTAGGTACTGAATAAAATTTTGTGTGAAATTTTTACGTTTTATATTTGTTAATTTAAAACATCGTCAGGACATTGAATTATGATTATGTAGATTTCTAGCTCTTAAAGTACTTTCATTATTAGACCTTTAGGTAACGTGTACAAAATTTTCATTGCTAACTCCATTCGTTCTGCGTTTTGGTTATCCTGTGCTGTCGATATCTTAAACTGAAGTTGTGCCCTGTTTGTCCTACGTAAAATGCAGTGCAATCCTGACATTAGATTCTGTATATGCCTGGTTTTCTGTATATTTGTAATTTTTTTTTTTCCTGAGTGAAGTTAATGGTGGATACTGTTGTTGGTTCTAGGGGGTGTATATGCGATCTGGATACTTGGGTTGTACTTTGTTTCATATCGTGCCTAAATATTTTACAGGTGTGTATGTATGTTGGTGTCTTTTTTCGTGTTTAACTGGATAATATTATGTCCTTACGAATTTTTGGTTGTGAAGGTGTACTTTTTCTTCTGTATATCTGCATTACTACGTCCGGGGTGAAACCATTTTGTTGTGGTTCAAATGGCTCTGAGCACTATGGGACTTAACATCTGAGGTCATCAGACCCCTAGAACTTAGAACTACTTAAACCTAACTAACCTAAGGACATCACACACATTCATGCCCGAGGCAGGATTCGAACCTGCGACCGTAGCGGTCGCTCGGTTCCAGACTGCAGCGCCTAGAACCGCACGGCCACCACGGCCGGCTTTTGTTGTTCTATATATCGCAATATACAGACTTCTTTTTGTATGGCAGCTTGGAAGTATGAGAGTTTGGGTGGCATGAATTAGCATTTATAATGCTGCCAGTTGTTGTGTGCTTTCTGTAAATTTCGAAAATGTGTGAATTATTGATAATGATTTGAGGTCTTGGAAATTGATTTTCTCTTTCCTGTTTCCAGGGTAAAGTGCATTTTAGGAAGTGGTTTATTTACTGCTTCATGGATATGTTGGATGTCGATCTATAAGGGCAAGTGTCATCCACGTATCTGAAAATAGCCCGTCTACATTCTTAAACTACTTAAAAAACGATAACCACAAAGCAGAACAAATGAAGTTAGCAATGAAAATTTCATATATGTTATCTGAAGGTCTAATAATTAAATTTCCTGACGATATTTTAAATTAACAAACAGATTTAAAACATGAAAATTTCATACAAAATTTTATTGAATACCTAACCAAAGATAACGGATAGAGACAGACGACAACCTACACACACACCGATTAAAAAGATCATACATGCAGCCCAAAATGATATAAACTTACCATAGCAACTATAACGCATAGCATCTTTGACCAACTGTTGATACTGTCAATCTGTCAAATCTGACGGTTAAACGTCAAATTATAAAAATTACGGGACAGGGCGATTAACAGCAGCAAACCACAAAACTTCTTATGACATAAGTCCTAATTCTACACCACGCGGCTACAGAATATAGTGACAGAGACCACTGATGATACGTGGACGTAAGTACAAAATTTGTATGTGTATCTAAAAATACGATAACAACATTATAATAAAACAAAATAAAAATATTATGTAACTTTCGCAGATGATATGAAGCTGGCAATCTAACATAATGGCTCATTCTCAACAGGAAACACTAAACACCTATAGCAGCAATTTGGATTTCATTACATAATGCCTGTAAGAGGAAGCGTTAAACATAGCCATAACAGCTGCTGCGGCGCTTCTATATTGTCAAATCGCGGTATGGTAAAATCTTAAGTGCAGCCGAAATAAGAGGCACCTACCAAATAGCGTTTAGCCTCTCCTTTCACTCTAAAAGTGCGTCTGAATCCATCCTTTGCAAACCACTATGAAACGCATGAGAGAGGATACATACAATGGTGCCACATGTTATCTTCCCGTTCCAATCGTGCATGAAACGAGGGAAGAATTAATGAACGCTTAAAAGCTACTGTGCTTGCTGTTGTGACTTCGTCTTCACACGTAGGAAGCTGAAGAGTAGATACTTTACTTAATGCAGTTCTTTAAATTTTGTAAGTAGGCTTTTGCGGGATAGTTCGCATATGTCTGTCTCTTCCAACGCAGGTTTTTCATTTCCGCAACGCTCTCCTGCGAGTAAAATCAACTGACCATTCTTGCCACCCTTTTTGTACATTTACTGCACCCAGTTAGTCCAATCTGATATGGGTCCCACACATGCGAGCAGTCTCCTAATAAAGAACGCACAAGTGATTCGTGAATGTAGATTGACTGCATTTTCCCCACATTCCACCAATGGACTGTAGTCTGACTCCTGCCTTACGTACGACTGAGCCTTGTGAACCTGGTGTTTGTAAAAGTGTACCGATTCCAATTATGACTCATTGATGTTGTAGCTACAGGATGCTACTTTCTGTACTTTGCGTTAATCATGACTGCATCGACGCTCCGTGGAATGCACTCCTCGAAGCGCCGAAAGCTTTTGGTAGATATCCCAGTCTATGACCCGTCACTACCGCCCATATTTCACAGATCGGTCAGAACGGGGTGTGCACCTCTCGCCCTGTAGCGTCCCAAATGCGCAGTATAGGATTGTAATCTGGTGACCAGGGACACTTCGCTTGCGTGACCCGATGTGTTGCTAAAACGTTTCTAACAACTGGGGGCGAAGGGATAGGGTTTGGTTGTTTTGGGGGAAGAGACCAAACAGCGAGGTAATCGGTCTCATCGGATTAGGGAAGGATGGGGAAGGAAGCCGGCTGTGCCCTTTCAAAGGAACCATCCCGACATTTGCCTGGAGCGATTTAGGGAAATCACGGAAAACCTAAATCAGGATGACCGGACGCGGGATTGAACCGTCGTCCTCCCGAATGCGAGTCCAGTGTGCTAACCACTGCGACGAAGGGATGATTTCCTGGTGAAGTTATAGGTTCCTTGAGAGGTGTTGAAGGCGAACCAACGGACGCTTACAAATAGAGAGTAGGTTTCTATACCGTTCGCTGGCTAGACAATGGTAAACTCAGCAAGGGTCTCAATTCATCGCCTGCAAAATTCTTCTTTAAAATAAATTTACTTCCTAACCTGGTGGAATACAAACGCTTAAGACTCGTCAGTTGTGTCCTCAGTTTCTCAAGCTATTCGTCCGGGGTTCTGACTACACGCTAATGTCTCTGAACCGTGGCGTCCGGTGAGTAGAGGTGCAAGTTTGGACCAGTGGAGTCTGTACCCCATTACGAGTCATGGAATGGCCAGTCGTCGTCGTCGTCGTCGTTGACGACGACGACGTCCAGCATGGAGCCAGTGAGTTCTGTTGCACTGTGATAAATCGCACTGTGTTTCATCTTTCCGCCGCTATAGTCCGCGGTAGTCGGCAGTGACCCTTTTCACCAACTTGTAGCTACCCACAGCAGATGACTGTAATTGCTGGAATTTCTTTTTTTTTTAATTTCCGAATCGAGGTAATCATGGTATACTCTTCACAAGCGGAAGGTCCAGTGCGTGCATGACCTCGGTGAAAGCTTCCCCCGTGTCGAGCACCCGCGATCAAATGCACTGATGACGCACATTTTGCTCATCTTGAGCTCAATCGGCTGTTACAATCGCCACGCCGTCAGGGAGCCTGGAGCCTGCTGACATGCTGTTTGTCGGAAGTGCTTCAGGTGCAACAAAGTCTAAAGGCGAGAGAGAAAGTGTGTTACGCCGGTGTTATACCACACAAGTGGCGAACGTGGCTTATTAGACCTGCGGTAATACTGTGTGTGTGTGTGTGTGTGTGTGTGTGTGTGTGTGTGTGTGTGTGTGTGTGAGATTATATAGATAACGTTAGTGATGTCTCAAAACTAACAGAATCGTAATAGATAAGCGTGGAACATAAATAACAAGGAACTAAAACATGACCAAAGTGATTTGAAGCAGCAGTCTGATTGCAGGCGTCACCAATGAAGTCGGAGTAGCAGCTTTCTTCTCACGTGGCGCAGAACGGACAATTACAGCATCTGATAGCTAGCTCTCCAATCGTAACCCTATCGTGCAATCATACTTGAAAAAGTTTACTACTGATGTGTTACCGATGAGAGTACATTGAGAAATCGTACCTTCAGCCTTGGCGTCGAGAAAAATACTGATCAGACTGATAACTCCGTGTTTGTAATCCTACATAAAACACCTTATGTGTAGAACAGATGCACAATCAATAAATCAGAGGAGCTCCAGGATAGAGAAATAATAAACTCAAGTTTCCATTAATGTAATTGATAGAACAGTCAATAGTCCGATGTTCAAACTATACATACATTAGTGTCTCTTTGAAGGAATAATTTGGTCCCGGCAGAGGTTCGAGTCCTCCCTCGGGCAAGGGTGTGTGTGTTTGTCCTTAGGATAATTTAGGTTAATTAGTGTGTAAGCTTAGGGATTGATGACCTTAGCAGTTAGGTCCCATAAGATTTCACGCATATTTAATTTAAGGAATAATTCTAGCTAGCTTCCGTAGACTAAGCTACTCACGATTTACTGACATTTTCGCGAAATGAGGGCGGTGGGGACACACAACGTTTGTAACGGATTACCTTATAGAATTCAGAGCCTTGGTAGCATATTGGTTACGAAAAGTTAATGGTTGGTTTCTCCTTTGCAGCCATTTCACGATGAAAGTGCAGCAGGGACACACACCTGCATAGTCAGTGCATTACATCGTAGCCAATGTATTGAATGCTTGCTTACGTGTCGCTGCCGTACTCATTGGATCTAATGACTGCAGCTCCGTAATCGGTCATAAATTTCAGTAAACTAGTATGTGAGAAAGCTAATAATATCTCTAACTTCCCAGTGTGCTTTTTGTGTAACACATTAAAACACGTGACTTTGGTTTTGAATGATCGGCGTAGTGTTCGTAAATGATTAAGCTATACTGTTATGCTAGAAATTGTATTGTGCATCAAAACAGTCATGATGGCAAAATTGTTAAACGGTTCTTCAGCAGTAAACTTCAAACGAAAATTCTACTAGCTTTATTTATATCATCCATGGATACCAGCCATGCGAGAAGAAACCTATGGAAGCGCTGCAAGGCACTGGAATACGCACACACGTGCGCGCACACTTCTTCCGCGTCGAAACAGTTCCACAGCACATCGGCAAAAATAGTTTGACTGGTAACAGATTACGATGTGCAATCCACTATAAACAGAAGTTCGGCTTCTAGTCACATGCTAACGGTTCAGTCCGTTGTACCTTTTTGTGGCGGAGAAATGTGCATTAATAAACAGTGGCAACGGACTTGCATAAGCGTAAAACTTGGAACAGGAAAGTTGCATTGTTGCATTGGCGTCACCTAGGAAGAACTTCTGCAGTCCATCAGTTGCCTATTGGAGTTTTCTGAGGCGTGATTATGGAAGCAGCTCATCATTTGCCTAGATGAACTTGGGAAAACCGCCTTCAAATGACTCTTAGATAAACAGCCATTATCTTCAGTATCTTCTGCAATGGATTTTCCCCGCTAGCCTTATTGAGACAATTCGCTTTGTCTCGGCAGAAGGCAGAGTACGCGTTGGCAGTGTGCGTGATGCAGGCGGACCATTTGTGTTTCCGGCTGGCGGCAGTTGAGATCAGATAAGCTACAGCAGCAGCAGCAGCAGCCAGTATCCGGTAGAACACATGTCGCCCCCGCGCGGCGGACAGCTGCTGTGGACGGCCTTCCTGGCAGTCGCTTACTTCATCAGATACACGCTGCAGGCTGCACTCCCAAAGGCAGGACAAGGTCGTCGGCAAGTCGTGTGGCGCGATCGCGTGCTGCAGCCAATTTCAGACAAATCAAACCACTTTAAGAAATTCGTGGTTCCTCGCGTGAGTAAGGCGTTGCTGAAATGACACGCATGCTGACGCAAGTCGGGAGAAATTGACTGCAAATACTGAAAACGATGAAAGTGTGAAGGTGACATACATGTAATTAAACTTCGTGTCGTAGATTGGGGCTGCAGGTAACGCATTCGTATGATCAGT